>NC_056747.1:1056178044-1056778044 GCF_019279795.1 Protopterus annectens | reverse complement strand
AGGAAATTTTTGATCTCTTTAACATACCAATTCTTTTATCCTTTTATCTTATTAATGTACACTGGTTAATCTCCCGTCATGTATTAGATTGTCAGTTTATAAAATGATATTAAAGATTATAGCATTACGGTCTGATAATGGACATGAAACTACTGAAATTTCTCTGATACATGATAGTTTGAGGCAAAAATGTTATCAATATTTGTTTGTGTTCCATATCTATATGAATAATGGGTAAATTGAAGTGAGTTTGTTTTCCTTAGCTCATATATATCCTTAAGTGTTTGGCTGAAGATGTGATTCTCAGATTTCTATCTGCAGTGAAATCTTTGTCTGATAAAACACAATTAAAATCACCAGGCATTATGACATCACCTTTCATGTAATAGGCTATAGTATCTAAGTCATTCTTTTGCATATTTATTATGCATCATCTTAAAAAAGACTGTCATTGAGTTCTTATATATAAGAAAAGTTAAACAGGTATTCAGAATCTTTATTATAAGTTAACCAAACCTGAATAGCTCTACAATCATCCTTCCCTGTACTTCACATTATTTCCTGGGTATACTATAGGGAGGAAGTCAGTTGTTCATAGGTTCATAGGTTAGTACTAAGCTAACTGCCCTTGCGAGCCATTTTAAGCCTAGCCAATTATCCCTTGTGAGACTTGAACCCTGTACCTTGTGTTTGTAAGGCAAACACCTTAACCATTAGGCCACCCTCCCAACCCTGTTATTTTCATATTTATTAATTTATAGGTCAGATGATTTTATACTTTTTTTCTATTTTATTTACTATGTGTAAAGCTGTTCATAGGATCATAAGTTCATAAATTAGTACTAGGCTAACTGTCCTTGTGGTCCATTCCAAGTCTAGTCAATTAGCAGATGTGAGAATCATCTCTTGCACTTTGTACCTCTAAGGTGAACACCTTAACCACTATGCTAACCTCCCACCTATGTAGACATTTATATTCTTTAATTATATACATATTTCCTTATTCTGATCTCTTTCCATTTCTGTTTGTATACTATGTCTTGTACTATTACTATATTACTAGGTTTTATATTTTAGCTATAATCCTAGTGTAGAGTGTCATATAACAGAACATTCATATTTACCTTTATATATTTGATACTCTTTAATCTAGTACTACTGTTAGAATTAATCTTATTTTTCCTTAAATATTCTGTCTAATAGTTTTTGAACAAACATCTGAAAATTTTTCCCTTTTAAGGTTCAAACTTTCCATAATAAATTGTGTTCAGATATTAAGTTTTGTTAGCATTAAAAAGAGACAATAACAGAGAAACTCAATCCTAATTTTTGATATACTGCAAGCATTCAGAACTATTTAATAACTGGCAGTGGTTTAGAATGCAATTCACTGTCTTTTGCTTATTATCTAACTTGTATTCATTAACATCTTAGCATATAATTCAAAATATTACGATTATTTACTTTTAGACAGGAAGAAGTAGCCTGGACAGTTCTTAGAATTTTAGAACTCCCTCACCATCACAAAAGTGCTCATGACTCTAATTAAGCTGCTTCAAGATGGCCCTCATGACAAGGGCTTCCAAATGAACAGTTTATCAGCTACAATTCACACAAAAACTGCTGTACTTCTCTACTTCTTTTTTTCTTATGCCTCCACCTAACTGCTGAACCCTACTACCACCTGCTCGACTGCCTTTTCTCCTCACCTTGTTTATTTCCACTTCATCTCCTAACACTTATCTATCCCACTTTGTCTTCTTAATTTTCAACTAATAAAAATTAACTTTCCTCCTGTCCCCTGCTCCAATCACAGCACTAGCAAGGCTGTGCTTACTGCCTCATAGATTGTTTTTCTGAATTCTGCCACAATCTGTGTCCATCCCACTCACTCCACTCCCCTACAGCCAATTCCACCTACCCCCATTTAATCTAGAGTTAACCCAAACAAGCCACTTCCACCACTCTAAATCATCCAATCAAAACTACTCCAACATATCGCATACCTATCTCCACCCATACTTACTCATCAATTCTCCAATAACTCTCCCCACCTTCTACTCCCAATTCCTAATTAATCTACTAATACTACCTATAGCTCTCTATAACTATCTACTACATTAGCTACTACCACTCCATATTCCTCCACACCTCACTCTTCCCACCCCCAAATCTAATATTTAATACTACCTACCAAATATTCCATGCATCTAAAAATTATTCTTTTAAACACAATCATACTCATACTCTTTTCACTGGCTTCTCAACTAACATCTTATCACAATCAGCTATCCAACAGCTACTCTCCACAAAATATTCCTCCCCCTCTAACACTAAAAGCAACACCCACAAACATTATGTAGCACCAGTTATATTTAATACAACAATTCACATACAGGTATTCTACTACATACTCCACGCCTCACATATGTCTCAAATACAACAAAATAACTACTAAACTCCTAAACTCACTCACGTACTTAATACCTCACTTCAAACATAGCAGAGACATACACCAAAACCCCAGCCCCAACACTAGCCAGCAACATACCACAAACTTCCCAACCCCTCTAACTATCAGAACACCAAACACATCCCCCACAAATGCCAACTTACTGATCTTTATCATGAATGTAAGAAGTATAGTCAACAAGACACACAAACTACATGCCAGTCTTTTACAATACTCCCCTGACATCATAACTGTAACAGTAACCTGGCTCAAGCCACAAATAAATAGCAATAAAATACTTCCACCTGGCTATACCATGTACAGACTCAATAGAAAATGTAAATGTGGAGGAGGAGTGGTCATAATCTATAAAAATAATCTACTACTAGAACTTATAGAACCTAAAACCCTAGACTTCCACAAAGCTGAAATACTAATCACCAAACTCAAACTAAACTCCCAAATATTCATTACCATAATAGATATATACATCCCTCCTGGTAATAACCTTACTCTAATTGAAGGCATTCTCCACCTATCCTTAACCTTTCCACCTAAAACCCTAGACTTCCACAAAGCTGAAATACTAATCACCAAACTCAAACTAAACTCCCAAATATTCATTACCATAATAGATATATACATCCCTCCTGGTAATAACCTTACTCTAATTGAAGGCATTCTCCACCTATCCTTAACCTTTCCACAAAAAACAATAGTAATGGGATACTTTAACACTGATTGGTCTACATGTAACTCTGACAGTCCCACTAACTTCATTAAGTTGTATGGCTGTACCCAGGTCATTCAATCAGCAACCAAAGTTGACAAAAAAACTCCAAAAAGACTCTATCCTTGATTGGATCTTAATTAACAATACCTCTCCCTCCATCCAGTCAGGCTGTCTCCCTGATAGCCTTAGTGACAACCTCCCTACATATCTCTGTAGACAACATCTGCACTCTCTAAGAAACATAACCTACTGGCAAATCTGCAACAAAAGCACTTTAATGTTCAATCCTTTCTCACTATCCTACATAACTGTAATTGGACCCCACTTAAAACATTAGCCTTAGACAGAGCTGTAGACAATTTTAATTCCACTTTCCTCAACACTGTTAATGAATTAGTCCCCTTATGAACTATAAGAGTGAAATCTAACTATGCACCATGACTAACAAAAATACAAGACACCTATTTAAATTAAGAGACAAGGCCTGGTTATACTGGCACACTAACAAAACCCAAGATAACCTAGTCAAATACCAACAGCTTAGAAACAAAGAAAAAACACAGATCAAATTAGACAAAAAAAACTACTTTACTGACTCACAACAAAGAAAGCAAAACAACCCACAAAAATTTTAGTCCTCCACTAAAAAGTTCCTCCAGTGTGGCCAACAAACAACACCCACCCAATCTGCCTCCAACAATAATGATATCATTGCCTTACAATTTAACACCTTCTTCACAAACTCTATGATCTCACTATCTAAAAACCACAGTAATACCCCTCCCTCCATCCCACTGCCATCCAACGAAACCAAGAACGTATTCTCCTGAAACCCTATCCAAATCAATACCATTAAGAAATTACTTAGTAAACTTAAAACAGCAACGCTAGTTGCTGATAAACTACCTACCAAATTCCTTAAACTAGCTGCTGATGCCATCACCTACCCTATATCCATTTTCATGAATCATTCATTAACTGAAAACTATATACCAACACTCTGGAAAATAGCTTACATCATCCCACTGCATAAAGGGGGTTCTACAGAGCTCTCCAACGACAGACCCATAGCTATTTTGTCACCAGTTTCCAAAGTCCTAGAAAAATGTATACACGCAGCTAATGGACTACCTTCTTTCACGTAACCTTCTATCTAACACACAACATGGCTTTCACCCAAATCACATCACCACAGCTTTCCTAAGCTTTAATAACACAATAAATCAATTCAGAAATGAAGGCAAACTTACCTCATCCATCTTCTTAGACCTGTTAAATGCCTTTGATACCCTGTCACATCAAAAACTCCTGTCAGAGCTATCCTTATACAAACTCAGTCACTCATCACTTGCCTGGTTTCACATTTACCTAACCAGTCATTAGCAGGCTGTTATATGGCAACAAGATCTGTCACCCTTCCTTCTTGTCACTATGGGGATACCACAGGGTTCAATCCTTGCACCTCTGCTATTCACTATATTTACAAATAAATTTCACACTGTTACACATCTTGCCTCCATTATTCAGTATGCTGATGACTCTACACTAATCTGTGCAGCCCCCACACTAAAATAACTCAACATAGCCACACAACAGTCCTTTACTGGTATAGGATCTTGGTTAACAGACTCTCAGCTAATACGTAACCCAAGTAAAACAAAAATTATGTTCTTTTTCCCTGGTAAACCCTTTGACTCCTCATCTTTCATCCAAGTATATTCCTCCAACACCACCACAATAGCTACAGTAGTATCTCAAGCAAAATTAGTAGGAGTCATGATAGATAACAAAATGAAATTTGACATACACCTAGTTCAGATAATCAAGAAGACACATATGAAGTTAGACTCACTTTACAGAATCAAAAAATTTCTAGCTGACAATACAAAACAGGCTATTGTTAGAACTCATCTGATTTCTACCCTTCTATATGCTTCCCCAGTTTTCGTCAACTTAAATAAAACAGATCGAGTAAGACTCAAAACCTGCTACAACAAAATAGCTAAATTTGCTACCAACTCCCGCCATAGGATCCACCACTGCCTAGCCTTAACGCAACTTAACTGGTTAGAATTACCCCACTATCTAACTTTCACTCAGCTCTACACTGCACATAAACTGATACACCACTCAAAAAATCCCCAGCTCTCCAACAGCTGATCCAATCTTACACCAGCTCTTGTGTTCTTCACTCTACAAATAAATCCTTACTACAAATCTTCAAAGCTAGTAATAATGCTGGAGACTCTCTATATTCCAGCTATATCTCCAAAATCTGGAATAGCATCCCAAAAACTATTTGTACAACTAATCTCACTCACTTCAGAAACCACCTGAAGAACCACCTAATCAGCCACTGGCTCTGGCCCTGGTTAAAACTATGACCACCCCATTGCACTTTAACTACAATACCCTCTTCTCATTACTTTTTAACATATGATTAACATAATAAACTCTAACACCTATTAATTACTTACTTACCTGTCATCTTATTTCCCCACACTATCCCTTCCTTTTCCCACTCCCGCTCTGTCACAAACCCAAAAACGTTCCCCTTGTGTAAAGTATCTCCCTCATCTCCCACCTCACTTCACCTTTCCTCCTCTTTAACACCAGTCTCTCCACTCTACACTGTCTCTCTACCTCTTTTAGACCGATATCCCTGTTTTCATTAGTAGGATATGTAATGTCATTAGTAGAAAATGTAATACATATAACACTATGATTTACTGCATGCATATACTTCTTTCTATAAGGTTCATTGTGGTCTGGGTACCACATTATGTTCTGAAATATGATGTGATCTATACATCACCATACCGCTCAACCTCTTAGAGCAAAAAATCTGCGCAAAGCCTAAATGATGGGGGACAAATAGGGACACATTTTAACTATTGCTCTTACAAGCTTAGAACGTTGATAGAATAATAGCTTTTGCATTAGCATGAATTTTCTGAAGGATGTGGAGTCTTAAACTCAAATATTTCTCATTATTTAATGACTTCAATCCTCAGCTATTTACCAGAAAGGTGTAGATTTTAGGAGGAACACACCAAAAATATGAAGCAAAACTCTGGACATTCTGCGAAAATCTGGACAGTTGAGAGGTATGCACATCACACTATCTTCTGAGATATGTTTTCTAAACTCTATGTAAACCGTAACGTATAATGTAAATTACTTGCTAAAAATTCTCTTGGAACTTGTCTTTGTAAACCTTAACATATTATCTAAATTACTCATTAAGAATTGTTTTGGAGCTTTTCTCCCCAGGCCTCCACTGAAAATGGGTTAAAACCCAGTCAGACTGCCTTGGTAAACAAATGTAAAATAAATTAAATAATTAAATAAATAAATAAAAGCATTCACAAGTGAATCCAAGCCGCCTCTACTTTATACATCAATCCCTCAATCCCTTCCAAACCACTAAAAAACAATAAAAAGCATTTCAAAGTATAATTACTAAAAAAAAATATTGTATTTAAAGAAATAACATTTCATGATTTAGAAAGGACTATTTGTATGGGATGTTTAATATAAAGCAGACTGTCATTTTTTAAAGGAGACAGAATATGGGAGATACAGTGATGCAGCAGTTAACATTGTCGCCTCACAGCAAGAGGATCTCCGGTTTGATTCTCAGCTGGGGTGCTTTCTGTGTGGAGTCTGCGTGTTCCCTCTGCATTCACATGGGTTTTCTACGAATACTCCAGTTTCCTCCCACATTCCAAAGACATGCATCTGTATTGTTTCTCCCCGGGCCTCCGCTGAAAATAGGCTCTGTCTTACTCAGATTTTCCCAGTCAACAAATGTTAAAAAATAAATAAATAAAAGAATGACAGTTATGTATCATCCAGGTTTAACTTGTAAAAGTGTGAATGTTACTCTAATTATTAGAAAACATTCCAATAATAACTTTAATATATGTAAGAAACTATATTTTCATACTTTGTTTATGGCATAGTATAGCTTTCCTGGGTGCTATTGCATGTCAAGTATACCATCAGTAACAAGCATTCAGAACTATTTAATAAATGACTGTGGTTTAGAATGCAATTCACTGACTTTTGTTTTTGTTTTGTTTTGTTTTTGTTGTTTTATTGTTTTTGTTATCTAACTTGTATTCATTGACATCTTAGCATATGATTCAAAATATTATGATTATTTACTTTTAGACAGGAAGAAGTAACCTGGATAGTTCTTAAAATTTTAGAATTCCCACAGAATTACAAAGGTGCTCATGATTCTAATTAAGCTGCTTCAAGCTGGTCCTCAGGACAAGTGCTTGCAAATGAAGAGTTTATTAGCTAGAATTCACACAAAAATATTCAGTAATGAATCCAAGCCACCTCTTCTTTGTACATCAATTCCTTAAACCCTTCCATACCACTAAAAAAATCAACAAGAGACATTTCAAAGTATGTTAACCACTAAAAAGCTATTGTATTTAAAGAAATAACATTTCATGATTCATTAAGCACTAATTGTATAAAATGCTTAATATAAAACAGACTGTCATTTTTAATGGAGACATTACATATAAACTTGCATTACAAGAATGACAGTTATGTGTGATCCAGGTTTAATTTGTAAAAGTGTGAATGTTACTCTAATTATTTGATAGCATTCTAATAATAACCTTTATATATGTAAGAAACCTTATTTTTTATACTTTGTTTATAGCATAGTATACTTTTTGTGGGTGCTATTGCATGTCAGATATATTATCAGTATCAAGCATTCAGAACTATGTAATAACTGACAGTAGTTTAGAATTAAATTCACTGTCTTTTGCTTATTATCTCACTTGTATATTTTGGCATCTTAGCATATGATCCAAAATATTTACTTTTAGACAGGAAGTGACCTGGACAGTTCTTAGAATTTTCAGAACTCCTGCAGCATCACAAAAGTGCTCATAACCCTAAGTTGTTTCAAGCTGGTTTTCATGGTAAGGGCTTGAAAATGAACAATCTATCAGTTGCAATTCACACAAAAACACTCACAAATGAATCCAAGCCACTTCCATACCACACATCAATCCCTCAAACCCCTCCAAACTACCAAAAATAAAATAAAATAAAATAAAAAAAAAATCTCAAAGTATCCTAACCATCAAAAAGGCATTGCACTCAAAGAAATAACATTTAATGATTCAGCAAGCAATATTTGTATGAGATGTTTTATATAAAGCAGACTGTCATTTTTAAAGGAGACATAGCATATAAACTTGCATTAAAAGACTGACAGTTATGTGTGATCCAGGTTTAATTTTTAAAAGTGTGAGTGTTAACTCTAATTATTTGATATCATTCCAATAGAAACTTTTATATATGTAAAAAACATCTACATTTTTTTATACTTTGTTTATAACATAGCATGTCTTTCCTAGACCTCTTTAGTGTCAATTGTTACATTTTGTATTATATTTAATAGTACATTACTCAACTATGGCAAGATATCAGAAAGTGTGCCACCTAACATAAGTTTTATCATAATAATGATTAACTTTTAATAAGATGAATAGTTTAACCTTTTAAACTCTAAATGAAAATACATGGCTTTAATTTCATATATAGTTAAAATAATCAAACTCTAACATTTTAAAAAGGGAACCAGTATCCATATGAAGTAGGGAAATAAATAAATAAATGATTTATCTTGTAAAAAGTAATATGCAGCACCTGTTCACAAGTAGTCAAGCACTTCTTCTTCTCCTCTGCCACAATTTGCCGTGAGGAAAAGGTTAGTTTGCTTTTGCTTTCTTGTATTACTTTATTTACTTTATTTCCTTCTTCTGTTTTGTATATTGTGATTTGTTTTCTTTACACTGTGTTTTACTTCTATTCTGCTTTTAACTGCATATTAAAACTGAAAAAACTAGTGAGGAAATCATTCTATGTTGCGCAACTTATAAAGAAAGATATGGCATCTAGGTCCAAGGAAGTCATTGTTTCACTGTATTTGGCATTCATCAAACCTATCATTGAGTACAATGCCCCCTTTGGTATGTACCTAACCAGACACATCCAACAATTGGAATGTCCACACAGGTTCCTTACTGAAAGAATAAAGGGTGTAAGTAAAATGTCCTATACAGTCTGCTTCAGGGTCCTATCCCTGTATTCTGTCTCCTACAGGCTGTTGAGGGGAGATCTATGCCTGACATACAGGACATTGTCAGACCCCACTCTGATAGACCTTCTACATATCCACAAAATAAATAGCACCACAATTACCCATTCTAAAGACTAAAACCTTGCCTGTGATATAAACAGGACCTGCTGGAGAGACAGGTATGTATCCCAGAGACTACCCTATCTCTGAAACAGGCTTCCCATCCATGTGAAGCAGAGCTCCTCCCTAACCCAATTCAAGTGTAACTTGGACAATTAGATGGGGAACAGGAAATTCATCCCTGGCGTAGCACCTATGTCTCTAACAGACACAGGCAACCTATAAATGGTTAATCTCCCAGGCCCCTGCTTATAAATATTTAATCTCCCAAGCCCCTGCTTACACTTTTCAAGGTACCTAAATTTGTCAGAGATTTGGGATGCATGGCTAGGCTTTAAAAGGCCCCTGTGGTCATTAGCCTAGTAAACACCTATGAACCTATGAATGTTTGTGATCCAGCTGCTTAAAGGTCAACTCTGTGACATGTATAACAGTTTGCATGTTAAATATCTTGTTTTATATGTAGTTATATGTAACACTAGTGGAATTCTACAGGTCTATGTTTAGCGCTCAAACTGCTGTGCATCATACATAGACAAAAGTTCCTTCCCTCGAAAGGCCAAATGATCATAAATAAATTAATCGAATGATCATAGTTGGTCAACATGAATGGAACAGAACCAGTACATACTTATCAGTAATGTAGGTGCAAGGAAACCTGCCCTTTCCCCACTGCAGTGTGATCTTGGAGTTGGTATATATAATTAGCAGGGGGTGTGGGGTGGTGTACCCCCCCACATAAGGAGGGACTGGTGTTCACCAAATCCTCCTTATGTGGGGGTGCTGTGTCCTCCACACCCGCTGTTATTTATATAAACCAACTCCAAGATCACACTACAGTGGGGAAAGGGTTGGTTTCCTTATTCCTATGTTACCAGTAAGTAGGTACTATGGTCTGTTCCCTTCATGTTAGCCAACTATAATCATTCTATTAACTTATTTATGATCATATGGCCATTTGATGAAGGGAAGTTTCGCTGGTCTATGTATGATGAATGGCCATTCAATGAACATTCTGTTCAATTGCTAAACATAGGCACGGATTCTACAAGAAGCTATGTGTGTGAAGAGTTTCCTTAGGAGGATGAGGACAACACATTTCTAGACAGTTTATGTATTATTTTATTCTTGTTTTCACATATATGCAAATGTACAAACCACAGTGATCATCACAGCTGTAAAGAGGCTTTATTTGGAGTTGTGTCTATGACACAGGCTTAGCTTAAAGTGTGGCCTTATTAAGATAATACTATTATCAAATTCAGGAAACTTCCAATCCCAGCAGGGGCCGTATTTAGAGAAGCAATAAATCTGTTTAGGGAGGTATGATACATATCACTCCCACTGCTGGGTCTGAGGGGAAAATGTGGCAAAAGTTTTCTGCTTTGCATCAGGTATGGTTATAACTACCAGGGTTCCTTCCATTAAGGTATATATTCGAAAGAAAAAAAAAGTGTTCTAAACCACAGTTTTTCACACTGCCTGCTAAACTTTCCTTTTCTGATAACAATAGGTATATTATGTAACTGATAAAGTAACCTTGCCCTGATTGTGCCTGTAAGTGTACTCTTTGCCTCTGTCCTTTACATTGATCTCTTATGTAAAGTTAACTGTGCCAGGATAGACAATATTTCCAGAAATAAAAATGTGTTGTTAAGTGGGGAAGAATATGCAAGTGAAGACAACAGAAGACAACTCTGTGGAAACACCACCACCTTGGTCCTTGTTTATTTGCAGAATTACCCATCATATGATGACAAATTTCTATCCAGCAGAAATTATCACATTTGACTTGGTTTTGCCAGATTGGAAAGAAAAAGTGGTCTTAAAAAGGACTTTCAGTAAATACCTAAGCTGAACTTTGGCATAACTGGGAGCTGTTTAGGACCCGAGTCTTATATGGTTTATGGTTCATCTCATATATGTGTTGACGCTGTGGTTGAGAAACGTGACGCTCTATTTATTCTGACTGAAGCCAGTAAAAACCCTTTTATCTTGGTGGGTGTGGCCAGGATGCTGACAGGCTAGCAGCAGATTTCTCCTGCTCTGCTATTCTATTTTATTTCTGACAGGAAATTTTACTTCTAAGTTATCCTTTTCTTTTTTTAACCAACTATTACTATTTTGAGTTGTTCTGAAGGATAATATCAAAAAATTATTTTCATATACTAAAATTTTCCTGTCAAATTTTTGTCAAGAAAATTTCTTCACTTATAATCCAGAATGAGTCACATAAAAACAAGCTGTCAGGACTCTTCTTTGAAAAAGGAATTTCAGTCTGTTCTTACCAACATACAAGAACTTTCCTTGAAGGTGGACAGAATAGATAAAAAGTCAGACAATGTTAAAGAAAAATGTTCAAAACAAATGACACTAATACAGGAGTCTTTAAACCACCAGAGAATACAGATTTCAGGGATGGAGGATGCCTTACATGACATGAATGGGAGATTGTCTAAAGATGAAAACAACACTGAATTCTTACTGAAACAAAATACTCCACTCCTGAACAAAATAGATGACCTACAAAATAGGTTTCGGAGGAACAACATCCATATCTTTGGTTTACCTGAAAAGATTGAAGGGGAAAGTATGACAAGCATTTTAACAT
This sequence comes from Protopterus annectens, assembly GCF_019279795.1. NCBI lineage: Eukaryota > Metazoa > Chordata > Ceratodontiformes > Protopteridae > Protopterus > Protopterus annectens. Next base: position 1,056,766,010 of record NC_056747.1, on the reverse strand, counting down.
CCTGACTCTCTAAAATTCTTGACTTACCTGACTCTATGTCATATGGCATTGAGAGAGCACATAGGTCCTTGGTTGCTTCCTCCTCTAAAAAAAAATCCACCTCCAAGATCTACTGTTGTGAGATTTTTTTCATCACAGGACAAAGAATTAATCATTAAAACAGCCTGGACAAAATCTCCTATCGAGTTAGAGGATAAAATAAGATTTGACAATGACTATTCTTCTGCTGTGATGTCCAAGAGGAAGTTTTTTTTTTTGCCTTTAATAAAGGAACTTAAGAAAAGTCAGATCAAAATCCATTTTCTATTTCTAATCAGACTTAAAATATTTCTAACTGATGAAACCAGAACCTTTGAAGAGATAGATAGTGCTATAGCATTCTTGAAATAAAAAAATGTTACAGCTCAAACAGAAGATATGGATTGGAGCAACAGCACCTTGAAAAGACAAGCTGAAAGAAATAGCTCGAAAAGTAGTGAAAGAAAAAAGAAGCTAAAAGAAAAGTGAGTCTTTGTTTAAACTCCAGTATTAGTTAATTTAGTATATAGCCATTATTGCTCAGTAATAATCTTATACAATTTCCTTTTAACATATTTAAAATCAAAAAGGAAGCTTGGATGTATTCTTCACCAATTTAAATACTTTTTGCTCTAATTTTCCTCTTTCTCTAGTTTGATATTTAAAATTAACAATTAACATATCTCTATATAAACTTAACATACATAATCAAATTGGGTTGGTTAATAAATATTTAATAATCCTTCTAATATTATATATAATATATCTTTAATACTTGTCTTGCATTTATGTAGCTTCTGTAAACAGGTTTCCTATACCTTTCCTTTTCTATATGTTTCCATTGAAGGCAGTAAATGCCGAGGTGCTAGAACGTAATAAATCTACTTGTCTTTTCCTGGATTGTCATATTTAATTTTGCTGTTTTGCTGCTCTTTTGAGTGTGTTGTCAAGTAGGCATCCTATACCTACTTTCTTCTATAGTTTTTATTTAATTCATTTAGATATTGATTTATAGAAACATTATCCTTTTAAATTGATTTACTCACTTTAGTTTAATATATAAAATTGCATCCTACAGTTATTTTTTTAGAAGTGCTATTTTATTAATTAATGTTGTTGCTTAGTTCCAGTGTTACACACTTATTACCAGTTTAATGGATGTGGACTTGTCTTATGATACCTTTTTGTTATATTTATCTCTCCAGTTTCCTTCTATGATACTTGCATTGTGGATGCCTGTGATTGAATTGTTTTCTTCTACATCGTTTGTGATCTCAGGTGGTAATTTGGGGTGGGGATCACCTATGGAGTTTCTTTCTGAATGCATTTTTCAAGTGACTTTTTTCTGTTTTTCCTCTATTTGATGATTGTGTGTGGTTTGATTGGTGTTATTGTGGTTGTTTTGTTGGATTGTAGATTTTTGGGGTTGGCTGTGGTGTGCTGTTTTGTTTATGGGCTATGTGAGGAACAAATGGCCTTATTAATTTCTTGTGAGCAAATGAAAACACTGGTTTACTGGTTTGCCTTGTAATTGACTCATGCTCAGTGACACTAACTGTTTTTGAATTTGGTGAGCTCAAGCACTTACTTAAAAAAAAAAATGAAGCTTCTTGTCTTCTTTTTCATAGCTCAGCTTTCCTGTTTTGGTCATGAGCTTTCTTGTGTGGCAGGTTGGCCTTTGGGTTTCATTTCTGTGCTCTGCATTTAGTGTTGATGGGTGCAATGTTTGCATCTGATGTCGTAGGTTAGATTACGGAAACTGGAATCTCTGGTTTAGATGCATGCCTCACATGCTGGAGACACTCCTTTTGTTGTCTTGAAGCTGGTTTTGTGGATGTTTGTTTTGGGAAATGCTGTTGAAGGCCCTCTATTTTTATTTGGAAAAGGGTTATGTGACTTGTTAAGGTGATTGTTTTCTGGGGTACCTCTTGAACGCTCATAGAGTTTGTCATTGTGGAGGCAACTCAGGAACAGATTAGCTTTTGCATCACCCCGAAAGATTTGGGTTTGTTGTTTGGGAGGGGCTGTTTGTTTTGCATTGCTTGTGTGAGATGATCAGTGAAGCAGTGCAGTGTAGCTGGTGCTTTGCTTTTCTCAGGCGTCATTGAAAGGTGTTGAGATCTGCGTTTTGTGTTGTGTTGCATACATGTTTTGTGAATACCAATAAAATTAAATAGATTGATATTGATTGTAATAACACTTTACAAATGGAATTTAAGTCTGCTTCTTGACTAGAGCAAGTCTAATATTTCTTGAGACTTTCTACAGTAGTTCACATGATAATGATGGCACATTTGAGTAATAGTTTGTGGGGTCATCCAACTCTTCATATGATTGTAATAATGGAAATTACTCGGCATAAGTGGGAAGGAAGCTAGTAAAACTGGGCTATTATCTAACATAGTCGAGTGGTTCTTTGCCTGCTCTAGTGCCTTAGGACCTTTCAAGGAGATGTTCACCTAGTTTCCACAAACTAAATAAACACATCTGCTTTAGCCACAAGACATAAACATCTGGTACATGTTCATCTAAGTAAACATATCCTGTCCTTTTTGACCCCAGTTACCATTGAATGAGTTGCGTTACTAGGAATCTCAAAGCATTTTGCAGCTTCTTTGTGATTTGTGGTCTGCTGCAATTTTTACCCAATTTAGTGTTTGATATCAATATGCCCTCTGACCCCTTCCACCCTGGGAGTATAGTTGTGATTGACTTATAAATATTATAATCTTTGAAATAAAGAGATTCCATTTCTTATTTACATGTATTATAAAAGATATACCATACAATAAATGAAGTTTAGTATTCCCCAGTGACTTGTAACTTTTGCTCTAAATAATTGTTGTCAGGCAGTTCACATGATTATGCATTAGATTTGATTCTCAGTCTAATTTTCACAGATTGAAAGGAAAATCTGGGGTCAGGATTTGGTGAGTATTTAGCCTATGGGTGCAGAAAAAAGAGATGCATTTTAAATTAATATACACAGTTCATATTTGAAAGTGATGTCATATATATATGACCTCAGAAGAACCCTAACATTTACTATTTTTTAACGGGATACCAAACTTACCTATCTTAGCTAAGTGAATGACATTATTTGCCAAATTGTCATGGTAGAAATAATCTTTATAAGTTAAATAAGTACATATACATATATTGTATATGGATCCCTTCCCAGAGTGAGATACAGCCACCATGCAAAGCTAGAGATGAGTATTTTCTGGGTTGTTCACTGTAGCCAGGTACAGTTTTGTGTGTCATCAAATGCTCAACACCTCAGAGTAACATCCTTCTGTTCTAGTGAAGAACATGGAATCAAGATCATCTGTGCAAAATGCAAACTTGTTTGAAAAATTATCCATTTAAAATGGGTTGCATGGCATGTGGAAATCATCTGCTGAGTACTTTGGATAATTTAATTCCCAAATTAGCTTCCACACTGACAGTACTTTGCACCTGCAGTTAGACATGTTTTTGTACTAAACCAAGTACATATTTTATGAGTCCCAAAAATATGTTTACGTAGAGAAAGAGTGAGACAGACTTACACCTGTAGCAGCTTGAACTTATTTAGCCTAGCCAAAAAGTACATATGTAATATGTAACTGGAACTAATTTTCAATACATGTTGTGAGTGTGGTGATGATATAAAATGTGAACCATTGTCTTTATTCAGTTAGATGCAAATCAGTTATGTATGTATGAAAGCCAAAGTACTGAAAATTACTATTTGTTCATTATTTATTGTTTTATATTATATTATTCAAGCTTGTCTAATTTAAACACATAGGTGACATACCATAGGTATTACTTGTTTATAAAAATGTAAAGGTTCACTGATCTTCTAGAGTCTGATGTTTATATAAATAACGTCATTTTTTTTCTAAATAGCAGAAAAGGTACTGGAGTTACTCATGTTGGTGGGATGGGATAGTTTGGATGGTTTTACTATTCAAACTAGGAGTGTTAGATTCCATGAGGGGAAGGAAAGATAATAAGAATATTACATTTCATTTTTTATATAATATTCTGTTTTTATTGGTGTCTACTATCATTTCTATTATACCTGTATACCTAACAACATTAAGAATGTTAGATTCACAATGGACAATAAGCAGTTTAAGATTTTTCTGAGTGGTTCATTGTTCACATTACATTTGAGTACTATAATGAAATGAATTTCCTTTTTTTGTTATAGTTATTATATGTCACACTTAAAGTGCATTTCCATTAATATCAATGGATTATTTATTTATTTGCATTTGTTTACCGGGATGGTCCAGCTGGGCCAGAAGTACCCATTTTCAGTGGAGTCCCAGGGAGAAAAGCTCCACATATAAGACATTTCACATACTATTCAGAATATACATTAATAAAGACATTTAGTACATATTATTGCAGCTTATACTATTGGTGAAAAAACAGTACATAAGTAATCATTCTCAAATCAAATATACTATACAAGCAATACAGAGTATATACATGAGAACATTCCATATGAGTAGTTTTCAGCTAGCAAAATGTATATAGGACACTTCATGCAGTGGCTGCAAAGCAGATATAGGAATTATTCAGAGACTAGGTACTTAAACTGTTCACATGTTTAGGAGGTGTAATAGCTGAGCGATAGGTTATATGAGTCTTGTTGCAGGAATCAGCAAAGTCAGTGGATATTGTTGCAGATATAAGTGATGGTGTGATATTAAGGTAGGCTGCGAGAGTACCTGAATGTCTCACCTAGTTCAATGGTAGGTTTATAAGGGTTAGGAAGAGAAGGAAATAGACAGGAGGGATCAAGGGTAGGACAATGAGGGTTAGTAGAAGAGGGAAGTGGACAGGCTGGAGAGATTACTAATTTGATATTGTTGGGATTCAGGGCAAGATGATTATTAGACATCCAAATTTTGGTGGAGGTGAGGGTGTTTTGGGTGAGTTGGTGTAGTTCTGAGGAGTTGTTTGCAGTGCAGATGATAGTGGAGTCATCTGCATACTGGATGACTGAGCCTTGAGAGAGTGTGATTAAATAATGATTGTAAAAGAAGTAGTTCAAATAAGTTTCTAAAATTATTTACATCCCAGATTATGTTTTTACAAGAAAGGTATTTGATGCAAGATGATATAAGACTTATTACTAGATACTACACTGTATTAAACAGCTTTCAGTATAGTCAGAAAAAAGAGAGGTAGCTATTTTATGGAGAAGCTCCTTACCTACACCCAATATAATAAACAAGTTTAGTGATGACAAGGGCATGTTTTGTTTAGTAATAATGGAAATTAAATGTAAACTATGTACTCTTATTAATGGGAACTAGATACCTATATAGGTGTCCAAACAGTTAAACATCAATTAGAATGGATCATATAACTCTCAAAAGGTAGTATCATCTTGGTGGGAAATTGTAATTGTATATTAAAAGAAGAAGAGTGTAATACTACTAGGGAATGATGAATATCAGCAAAGGCATCAATAAACTTCATAAAATGATTTCAAATTAAGGATATTAATGAATTTTCTGATCCAGGATCACTTTTTATACTCACTTTTCACATACACATGGAATGCAATCAAGAATAGACAGAGTATATGTTTCTAATGATTTGACTAGTAGATTACGCAAAGTAAAAGTAGTCTTGTGCCCACTTTCTGATCATAACGCTATAACAATTGAATTTATATTAAACTCTAATAATAACAATCCCATTAAAAGAATGCCAGCTTATATAACTAATCTAAAGGATTTTAAAGAATTTTTTAATAAAGAAATTCAAACCTTTATTGAAATGAACTATACAGAAGATATACCTGAGATTTATTTATGGGATGCCTTAAAACATATTTAAATGGTAAAATTATGAATTCGTATGCACAAAAGAAAAAACAATGGGATAAGGATTTCATAGATTTGCAAGAAAGACTAGATAAATTTAAAACTGGATAGCCAAAAAGGGCAAGACAAACTAACAAAATTAATTAATAAATTATAAAGTAAATTCTTTAAGATCCTAAACCATAAAACTATGGTAAATTTGGAAAAAAATAAATTAACTAATTACTCCAGAAATCCAAAATTTCTGCATAAATTAGCCTCTAAGATAAAATTGCTTATTAAATCTAATCACATTAAGGAAGTGTATTCTCCTCATGATAAGAAAAAGATTACTGAAATAGAAGATATTTTAAGCATATTTAGAACCCACTTTAATAAAAGTATGCAATATAATCCAGTAATGGACGCACAATAAATAATTAAAATGTTTATTAGAAAATATACTAAAAACAAGTTGACTGAAGATCAAAAGAAATTAATTCATAGACCTATATTTATGTCTGAACTTAAAAATTAAATTAATAAACTACAACTTAACAAAGCACCTGGTAATGATGGCATAATACCAGAACTCTATAAATTAATTCCTAAAGAAGCTTTAAATATTTTGCTCAAAGTATTTTAGCAGTTAAAGAATTAACAAAAGTTCCTCCATCATGGACATACACACTTATTTCTCTGATTTTAAAGGTTGATAAAGACCCAGCAGGGTGCTCTTCTTATAGAACAATTTCACTTTAAACCTTGATTATAAAATATTTATGGCTATTCATGCCACTGGAATTCAACATTTCTTTCCATATCTGATTAATAATGATTAAACTGGATTCATAATAAATAGGAATACTTACGATAACATTAAAAAAATATTAACCATAATTGACTACACAAATAATACTAAAGAAAACTTAACAAGTTTAGGCATTAATACTGCTTTTGACTTAGTCAGTTGGAAGTATCTTTTGGTTTAGAGTAATGTAATTTTTCTAAATGTTTTTCACAACTTATAGTCTGCTTTACGAAAATTACTTAGATTTTATGAAATTAGGTTCATATATGTTGAAGTCAATATTAATTTCTAAGGGAACTAAACAAGGTTGCCTGTTCTTGCCATTATGCTTTACTTTAATTATGGAACCATTTGCAAACTATATAAGATCAAGATTAGATATCAAAGGTATACTGATAAATAATAAATTAAATTCAAATATATTACTGTTTGCTGATAAAATTCCTTTGACTTTCAATAATAATAAAGATTCTCCTACAGCTGTTTTAATGCAATATAATATTTTCAGAAAAAAATCTGGACATAACTTTTAATGAAAATAAAACAAAAAAATTATTTATAAACTCCAGTACCTATAATATGGAAGAAAGATTTTCTAAATATCTTGTAGGGATAAAAAATATTTAGGGATAACTTTAACAGATAACATTAAGAATATAGTAAATGTAAATTAGAATTATAATAGTTTAGCCATTATAAATAATCTCATTATTTAATGGAATATGTTTTTTTTCTATGAAAGAGGCTTTCTTTAATTAAAATTATTATTTTACCCAAAATTTTATATATAATCCAATATTTATCTCTCCCTCCTCCGAAAAAAATATAAAAACTTTTTCCTTTGGTATCCCAATAAAGCTAGATTAGCATTAAATCACCACATATGTGATTAGTCTTTGGTGGCATAGATTTACCAGATTTAGAATTACATTCTTTATCATCAATTATAAAAACAATCTCTCTCTGGTCAAATAATAATTATTATGCCAAATGAAAGGAGATACAAGAATGGATATGGTTAAAATCCAATCATCTGATATACGTGCATCAAAATGTAATAGTAAACAACTTTCTTTTATTAATAAAATATTATATTCTGGATAATCAAACTCTACTAATTAATTCTACTTATATTTCCTTGATAATGACTTCCTTCAGAAATTTTATTTACAAAAATCCAGAATATAAAGGATGGATTTTTGTTACTGTTTCCTACTGCGTATACACAAAATAACATATGTACTTTTAAATTATCTACAATTAATGGATTTAAAGAGAGCAATCTGATATACTGGGTTCAGCTGATGGATAGAGAAAATTTGCAAACTGTATAACAAAATTTAAGTAAGGAAATGTGGCTAGATATTCAAAATTGTAGATATTCAATAGAAAATAAAATTAACAATGCAATCATCCGAAAAAAATATTATTCCTAAGTTTATTTATCTTTTATTCATTCTGATGCATCAGGAAATATTGGAGAAAGGACTTTTATCCAGAGTATATAAAGTAGTTAAAAATTCTATAAAATATTACAATGAAAGTTATTGGGATTACTTAAATTCCATAAACAGTTATTATCCAAGTGAAAAAGATAAAAATATATATTATCATCTCCAAAACAAACAACTTTCTCATTAAAATGGAGATTGTTTACCTGGAAATTCATGCATAAAACTTTTATTACTCTACATAGAATTGAACTAATGTATAAAAAAATGAGGATATTGGAGATGTAAAAGGAATATGAAAGCAGATAGTCAGCATACGTTTTTTGATTGTAAAGTTATTAAACCATTCTGGAATAGTATTAATACTTTTTAAAGACTCTAATTAATGATACATTTATTTTAACCAAATCATTAATTTTATTCAACACCCAATACCTTCTTGTGTAAAGAAAATAAATTACCCACTTCTATGGAGTATTCTAACAATTGCAGGGAAAGTAATCACTAAGAACTGGAAAAATGAATTAATTCCAGCTTTAAAATAATTTATAAGCATTGCAACTGACATTTGTCATTTCAAACTTCTTACAATGAAGATGAGAACAATCAGAATTATTACTTCTTACAACACCTAGACGAAACTTAAAGAACTGCCAAATAAACAGTCACTAATATGTTAGTAACAAACCTTATTTCATGAATATTTAGAGTTTTAGATGTATAGTAAGCACCTTTGTATATAGCTGGCTTTGTGTTTTTTTTCATCTTTTTTTACTTGTTTAAATAACTATATATTTTTATACTTTGTTATCTAATTGTTAAATTATAATAAAAAATTGAAAAAAAACCAAACCTTTACATGCACCTGTGGTGAGAGAAGCAGAGATTGTTCAAAGTTGCCTGTTGTAACCTTACCTAGGTGCTCTGTTCATGAAAAGAGCCATCCTACTTGAGCTGTAGCTGTAGATTACCTGGGGAATCCCCTAGCCAGTGCTGAGTTGAGGATCAAAAAAGCCAGTCCTCCACAGTTGGAGACCAAAAACATCATAATAGTGTTTTCAGAAACTCTGACAAAGAACTATACTTATGCCCTTGCTACCATTTCTAACATGCATGTATACACAGACACACACACACACACACACACACACACACACACACACACACACACACACACACACACACACACATGACTACCAGCAATGTCACCAGGCAAAAAGATTGCACAAATGACTCACAGGGACTGATAATCACAGCTCTCTATAGTGCCTATCGCATTCCCTAAGTGCCCCCTTTGTCCCATTGTAGGTATAGCTCTGTTCAAGTGCTTCAGAAAGACTGTGGTACTGCTGAAATTTTTTTTTCTTATAGAAAAGCTAGACTATGTTTTGGTTTCACTAAAGGCCTTGTAGTCTACCCAGCCCATCTTAGTTAAAACATAGCAATAAAACTTTGAAATGTCAGGCTATAGTCTGATTGGTTATAAATGCTTTATAGCAATACAATTTATAATGTTTAAAATTGTAAAACTATATGTTACTGAGGCAAGTATTTGTATTTAGTAAAATTACTTAATACAGGGAGTTCTTGGCATAGGCAAGAATGGTGAAATAGTTAATAAATGGTTAATATAGGTGGCACACAATGGTAATAGTAAACATTTTGTTGTGAAGTACATTTAAATATTTTCTAGATGAAACTGATCATGAGGACCATTCATGTTTATTAGTTTTGCTACCTCTGCAAAGTTGCATCTGGAAGTTCCCCACAACTGTTGCTATTACCATTAAGTTTGATTCCTTATTACAGTTGTTAAATCATTTGAAGGTGCTTGGACAGATGAGCATTTAACTAATAAAGAATGGTTAACTCAAAAAGGACCAAGTTTACATTTTTAATTACTGGTTAGAATTACTGAGCTGAGATACAAATTGCTGGACAGTGATCCACCTCCTGCATAAGCAGCCAAGACTCCAAGGACCAACTAAAGGATCTGCTCAACAAAGTCAAGCACCAATCAGGGCATAAGATTAAGGACCCAGTTACAATAGAATAAAAAAAAAACTGGAAAAAAGGACCTATGAAACTTACTGCCGAAGTTCAGCCTAAGTGAGTTTCAAAATAGCTTGCAAGTTACCTCTCATCCAATTGAGCCAGTAAACAAATTCAGTAAATAAACCCCCCTGTTACCCACTGGATAAGAGAATGGCTTCCTGACAGAACCCTCTCTGTTAGTGCTTGGGCATACACTCATTAAAAAGGATCATTAATAGCTGTATCCCTCAGGGATCAGTCTTTTGGTCACTTTTCTTGGTATTTACTTTTGTGATGTCAGGGCCCTGTGGCTGACCGAATTTGTGGATGATTGCAAACTCAGAGCAGTCATAAATTCCTCACCTGCTTCCAGATTCTCCAGGAGGGCCTAACACATGCAAACATGTGGTGCTTGGACCATGGTCTTAAGCTAAATGACAATAAATGCAGTATTGTGTCCTTTGGCAAACATGGGCACCCATGCAGCTACTACTCAAATGACCCTCCCCCTTTGGAAAATAAAAGTTATCAAAGACCTGGGCATTTTTGCTGACAATGAACTATCATTTGAACACCATGTATCCACCATTTCAGGAAATCCTTCTATCTAGCAAGACTGTTTCCCAGGGGTATATATTCTAGGTCAAAGGAAGTATTCAACCCTTTCTATTCCTTCCTCATCAGACCCATAATACAGTATAATGCTATGCACTTGTCTAAACATGTGACTCAATTCAAAAGGCTATTGCATTTCCTCACTCAGGGAATCAAGGGCATGTCTTTCTCACGCTACACAGACTGCCTTAAAGCAACTTATATTTTCAATGCTTCTTACAGACTTTTGAAAAGGAACCTCTGCCTAGCCAACTGAACCTTAAAGGATCCAGGCCTATGTGACCTCCTGCACATCCACAAAAGAAACAGCACCCTAAATACCCACTCAAAGGAGCCAAACGTTCACTGCAATATAAATAGGACCTGCTGGTGAAATAGATATATCTCTCAAAGAATCCCTCTTTTAGGGAATGGACTTCACTTGGATGTAAAGCAAAGTAGCTCCCTGACCCTCTTTAAGCACAATCTGGACAAGTGCATGGGAAACCATAAATCCATTGCAAATCTGGCCCCACAAACCCTCTCTTAAAAGGATTGAAATTAGACATTAGTTATTCATGTCTTAGGGTACTGATGAACTGGGATCATTTGACTAGATTACAAATGATCTACTTGATCAGCTGCCTAGTATAAACTTATTATGACACAGGGAAGTCCTTGCAGGGCACACTGAAAGCCGAGTACACTACAGGAACTGTGGTTTCATCAGCATTCTTCTGAGGCTTATGTGTGAGGCTAGTACATAGTCTGGGGTCCTCTAAGCATACTTTCAAAAATATAACAAGATAGATTTTCAGCTGAAATATAACCATCACAGAAGGCCTTGAAAAGGCATTCTTCAGGAGATGCTAAATAGAGCCTCCACCAAGCTGTAGTTTTCTGGCTTTTTGCCCTACCAAATTGTTAGGCTTGCAGATACAGAAATGGGTGAAGGAGTATGGAATATTTATGTGATGTACTCAATAAAACAGTATATATCTATATCTATATGCATTCCTGTCTCTCCAGGGTATCAATCTAATACCCAGTAGCAGCAGCAATTGTCAGGCAAATATGTAGTTAAAAACTTTTTTTCACATGCTATCATTTGTTTCAGTCTATGTGTATGAATGAGTGGTGATTGGTTAACAGTTTTGTGGGACAGAAGTTCTGGTTCTACCTATCAGATGTCCTGCCAATCAGTTGCCATCAAAAAGAACTGAAATGACAATTTGTCATCATATGTCTAAAGCATGGCTCTCAGTAATGCCCATTCACATTCAGACCTGGTTCCTTGGAAAATGATACTACTAACAGAAGTAACTTTTCTGCAGCCAGCAAGAGGCAGCTTAAGACTAAACTGGCTAGCAACTTGCTGGAGAAGAGTCTGGGGGTGGAGATAGACTATCCTTCAGTCTTCAGCTGTCATGGCCTGTGGGAGGAGCTACACAATCAGTGCTGACAAAATGGTGGCGAGACAGTGTCACTCACCAAAGGTACACCCAAATGTGATGGCCAGAATATGCCATCTGGGCCTGGTACATTCAATCCACCCCATTGTATTTGAATCCACAGTTGTAAGGAATTCAGGCAAAGCATATAGAGTAGACACCCTCTTATCTGGTCTCACTGGGACTGGAGCTTAGGCTGGATAAACAAATGGCTGATTAATCAGAAAATGCATACAAAATAGTATTTATAGGTTATACATCAACTACAATAACAGAATCTGTGTTGGTATGCATTTTTCTAATGAATATGAAGTCTAAAACTCAAATGTCTGTCATTATTTAGCCCAAACAAGGCAGAAGTGTTGTTCTTCTCTGTTGTATTTTGCTAGGGCTACAGCAGAAATTTGATGGTCGGTTAAAAAGTAGGCCAGTTAGAGACAGGCTGGATAAGAGGGAGTCTGCTGTAAATAAAAATGACTCTTATGTAATGTAAACAGATCACAGACAATGAAAAATGTTTTGTGTGCTTGAAAAATAGTAGTACAAGTTATATATAAGAAAAGCAAGTAGAGCAATGACCCAATTGCTTTGTATTCCTATGAATATTTGAATTAATTAAAGATAGGTTGAGAGTTTAGCTGTGAAGGAGATGAGAAGGTAATCAGGAAAGTAGAAGGGGGTCTTGAGGAGAGGAAGTAAATGATCACTGGTGAACTAAACAGACTTCCAAGATGGGTGCACAGTGAGTGGCAGCTTAATTCTTGCTTTCCCAGTGTGAAAACAGAAACTCAACAGAGAAGGCCAGTAGACTTTTGTGTTTATGAGTAAATTTCAGTAACTGGCTAGTAAGTGTACTGTCTGGAGGCCAGGAAAAAAGAAATACAGAGCACCTGGAAAAAATCAGCTATAAAAAGTGAGGAAGAAACACTGACTAGGGAAAGTTCTGAAGTTATTCAGCAAAAAGCAAAGGAACTTAAAGACATAACTTGCAGTAACCTAATGAAGATATAAGACAACTGCACATAGACCTGGTTAAAATAAATGAAACACTGATGGAGTATATCAACACAAGCAACAAAAGGCTGGAAAAAATGGAAGAAGCTTTAAACAGATATACAGATGAGGTGATAAAGATCCAAAACTCAGAGGGGACAGAGCACGTAGAGAAAACCTGAGATTTTCAGTTATACCAGAGAAGCTGGAAGGAGCAGACTGCATTAATTTTATGAAAGCACAAATAAGCAATTGGATAGGTATTCCACAGCAGGAGCTGTTAGTTGAAAGGGCACATCATTTGTATGCTCCAAACCTGGCTATAAGAAAGCAACCTAGACTTTTAATTGTAAAGATACAATCCTACAGCAGAAGGAGTTGATTCTGACAAAACTATGGCAGAAGGACAAAATACTAAAAGTGGGAGACAGCAGAGTGCTTGCGGAGAATGATTACTCACTGTACACCAGACATAAGAGGAGTGAATTCATTCCACACTTCAGTAGGGTTGCCACCTATTCATTTATTTTTTCAGACTATGCAGAAATCAAACTGATTGTCCGGTAGTCCATAAAACACTGTACAAAAAAAAGAAACAGACTATCAGAGTTTGTTAAATCGGCAGATTTGCTATGCTTTTTTACAGAAAAGCATAGTAAATCAACAGAAAAAAAGGCTTCAGGAATGGAAACAGAGGATGTTTCTGCTGGCTGACATCACAATGAAAAAAACACTGGCTGTAAAGTACTCCAAAAAAGGAATTTATTAAACTTCCAAAGCAGTAAAGTTAGCATTTTCATCTTATTTCATTGAATAAAACTTCTTCAGACTGAATGTTACATAAATCCATTGCCTTATATACACAAATTAACCCTTGGTCACATGATTAAATCAATTAAAGAAATAAAAGAATTAAAAACCAGACATCTAACATAACAAATTACTAAATCAAATAGTATTAAAATTCATTAAAACATTTAAGAAAAACCATTCAGGTACTATAAGATAATGAATGATGAATAATAAAAAGAAATAAGCAGAAACATTGACCAACAACAAATGGCTCAAAGGAATATACGTCTTAATGAGACCTATGTTAGCAACTATGAAACAGCTTAAAACATAAAAATAAGAAATATAATATAATAAATGTGCAAAGACCTAATGGGGTAATCACCAATAATCTATTCTAAGCTTGTGTTTGATGTACATAATAATCGATACTGATAGTGTACATTAATAAACAGATTTTATAAACATTAACATGAACGAATACTGTTAATCTCTGGAGACTCCTGAACTTCAGTACACAGGCCAATGAACTCATATCGTTCAAGCCTGGTGGGCTATAAGCATTCAATCTTATTTGCCACAGAAGTTCCTGAATTTCTAACGACAAACTGAAAGGTCCACCCCAAGGGTTATGTTCAATCTGATCAATAATCCGGAAACAGAAACTATGCTGAGGATGTTCCTGGACATGTTTTGCCAGGACATTCTCCACTTTGGATTTTTTTATACTATACAAGTGCTCATAAACTCTGTTTTAAGCTTTAATAAGCTAATAAGTTTAATAAGTTTTAAAACTATTTGATTTAGTAATTTGTTATGTTAGATGTCTGGCTTTTAATTCTTTTATTTCTTTAATTGATTTAATCATGCGACCAAGGGTTAATACATATGTATAAGGCAATGGATTTATCTAATATTCAGTCTGAAGACGTTTTATTCAATGAAATAAGACGAAAGTGCTAACTTTACTGCTTTAGAAGTTTAATAAATTCCTTTTGTGGAGTACTTTGCAGCCAGCATTTTTTCTATTGCATTTAAGTTTCTTGTTTTTTATCAGTTTGTATCGTGTTTCTGTGTTTACCCGTATGGCAGCTGAATCCTCTTCCACTCAAGGATTACTGTTCTCACAGGAGAACGAATGATTTAATGACAAGGAACTTAACAATTTGAACATTCAACAACTGGTCAATGTAGTTTTAACATTGACCAGGAAAGTCGATGACCTATCAGCAACCGTCAGCTCTCTTTCCAAAACATTTTCTGTAATGGAACTTAATCTTCATCCTGCAGCTGCGCAAAGGAATGGTTCTATTCCACTTTCAACTACTGAGCCTAATCCGAATGGGAGCTCTGCAGTCGAATCTCACACTATCATCAGCAATTACACCGGTGGTAGCGTACAGGATTTACAGCCTGCTCTCCTGCAGCTGTTAACCCAGAGTGAAACCCGGGTTATCCAGCCAATTCTGGTGAATGGGAACGCAGCACAACCAGGTACTGTTATTACAACCGTGTCTGTTGACACAAACGTACATTTACCTAATGTAGTTAAAACAAGCGATAACTTTGCTTGTGTGAAGCAGTGGCTTGATCAGCCAATGCTCCTAAATGAAGGCAGCATTATTGCTACTAACAGTCCGACTGCCGACAGTAACACCAATAAATTTAATATAACTTAGAATTTAAAACTGCTTGATACCAAATCTTTTAAGATGAAAAAGCTACAACTTGAAGTAGCATACTTCAAGGAATGTCTGTCAAGACGCCAGGTACCAAAAGAGTTAAGATCATGGCGTTTCCCTACCAGTTTGGTTTGTGACTTATCATTTTACCGAGATTTATTACTTTTATTTGACAGGCAAGGTCATGAGTTAATCGAAATGTTCATTAAGCACTATTTAACAATAATAGATGAGTTGAATGTTGAAATTGACCTGTTGGATGACAATATAACTAAGGATGCTGACTTCATTCATTATAAGTACGAACACATTTTCACCAGTATTAATGGCCATATTAACAAAATTAAAGCTACTAAGAACAAAAAGCTTTTTCATGACAACAATGGCTACACTAAAGGGACTGCTCACCCTAAGCCACCACCCTCACAGGAATGGCTTAACTCTTCAAACCACCCTCATCCCAATGTCAACAATACAAGCACTCAGCTCCCTAACAGACAGACTATGGAAACCTTAGAGCAAGTTTCCTCTGAGCGTCGTTATGCTGAAGTAGTCTCCATTCCAGGGGGACAAAACCCGAGCAATTATAATTCCAATTGGAATGAGTGGCTAAGGAATAATAATAGGAGAAACATGAACAATTACAACACCAATAACTCTGATAGTCAAACTTTGAACAATCCTACTGACTACAATAGAGCCTTTGATAACCAAGAGCCAGTACTAATTCTGTAAATATTCACTGGAATGTCTGACAGTATACAGATTCGACCCACAAATCGAGATTCTCCCAAGGGAAGAATTTGGGTCCAAATCGGGTAATTCCGAAGTAACTCTTGATCCAGTTAGGGATTGTATAACTGGGGTTTATGGACTGAACAATGATATTCCCATTAAGAACCTTCGAATTTTCTTCAACAGTGGCCAAGATTTTAAGACATTTAACTATTCCAGTTTGGAGGTGGACATTTCCTTGATGGATTTATTAGCCAAGGGTCTAACTTTTATTCCTGATTTAAGGGCTAGTGTTGCAAGAACAATGACTGACTTAAGGTTATTTGTTCGTAAAATTAATTTGCAACTTTTGTTTAAAGACCAACCAAGAGTGAATAATGAATGTAAAGTTTTGAGCACTTTTAATCCACTGTTACCCCCTAGTTTATTGGTGTTTAAGCAAGTTTGCGAACTTGATTTACATGATAAACCTGAGTATAATGTGCACAGACCCTCGGGCATAGTCAGTAATTTCTCTAAACAGGAAAGGGAGATTTTGAAGTATTTAAGCTTTCAGAATGTTAGAGTCGTTAAGCCTGATAAAGGTGGAGGGCTTGTGTTTTTTGATAATGATGACTATAATAGACATATGTTAAAACTACTTGAATCAGATCATAACTCTCCTGCCTCTTTGAATGAATTGAACTGAGCCCAGCAGAAGATAAAGCATTTATATCACGTTATCGAAAGATGAAAATAGCGAATGGTATTTCATCGGCCCCAAAACATCTAAACATGAAAATATCAAACATTCAGAACAGCAAATTTTTTCCCATGGAAAATATTTGCTGCTCCGAAACACATACACACAACACAAGCACATCAAACAAACAGCAACCACACACATACACTTAAATTCCTACATCTAACGCTACACTAAACTAAACATACACTACTATCTATCCGCTTACCTTAACCCAAACCCTAACCCTAAGGTCTGTCACTATCGCACACTCACCTAACCTGCGCCCTAACCCTAACTCACTTAAACCGCCCCCTAACCATAAAGTCTGTTACTATCGCACACATGCCTAACCCGTGCCCTAACTCATTTAACCCGCCCCTAACCCTAACGTACAATCGCACACTTACCCGAACCCAACCCGTAACTTTCTACCACAGTGCTAAGAATAGTGAAGCCACAGAAATGACCAACCAAATTATTTCCCGAGAAAATAATTTGCTGTTCTGCAGCTTCGCTATTCTTAGTGTTCGCTGAATAGTGTTCGATATCAGAACATTCGAAGTTTTAATACTTCGATCTTCTGATATAGACCCAAGATAAAAGTCTTCCTTAATGATTTGTTTATAGAATCCAAGATTTCCTTGGATCTATACAATTATTTATCTAGTTTAGCTCCTCTTACCCCCAGTGATCTTTGGCATCCCAAACGTCCATAAAACCCTTGAAGACCCATCATTATGTCCTATAGTCAATGGGAGAAATTCTATTACGTATCCATTGGCAAAGTATGTGGATACAGTATTAAAGAAATTTGTTGATATATTTGACCACATTTGTAGAGACTCATGCTCATTCTTGAATAGCATCAATGGTCTGGAGTATAAGGATGATATTATGCTCTTGACCATTGATGTTAAAGATTAATACACTGTAATACCCATTGACATAGGTATTGAATGGGTAACTAACTTGATTAGAACGAAGGGTTGCTCCGAAAGGAAAAATGAATTCTTAGAGGAATTACTGGATCTAATTTTGAACAATAATTACTTTATGTTTAACGGATGTTATTATTTGCAAAAGACAGGGGTTGCAATGGGCTCTCCATGTGGGGCAAGTTTTGCAAATCTTGTGATGGCCCATTGGGAGCAGCACCATGTCTTTAATAACAACATTTTTAGGAAGAATATTTATTATTATACAAAATATCTGAATGACGCTTTCATTATGTTTGAAGGCACCACTGATGACATTCTGAATTTTGTGACCTACCTGAATGGGTCTACTCAGTTTTTGAAATTTATCCACAACATGGGGGTGGAGAGCATAATCTATTTGGATGTTGAACTATACAAGGACAGAAATGCCAACTCATTTAAAGCTAGGATACATAGGAAACCAACTTATTCTAATTCATTCCTCTATTTCACCAGTTGTTACCCATATCAGCAGAAAAGATCTGTAGTGAAAGGACAACTGGTGAGAGCAGCATGGATGGTGTCAGATGAGGAAGATTTTAGAGCTGAATGCCAACTGTTATATGATATGTTTTTAAAACGGGGTTATCCCATACAATTACTGGACAACTTGATTTCGGAAGTGCACTATAAAAGGTCTATTGGCTAATTTAAACCTATTTTAGGACCTAATTCCCTTCTGATTACTAGAATTGACCATCCAGATAAATCTGACTCTCTTAAGGTTACCTTCGTTACATCTTATAGCCTTGATGCCCATGTTATAAGACAGATTATTTTCAAAAACTGGAATTTGCTAGTGTCAGATGTTGGCTTGGCCTCTATCGTTGAGTTGTCCCCTGGGATCACTTATAAAAGAGGACCCAATCTTAAAAATCTATTAGAGAGAGTACATCTCCCTTTATCCAGAACTATCAGTATGTACAAGTGTGAAAATTGCCCTTATTGCATGCACATGGAAGTAGGTAAGATGTTTATTGTAAGGGGCAGGAAATATTCCATCAATAAAAATTATAACTGCCTCTCCAAATGTGTAGTCTATTTGGCAACTTGTAGACTCTGTCCTGACAGACTCTGGCAGACCGTAGACTCAGGGACAGAGTTTATGAGCATTTGTATAGTATTAAAAAATCCAAAGTGGAGAATGACCTGGCAAAATATGTCCAGGAACATCCTCAGCATAGTTTCTATTTCTGGATTATTGATCAGATTGTACATAACCCTAGGGGTGGACCTTTCAGTTTGTTTTTAGAAATTCAGGAGCTTCTGTGGCAAATAAGACTGAATGCTTATAGCCCACCTGGCTTAAACGATATGAGTTCATTGGGCTGTCTTCTGAAGTTCAGGAGTCTCCAGAGATAAACAGTATTCGTTCATGTTAATGTTTATAAAATCTGTTTATTAATGTACACTATCAGTACAGATTATTATGTACATCAAACACAAGCTTAGAATAGATTATTAGTGATAACCCCATTATGTCTTTGCACATTTATTATATTATATTACTTATTCTTATGTTTTAAGCTGTTTCATGGTTGCTAACATAGGTCTCTTTAAGACGTATATTCCTTTGAGCCATTTGTTGTTCATCAATGTTTCTGCTTATTTCTTTTTATTATTCATCATTCATTATATTTTATAGTACCCGAATGATTTTTCTTAAATGTTTTAATGAATTTTAACACTATTTGATTTAGTAATTTGTTATGTTAGATGTCTGGCTTTTAATTCTTTTATTTCTTTAATTGATTTATTCATGTGACCAAGGGTTAATTTGTGTATATAAGGCAATGGATTTTTGTAACATTCAGTCTGAAGAAGTTTTATTCAATTAAATAAGACAAAAGCGCTAACTGTACTGCTTTGGAAGTTTAATAAATTCCTTTTGTGTAATACTTTGCAGCCAGCGTTTTATTTTCCATTGCCTTTAAGTTTCTTTTTTTTATCAGTTTGTATCATGTTTCTGACATCACAATTACATTACAAAATGGGCAG
The DNA here is from genome assembly GCF_019279795.1 of Protopterus annectens. Taxonomy (NCBI): domain Eukaryota; kingdom Metazoa; phylum Chordata; order Ceratodontiformes; family Protopteridae; genus Protopterus; species Protopterus annectens. The sequence continues at coordinate 1,056,745,937 of NC_056747.1, read as the reverse complement.
AAAGTGGGTGGGATAGGGGCAGGAATGGGTGTGGCTATAGATGGTATGAGGGGTGTGCCTTTTATCCAGTTTTGGCCACAACGGAAGGTGGCAACCCTACTCTTCAGGGAATGTTAAGATGCAGATATGAGATTCAAACTGCTATTCCCAACTGTCTTCAAGGTATTCTTCCTTGGAGGAAAAAAAAATCTTTTTTTTGATGAAGTACATGCTAAGGAGTAAATACAAAAGTTTGTCCAACAAAAGTGAGCTGTGAAACAGAAGGAGATTCTGCTTCTTGAACTTCTGGTAATAAAGACCACAGAGATACTGTATCTGTGAAGCCTTTTCCATTGTTTCACCAGAAAATGTTGGAGAGAAGGAAGAGAGCAAGAGAGTTGACTAGAATAATTGACAGTACATTGGAAATGAAGCAGTGACAGGATTTGGGTGATGGAGATGAATAGTAATAAAACCAATAACTTAATGTGGGATTACAATGCAATACTTATATTTATGAAATATGACAGAACAAGAAAATCTGGAAATATTCAGCATTTTCAGAATCTGTTGTATTTATGAGGACTCTAAAGTATAAGCCCTGCTTCATGTCATTAATGCTCGGAAAATAGTTTATGGAGAAAAGAAGTGAAGGGAGAAAGTTAACCATAAGTAAAGAAATATTTTTCTTAATAGTACCATTTTTGTGGTGTATGATTTCTTTTCCATGCTATAAAGTAAAGCTTTCTCAGTTATTTTTAAGTGTAATGGGTATTGCAAATAGGTGCTGCTGTTCTTTTTCGCCCTTCTTTCTCCTTTCTCTCTTTCTTCTTGTTCAGTTTTAAGAAATGTAGGCACTGTAATGTAAAAAAAAGTCTTGTTAAAAGAACATGACAAAAGAAAAAATAATTTGCTTTTCTCATTCTTGCATGGGGGAATGACTGGTTTAAAGAACATAGACTGATTTAGTAACAAGTTGTAAGAGAAAGCAAGTAAATAAAAAAGAATACTGAATATTATGAGGCTTTTTTCTAGCAAATGAATGTATGCTTAGTAGCAATTCAGTATCTGGCCCTAGTGTCTCCATGGAAACAATATGATAAAAAGAAATTGACTGTCTGGTTCTCATGTCTCCATAGAGACAATTTAATAAAGAGAAATTGGTTGCAGTCAGGTGGAGAATGATTGGCTAGGGAAAAAAAGAAAAGAGAAACCAGCTGGGAGATACTGTTTTCTGAAAGCATTCAGGCATTTTCCCAGCTGGGAAAGTTATAAAGCTAACACAAATCCAGTTAGCACTTAGTAGAAGCACAGACTGCACCTTGTGTCTTAACATGGATAACCTTTCTTATAAGTTGACTCAAGTCTATGAGTGGGGATGTCACTTTGGGACATTTGATCCTATTATGAGGGTAAACTTCAATATTCAAAGATGTACATAGTTTTGTGTGTTAGTATTAAATTAATAGGTTTTAGGGTGTGTTGGGGGTTTGTTTGAGGGTTTTCAAGAAAACAAAACATTTTGTAAGATGTGACATAGGCTCAAATGGATATGACAAAAAACGACTATACAAAAGTTCAACCAGACAGACAGTGTATGCATGTAACAGAAAGTCTGGAACCAGATATTTAACAAAAAAGGTATTATAAATAAAAGGTGGGAATAATAACTTTTTAATAATATTATGCATTCTGCAATGTGTTCAAATGTCAATGGTCTCACAGATAAATACAAATAAGAAAGAATAGTGAACTATATGAAAAAATATAGAGTGCAAATAGTTATGTTACAGCAGAAATGATTGAAAAGAACTGACTTTGATAAAGAAAGGTTTTCAGGATGGTTATTCAGCAGAATATCTGGGACAAAGGAGAACAGGAGTACTTATATTAATTGCGAGAGGAGCTCCAATAGTGATAGAAGAGGATAAAAAAGATAATAATGTCAGATTTATAGTGCTAAGTGGCTACTGATAGGGGAGGAGGATTATACTGGCATGTATTTATATTCCACCTAAAACTGCTATAATGGAGCTTAACAAAATTCTGGGTGAAATAATCAATTTTCAGCAAGGAATATTATTTATAGGTGGGGACTGGAATTTGATTTGCAGCAGTAAAGATGTGTCTGGGGGTCCAGAAGGGAAAATATAATAAAGGAGGGTAGATTTTTGAAGAAATTTATGAAAATATTTGGCATGGAAGATGTGAATTCAGTATTAGGAGTTCGGAGTGAATTTACATATTATTCCCCAAGATATAAAAACTGGGCTAGGCTAGACAGAATTTACATTTCATAGGAACATGTACATTTAATTGAAGGTTTTGATACGAACTCAATAATTATTTCAGATCATGTGCCAGTAATAACTAAAATAAAAACACAGGGTGATGAAATAAAAATGAGACACTGGTGTTTTCCACCTACCTGTTAAAAAGAGAGGAATTTAAGGAATGGGTAGTAGAGATTATTCAGGAGCTATTCACGAGGATAGAAATTACTTCTGAAAATATAGCTATGGAGTGGGATAAAATTAAGGTGGGGTTTAAAAATAGAGTGAAAATAAAAGAAAGGGAGGTATGGTTAAGAAGTAACAATAATTATTTACAGGGACTGTCAAATGTTAATTTATTATAAAATTAGGAGAATCTCACAGAACGAGAAGAGGATCAACTGTAGAATATGGATTGTGTGGTTTTGCAAAAGGGAAGGTAAACATTTGACAACATTAACAGAACATTGATGATCCAGAGGGAATTAGAATGTAAGACAATACTGTTGTTGTTGGTGGGTCTTGATGCAGAGAAAGCAGTTGACAGAGTAAGCTGGGACTTTATGAGCAGGGCAATGAAATAATTTGCATTTCCTGAAAAAATGATAAGGTTGATTAGGAGGATATATGAGGGATTGGAGGCAAAAATTAAACTGGGTGGGATACTCTCTGATGATTTCTGCTTGAGCAGAAGAACCAGGCAGGGTTTCCTCTTTCCCCCTTTATTATTTGCATTATATTTAAAACTACTGGCAAAAAAATATGGGACTCAGAAATTCAAGGATACAATTGGTATGGTAGTCAAGAAAAGCTGGCTCTATTTGCAGATGATATTATTTTATACCTGACAAAACCAGAAAGATACATTACAATGATGTGGAACATTTTGAGACAGTTTCATATCTTTTCAGGATACAAAATTAATGAAGGTAAAACAAAGGCAATAGTGGTAAATTATGTACCCACATATAAATTTATTCAGCAATATCTGTATTTATAGGGACATGATAACATGAAGTATTTGGGAGTATGGATTAAAAATTATTCTGGTGTGGCAGCTAAGGATATGTGGGAAGAGACTAAACAAAAGCTAATATAAAAACTGAGAAAATGGAAGCTTTGTTATATGGCTATGGCTAGCAAAATACAAGCAGTTAAAATGTTTTTTAGTCCCAGTAGTCTTTTACATGGGTCAGGCATATTTTTATCAACCAGAGGAGAAGTTGTGGATAGCAATTAATAAAGGACTTAATGACTTTATCAGGGAAGGAAGACAGCAAGAATCAAGTGGGATAAGTTGTTTCTTCCACTAAAACAGGCTGGATTGGGATTCCCCAATTTGAAGGGGTATTTCAGAGCTACACAATTAAGGCTCCAATACATACCACAAGCAGAAAACTATAATTCAGAGTGGAAATGGATGATGAAATAGGGGAAGCTCAAGAAACAAGGAGAGACTGGGATTTTGGATACAGGCCTTTAAGGAGAACAACAGTAATCATACAGAATATTATATCTGTAAAGTAGCAGAAAGGATCCCAAGAAATATGCCAACACAGGAATGGAGAAAGGAGATTCTGCTAATAGGGATGACTGCAACTAGGAATACAGACAATAGGCAAGAGGGGCTGGAATTTCTATGAGAAAACTGACAAAGGAACCAAGGTACTGAGAGCAATTAACTAGAGAGGGAAAATGATAGAATGGAAAGATGTCAAGAATGTACTTGGAATGCAGGTTAGAGACTGCCTTCCCTATCAAGGATTAATATCAGATATAGGCAAAGAGAAAGAAAAAAAGTGGGTCCTAAATGAAAGACCAGCACTGGCAGAGTTTTTAGTAGAATCTAGCACAGAAGCTGCCATTAAAAAAAGGAATAATTAGTAGAGCATATAAAATATTGCATGATAACTATAAGAATCAATCAGAGGAGGTTAGAAAGGATTGGGAAGAAGGATTGGATAAGCAATTCACAAAGAAACAATGGAAAGATATGTGTACGTCTCACAGATATACAACAAAATCTAGAAGATTTAGGATTTTTGCTTGGAAGTGTTTGCATAGATATTTTTATACCCCAAGTAGACTCCAGAGAATTTTTCCTAAGGTAGACAGCAAATGTTGGAGGTGTGATGGGGAAGAAAGTGGTACTTGGGAACATGTTTTCTGAGAGTGCAGTGAGTTGGTTGACTTTAAGGATTCCCTGCAGAATGCACTGTCAGAGATGCTGGGTGGGCAGATTGGTGTGACAAGGAAATGATTTTTCTAAGCTATGATACAGAATTGTAATTGCCTAGACATGGTAAGGCTTTGTTGTGTCTAATTATGTTGGCTGCTAACAAAGCAATTACTAGAAAATGGAAATCAAAATCTAAACCAACTATACTAGATGTAGTGAATATAGTAACAGAGATAAAACAACTGCAATTAAGATCTTTAGAAAAGGGTAGGAGCAAACTACACAGGAAAAAATGAGAATTGTGGGAACAATACATACAGGGGAGGAATGAGGTTTAAAAATGCAGGACTTAAATGAGCTATGTAATGTTTGACTGAAAATGATTGGGTAGATTATAAATGGTGTATCATGTTTGCAACTGGGAGTGTGTCAGTATGGTTTGTGACGTAAAATGCTTGCAGCTAGGATTGTGTTGGTGTGGTTTGTTTTCATTTATATAAATGTATGATTTCCTTTGTCGTAAGTGATGGCTTAATAAATATGTTTCTTGTTTTAAAAAAAAAGGGCAGGAATTAAATCATTTATGTAATGTTGCTTAGGTTATATGATATATAGCAATATATGTGAAGTATACTATTTGTAAACGTGAACTTGTTAGTACAGTTTGCTTTAAATTTACATTTATCTAAAAATAATCAAAGAACAAAAAACCCAAACACAGCTAAAAACATAGTAAATTTTAATTCAGGTAAGCGCTTTCACACCTATAAATGGTGCTTCATCAGACCATAAAAACATTACAGCAATAGTATTTAAATATCAATCAAACGTAACCACTAATCACCAATAAAAAGTCACATGATATTAAAAACCAATCACAGCATGGCATACAAATGCACACTGCAACAAGTCATTCATAAAACTATTGGTTTTGTTTTTTAAATCACCCATTCTCAAATCTTCAAACAAATCTCTAACACCATAAAGTTAAATAAATGTAGATCACCATTCTCAATAGTCTTTTCTACGTATCACATAAATATGTTTCCTAATACATTCCATAAGGGAATGATTAGTCTTGCCAATACAGAATGATGAACATCCAGTACATTGCACTAAGTAAACTAAATTCCTAAATGTGCAATTTGCTTGGACATTAAACATAAAAATCCTACCTGTACTAGGATGTGTAAAAGTATTGCCACTATTAATATAGATACAAAAACTACAGCTCCTGCATGAAAATGCCCAATAATCCACTGTGGATGTTCGTCATTCTATACTGGCAAGACTAATCATTCCCTTAGGGAATGTATTGGAGAACTCATTTATGCGATATGTAGAAAGAACATTAAAAATGCATTGGCTGAGCATAATTTTGAGAATGGTGATTTACATTTATTTAAGATGGTAGAGTTTTTGTTTGAAGATTTGAGAATAGGTGATTTTAAAAATGAAACTGAACAACACAAAGTAAGGTGGATTATAAAACTACAAGCTGATAAAAGATATGGTTTAAATGGCAAGGTCCCTTTAAAAACTTTTGAACAAATCCTGTGATTTGTTCAAATGATAGTTTTATTAATGACTTGTTACACTGTGAATTTGTATTTTACGTTGTGATTGTTTTTTAATTTCATATGACCTTTTATTGCTGATTAGTGGTTATGTTTGAATGATATTTAAATACTATTGCTGTGAATGTTTTTATGGTCTGATGAAGCGCCATTTATAGGAGTGAAATGCTTACCTGAATTAAAAGTTACTACTCTTTTAATCGTGCTTGGTTCTTTTTGTTTTTTTGCTTTATTATTTTTTTGTTACTGAAGAACCATTTATCCATTGTGGCGTGCCTGTCTTTTTTCATAAATGTAAATTTGCCTATGTCATAAGTGATAACTCAGTAAAGGTATTTAATAAAAAAATGGTGAACTAAATAGAGGCACTCACAATGAGAATTTGGTCATATACAGTTGGATAGAGCTGGATATTGCTTAGCGAGATTTAAGTTTTACCATTCTTGTTAAAACAGTTGCATTCAGTGTCTTTTATTATGTACTGTTTAAGATTATTCTTGAACTTTGGAACAGTAGTTGAACTTCTTACAGATAAAGATACATATTCCCAAACTTTGGATCTTAAAATAGAGAAACTGTCACCAATGTTTTTTTTCTGTTGAGGCAGTGGTGCAGAATGAGTAAAGATGGTAACATGGTTAGGTTGAGACCTGAGTTCATATATAGGAATGAAGAGGTTTTGGTTTAGGAGTTTTGAAAAAATAAAGCCTAGAGGAAGATGAACCTTTTGTTGGACTGGAAATCAGTTTGTTTTCTTGGGAACTGAGCAGAGATACTCTTTTCTTAGAGCTAGGGAGATAAAGCAACATGTTTTGTTGGAGGTTGCTTGTAGGGAGGCTGAGAGGCAAGGGTCTTCTTTGAAGTTGAGGATATGACAGAAAGACCATCTTTGAGTTGTGCCATGAAGATACTTTTCCCCTTGGCTTTTCTGCCTGATGTAGCTAGAAAGTAGGTCTCCTATACCCAGAAAAGAGTATGTTGTATTTTTGCTCTGGCTTTATGAATGTGCATTTCAAAGGGTAGGTATTGATATAATCAGAGACCCATGTTTTTGAAAGCGGTAGCACTTTCCAGGGGATTTTGGTTGTGCTCAAGTATGGCTAAGTCACAAGGTGCAAATTTAAATTGTATTTGGGTTTAAAAGTTATTTCTCAGAACTTAACCAGTCAACAATGGTTCAACGTTCTTACTGCAATTGGCTTTAATGTTGTGATGAGATAAGTCAGATCAATAGATTACCCTTTCATCTGCAAAGAGAATGATAAGGAGTAGGGGGTTGTCTTAGAGAAGTATTTATATAAATTAAGAGCAAAGGTGACAGAATGAGCCTTGAGGGATTCCTTTGTGTAGGAGATTTTGGATAAGATGGAGGAATCAATTTTAGCAGTAAAAAAGGCACAAAGAAGTACGGAACTAACTCAAAAACAAGCCACCCTGGTGGAATCACAAAATCAATAGGCTTTATAACAGAAGGAAGAAAATCATGGCAAAAATTATGAGGTGCAGCACCCAGCAGCATAAATCCACTCTCATCCAACTAAACAAACAATTCAGAGGACAAATAAAGTCTACCAAAGCCAAATTGGAGGTATATTTGGCCCCCCAGGTCAAGGACAACCACAGGGCTTGCTTTAGCTATACAACAGCAGCCACCACAGACACAAAATAAAAGTAAGGAAGCCTTTAATACTTCTAGCGTCTCAGCAAAACTGCCTTCAAGGAGTACAATACCATCACTAGTTCACACACACACACACACACACACACACACACACATACACACACACACACACACACACACTCACACACACACACATATACACACACACACACACACACACACACACACACACACACACACACACACAAACACACACATAATAAAGCAATAAAACAATCAAACAATAAATCATTTAATGACATATTTCCAATTACATTCATTATTTAGTCCTTTTGGTACCAAAGTTCCATATTTCAAAATATAAATAGTCTTTTTAAACAAATGTTTATCCTTAAATTGAACTAAATCACGTACAAATAATTTAACTTGTTCCAAAATGCAACCTTTTATCAAAGTAGCATTACTATTATGAAATTCTTTAAAGAGAAGAGCTGTGAACTCTCACAACATATATTTCTAATGTCTCTAATGTATTCTTGTAGTCTGATCTTAAAGGGGCATTGTGTTTCCCCTATGCAAAATAAATCACAAGGACACTTTAGTGCATAAATACCTCCTTCAGTGTGACAGAAACATTTTTGATTAGGACAAAAATATAACACCACAGGGTTCTGTCCTGGGTCCTCCCATGTTTGGTATCTACTTCTCTGAAGTACAGGCCAACACAGAAGGTCTTTGGCTAACGAAGTTCTCAGATGACTGCAAACTAGGAGCCATAATCAAAACTCCAAAAGATGTTGACATCCTACAAAAGGGCCTCGCTGAGACAGATGCCTGGTGTCAAAGCCATGGCCTCAAGCTCAATGCCAAAAAGTGCATTGTCATCCCTTTTGGTAAAAACTCAGTACCCATGAACTACCACATAGGCTGTAGTCTACTTAACAATGAAAGTGTGATAAGAGACCTTGGGATACAGGTGGACAGTAGTCTCTCCTTTGATAATCACATCACCACAGTAGTCAGGAAATCCTTCTACGTGGCACACCTCATCACAAAAGGTTTCTCATCCAAGAAAAAAAGAGGTCATTGTTCCCCTCTACTCGTCACTCATTAGACCCATTATAGAGTACAATGCCCCTTTTGGTATGTACCTCACAAGACATCTACAACAACTGGAAAGGCCAGAGAAATACCTCACAAATAGGATTACTGGCCTCAAACAGATGCCCTATGCAGGCCGTCTCAAAAAACTGCAGCTTTACTCCATTGCATATCGCCTACTCAGAGGTGATCTCTGCCTAACACACAAAGCTATGTCAAACCCAGAGCTTTTGGACATGCTCCACTTAAAGGAATCCCAACCCTACAAGCTACACGGTCTAGGGACATAAATCTTGTCACCACAAGAAACACAACATGCTGGAGGGATAGATTCCTATCCCAGAGACTTCCCATACTCTGGAACAAACTACCTATCTATGTCAAACAGAGCTCCTCATTAGCATTCTTCAAGAAAAATCTTGATGATTGGATGGGAGATAGGAAATTCACCCCGGGGATCACTTCTGTGGCTCTGCTCAACAGTGGCACAGGAAAATAATTTTCTTGGGTGGCGAAAGCCAGGGTACCTTTGGCTAGGCTTATATAGGCCCTAGGCCAATAGCCTAGTACCTATGAACCTATGATACAATGCAAAAAGTCTTGAGTTTAAGATACATAAAATATTAATACCAAGCTGAAGATGGATTACATGAAAATGAAAGTTATTCTTTAGCTAGCTAACACTTTGTAAAAATACTGAAACACTTCTTAATTAAAAGGCTACTGCTTCCACATGCCATCCAACATTTGGTCAGACTTAGGTTTCTGCCATCAATACCGATGATAGTTCAGGTGCAAGAGGTCTAGTTTGGGGAAAATCTGAGGATGGAAGCATCAATTTCTTGTGTCATTTCGGAGGATCAGCTGCTCATTGGTGGAGACCAGATCAGGATTCAGAAGCGAAACTTTAGATTATGAAAAGCACATCCATTTGCCACATTTGTGAGTGTGTGACACTGACAGATACATGATGATATCACTGCAAGCTTGTGTCCCCATAGAGAAAAATGCAAAAGGAGCCCTATCTGCTACAGCTCTCCTCCGTAAGGCAGGGACAACCAAAGTTCACAAAAAAGGCAAAAGACTTTCTCCCTTGAGAGTACAAACTCACCTAATGAAGGGATAGATTAGAATATCACCCCATGATGCATTACAACCAAGGGAATGGAAGGAGCTGGAACTGTCAAGGGCTGTCAAAGTTTCACCCCAGAAAAGGGTTACTTGTATATCTAGTGGGATGTGCCAGCTCAAAAAATATATAACGTATGCTTATGTAAAATACACTGAACCTTAACTGTTGCGTTCATAATCACTTCTTTAAGCCACTTACATATTGTCTTGTAACTTCAGTGTTATGTCATTAGGCTATCAAAACAACACTTTTTTAGCTCTGCCCAGAATGGTGATAAATTTTTGTGCCTCTGAAATCTTCTACAACTTTAAGTTTTGCCTTTACTAGATTAATATGAATGGGATGTGATAAATTATAATTATATGTTTTTGTAATGGCTACTGTTATTGTCGTAATTTATATGCTGTATACAGCAAATATAGAATCATCAAGAAATCAAGCATAAAGTAATCATCCACCGCTCTACTTGATGTGGCCAGTTATGAACCCAAGTCCTTTTCAACTTCTCATGACCATATGGACAGTGGTGTAACTACGTTAGAAGCCGCTGGTGTCCACGCCTTCCAGGCGCCGGCTCATCAATCGACAGAATACGAGTACTCCGTGATCATGACTCTTTGACATCTTCAGCAGTTCTGTCATCATTCGCTTCAGTAATTGTCATAGGTTTCAAGCAGATTTATTGACGAAAAGCGTTCAAAATATTTCTTCAGCGATGATGTGGCTCGCCTTTTCTCATTACTGTCGCCAGTCAAAGAGTCACAAGTTTCATAAACCGCCAAGCGAGAGCTATTAAGGCTTGATTCCGGGTAACAATGGGACAAACAAAGTCGCTAATGATCATCGGTGTAGCTGTCGTTTTTCACGGTGACCGCGATGTCGTTGCATTTTTTATGGTAATGATTGTTTTGCATGTGTAGAAATGTTCGGTAGTAGTAGTCAACCATCCCATTTCGTTCCGCCGTCTTGACTTTGATTGCTGCGCTGCGCGACAATGATGTGTCAGCGCCGCCTCACACACTCCACTACACGACTCTAAGAAAAAACCCTAAAAACTAATTAAATGCCCTGCCCCCAAAGTGCCCCTGCCCGCTACGCTGAGGGCAATTGCCCGCCTTTCTCAGCAGACGTGGCTGCATATGGATAACTGTATGTGTATCACATATGATCCCTTACTATTCACACTATAAACTTTTTGTTGTTACCTATAAGTTCTAAAGTCTCACTTAAAGCCTTTTGTCACTCATTGACATGCAAGAAAATATATTTCATCTTTTTGCAAAAGCATGTAATCTGCTTATTGACAGTTGTGAAAACTGTATGCTGTTTACGTTATTGTTTAATGCTTATTTTCCAACTATAGAAATAGTAGACTGCAGATAAGCTATTAAAGATGTTTATTACTGCACATTATTGAAAAGTTATAATTTCTGGGGTCAATACCCTACATGATCATCAAGCCTCCATTTCAGCTACCCTGGAAATACACCAGTAGTAGGTGACAGCACATCCTCAGTGCATGTCTCTTGCATCCAAGTAGAATTATTGGAACTTGTGGGCTCTGTTATAGTCTCTATTCATTCCTTTTCAGGAGAGAGCCCACAGGCCCATTAACTCCCCTTAGAGGCAACAGCCAGGTGCTGAAGGTGGTGCCATCACCCACTGTTGAAGTTTTTTTTTTTTTTTACGTACATTCTGAAGTTGTAACTGCAGCCTCCCCAAACACTTGCTTATGACAGATGCATGCAAGCTACCATACATGTAGCCTCTGGGTTGCAATGACTATCACATAAATCACAGTTCTCTCCATAGACCAGCTGTAATACACCTCTCCCAAGGTGGGCAAATTGCCACTTGTTGCTTAATTCCCACCTCCCATGTGCCAGTTCTTCTCAGTACCCTGGCTACTAGCATCCGTTTTTGCCTGTAAAGCTAGCTACTTATCTACTATTTCTGTTTCCAAGTTATTGTTTTTTTTTGTAAGCAGAGCAATTCTTCATAACCCCCTTTTGAAAATGGTCTTTTCACCAGTAGAGCATACCTGGAAAAATACATGTTAACTCTTCCTGCTGAAAAACTAATCAGAGCAAAGATGTTTCTCCCTTTCTCAGACTTCTCTAGTGGGTTGATGGGCAGCCCTGCTGAATAGTACAAAGCCTGCCAGGTGCACTCACAATACTAACTGACTTCTGACACAGAGCTTTTCCTGAAAGACTGGAATGTATATGTGAGCCAGCAATCAGGTAGATGGCCACAGTTATGCTACAAAGCCACTAGTAAGTGTCGAGTAAGCAGTACTTGGAAACCTATTGCAAAATGTGTGTGTGTGTGTGTATCTTGGCATTTATGTGGTGTCTGTGTGTGTGTGTGTGTGTGTGTGTGTGTGTGTGTGTGTGCTGTATCTGATCTTTCTTTTCCAGATTAGAAACACACAGGACTTAAAATTATCTTGGCATTTATTTGGTTATTTATTTTACCAGTTAAAGGGACCCTTTGTCATTCAGAACTTGGTAACAATAAAATTAAAAAAATGATAAAGAACAATATTAGATCAACCTAAAAATGTACGCAGCAATGTTAGTACATAATACTGTTAGTTAAAAATCTTGCAGACTAAACATCAGTGTGATGTCAGCCAAGTAAGGACTTCAGTTTGAACAATTCTAAACATATGCAGTTTATGTAATATCATTTGAACACCACCACCTTGTTTCTTGTTACGGCAGTTACAAGATGTTTTGTGAAGGTCGACAATTACTCAGACTAACATCATTTGGAGAAATGCTCATCATCACTGGGTTTCCTATATACAGAGGCACTCACCGTATGAGAATGTGATTATTTTGACTCCATGAGGGAAGTAGCAGTGGGCACTGATAATCTCAGAGTCCACTCATGTTTTGTTTTTTTCTAGCCTGTGTACAACCGGTCTCCAGTACACTGATAACACCCCTTCCTATAAACAACTGATCCATTCATTCCTCCTGTGGGGGTCAAGAATCTGTTCCATACATTCCAAGTCAAGTATGAGCTCTTCTACTGTTCATTTGTCCCTGACCAGAACAAGAGCCCATATTGACCTATTCATTCCCCTGAAAGCAGTGTTGGGTGTTAAGGAGCAACTTATTCTGCTGGTGACGTGGTTGCCCCCATCCAAACTCACCCCTTGGCACAAGTATGCTACTACATAGGAGGAATTCCACATGCTTTTGCATGTGAGTGTATTCCTCTTGGCTTAGTGCAGCGCAAAGCTGCCCTAACTCCAACAGCTGCTACTGACATTTCCCTTAGATTCTTGTAGAAGACAGCAGTACAGTGAGTCTAGCCTCCTCCCCCTAGATGGAAGAGCCAGTGTCAGCTGCTGATTCCCACCATCCCAACCCAGACTTTTCAGTGCCCAAGTTGCTAACTGAACTTGGTTTGTCTGGGTTGTAGTTAGGGCTTTATCCAGCTATGCCACAGAGGTGGGAGTTCACTGGTAGGTTTTGATGGTTATTAGCAATTTTAAGGAACTACAGTGTTATAGGAGAATGACTTTGAAAACAAAGCACTGATAAGAAAGGTAAATTCCTTCTGTTTATTACTGAAGTTATAAAAATAGACAGTATGAAGACTTTTGGAAGATTTACGTATGCAACCTTTCCTGCCTTAAAAGGTCTAAAATGTAGATGAATGACTGACTTAACCATATAAGTACCAGGTAAAATATCAAAATAACCAACGTCCTGGGCAACCTTAGTGTTTTTATCAGTGCATGCTAAGGTAATAAATAAAAATACATATATATATTTTTTTTTTTTACATAGAAATGACATTCATCAGTTACGGTTTTCCACAATTTATCATAATCAAGTGGTAAGCTTCTTTTTTTTTGGCAATGGCAATAATGAATACATTGAACATTGTTTCCATATACAATGAAAAAGTGAAGAAAGCATACAAAACAAATAATAGGTACTATTCATTACAAATGTTAATAACCAAAGCAAAACATTTTGAAAAGATGAAACATTAAAATATAAACATAGCTCGTAGTGAATCATTTATTCAGTAGTTTTGGCTTAATTCTTTTATTACTAATAGCCGCATGAAGTTAGTGCTTTGAATTATTCGTTTTATATTTATGAAATGTATTCTGTAGTTTTGCTTCATTTCTATTATTACCAGTGGTATGTGCCTAAATAAATATATTTATTTATTCATTTATTTTTGTTAACCTGGAATGAACAACTGAGCTTAAAGCTATGATCTGCTCATGAGCTTCATCCTAGAGTTCGGAGGTTGAGGTCCTCTATCACCACAGATCACTTAACCAGACTGATACTCCCAGGTCAATCCTAAATAAAAGACATCTGTGGCTAGTGAGATTTACTATATCAATAAATTAATTAAAAAAGAAATGTAGCTGCATTTCAAGAACAGATATCATGGAACTTTTTATAAAACTGTATTAAGAAGATCCTTAAGAAACAAAGGTTCATTCCTCAATTCTTCTGTAACACTGCATCAGTTATTCCTTGTGACAATCAAATGCTGCATTCAAGGTAACCCAATCCGTTTATGACACTGTAATCCTGCTACATGTAGCAGCCAGTGGTGTCAGCTACAAAAGATTATATCTAGTCAGGGATTAATAATCAACAACAAGTAATAATAAGAAGCACAACATTCACCGGAGTGTGAATTTTAAATTAATTTCTTTTAATTTTGTGTACTCCTAATATGCCACTGATAGTTGAATCTTGCTTAGCTACTGTCTGCATCCAGGTATTCCTTTTGAAAAGATAAATTACATTTGTTAATTAATCTTCTGGGTCAAGCAGTAGATCTGAGCAAGAAATTCAATATTTTGCCTTTTGCCTAATAAATTGCTTCTGTTCCTCAGACTTATAAAGACAGGACGCTGACTGCAGTGATAGCTTGCAGAAGTGTACATTTAAGACACTGACTCAGCATATAACACAGCTGTTTATATCTCAAGCCATCCCTGAAGAAAAACTAGTTCTGTGCATTTTGACAGTATTATTGCTTAATCAGATGTGCACTTTATGGCTCAGTTTTAAATGGTCTTATAGTTTTTGTTTCTATTACTGCACATTGTTTGTTCTTCATGTTGCTTCAGCAACATGCCCCTCTCAAGACTTCTGCTTGGGGCTAGGAACCAGAGAATGCACCAGTCCCCAACTTTAAATCTATAATCTCTTAAAACATTTCTGTATGACCTTACATTTCTTACTCACATGACACCACTCAGTGTGGGGCACTTAATCAAACTGCAAGCTCCATTTGGGACTAGGATAATAAATGTCTCAAGTTTTAGAACACTGCTATTTTATAAAAATGCATTTAACAGGTTAGAGCATTAAATGACATCTCCATTTATATGCCATGTTTTCTCATCCCAAAGTCATTTTTATCCAGCTGTGCAACTCCAAGACTGCCACATGTAAAGAAATAAAATTTAAGTATTCCCCACCCCCCCTTTTTGTGTATTCCCGAGACAGCAATTTATATTCACATAATTGCAGCTTCCTCCGAATTATCACACAGTTTTCTTTTAATATATGCTATATATACAGTTATGTAAGCTGAACTTACCATAACTGTAGATATTTGAATGGTCACTGCTGCAGTAGCTTTAGCTATATGGGTTATATCCTGTAAAGGATATAACAGCTGGCCAGCTTCCAAAGGATCTCCATGCACCCATACTTCCAAGCAGCTCAAGCTGAGCTGACTAAAAGACACGTTTGGGTGCAAAACTTTCAGAGCTTTCCTGACAACAGAGAGATGGAGGCTGAGCCCTGACAGGACAAATCTAGGAACAACAAAAAAATAAATGTCCACACCCTGGCATAAAAAAACACACCATAAAATAAAGGGGATTGAGGGAGCAAGCAGATACTGCAGCAGAGATCATTCGAACATCTACTGTTATGGTAAGTTCAACTTACACAACTGTACCATGTTCATCATATCAATCACTGCTATAGTAGTCTTAGTTATTTAGATAGATTGCCTTAGCTAACTACATTTGGGAGGCAGAAGGAGAAGAGTCCATGAGACCCCGGAGAATAGTCCTGGATCTAGAGAAAAAATCAAGCTTATAGTGTTTTGTAAAGAGAACCAGGTAGCAGCTTCTAAAATACTTCTAGAATCCAATCCTTTCCAAAAAAAAGCCTCACATGAAGCCAAAGTCCTGGTAGAGTGCCCTTGACCCTGCCTTAAATAGTTTTGTTATGGTGAGTATAACAAAAATTAATTGCCTTAGACAAGCATTTGAAAATAGTCTCTTTTGACACAGGTTGGAACTTCTTACCTTCATAAGAAATGAACAACTGATCCAAAGATCTGAAAAATTTAGTTCTGTCATGATGATACCTGAGTTGTCTGCGGACATCCAAGGAATGGAGTATCTTTTCTCCCTCATTTTAGGTTCGGGAAAGGAAACGAGAGACGGATAATTCGGCATAAAGTAAACTTGGATATCACTTTAGATATAAAGAAGGATTAGTTCTCAAAGAAACCCTGTCCCTATGTAAAATGAGATGGGGCTGACTTACCATAAGACCTTGCAACTCAGATACTCTTCTTACACAGGTCGGAGTGATCAGTGCAACTGTTTCCATGTTAAGAACCTCAAGTCAGTCAGATTAGCTGGTTCTAATGGAGCAAGTGTTAGTTCTCTAACCAAAATTAAGATCTCAAGGAGGGGCCACCAGTTTTCTTGGAGGCCTGTTATGCAAATCCACTTTCAAGAACATTTTGACATGAAAATGCCTTGAAAGAGGAGGCTCCATGGGCAGACATGCTGAAAAGGCTAATAAATGAACCGTGATAGAGGAATAAGAAAGGCCATAGGATAGTAACTCACACAAATATTGTCAAACCCCAGAACAACTAGCCCTGAATAGGTGTTGATTATTTTCTTGGCACCAACTAGAAAACATTTTCCATTTGCTAATATATGATTTTCTAGTAGCAGGCTTTCTTGCCTCCATTAGTACCTGCTGCACGTCTTCAGTAAACAAGTGCCTAAAAAGAATTATAACCCTATCATTCAGGCAGCCGATTGAAGATGATTGATGTTGGGTAGTATCAAACAACCTTATTCCTGTGTGGCTAGATCCAGTCTGTGAGGAAACTTGTAGTAATTGCCCTTAGCCATTCCAAAAGAGAGGAGAACCATGGTTACCTGGGACAGAAAGATGTCATTGCAAAGATCTAGGGGATTCCTTCTGAATCTTTGGAAGTACCTTGGTTTTAATGGAAAGGTTGTAAAAATATGCAGGAACATTCCTGTTCAAGGATTAGAAAAGGCATCTGTCTTCCAGGTTTTCTTGAATGGAGTTTTGGAAAAGAATGATGCCAGTTGATTCTGCAGAGAGGAGGCAAGGAGATCTACTTGAGAAAGTCCCCACAAATTAATCAAATCTTGGAAGACCCCTGATCTACAGTGATTTCCATTTGTTAGTGTCTGCCCTGGTTCTGCTCGGCTTATCTGCAACACAATTTTATTCTGATGGAATGTTGGATGTCTGTACTATGAGAATATGCTGTCAATCTATATCCCAGGCTAACATGGCTAGTCTGCAAAGGGGGTACAACCTCGTTCCCCCTTAGTTGCAGTTGAGCTGAGTGCTTTGATCAGGGCAAGCACCTTCTTGATACTTATGTGCTTGCATCTGTCCTTGGTGTCCCACACCCAATACACTTTTATCCCTTCTGAAATTGCTCCCGAAGCAAAGTCCAGAGCATCTGTGGTGACTGACTGCTTTGGAGCAGAGAGGAAGAAGTGGAGACCTGGATTTAAGGATATCTGTTGTTTCTACTAAAAGATTTATCTTCTGGCAAACCCCAGCACTGGGATTTGGAAAGATAAAGGGTGTTGAAGCTGAGACCTAAGAGATTTCCGATATGATTGTATCCTTCTCATGTGGGGTCCTGACAGGGGTATCATAAGAAGCATAGCTGCCACGAGACCCCAAATCCTGAGGTATTCCCTCGCAGTGAGTTAAGTCTGAGTGCAAAACTTTATAAATAGATCTGATAAAGATCTATTTTTTTTCCTGTGGGAAAAAACCTGTTTGAACTGAGGTATCTAGTTGACACTCCAGGAGCACACACCTGTGTGAAAGAGTCGAGAAAGACTTTTGAATGTTCTCTTAGAATCCCAGCTTGTGTAAGAGATCTCTCACCCAAGAGAGAGAGATATTCCTGACAATTTGAAAAAGACTCTACAAAGATAAGCAAGTCATCTTTTTTGTTGTTGTTCTTTTGGCTTTTCCCGGTTAGGGGTGGCCACAGCGGAACTCTGGTCCGCTAATGATTGGCAGTAGATTTTTACCCAACCTTCAACAAAGGCACACCCATTCTATGCATGTCTTTCGAATGCTACTTGACCACAGGGAGGACATGCAGACTCCACACAGAAGGCGCTCCAGCTGAGAATCGAATGGGAGAACCTCTTGCTGTGAGGTGACAACACTACAGCTGCACCACCACGGCTACTAAATATGGAAAAAATATGGGTACTATGTAGCCTGCAGTGAGTTGTAACTGGAGATAGACAATGTGAACACACTTGGTGCAGTGGACAGTCCAAAGGGTAAAACAGAGAACAGACACACAACAGTGATCTAGACACACAAAACTTTAAGAAATGACTGAAGTTTAGATGAATAGAGATGTGATAGGCATTTTTACATCTAGTGTTACCAGGAAACTTGAAAGAAGAAGAAGAGATGACAAGTTGTGAAGTGACTTCATTTTGAATTTGGGCACTATCACAAACAGGTTTGGTGTATGAAAGGAAGATCCAGAATAGGTCTCCAATCATTTTCTTTCTTTGGCAATAGGAATATCCTGGATTAAAACCCACTCCCCACCTGAGAAGGAGGAACTTGTTCTTTTACTCCTTCGGACAGCATGTGATGAAGATCAGGTGGAAACAAGAGAGTGTGATCTGGAGGATGAGGAATGACCCCCTGGAATTGAAGAATTTCCTCC
This sequence comes from Protopterus annectens, assembly GCF_019279795.1. Lineage (NCBI taxonomy): Eukaryota > Metazoa > Chordata > Ceratodontiformes > Protopteridae > Protopterus > Protopterus annectens. The sequence continues at coordinate 1,056,727,066 of NC_056747.1, read as the reverse complement.
CACTGCCATCTGTAACCTTGTTTTTTTTTTTAAACAAGAAACATCTTTATTAAATTATCATGTATGGCATAGGCAATCATACATTTATATAAATTAAAAAAACATATTGACAATTTTAGTTGCAAACATTATATATCACAAACCATATTGACATAACTGTAGTTGCAAATATTATGTATCACTTATAATCTAACCAGTTATTATCAGTCAAACATTACATAGCTCATTCATATCCTGTCTTCTATTAAACCTCATTCCTTCTCTGCAGTTATTGATCCCATAATTTCCATTTTTCCTTTGTAATTAGCTCCTACCCTTTTCTAAAGATCCTAATTCCAGTTGTTTTCTCTCTGTTACTATATAAACTGCTTCTAGTAAAGTTTTTTTAGACTGTGATTTCCATTTTCTAGTAATTGCTTTTTTAGCAACCACCAAAATTAGACTCAGCAAATCTTTACTATGTCTAGGCAATTCTGATTCTATGTCATAGCTCAAAAAATCATTTCCTTGATTATACCAATTTGCTCACCCAGTATCTCTGACACAGCAGTCTGCAGCGACTTTTTAAAGTCTGACAACTCATTACACTCCCAGAAAATAAGTTGCATGTTATCTCTTTCTGCTCCATCATACCTCCAGCATTTGCAGTCTACCTGAGGTACAATTCTTCTGAGTCTACTTGAGGTATAAAAATACCCAAGTAAAGACTTCCGCAAAAATCCTAAATCTTCTAGACTATGGTGCTTAATTAAGCTTATATATATATATATATATATATATATATATATATATATATATATATATATATATATATATAAAATCCCCCAGTTTCTTTGTGAATTGCTTATCCAGTGTCTCTTCCCAATCCTTTCTAACCTCCTCTGATTGATTCTTAGTTATCATGTAATATTTTGTATACTATACTAATTATTCTTTTTTAACATCAGCTTCTGTTCTAGACTCTACTAAAAACTCTACCAGTGCTGGTCTTTTGCTTAGGATCCCTATATTTATTTCTCTTTGCCTCCGCTCTCATATCAATCCTTGATAGGGAAGGCAATCTCTGTCCTGCAGTCCAAATACATTCTTGGCCTCTTCCCATTCTATTACCTTTCCCTCTCTAATTATTTGCCCCAATCCCTTTGTTCTTTTACTAGTTTTCTCCAATAATTCCTCTCCTTGTTTCTTGAGCTTCCACCCATTTCGTCGTCATCCCTTTCCACTTTGAATTATAGGTTTCTGCTTGTGCTTTGTACAGGAGCATTAACTGTGTAGCTTTGAAATGCTCCTTCAAATCGGGCAATCCCAAACTGCCTTGTTGTTTTGGAAGTATCAGCTTATCCCACTTGACTCTTGCCGTCTTATCCTCCCAGATAAAATCCTTCAGCTCTTTATTAATTGTTATCGACAACTTCTCTGGTTGATAAAAATATGTCTGATCTGTGTATAAAACTAATATGATTAAAAACATTTTAACTGCTTGTACCTTGCTATCCATATCCATAAACTGGAACTTCCAGTTTCACAGGTTTTTGTATTATCTTTTGTTTAGTCTTTTCCCACATACCTTTAGCTGCCAAGCCAGAATCCTTTTTAATCCATAATCCTAAGTACTTAATTTTATCATGGCCCCATAAATATGGATAGTGCTGAACCAATTTATGTGTGGGTACATAATTTGCAGCTATTGCCTTTGTTTCAGCATCATTAATTTTGTATCCTGAAAGGATTTGAAACGGTCTCAAAATGTTCTGTTCAGCAACACTAAAATGCCCTTTTCTGGTTTTATCAGGTATAAAATAATATCATCTTCAAACAAAGCCAGCCTTTCTTGACTACCATACCAGTTATATTCTTGAATTTCTGAGTCTCTTATTTTCTTTGCCAATGGTTCTAAATATAGTACAAATAACAAAGGGAAAAGAGGACACCCCTGTCTGATTTCTCTGTCCAAACAGACATTATCAGAGAAGAACTCACCCACTTTAATTTTCACCTCCCATCCCTCATATATCCTTATAATCAATCTTATAATTTTATCAGGAAATGCAAATGCTTCCATTGCCCTGCTCATAAACTCCCAGCTTACTCTATCAAATGTTTTCTCTGCATCAAGACCCGCCAACAACAGTGGTACTTTATTACATTCAGGTTCCTTCTGGATCATCAGTGATTTATTAATGTTGTCAAATGTTTCCCTCCCCTTCACAAAACCCTCATTGATCCATATCTATCAAATTTGTCATAATTTTTGCCATTCTTTTAGCCATTATAGACATAAACACTTGGGCCTGTATGAAGCTGGATCTAATAGGTGTTTAACCTCTTAAAGAATTACAGCCACTACCACTTTCTTCCAGGAAGTTGGTGCTTCTCCTCATCTTAAAATACCATTAGACAAAACCTTCCAGATCTTTATCATTTTTTTCCCTCCAAGCTTCCAAATTTCCACAGGAATACCATCTATTCCTGAGAACTTTCCTGCAGATTGGTTATACATGACCAATTCTATCCTCCTATCCTATTAGTATTTGAGCATCATCTACCTCTAACCTTGGCATATTTAATCATTCCATAAACATTTCCATTTGTACCTTTTCTTGATCTCCATATTTCTATGCTTTATAAAGACTGTCATAAACTATATGAAATGTTTCTAGCAGCTCTATGGGATATCATGTTAGCTTCCTTATTATAGGCTCCCTAAGCTTGATGACAACCCTCTCTACTTTCTGTTGCCTGAGTTGTTGCACTAAATGTTTTTATGCTCTGGAAATATTATTAGAAACACAGTTGCTTAACAGCAATCTTTCTACACTCATGCATAGTATGGAGGCAATCTTTTATTTTCTGCTTAACACACTGTAATTGCTCCTCTTCTTGTTCTGTGAGATTCCCCATATTCTGCAATACTTTAACATTTGTCAGTCCCTCCAAGTAATTTTCGTTGCTTCTTAACTATACCTTTCTTTATTTTTATTTCCATCCTCTTTTTTAAACTCCATTTTAATTTTATCCTACTTAACTTTATTTTCAGAAGAAATTTCTGTCTTCTCTAATAACTCCCAAATAATTTCCACTACCCATTCCTTAAATTCCTCTCTTTTCAACAGACAGGTGTGGGAAAGCACCAGTGTCTCATTTTTATTTCATTACCATACATTTTTATTTTAGTTTTTATTGGTGAGTGATCTGAAATCATTATTGGATGTGTATCAAAACTTTCATTTAAATGCACATATTCATGTGAAATGTAAGTTCTGTGTAGCCTAGCACAGTTTTTGTATTTTGGGGAATATGATGTAAATTCACTCTGAACTCCTACTGCTGAATTCATATCTTCCATGCCAAATATGATCATAAGTGTCTTCAAAATGTACCCTACTTTGGTATATTTTCTCTTCTGGGCTCCCCAGACACATCTTTGCTGCTGCAAGTCAAATTCTAGTCCCCATCAATATCTAATATTCCCTGCTAAATACTGATCATTTTTCCCCAGAATTTTCTTAAACTCCATTATAAATACTTGTCAGTGTAATCATCCTCCCTTGCCAGTAGTCCCTTCATATTATATACCTACCATTATCTTTTTTATCTTATTCTATCATTATTAGAGCTCCGCTTGCAAATAATATAAGTACTCTGCTTTTCCTTTGTCCCAGGGATTCCTCTGAATAACCATCCAGAAAACCTTTCTTTGTTAAATTCATATGTTCAGTTCTTTCCAAATGTGTCTCCTGTAAAACAGCTCTTAGCACTCTACATTTTTTTAAATAGTTCACTACTCTTCCCTTTATGTATATATCTGTGAGACCATTAGCATTCAAAGATAATATCAAAAGTGTCATGGGGGGGGGGGGCGGTGTGGCCAAGATGGTGAACTGGTAGCAACACATTCTCTTAGCTCTTTTACCTCAATACTATTTCTGACAGGAATTTTAAGAAATAAAAAAACAAAATGAGGATTATTCTACTATCAATCAACTTCTAATACTTTAAAGCATATACAGAAGAACTTTTTATTACCTGACATCAGAAAATTCCTGTCAAATTAAGCAGCAGAAAACAAACACCATCAGCATTTCAGAATGAGTCATTTAAAAACTCTTCACAGAACTCTTCTCTTAAGAAGGAACTACAGTCAGTTTTATTTAATATCGGGATCTGTCACTAAAAATTGACAAGATTGACAACAAACTGGACACTTTCAATGATAAATGTTCTCAGCAACTGGAACAATTTCAAGAAATACTTATGCAGCAAAAAGGACAGATATCAGCTATGGAACAATCACTAAATGGCATGAACTCTAGACTCATGGAAGAAGAACACCAAACAGAGTTCTTATCAAAACAAAATATATATCTACTGGAAAAATTAGATGATTTGGAAAACAGAACAAGGAGGAACAACATCCGGATATATGGACTACCCTGAGAAAAGTGAAGGAGGCAATTTAATTAACTTTCTTACATCCTGGATTCCTGACATACTGAAATTACCCTAAGCACTTTCATATGGCATTGAGCATGCCCACAGACCATTAACAGCCTTAGGAAATACCCCTGCATCAAAAAATAAACCAAGATCTATAATTGTAAGACTTTTCTCAATACAAGATAAAGAGCTTATATTAAGAAATGCCTGGACTAACTCACTTATTAAATTTCAAGATGCTTTAATCAGATTTGACAATGACTACTCCACAACTGTGGTCTCTAAGAGAAGATAATTTATTCCTTTAATAAAAGTTCTAAAAAGAAACAACTGAAAACACATCTACTATTTCCACTAAGACTGAGAATCTTCCTTCCAGAAGAAACAAAAATATATGAAACAGTGGAACTAGCAACAAAATTCCTTTCTAACAACAATGTTTTAACTCAAAAGGAGGTAATGGAATGGACAAACAGTACACCAAAAAGAATTGCTGAAAAAAACAACTGGAAAACTGTAGAGCAAAAGAAAAAAATCTAAAGGACAAATAAATATATAACATACATGTATTTTAAAGATGCATAAACAACAACTCAAAAAGTGACAACTAAACTTTCTATTATGAAAGTCACCCATTAAAACAGGTACCCTTTATAGTTACTTACTTATTCACTTAAAATTAATAAAAACTAAATATTTATAATCTAATCATTAATAGTTTTCACAATGCTTTAATTTCAAATAGTTTAATTTTGATATATACAGTTAGTTTATCAGTATTAGTATGTATTTATTAAACAGTTTAAATTCTAAGTGATGGATGCCTTATATCTAAGCATGGGGCTATATGTGTTATTTGATGTGATTTTATAGTAATTGAACTGCCAGGGAGACATGCTTTAGATGCCTAGACAAATGATCCTTGTTTGTTTAGACTTGTCTGGTATATAATGTTGTGCAGCTCTGATTTGCAAATCGTATTGGGTATTTCATCTTAAATGTAATATATGCTATGAATATTCTGCCTCTGAGTTCTGGATCCTTGAGAATTTAAATGTAATGAAAGATGTGCTTTTACTTGATTTTATATGAATTATGCTGCCCGCTATGCATGAATTATACTTGAATAATATTCATGCAATCTGTCCAATCATTCCCACTTATTTAAACTTTCTAGCTCAAGCGTTACCTTGTTGTGGACAACTTAAAGATATTTCTTTTTCCCGCCAAGTCCACAAGATGATTGCTCCATCCTTGAAGATGCAATCGCACCTATTCACACCAAGATGACATTGGAAATGCTTATTGTTCACTTCTGGTGCCTTTTAAATGTTTCTAGTCTTAAAGTCAAAGGGCATCAGTGTAAAGTTAAAATACACATCTGCCTGCTAAAATGTCATCTGAATTAACTGTTTCCCTTCTGATATATAAATTTACACTAAAAATCTTAACTAAGTCCCATGGCATTGGTTCATTTATTTAAAAGAAAGTTATCAGATATAACATAGTACTCTGAATGGGACTGTACTACATGTAAGTTGCTGATTGGAAAATACCTGATCTGCAAACATGTTATAAGTAGCGACTCCTTTAATAACTTACCCAAAATAATGGTGAAACAAAAGGAGAAAGGGAGGAAGGAGAAGCAAAAGAGGTCATAGAAAATTTCAAGCACATAAGAAATACTATTATAATAGAGACTGGTAGTGAGGGAGGACTATTATGAAATATGAGTTTGCCAAAACACAAGACAGTGCTAAAAAAGAAAACCTTTATGGTATGCACTTTGAAACAGATCCTTAAAAGAAAATATTTTAAACATAATAGGAAGGCAAAGTATCTAATTAACTGATCTGACTATATAGATAGATACAAAAGGTCACTTTTTCAAGTAAAAGATGCTTAAAATATTTTTATGTTAATAAGTATAGTATAGGAAAATATTTTTATGTTAATAAGTATAGTATAGGGCCATTATTTTGTCTATAAGTCTCCAACCTTTGAACATATTTTTCCAAGATATGTTTGTATTATGTTTGTATGTAAGTATGATTTTTTTTTTGTTTGTTTTAATACAGTTGCCGTAACTCTGCTTAAAATCATACTGTTTCTACTGGTGGACAAAATCATTTTTTCTGGCTTTTTACATGTCCATGACTGGGAGATAGAAGGAAATATTTTTCTATTCTAGTAATATTTAACTGAAATAGATATATATCTATCATGTTAAGATAAGTAAAGCTATTTCTTTCAAAGTATACTAAGATATTATTAGAACATTTATAACTTCTTAGCAATAATTTAATGTGCAAAACTATCTAACACTACTGAAATATAAGATAATTCATGGTAAGAATAAGAAATTTATTAATTTGGAAATATTTGTAATGTCTATATATTTTGAGCAGATGTTTAAGATATAGCCCTTATAATATAAAACAAATATTTAAGCTTGTCATTTTCTGAGCACCTCTATGTTCATCCTCACATAAATATGTAATAATATGATTTACCTAGTCAGAATAAAATGTGAGAAGCAGTAGCAATATATAGTAAAATGAGCATCACATAACTAGATATGTTTGCATAAACTGAACAAATGGTTAAGTCAAAGCATCTACAATACACATAAACAACTTAGCTTTTCATATGTAGGGCAACTCTTAGATAATTTCTTACAACAACAAATAATGATATACCCTTATCTGGGTAGAATAAAATGAGAGACGCTTTACCAATACATAGGAAAATATGTATTAAAACAACTAGATGTATTTACCCTAGTCACTGTAATGGTGTTGTGTTCTATTGCAATGATTGTTATATATCAGATAAGACATGTATCGTAATGTACGTATTAAGACTTCTCAAGTTCTTTAGCTGACTTTAGTTTTCTGCAGCACTTAGCTAATATATTTTGCACTACTACTGTGTAAAGAAATGTTCATAAGCAGAACTAAGACTTAGACCAGGATTCTTAGACACACTATATAAAATATAGCATACATATGTACCTTTAACAGAAGGAAAATACAGAAACTATAATTAATGAAAGCAGTTCATACATGGAGACAATTCTAACAACATTCTAGCTCAAGGAACTAAGTAGAAAGTTGCAATATACTACTATATCTTAAATAAGAACTATAATATACTGTTTTGTTAGCCCTGCTTGGATGTTGGTATCTATTTTTCAATGAACCTGACTTGCTACTGGATTGTTTGCTTGATTAAGATATTTGTATTAACGTATCTTTCACCATTAATATTTTCATGACTATACTGAAGTTAAACTTATAATCTAAAATCTAACACTAAAAATGATTTACATATATTCCTGTAACAATCACACCCTCATATTAAGGTAGTACTGGGGCTGGATTGAGTTTGCAGATATCTAAATGTTGTATCTTTCGGCTTTTCCCGGTTAGGGGTCGCCACAGTGGAACTCCGGTCCGCTAATGATTGGCAGTAGATTTTTACATACCGACTTGCCAGGCCTGATGCACAACCTTCAACGAAGGTACGCCCATTCACGCATGTCTCCACACAGAAGATGCTTTAGCTGAGAATCAAACAAGACAACGTCTTACTGTGAGGCGACAATGCTACCGCAGCACCACCACCGCAGCAACTTCGCAGATATCTAAATATAGATCTATATTAATTATTATAAATTACTATTCTTTTTGTGTTACCAATGATCTGACTGCAATGGCAAAATACAAAACTATAAACCTGTATTATAGTATTCTAAGATGAGATTTAAGTTTAATTACACAAGGCACTTACGAAGTTTGAATATATATACATGTGATAATACATTTTATGATACCTAAAAACTTAAAGATACCTACAAGATATTTTCTAATTCAAATGGTTAATTGAATGAGTAATTGATTCAGAAACAAATCATACACCTTTAATATATGCTGAATATATGACAATATATCAAAATGTATAAAAGTTAATACAATTTATGAGGTAAAGAGTGTTTGATTTATACATAGTAGGCAGAGTTAGAGGGTTTACTTGGGTAGTTTCACTAGTCAGGCAAAGAGTTTATAACCTCAAAGTATTAAATATTTTTTGTATATCAGAATTCAGCAACTTCGCAGATATCTAAATATAGATCTATATTAATTACTATAAATGACTATTCTTTTTGTGTTACCAATGATCTAACTGCAATGACAAAATACAAAACTATAAACCTGTATTATAGTATTCTAAGATGAAATTTAAGTTTAATTACACAAGGCACTTACAAAGTTTGAATATATATATATATATATATATATATATATACATGTGATAATACATTTTAAGATACCTAAAAACTTAAATATACCTACAAGATATTTTCTAATTCAAATGGTTAATTGAATGAGTAATTGATTCAGAAACAAATCATACACCTTTAATATATGCTGAATATATGACATTATATCAAAATGTATAAAAGTTAATACAATTTATGAGGTAAAGAGTGTTTGATTTACACATAGTAGGCAGAGTTACAGGGTTTACTTGGGTAGTTTCACTAGTCAGGCAAAGAGTTTATAACCTCATAGTACTGAATATTTTTTGTATATCAGAATTTTCAAGCTTTTTTTATTAGTTTGGTGTTTATCAGAAATGTACAGAAATTGCATATAAGAAAACATTTGAACCATTTTCCTAATTCATACTCAATATTATGTGCAAATACTGTTGTGCAACTTCAAACATAGATTAAAAATATGAAGTGTTTATCTATAAATGTTAATGATCTGAACAATAGTAATAAAAGGAGAAGCATATTCAAATACATAAATCTACTTAAACCTTAATTAGTATTTCTACAAGAAACCCACCTCTTGGACAAGGATATAAACAGTTTAAATATTAATAATTACACAGTTTTAGTGAGTTCCCAATTTAAACAGAAAAGGAGAGGAATAGCTATTTTACTCCGTAATACAACAATTTCACCTAAATAAACCTAAAATAATTAACACTTATCATGATTCATCTGGTATGTTTTGGCTAGTATCCATCAAAATAAATAGGAAAATCTACATACTAGTTAATTTGTGTTGGATTCCAGGAGTTGGAGTTAAGACAGTTAATCATCACTTTGAAGATATAATACACTTAACAAAAGACAGTTTAATATTAGCAGGAGATTTTAATTGTATAACAGATGATAAAGCTACAGATTCAAAAGCTAAAAGAAGAAAATCTCCTACATCAAAAGCACTTTTAAAATTTACAGATATAGCATGCATAAAAGATATTAGTGAATTTGCGGATTCAGATTCATTGTTTTTTACTTTCTATTCACATAGACATAATTCTCATTTTAGAACTGATAGGATATATGTATCAAATGATTTGACAACAAAAATAGAAGGAGTTAAAGTCATAAATTGTCCTCTATCTAATCACAATGCATTTGTTTTTGAGATCTTATACCAGTGTTTACTCAATCCCTGTCACCAGCATGCCTTCATATATAACAAAATTAACAGAGTTTATAGAGTTTTATGAAAAGGAAATAAAAACATTCATTGAAGTGAACAATACAGAGGACATATCAGAAATATATATTTTGGACTCCTTAAAAGCATATACTTATGACAAAGTATTATCCTGGTATATTAATAAAAAGAAAACATGGAACAAAGATATGGTATAACTTCAAAATAAAGCAGACAAGCTTAAATTAGAAATGCAAAAAGTTAATACAGACCTAGTACCAGAACTTCTTCAAACTAATAATAAATATTCTGAAATACTACATCATAAGATTATGATTAACCTAGACAAATTCAAATTAAATTCTTATACTATAAACCCTGCTTACCAGAGACAATTAGCAAACAGAACAAAAAAGATTACTAAATTTAAACAAATAAAAGAGTTAAATATTTCCCATACAAAGAAGAAAGCTACTGATTTAAACAGCATTTTAGAGGCCTTTAGACTATATTACAATACACAATTCATTAACTCCTCAAGACCTGCCTTTTAAGGATATTAAATTATATCTTAACAAAAATATTCTTACCAGATTAACACAAGAACAAATAGATATTGTCAATAAATCAATTTCCATGACTGAATTAAAATCACAAATTAAAAACTCAAGATAAACAAAGCCCCTGGTCCAGAAAACATATTACTAGAAATGTACAAATTACTACCAAATCAAGCCTTAACTTTACTTTTAAAAGTATACACTACAGTCAAATAAGATATAAATATACATCCCTCTTGGAAATATTCATTAGTATCACCAATAATAAAAGCAGGTAAATATGAAAAACTTTGCTCTTCGTATAGGCCCATAACCCTACTAAATATAGACTATAAAAATGTTTATGGCAATATATGCAGACAGGATTAAACATTTTCTTCCCTCATTAATACACAAAGATCAGACAGGCTTTATAAAAGGAAGAAATAACTATGACAACATTAAAAGAATCTTGACACTAATTGATCATAACACAATTAGAGGTTTAGATTTAAACATAATCTCCTTAAATATTAATAGTGCCTTTGATTCTGTTGACTGAAACTATCTTTTACTAGTCTTAAATAAATACAAATTCCCTACAACTTTTAATACGTTAATCAAATCCTTATATGACAACTCTATAGCATATGTCAAATTAGGATCCCATAGATCAGGACCCATTTCAATTATGAAAGGGACCAAACAAGGCTGTCCCTTATCACCCTTATTTGCTCTGCTGATAGAGCCTTTTCCAAACAAAATCAGATTAGATAACAAAATTAAAGGTATACAAATTAATAGAGTATTAAACTCCAACTCTTTGCTGATGATATACTTCTGACTTTGTCAGATACTAATCAATTCTTACAAGGATTATTTAATTCTATGACTGATTATCAAAATATTTCAGGGCTACAGTTCAATGAAAACAAAACAAAAATCTTGCTCTCCAACCGTAAGAAAAAATACATTAGTAAAAAATGTTTTAAATATATAGTAACAGATATTAAACTTCCTTATCTAGGTATTAACCTATCAGATGATTTAAATGATTCACTTATACTTAATTATACTATAATATTAGATAAAATAAAGCTAATAATGTCTAATTGGAACAAATACTTATTTACAATGGGAGATAGATTATTCCTGATTAAATCAATATTTTTCCCAATGTGTTGCACCTCTTACAATTTTTTTGCTCCCTCCTCCCAAACATATTATTCAAATATATAATAAATTAATATTAAACTTTCTGTGGCTTCCATATAAACCCCAAATTGCCTTGAATAAACATTTACTGGATTGGGAGGATGGAGGAATTAACTTACCAGACATTGAGACATATATTATATCCTCTGTTATCAAAAATATAACATTGTGGTTAAACACTTCTTACTCTCCCATATGGAAAAAAATTCATGAACAGATCTGGCTAGAATATAAGCACCCTCACATTCAAGATAATTTATCTATTTTATCAAACCCCATTTGTTGGATGCTTAAAGACTATATCCTAGAAAATAAAAGTATCAAATTATCATCACAATATATAATCTCTACATTATCTACCTTTAAGAAATTTATAAATAAAAATCAAAACATCAATTCATGGTTTTTCCTAATCTTTATTGTACCCTTTACATCTAATAATTTTGAAACATTACAAACACATAAAATGAATATTCTTAAAAAGGGAACTTTAATCTTTTGGCCTCAATTAATAGTATTAAGAAAATTTTATCTAATGATCAAATAATCAATAAATATAACATAGATAAGGACTTGTGGTTACTTCTACAAAGCCTGAGGCAATATCTTACAAATAAAATAGAATTAATGCAAACTTCTGTTAGACAAGACACTCCTAAGTTTATGGAATACTCTATAATAATTACAAGTCAACCCTATCAAGGTAATGGTTATTTGTCTAACATTTACAAAATTGTTAAAAAAACAAAAACATATCATATCAAGACTTACTGGAATTATTATACACAAATAAATGATCATCCCCATCTGAAGATGGGGAAAAATTATTCTTAAATCCTCAAAACATTCAACACTATCAATTCATTAGCAATTATTTACTTGGAGATTCTTACACAGAAGTTTTTCTTACACCTCACAAATTAGCTTTAATTTTTGCCAATGAGGAACTATGTTGGAGACATGAGACAAATTTAAAAGCTGATTGGCAACATATTTTTATGAATGTAAATGCCTCACTGTGTACTGGAATGACATTAATTATTTTTTTCAGACTATCTTTAATGACAATTTCCAACTAACTAAGTCAATGATTCTATTTAACTCTCCCATACCCAAAAAAATATTTGTCAATCCTATGGACATTATTAGCTATAGCACGAAAGATTATCACCATTCACTGGAAAAGTATGACTTCTCCAACCTTCAACGAACTCAAAAACCTTGCCTTAACAGTTGGACATATGGAAATCTCTACTCTGAAGAAAAGAACCAACAGGCCTACATCATACTACAACAATTGGATGAAAGTAATGGAAATACTTGAGGAAATGGACAAAAATACATGACATGATTTATTTTTCACATAATGTTCAATTATGCCATAATCTGTTTAGACACCAATGTATATAGTTTCACAATGTTATGAAGTTATTTAGTTTTAAGACTGTATATATGTTGTGTATTTCTTTTTTCATGTACTGTTTTTAAAAGATGTCAATTTAAACAAAATAAAAAATAAAGGAAAAAAGAATACTGAAAAGTGTCATTATGTTTAAATGTTATTATTCCCACCTTTTATTTGTAACAGCTTTTTTGTTGAGTATCTAGTTCCAACTTTTGTGTTACATGCACACATTAATGTTTGGTAGGTTGATCTTTTATACAGCTGTTCCTTGTCATATCCATTTGAGCTTTTTTGTTTTTTTGAAAGTCCTCAAACAAAAAAAAACAAATACACCTCAAAAACTTATTAACTTAATACTAACACACAAAACTATGTATGTCTTCAAATATTGAAGTTATACCTTTCTAATAGGAATAATTGTCCCAAACTAAGACAGCCACACTCATAGACTTAGGTAGACAGCCACACTCATAGACTTAGGTTAACCTAAAAAAAAAAAGAAGTTATGTTCTTACCATAATATTCCATCTGTGTTGTCGATCTTCATTTATCCATGAGGCTTGGGACACATTTCTGACTCTCGGAAGCGTCTCGGCTGCTATAATAGCTAGTGAGAACCAAAAACTCTTTATCTAACTCTCTACACAGAATACCCCTCTCTAGGTTACCTCTGATCGAGTTTGCAGATACACAGGAAGACAGAAAAACATCTCTATAGAAACTGAAGAGGCTATGTCCAAGGTCATACATGAGATAATACATAACCAGGACAAGAGTACAATCCTCCAAGGAGGGTGGGGTGGCAAGGATAAATGAAGATCAAGAACACAGATGAAACATTATGGTAAGAACATAACTTCTTTATCTGATGTTGTCAATCTTCATTTATCCTTGACATTCTGGAAAGAGTCTCCAGCTACCTTAGATATTGGGAGGCCTTACAGAAGGATATACCTGAGTGCCATCGAGCCAAAGGACACTCTTCCCCTGGAGACCATATCCAATTTGTAATGAGTGATAAATGTATGTGGAGTAGTCCAGGTTGCTGCAGCGCATATTTCATCCATGGAAGTTTTTGAATGGAAAGCAGCAGATGTGGCTGTAGGTGAAGGTAATACAGTCTGTTAAACACCTTGATAAAGTAACTTTTGAAACAGGTTTACTCAGAGATGGACCTGAAAAGGAGATAAATAACTGGTCCAAATTTCTAAATTCCTTAGTTCTGCTGAGAAAGAAACACAATTGTCTGTGAACATCTAGCAAATGTAAGCAATATTCACCCTTGTTAGAAAAATTTGGGAAGAAGACAGGTAAATCAATGGATTGATTAATGTTAGTTTCTGAAACTACCTTAGGAAGAAATCATAGGTTGGTTCTTAGTGAAACCCTATCCTTGTGAAAAATTAAATATGGAGGTTTTCAATATAACGCTTGAATCTCTGAATTTCTTCTGGTGGAGGTAATGGCTATCAGAAAAATTGTCTTCCATGAAAGAAACTTCAAGTCAGAGGTAGCCACTGGCTCACAGGAGGAAAGGACCAAAGACTGCAAAACCAAGGTAAGATCCCAAGGAGTTTATAAGGTGGTTTTAACTAAAGTGTTCCTTTCATAAACACTTTATACAATCTATGTGAAATTAATGAGTGGTCTTCAAAGCCATTGTGGAAATTGTAAATAGCAGCTAGTCAGACCTTAACAGTAGAAGCAGAAGCTCCTAATGTAAAAAGCATAGCTAAAAATTCTAATACCTTTTCCACTGGTGCGGAGACGTGATTCAGACCATTATTGTGTGCCTAAATAGAAAATCTTCTCCACTTTCTGTGGGAAAGTTTCCTGGTGGAAGGTTTATGGGAAGCTAATAAAATTCTTTGGACTGGAGATGATAGGTTATTATGCCTGGCAATTAATGGTATTGGAGGAACCAAGCTGTAAGCTTGAGGTTCTGTAGACTGGGTGTACCAGCTCCTGAGGATGGGACAGGAGATCTGGATCTGGGTCCAGAGTCCATGGATGGTGGATTAGGTGAGGTCACAGAAAGAGGAACCAGACTTGTTGAGGCCAGAAGGGGGAATGAGGATTACCTAGCTCTTCAATCTGGTGGCTTTCTTTAAAAAGAGAGGAATAAATGGAATGGGGGAAAGCAAAGAGATGTCCCGAGGGCCAATCGTGAAGGAGACCATCTCTCCGGGACTCCCCTTGAGGGGGAATTAGGGTGACGTAGCTGCTGCACTTGCTGTTCAGGGGAGATGCAAACAGATTGCAGCAAGGCTGACCCCGGTGACAGAAAATCTCCTCCACCACTCTGGGATTGAGAGACCACTTGTGAGGCAGGGGGATGCATCTGCTCAACTTGTACACTATCACATTTGAACTTCCTGGGATGTGCATTGCTATTAGAAAATGGTTGGAAGAAATCACCTACTCCCACACTCTGAGAGCTTCTTGACACAGGGGATAAGACTTGGTTCCACCCTGTTTGTTGATGTACTAGACTACTGACATATTGTCTGACAATCTCAATTGTTCCTAGAGGGAGGGTATCTTAGAAGGCCCGCAATGCTAAAAGCACTGCCCTCAATTCCAGAACATTGATTAGCAAATTGGCCTCTATCAGGGACCAAGTGCCTTGGACTGTTCTGCCCAGATAATGCCCTTCCACCCCATCTAGGAGTCATCCATAGTCATTATGGCCTTGGGCTGGGGGGGGTGAAACAAAGGGTCAGCCTAAGAGAATTTCCTTGGATTCCATCCACCAGGATAAGTCCTTTTTGCAATGACTGGTGATTAAAATGGGATGCATCAAAGGATGAGTCAGGATGGACCATTGGGAAGCCAAAAGCCACTGCAGAAGTCTCTTGTGAAATCTTGATAGTGGAACTAGGGTGATGGCTGCTGCCATGGACCCTAGAGCTTGTAGAACTGATAGCACATGTACCTTGCCATTAGAGAGAATAGTTTGCACTTGGAATCTTGTTTTCAGGTTCCTATAAACTCCAAATCTTGAGTCGGGCTTAGTTCTGATTTTGTTTGATTCACTTTAATGCCTAGATGAGCAAAAGGACAGAGTCTGTTGCTTGACATAGTAGATGCCTGGTGGGAGTGGTGAGGAGCCAGTACATCTAAATATGGAAACAGTTGGAATCCATGCAGTCTCAAGTGAGCTGTTACTGCTGCCATATACTTGGTGAACACCCTGGGGGCTGTGGTGAGGCCAAAGAGCAGCACCCTGAACTGAAAGTGACTGGCTCCTAGCCAAAATCGGAGGAACCTTCTGGAGTGTTTGTTCATTTTTATGGTAATATGCATCCTGGAGGTCTATGGAGTACATCCAATCATCTTCCTCTAGGAAAGGTAGGATAGACTGAACTGTGACCATCCAGAATTTTGCCTGCTAAACAAACTTGTTTAAAAGGCTGAGATCTAAAATTGGTCTCAAGCCCCTGTCTTTTTTGGCACCAAAAGGAACATTGAGTGATATCCGGATCCTATCTGGTCTGGAGGGACTTCTTGGATGATTTTTTTTCTAGCAGCTTTTGAATTTCCAAAACTGCTTGATCCCTCTGATTGAGGGGAACATCAGGGATTATTCTTTCTGACCTTGGAATGAGAGTGAAGGGGATATAGTATCCTCTGGCAATGATCCTTTGCTCCCAAGTATCTGTGGTTATTTGCAAAATCACAGAAGAGAAGCAAAACAAGTATCCAAAATGACACACACAAACAGCAGACAAGATCCCAGTTCATTCTTCAACTTTAGTGCCTCGACTTAAACAGTCTTCAAGAAGTATATAAACTAGTATCTGTGGTTATTTGTCACCAGGCTCTTGAGTACAAGGATAACCCTCCCCTGACTGCCTCCAGAGGCAAGCAATTGGGCCCCCTTTCGGGCGTGCTGGCAGGGATTCTCTAATAAAGAATCTCTGAAACCCTGATTTTGTGGTCCAACTCTGCAGCAGGGTTGGCATCTTCTATTGAAACTCCCCTCTCTGCCCCAAGGGAATCCACTGCCACGTGTCCTGAAAAGCCCTTTGGGATTTTTTGAACCACATCTTCCCGCTCCTCTGGTTCCTGGAGTAGGACCGTTGGGGAGCTGAAAAACATATGCCCACTGCAGATAGGATCTTTCCATCTTTCTCACACCTGGCTAAGGTTTCTCTGACTTCGGGGCCAAACAATGATGATCCATCAAAAGGAGCACTGATGAACGAAGACTTAAATGGCTCCAGAAACTCACACAAGTGCATCCAGGCATGCCTCCTTATGGCAATGCCAGAACCCACTGCCCTAGTCTTCCCTTCGGCTGCATGTGCAATCAGCCTCATGGATGAGTTGGAAATAGACTCCAGGGTAGCCAGTTGGGAGGCCACTTTATCTTGAACTTCCTCAGACATAGCTCCTGCAAGAGTATCCAACAATTCCTTGATCAGATCCCTTTAGAGTCTGTGTGCCATAAAATTCAGGGACCTTAAGGCGAAGATCGATGATGCATACACCTGCTTTCCAAATCTGTCCATTGCCCTGGACTCTTGGTTAGGGGGATGAACAGTGGAACTCTCTTCTGCAAGTTCCTTCTTAATGGCTGCTAGTCCCTTAGCCCAAAACTGATGGCCCTCTGGCACTTTGATAATTTTGTCAGGTTTCCTGGGGATTGGCTCAATAGAGTTAGGGGCCTTCCAAGCCTGCTGTGTGATCAACTTAATGAGATTGTCAGCAGGTGGGGTCACCCAAGAGGTAGCTGGGCTAGCACCAAAAGCTTGCAAGTACACTGAACTCCTCTGAGGTAGAGGGTCTTTGGGCTTCCAGTCAGCCCTCTGTTTCAACATCTCTAGAATGTCTCCAAAGGAGAAGTCTTCTGGAGGTGACTGAGGGGAACCCTCCCCATCATCAAAGTCCATGTCCTCTGTGACACACTCTCTGGGGAATCTAGGTGTCTTCTCCTACATGTCTTCTTCCAGGATACCTCCTCAGTGGAGAACTAGGAATAAGAAGGTCCCTACACAGGGGTATCCTGCAGCTTTGGTGCTCGCTGCCCAGACATGGAGGTTGGTGGGAGCTCTGGACAAGAAGGGGTCCTGTAATAATACTCCAATATGGAAGGGATCAGCTGAGAACCTGCAGAGGCCAATGCCCTCTCCATCACATGGAAGGCAAGTCCCCCCAAAGAGGGATGGGAGCCCAGAACCGAGAAGGACAACCTCAGAACCATAGTCCCACCCCACTCTGACAAAACTTCCCCCAAAGTTGGAGCTGTGGAAGATCCTGCACATGCCAATCCAAACCCTCGGATCTGGCAGCAGAGCTATGACTGCAGGAGTCCATTGGCTCCAATGGAGCTGAGGAACTTAAGGCAGACTCTGGAACTGAAGGAAAGGCTGTCAGTACTAGAGCAGCCTGAACCGGATGAATCAGAGTCGTAATCTCTAAACCCTCAGAGGAAGTTAGAGTAGGAAGATTCAGTGAAGTCTTAGGAGAGAAAGTCCCATCTCCAGAAGGGAGTGGGGTATAGGAAGAGACTATAAGACCCCTGGCCATGAGGAGCTGATCCACCAACTGCACAATGTTGACTTCTATCATACTCCTAAAGGAACAGACAGAAAAAGATGAGGGGACTATGGTCTCTCTAGAAAGGGGCTTGGAAGTTGTCCCATGAAAGGATCAATTGAGGGGGAATATCCTGTCTTGGGAACTGAAATAAAACCAGGTTGTGAAGTTATTGGTGGCACTGGGGGAAGTATCAGTTCCAAGATTTTGGACAATGCCACAGATGGTACCGGTACCAATGTAGCAACTTGGACAGTCAGTATCATGGTGGCCAGCACTGAGACCTGCGGCACAGAAGTAGTTACCACAGACGGAGCCGAAGAAGTCGGTTCCATGGATTTTTTGACTATCAACTTTGGTTCTGCAGAAAGTGTGGGAACTGAACTGGTGATTTATGTTTCTTGGCTGCCAGAGCCACCAGCACAGAGTGACTCATTTTCTGTCCATGTGCAGATTTAGAAGAAGAGGGGGAGGAAGGCGAAGATACATCAGATTTGGACTGACTGGAGAAAGCCTCCTCAAAAGAAGTTTTAATCAGAAATTTTAAAATCAGTTTATTTTTTTTTTTTGTATGAGGGCCTGGTGACTGAAGACGTGACAAATAATGCAATCCTCCTGTAAATGCAGGCCCAAGCAGTAAACACAAGAGGAATGCCCATCAGAGTTGGGCATTTTCCAATCACAATCTTGACTTTGCTTGAAACCAGTCATTCCTCGGGATTTATCTGCCATGTTGAGTAAGGAAATTTATCAACTTGCAGAAACACTCACACATACACTAGAGAAAGGCACATGCAGGCTAGAGGGTAATGGCTACCAACAATGGCAGGCCAGAACTACCAAGAAGTAGGGGAAGGGGAAAGAACTGCCAATGATGGTAGAAACAGATACCACAAGGTAATAGCAGCACACTCACTTGCAGAAAAGGAAATGTGAGACTGAAAACTATTTCTAGAAGAGAGATAGAATAAAGTGGATAGGAAAAAAAAATCTATGAAAGATTTTAACAGAGTTAAACAGGGTTTGAGAGAAAAAAACAATGAAAGTACACTTAGCTGCCAAGAGAATCTAGCTGATGCATCTTAGTAGAAGAGAGGCAAATGAGATCATAGATAATCTGGAGAGGGGTATCCTGGGTTGAGATTTATCTCGAGAGGTTTTGGTTCTCACAAGTTGTTATAGTGGCCAAGCCAGTTCCAATAGTTGGAACAGAGTGCCAAATGTCAAGGATAAATGAAGACTGATAGCATCAGATGGAAGGTTATGCATGCTAAGATGCATGGTGCAGCCTGTGAAACTACTAGGTGCTGTCTGGTTTGTCTTATCTTCACTGATCTCCCAGAATGAGAAAATACTTGAATGCTTTCTGAAAACATTATCTCCTAGCCATTGAAAGAAAGCCATTAAAAGAAAGAAGTATTCTTTTTTTATTGATCACTATCAGTTTGCCACCACGGAGACACAAGGACCAGATACAGAGTTGCTTCTACAATTAGTAATTTATTAATTGCTAGAGGAGAGCTTTATTACATTCAATGTTCTTTTTAATGTATTTGCCTTCTCTTAAAACTTGTTACTAGATAAAGCCAAGCACCTCAGTCCAGTCATTTCCTATACAAGAATGAGGAAGAGTACATTTTTTTCTTGTGTCATACTCTTTTGAACATACTTTTTTTTTTTTTTTTTTACATCGCAGTGCCTATATTTCTTAAAACTGAACAAGGAGAAAGGAAGGGAAAAAAAAGGGGCACCTGTCTACTTTAGTATCCCCATTATACTTGAAAATAAGTGAGAAAACTTTACTTTATAGCATGCAGATATCATGCACTGTTTGTTTTACTGACGATTAATTTTTTCCTTCCTCTTCCTCTCTCCTAAGGATTTCTTCAAACATTAATGATATGAAGTAAGACATATGCTTTAGAGTCTCCTACAAGTTTTAGCAAAGTTAAAAAGCCCAATATTTCTAGGTTTTCTTGTTCTGTCATGTTTCACAAATATAATTAAAGTTTTATAATTTCACATTTATTTGTCAATTTCCAAGTTGCTGTTTTTATTCCTGTTCATCTCCATCTTCCAGTTTTAGTTTCTGCTTCCTTTCCAACATACTCTTGGTTCTTCTAGTCA
Organism: Protopterus annectens; assembly: GCF_019279795.1. Taxonomy (NCBI): domain Eukaryota; kingdom Metazoa; phylum Chordata; order Ceratodontiformes; family Protopteridae; genus Protopterus; species Protopterus annectens. The sequence continues at coordinate 1,056,706,340 of NC_056747.1, read as the reverse complement.
ACTCTTGTGCTTTTTTCTGTCTCTCAGGCACTTTCTGTTGAATCACTGAAAAAAGTTTCACAGTCTCCCTGGCTTTCTCAAGGCCAGGTTTGGAGCATACATATGAAGTGCCCTTTTAATTAACAACTCCTGCTGTGGAATATTAGTCTGGTTGCTTATCTGTGCTTTCATAAACTTAATACAGTCTATTCCTCCCAGCTTATCTGGTACAGAAGAAAATCTCAGGTTTTCTCTGCATTCTCTGTCCTCTAATTCTATTATTTTTTTAAACATACTCTCTTGGCAGTGTTGTATTCATCCAGCCTTTTCTTCATTTTGACTTCCGACTTTTGCAGTTTTATCATCTCATCTAAATATCTGTTTAAAGCTTCTTCCATTTTATCCAGACTTTTGTTATTTGAGTGGATATACTCCATTAGTGTTTCATTTATTTGAATCTGCTCTGAGTACATTTGACTTTTTTTTTCCCTCTAGGTTACTGGAAGTCATGTGTTGCATCAAAGCTGGAGCTTGTACTGCTTTTTGCTGAACAGCTGCAGAATTCTTCCCAGTCAGAATTTTCCCTCACCTTTTGTGGTCAATTTTCTTTCAGGTTCTTTGAATTTCTTTTTTGCTGGCATCCAGGCAGTGCACTTACTAGCCAGTTACTGACATTTACCTAAAAACGAGTTATCTGGTTATTTCTTCTGAGTTTCTGTTTTCACACTGGGAGAGCTGAAATTAAGCTGTTAGTCAATGTGCAGCCATATTGGAAGTCCCACTACCATCTGTAACCTTGATGAATGATTTCTAGAGCCCAATTGTCTGAAACAATCTGTTGACAAAGAGACAAATGGGGATTCAGACTTTCTGGAAGAAAAAATGGGCCTCCTCCTCAAATTTCTTTGGATAGAAGTAGACAGGAGGGAAACAAAACACAGGGCAAGAGCCAAAAGAAGAATAGTCTTCCAAGGGCAATATTGTAAGGAAGCTGGAAAAGTAGGCTCAAAAGGAGCCTGGGTCAAATTTTCAAGTACAAAGTCAAGGTCCCAAGAAGGCAGAACAGGCTTCCTGGGAGACCTGATATGAAGGACACCTTTAAGGAACTGCTTGACCTCAATCCTAGAGGCCAGAGCATGATTCAAGGGCAAACAAGCAGAAATTGTTGATAGGTACGATTTAACTGAAGAATATGCCAACCCATCATGGAGCAGATCACACAAATAATAGAGAACCAGAGGAACATCCGCGGGTCCTAAATTTTGCTTTAAAAACAATGTCTCTGAGGAAGATTCTGTGTTATAAATCATTCCATAACAAACCAGTGCTCACCAAGAGGGTAGGTACTCATCCTTGGAGAGACTGCAATTTCTGTCAGTTTATTGAAATTACTGACAGGTTTGAGCATCCTAAGACCAAGCATGTCTACAAATTTAACTTTTTTTTCAAACTGCAAGAGCTGTAATCTTATGTATTTAGCAAGTTGCACTGTATGTAAAAGTTTCTATGTTGGTAAAACTAATAGAGCACTGAAAAATCATATACATGAACCCATTTATGATGTGTCTAGAAATGATAAAAGGAATATGCTGTCAAAACATATTCTGGCCACTGGAAATACTCATAGGTTTACAATTCTTGTGTTATAACTTCTTAATGTCAGCATTAGAGGTAGTGATCTTAAAACAAAAACAGAATGCGTTGACTCTAAATGGATCTTAAAACTACAAAGTGACAGAGGGGAGGGTTTAAATGGCTATGATCTTTTAAGACTACTGCTTAGGTCACATGACCTTAAGAGGTAGTTCTGAAGCTTTGTCTATTTAAGTAGCATTCTGTGCCTGTTTTATTGATCTAAAGAAACATCTGGCTAGATGTGAAAGCGCTTGTCTTTTTCCTGTTTGTTTTTAACATTTTTATGCTGTTTTATTAAACCTTGGAACTGTGCATTTTTATTGGATTCTGCCGTGCAGACTGGTTATTCTTTCATTTGGATTATTTGGTTTGTGTTTAAACAGTCTTTATTCACTTGCTCTGGTTTGCCTTTTTTTAATCCAAAAATAACACCTCATAACTGAACCCAAGGCAGCAGCCCTGGAAGAGGCATCAGCTACATCATAGCTGCATTTGATTGAATGGTGAGCAACTTGAGAAGTAAAGACTAGCAAGGAAAGGGTCAAAGTCTTCCTCTCAGAGTCAGGAAGGTCAGAAACCACCTTAGAATCCAGAGAAAGAAGAGCAAAAACATACCTGGTCATATGCGTCTGGTAGTTAATATCTCTACTGGACAAGATAGCAACAGTGTAAACTTTCTTGCCCAGCTTTTGCATGGGCCTACTACTCTTATCAAAAGGCAACAGCTTAGTGGAGGGCAATAACTTGGATAGCTTGTCAGAAGAGACTGATTCTATAGAAGGGTCAGCAGAAGGGCATTTATAAAGAAATCTGTACTTCTCAGGCACCTTGTAAAACCTATCCAGTTTTGTTTTTTGGTGCAGGAGGCTTAGAGACAGGGGCCACAGCAGCTGCAAAAAATGTACCCAAAATTGCAGCTAGAACAGGAAGAACAGCAGACTCCTTCTATAGGAGCTCATAATACCTTTTTTGAATATCACAGTCCTGCGAATAATCCCTCTTAAAACAGTTCATCATGCAGGTAGTGGTATCCCTAAAGAAGAGCTCTTCCAAAGGGGAATCTGGACTTAAGGAATTCTCCTCTCCTGAACCGTAGTCAAGGGGGAATAGATTTGGGAAGAATAAGCAAGGGATTCTTCCCCTGAGTCCAGATCCTAATCAAAACACCCTCAGGAGGTCAGACCCCTGATGAATTTCCTCCCTCACTAAAATCTGAGGAATACCCCTTGGTCCTTTGGATATTAGTGTTATGATTTTTAATGCTCAGAGGCTGAGAGCCATAGTCTTCATTGTTTGATTTTAATGGCATAATTTGTTTACAGTGCATTAATGCAGTCCTATTATTGCTTGTCTACTAGATTTTCAATGTGTATACAGGCAGTCCCTGAGTTAAGAACGAGTTCCGTTTTTTTAGTTTGTCCTTAAGTCAGATTTGTAAGTAGGAACACATGCATATGGTGCTTATTAAATGTCACTAAGTCAAATGTTTGCCTCAGTCTAGTATTTATTTGTTTCAGACTTCAAATCCTTTATAAAATGTATGATAAAACAAATCCTGTTACTCTAGCAACTTTCTAAGCTTATGAGTATGATTTTTGTTAGTCTTTGTCCAGATTTCTTGCACTGAGAGGTTGAGAGGTATGTTAAAGACAGAAGTTAGAAAATAATGACAGACATTTTAGTTTCAGAATTCATACCCTTCAGAAAATTCATGCTAATGTAAAACCTGTTATTCTATCAACTTTTTAAGTTTATAAGAGCAATATTTATTAAAATTGTCCCTGTTTTGGGGCATTTGTCCCACTTTTATTTATGGCTTTGTCGAGATTTCTTGCTCTAAGAGCTTTAGAGGTATGACACACACACACACAAACACACACACACACACTTAACCCTACTTTACCTATTCCATAACAAACCCTCTCCTCTTATACAACCACTCACCTCTTAACTGCTGCCAGGGGATAGCTCCCTCGCTCTCACTCTTCACTCTCTCTCTCATACACACAGTTTCTTCCTCATTCATACCTGCATTCACTCACACATCGCTCTCACTCTCACTCTCTCCCAATCTCTCTCACACACAGTCACTTCCTCATTCATACCTGCATTCACTCACACATTGCTCTCTCTCCCAATCTCTCTCACACACAGTCACTTGCTCATTCATACCTGCATTCACTCACACATCCCTCTCACTTTCTCCCAATCTCTCTCATACACAGTCACTTCCTCATTCATATCTGCATTCACTCACACATCCCTCTCACTCTTCACTCTCTCTCTCATACACACAGTCTCTTCCTCATTCATACCTGCATTCACTCACACATCACTCTCACTTTCTCCCAATCTCTCTCATACACAGTCACTTCCTCATTCATGCCTGCATTCACTCACATATCCCTCTCACGCTTCACTCTCTCACTCTCATGCACACAGTCACTTCCTCATTCTTCCCTGCATTCACTCACACATCGCTCTCACTTTCTCCCAATCGCTCTCACACACAGTCACTTCCTCATTCATATCTGCATTCGCTCACACATTGCTCTCTCTCCCAATCTCTCTCACACACAGTCACTTGCTCATTCATACCTGCATTCACTCACACATCCCTCTCACTCTTCACTCTCTCTCTCATACACACAGTCTCTTCCTCATTCATACCTGCATTCACTCACACATCACTCTCACTCTTCACTCTCTCACTCTCATACACACAGTCTCTTCCTCATTCATACCTGCATTCACTCACACATCTCTTGCACTCTCCCAGTCTCTCTCACACACAATCACTTCCTCATTCATACCTGCATTCACTCACACAATGCTGTCACTCTGTTGATCTCACTCACACACACACACACACATACACACACACACTTGGGCAGCTTTAACAAGTTTATTTTTTTACATTATTTCCGACATTGCAGCAGCCCATTCATATCTATGGGTTGTCCGCATGTCGGATATCCGTAACCCAGGGACTGCCTGTATCTGTAATTATTTCTGGTTGCTGCTTCTGTTTGGCCTTTTGCACAACCTTAATTTATTTAAGTATTACTTTGCTATCACCACTCCCCTTAACTTGACTGGTAGCTGATAAACTGCAGTTACTAATGACTAGTACTATACAGCTGACTCCCTATGCTTACTAATCCTAAACAGTGCAGAAGTAGATTCCATTAACTTTTACACTATGTATGATCTTTCTGTTTAAACTGCAACTTGATTTTCCTTTAAATGAACTGTGGCTGAAAAGGACCAGTTGAACCAGCATTAGCTACCTGTATATACAAATCATGTATTAATGAGGCGGTCATCTTGCAAAAAAAAAATAAAAGTATGTATAACTTTTATCCTCATCATATAAAGAACACCATTTGCCATACCTTTACATTTTATGAGTATTAAAGGGCAATAAAAAATAAATTAATAAACCAAAAAAATTAATGCTGTGAAATGCACTTAGAGAGATGCTATCTTGAAACTTCTGTGTTTCTTTATAGTCGTGAAGTTCAGTCCGACAATTTTTTCAATGAATGGTATCATTGAAAATTATAAATCAGAATTTGCATTTCTCCATGTGTTTTTTTTTTTTCTCCAGGTTAGACACTATCTCGCATTACGGTATTTACTCTGTGAGAAATAAACATTATTACCTCCGTCCTTTTCCTTATCTCATTCTTCACTTATTGGGTAATGTCAGTCCCATCAGCATTTCACTGGCAAGGGATAATTTACCTATGATGAATACCCTACCACTGATGTTTGGAAGTTAGTGTAAGAAATGAAGGCTTGCACCTGCTAATGAGCTGCTTCCTGCAGTCAAGTGTACAGGGTTTTATTCTATCAAGCTACATTTGTGTACTGTGTGACTCTGAGCAAGTCACTTAAACAAGACAGGATTCCCTGGTTGCCCCTAAGTAGGAGGCTCTAACAGATGTCCCTCAACTCCTAAATCAGAAGCTGGCAGGGCAGAAGTACTAGGCCTTGGAACCTTAACCTTTTTGTGTGGTGGTTCCACCAGGGCAGCTGACTTGGGATCCATCCTGAGCACTAGCTTTTTTGAGTCTCTGGTTTTCTAAATACAAATTTAGGGTGGCCAGATGGCTTCAGAGGGACTTAGGTACAAATGACTGACAAATGAGGGCAAGAGGTATGGTCATGCTCTTTGCCTAGACAGAAAACACAATGGTCGTGCGTATCCTTATGTGGAATCTGGCGCCTGCATTGGCATTTACCCTTCTTAGCAGACATCGGCTAATGGTTGGGTACAGCAAACCAAGCTCAAGCAAGAATTAAAACAAAATCCCCAGTGGTCTAGTTAGCTTTAAACGTCTTCAGTGTAGAGGAGTGAAGTAATCAACGTGATGGTCGACTGCAGCTGAAACGTTCTGAGGTCTGTGCATGCAGACATCACATTTAAGGTCCCTGGTTTATGGCCCTGTGTGTGACTTCCCACGCACCTAGAGCAGCCAGGCTTAAATTTTTGTATTGGAGCCGACGTTCAAGACACCTGAGGTGGGGAATCCCACACTAAGAATACTGCAACACAGGAATAGAAGGACATGAGAAGATTCCCTGGTTGCCCCTGAATAGTTACAATTGTGTGTGGCTTTACCCAGTTAGCAAATGTATACAAATGTACAAAAAAATCTAGCTCATTGCGGCCTGCAGTTATATCTTTGTTCTCTAGAGGAAATGGCTGTATACATATAAGTTGCACTGATATGCAAGCTATTGTTTACAAAACTAGTTTTGCGAGAATGCAGTTTTTTTTTTATTTTGAATTTCTGTCATTCGTTGCTAAGTAATAATTAGAACTGACAGACATAAGATGGAAAGAAATCTGCAGGAAATTATTTTTTTTTATTAATTGTTTTGTGGATAAATGCTAATTTATCTGGTAATTAGGTGTCAACTTGCGAGGTTCTGACTATGACAGTGGTGGTCTATAACATTAACAGTCTCATGCCTCTGCAGCAATATATTTGTGCATAAAACAGAATACTTTTTAATGTAACCATTTGGAAAGGTTATTCTCAGTCTTAATATATTTACCTGTTTTCATTTTTCTGACTTTTTACATTTATTTCCCAGTAAACACTCTGCTTGTTCACTAGAATGTACTTACATTTTTTGTAACTTCTCTAAACTACTCTGTTATTGCTTACATTTCTGTATTTTTTGTTTGTGAAATGAATTGCATTTCAGCTAGACTGAGCCTGAAATGGTCGATACTGATCAGTGAAATACCCAGGTAAACAAATATGTTTGTATGTAAATATATATTTATACATGTGTGAGTATATATATATATATATATATATATATATATATATATATATATATATATATATATATATATATATATATATATATTTATATATATGTATAGATCATAGGAGATTACTAGGCTATCGACCTGGAGGTCATTTTAAGCATAGCCATTTGAACCCAATGTAATACCATAGAGGTACTAGTCAATACCCAAGATTGCATTTAGTGATGGCAGCCCATGTCCAGGAGGGCTATTGGCGCTATCCCTGGTAAGAATTTATGGTGAACAAGCAAAAAGGGTTTTACCTCTCAGACAAAGCTGGTATCACAAAAAATAAAAATCCAAAGGAGAAAGTACAAATAGTAACACCAGCACCACAATGCTTAGTAAAAACTTCTATTTACATCGTGGTGCTGGTGTTACTATTTGTACTTTCTCCTAAGAATTTATGGTGACCCATCCACTCATCCAGGTTCCTCTTGAACAGTGTCATACAGGTGCTCCATTTTACATGAATTGGTAGCCTTTTCCAAAGACGTGGTAGTCACTGGTAGATAAACCTGTCCCTCCAGCATGTCCAACTTAACAGGCAGGCCATATTAAAGTCCCTTGAATGGGTGGCCCTAGACCCATTTGATTCATGGATATGCAGTAAGTTTATTAGGTTTGGGTCTTGGGTTGCTCTGTAGGCCAGGCATAAGTCTCCCCTAATAAGTCTGTATGATACAGAGTATAGTGACAGGGATTTAAGTCAGGTCATGTAAGGCACATGCTGGAGGCCCCTGATCTTCTTTGTTAGAAACCTCTGAGGTCTCTCTAATTGCTGTAGGTGCTTAGTACGGTACATACCGAATGGGACGTTATACTCAATTATGGGCCAGATAAATGCTGAGTATGGGGGGGTTATAGTTTCATTTATTCTTGAGGTAATGCCTTTACTAATCAAGTGAGCTATGAGGAAAGCTTTCCTTACAATGGCAGACAAGTGGTGGTCAAAGTTAAGATCATGGTCAACCTGTGAGCCCAGTTCCCTTACCACTTTATGGGTACTTAGGGTATTGTTATTAATTTGATAGTGTGAAAGGACATTGTTTGTGCCTATGGGACTGATGATGATGATGCATTTCCTTGCATGCAGTTTAAGACCATGACTACATGAACCCATCCTGGAGTATACTGATATAATTTGGGAATTCAATGATTGGCCCTAGTTTGCAGTCATCTGCAAACTTGGTCAGCCACAACCCTTATTTTTGAACTGAACTTCTGAGAAGTATATACCAAACAGTAGAGCCCAGAACTGACCCCTGTGGCTCCACGCTGGTAGCAGGTCTGCTGGTTGATGTGGAGTGACCCACTTTGATAGTGCGTGTCCGGTTTGTGGGCAAGTTGGCAACCCATCTTACAATGAAAGGGTTTACATTCCATTTACTATGTTTATTGGTAATGCCTGAATGTGAGATTGTGTCAAAAGCCTTTGCCAAGTCAAGGTGTGTATGTGTATGTGTATGTGTATGTATATATATATATATATATATATATATATATATATATATATATATATATATATATATATATATATATATATATAATGTGTGTGTGTGTGTGTGAATAAATTAGACACTGTCATCTGTGCTAGCATGTCTGGCCGAAGTTTTATACATACTTTCAGACTTGACCTGTATAGTGTATGCCAGCATGACTTGCTATGATATTGTAAATAAGATCTTACATGTTGATTGGTGCTCTGTTTGTACAGGATAGGATATTTGAAAAAATTGAACAGTGTTCTGTTACGTGTCTAACCATGCACATTTTGTGCAGGAGATTCTAAATGCAGACTGTCTCAGAGTCAGCTGATCTACAGATGATGTCATTGGAATGTGTTCAGATGCTCTGTGTTTACTGTCAGCGACTGAAAGACAGGATGGAACTTTAATAAACAACTGTTGGTTGATTTTTAAAGAATGAAATGAAAATAACAACTGGAACAGATGAGACAGTGAACCTAGTCTATAAAAGAGCCTGCTGAAAACAGTTGACGTCAGTTATAGTTCCTGAGTTCAGTTGAGTTGTGTTCATATTTGAGGTGTGTTCACAGCTGTACTAAGCAGTGGGTACCCAAAGGACTCCCCAAGAACTGTAAGCCTGCTTTTGCTCTGTTGTAATATTTAGTTTAGCTCAGGGACAGTGTTCTTCAGTTAGATAAAAACTTATAGTTAATTAGTCAGAGTTTTTCTAAATGTTGGATTTCTATCCTTCTGTATTAATTTAATTTTCCTGGTGACTGAATTCTGCTTGTTTATTGAAGTTACTGTTTTACATTTTTAATAATTTTGCTCATTATTAACTATTTTTTTATTATCTTACATTGTGGCTGGTCAGCCAATTTACTCTTTAGTGATTTGAGAGTGCTTATACCTGCTTTGATAATTCCCATGCCACTCCAAGACCCTGGCAGATTGAGGTCATTTGCTACCATTTGTTTTGATACCTAATTTTAATAATTGGACACTTTAAAAGGGTGTGTAGACACTCTGATTGGTGTCAGCCCATTATAGTGTTATTTTGGGGAAGGGACACAGCTGGAAATCTTTGTCAGGCTTTCACAGAAGTGTTTGGATGTGTGAGGTTTAATTTATTTAAGTGTAAGTGTATCAGAGATCTTAAACTGGGGCACATTGCTCTGGGGTGTGTAATATGGAGTTACATTAGGGGTGGACAGAAGTATACAGTCAAGTCCCAGGTTATAGAGCATGTTCCTATTGTGCTCTTGGGGAAATTGTGAAATATGACTCCTGTTTAAGTGATGGTCTTACACTGGAGTCAGTAGAGAGGATTGAAGTTCCTTAGTTATTGACCCTGGATAATAGAGGACATCACATATTGGTGGCAGCTTGGTGGGATGTTAACCAAACGTCACAATATATATGCGTGTGTGTGTGTGTGTGTGTGTGCATATATGTGTGTATATATATATATATATATATATATATATATATATATATATATATATATATATATATTTTTATTTTTTTTTATATACACTGAACTGTTTAAAGGATTACATAAATTAAATTAGTACCCTAGTTTCAGAATAGACACATATATATATATATATATATATATATATATATATATATATATATATATATATATATATAAAATAAGGTTTAATGAAAAGTGAAACAAAATATGTGTGCATGGCAGTGTTAAAATGTTGATAATGAAAGTTGATGTGGTATAGAAGGTGAAGAGAATAGGGTGTCTAAAAAAGAAAAGCAAAGTAAAAGGTTATATGAATAATGGGATTGAATAATATGGAAACAAGTTATCAATAATTGTATAAATACATTTAGACTATTTGATTTAGATGAAGAAGATAAATTAGAAATAGGATCAGAGTATAATGAAGAAAGCTAACTGGAGGTGAGGTGAGGCAGAGGAAAGAATTAAAATTTGGATGAAGGAAAAAGTTAACATTAATGTTGCTGTAAATCTGAATAGAAAGAATGAAACAATTACTGTAAATGGTAGAAAAAGCTGAGGCAAATATAATTTGCCTGCCTAATATAAGGTTTCTAGAGAAAAAGACAGCAGTTTAGACATTTGTGGGGTAATTAAATATTGAATTTGGTCAAGATACCTGTTCTGGAAAAGAAGTATTAATAAAAATAAAAGTATTATATATGGCTTTTGGGATAACAAGAAGAATGCTAAATTAAATGTGTGATTTAAGAGTGAAAAGCAAGCCATTAAGGTTAATAACAATGCATGCATACACAGGTTTAAGTGCAAGAACAGGTTTGAATAAATTAAAAAATATGTTCTGGTAAATGTAAATATATTAACTGCATATGATGCCCTCTGTAAACTGAGAAAAGAAAAAGGAAAAACAGTACAAGATATAAAACATTTTGGAGATGTTATAAAATATGGAAGGTTGAATATAAGAAAAAATGAAACTACATGTATGGTATAGGGAACATAAAGATGGAAACTTACTATTTCATTATATCATAAGGGTTGAAAAAATCAGGGTAGAAAGAAAGGGTTGAAAGTTTTATAGATTCTATAACTATATGAGCAGAGATAGAAGAAAATGAATTTATCAGAGAGACATAATGGATTAACAGTTTAACATGAGAAGTAAAGGCATGAAAAGTGAATTCAAATTATTGTGGCTTGAACATAAAACTTTTGAGACTTATCTATAGTATGTTGCAGAACTGGTGGGTAAAGTATAAAGACAATATCAAAATGTATATTTACAAGTTGAAGAGGAGAAAAGGAAAAATGCAAGAATATGGCATATTAATAAGTGACTACAAAGAAATAACAATACATATATAAAAATAGGTTGAAAGTAAAAATCATGATCTACAGATTTTTCCAGAGGGAGAAATGAGGAGGTGTCACTTTGTTTTTTGGGAGGGATAATGTGGATGGTAAATAAAAGAACTGAATGATGAAAATGTATAAATTAAATATAAACAAGAAATATGGATATAGTAAGGAAATGTGTTAGAAATACACATAAAGAAAGTGATCTAGGTAGTGAAAGAATGGAAGATAAAAAAGTTAGGTAAGAAACAAATTGAGAGCAAGTGGAGAAATTTATAACAGTTTCTGAGTTGCAATGCATATTTAAAGAAGTAAATGATAACAGTGCACTGGAGCCCAATGGAACATGTATTCCTTTTTTACATAAATGGTAGAGACAATTATTTTTGAGAACATAATAAATGAATGGCTGTGTAAGGGAATAACAGAAGAGGAAATGTGTGGAGATATATACTCACCATACTGTTCCATCTGTGTTGTCCATTTTCATTTTTCCTCAGTCTGTGGGTTCAGTTCCAAATGTTTGAAAATGACTCAGTCACTACAATAGCTTGTAGGAATCAAAAACTCTCTCAAGCTCATCCCTTACCCACAATGCACCTGGTTCAATTATCTCAGATCAAGTTTGCTAATAGAAACAGACAAAGGCTTTCATGGAGACTATATCTATTACTGCAAAATTATCCCAAAAAAGGTAATAATCCATCAATCACCTGTTCTTCCATAAATCAAGGGCAGGGGGTTGGAGGGTGGGGAGTTGAGGAAGAATGAAAATGGACAACACAGATGGAACATTATGGTGAGTACATAACTTCTTTATCTGATGTCAATTTTCATTCTATCCTCAACCTGTGGGACAGAGTCCCCAGCTACCTTATATCCTGGTGACTAGATCCAATTTGTAATGAGTAATAAATGTATGTGGAGTAGCCCAAGTTGCTGCTAAACAGATATCATCCATGGGAGCTGTAGATTGGAATACAGCTATCTTTGCTATGACCCTGGTTGAATGGCTTAAAAAGGGTTTCAACAAGGAAATACCTAACTTGGTATAGATGAATGAGATACAATCAGTGAGCCATCTGGCTAATGTCACTTTGCTCACAGGTTTTCCCAGTCTAGTATGCAAGAAAGAAACAAATAATTGGTCCAACTTTCTGAAATCTTTTGTTCTGTGATGATAGAATCTTAATTGTCTGTTAACATCTAACAAATGTAAGCAATATTCACCTTTGTTAGAGAAGCTGGGGAAGAACACTGACAGGTTAATACATTGGCTGATATTGGTCTCTGAAACCACCTTAGGCAGAAAAGAGGGGTTGGTTCTGAATGTGACTCTATCTTTGTGAAAAACTAGGTATGGTGATTTAGAAGACAAGGTTTGAATCTCTGAAATCCTTCTAGCAGAAGTTACCACCACTAAAAGAATAGTTTTCCAAGATAGAAACTTAATATTGCAATCATTAGTTGGGTCAAAGAAAGACTGAGTAATTTCTTGCAACACCAAATTCAGGTCCCAAGGGGGGTAGGATCTTTGTAAGGAGGTTTTAAAAGAAGAGCACCCCACAAAAATGCTTTACAAAGTTTGTGAGACGCAACTGAGGAGCCTTGAAAACCAATGTGAAAGTTGGATATAGCTGTTAACTGGACTTTGATTGTGGAAGCCAAAACCCCTTCATTGAAAAGCAAAGCTAAAAACTGTAGAACATCATGAATTGGAGACAAAAAAGGTTCACTGTTATTCTGGAGTGCCCAATGTGCTAATCTCTTCCACTTACTGGAGCAAAGCTTTTGTATAGATGGCTTATGAGAAGATAACAGTATGTGTTGGACAGGGGAAGAGACCATAGGTCACCTGGCTACTAATGGAATCGGAGAAGCCAAGCTGTCAGCTTGAGATTTAGAATGACCAGATGAACCACGCCTGTTGGGTGGGACAGGAGATCTGACTTGGATCCAGAATCCAAGACTGTCGAATTAGGTGAAGCCAAAATGAAGGGGAACCAAATCTATCGAGGCCAATAAGGTGCAATGAGGATAACTGTGCTCCTCATCCTGATTGCTTTCTGTAAGATCTTAGGAATTAATGGAATTGGAGGAAAGGCATAAAGGATACCAGTGGGCCAGTTGCGAAGAAGAGCATCCCTCGGTAACTCCCCCTGTGGGGGGATCATGGCAAAATAGTTGCTGTACTTGTTGTTTAGGGGAGAAGAAAGCAGGTCACAGCATGGCTGACCCTATCTTCGGAATATCCTTTTCAACACTTTCTGATTGAGAGACCACTCTTGAGATAGAAGTATGCACCTGCTCAATTTGTCTGCTATTACATTGGACTTCCATGGAATGTGCATTGCTATGAGAAAACGGTTGGATGAGATCACTCACTGCCACACTCTGAGATCATCTCGACACAATAGGTTAGGATCTGGTTCCTCTTTGTTTGTTGTTGTACCAAACTACTGACATGTTGTCCATTTGAATTGCAATAGTTCCCAAGGGGAGAGCATCCTGGAAGGCCTGCAAAGCTAAAAGCACTGCTCTCATCTCTAGGACATTGATGTGCAAATTGGGCTCTGCTGGGGACCAAGTGCCTTGGACCATCCTCCCCAGACAATGCCTCCCATCTGGGAAGCATCTGTGGTCACTGTGGCCTTGGGCTGAGGGGGAGTGAATGTATGGCCCTGTAAAATCTGATCAGATCGAACCCACCATATGAAATCTCTTTTGCATACAATGGTGATTGCAGTTGACATTGACATTGGCTGATAAAGCATGGACCATTGTGTTGCAAGCAGCCATTGTAAAATTCTCATGTGAAATTTGGCCAAGGGGATGAGCATTACAGATGCTGCCATGGACCCTAGTGCCTGAAGAACTAATCTCACTTGTACTTTGTTGCTGTTGATTATTTTCATGACTTGAAATCAAATTGCCTCCAGTCTTTGTGGGGGAAGGGAGGCTATTGCGGTCCTTGTGTTTAAAGAAGCCCCTATGAAATGCAGTGTTTGTGTTGGCTTGAGATGAGATTTTTCTTAATTTATGGTTATGCCCAGGTAAGAGCATGTTTGGAGAACTTTTTGTCTTTCCTCTAACAGTCAATGCCTGGTCGTAGTGGTAATGAGCCAGTCATCCAAATATGGAAACACTCGGAATCCCTGCAGTCTCAAGTGAGCCGCTACTACTGCCATGCACTTGATGAACACCCTGGGGGCTGTGGTGAGGCCAAAGGACAGTACTCTGAATTGGTAGTGACTGGTTCCCAGCCAGAAGCTCAGGAAACTTCTGGATTGCCTGTGCATCTTTATGTGGTAGTATGCATCCTGAAAGTCTATCAAGCACATCCAGCCGTCCTTTTCAAAAAAAGAAAGAATGGTCTGAACTGCTACCATTCAGAATTTGGATCGCCAAACTCATTTGTTTAAATTGCTGAGATCCAAAATCAGTCTTCAGTCCGATGTCTTTTTTGGCACTAAAAAGAACCTTGAGTAAATTCTGGATTCTCTCTGGTCTGGTGGGACCTCTTGAATGGCTTTTTTCTAGCATCTTTTGTATTTGTAATGCTGCTTGTTCTCTCTGGTGGAGCATCTACAATTTTTTTGCAAGTGGACAGAGGAAGGGAAAATGGTATAATATAGCCTCTGGATATTATCCTCTGCACCAATGTATCGAAAGTTATCTGTAGCCAGGCTCTCTGATGCAGAAACCAACAACCCCCAACTGCCTCCAGAGGAAGACAATCGGGCCTCCTTTCAGGAGTGCTGAAAGGGTTTACCAAAGAAGGAATCTCTGCACCCTTGGCTTTGCAGACCACCTCTACCATGAGGGTAGCATCTACCATTAGAGTTCCCCCCTCTGTCCCTGGGAGAACTACCACCATGTGTGTCTTGAGAAGACACTTGGTATTTCCTCAACCACATTTTCCCACTGATGCACTGATTCCATGAAAAGGATCTTTGAGGAGTGGAAAAATGTACGTCCACAACAGAAAGGATTTTCCCATCTTTCTAACACTTGGACAATGTGTCTAACTTTAGGGCCAAACAAGAATGTGTCTTCAAAAGAAGCACTGACAAATGAAGACTTAAAGGGCTCCTCAAAATCACATAAGCACATCAAAGTGTGCCTCCTAATGGCAATGCCTGAACTTGCTGCTCTGGTCGTTCCTTCAGCTACATATGAAATGAGCCTCATGGAAGAGTTAGAAATAGAATTTAGGGTGGTCAGCTGAGAGGTAACAGACTACCGAACCTCTTCAGAAATGGCTCCTGAGAGGGTATCTGAAAGTTATTTAATCAAATCCCTCTGTAGTCTGTTGAAATGTGCCAGGTAGGTCCAGGACCATAAGGCAAAGGTCATTGATGCATAAACTCACTTCCAAAATCTAGCTATTGTCTGAGACTCCTTTTTGGGAGGATGGATAAAGGAACTTTCCTCTGCTAGTTCCTTTTTTGTGGCTGCCAACATGACCATGGAATCCACAGGTAAACCTCTTCTCCAGAATGGCTTATCCTCCGGGGTAGTGATAATTGTTTCTGGTGTCCAGGGGATTGGCTCAATGGAATCAGGGGCCTTCCATGCCCACCAAGAGATCAACTCAGTGAGCTCTTTGGGGGATGGAGTTACCCAGGAAGTAGATCAATGGGTACCAAAGGTCTGCAGGTAAATGGATTCCTCAGTCAAAGGATTGATGGGCTACCAATCACCTCTCTGCTTAAGGATTTCTAAGATGTCTCCAAATGAGACATCATCAGGAGGTGACCTTGGGGATCCTTCACCCACATTGAAATCTGTGTCTTCTGTGATAGATTCTTCCAGAGAATCCAAGTGCTTCCTCTTGCACTTCTTCTTCCTATGTTCTCTTGAGTGGGATGGTCTCATGAGGTATCAGAAGAAGAGGGGGCACCCTGCTGGGAAACCTGAGGCTTTGGTACTCGCTGTTCTGGTGGAGGTAATGGTTGAGGTTCTGAATGAATATGTGACAGAGTTGGCTATTCTGAGAGGGAAGGAACTGACCTACTGACTGTTGCAGGCATGGCTCTCTCCATAGCCTTGAAAGCAGATCCCCCTAGAGAAGGAAAGTACCCTGGATCCAAGAGGGTGGACCTTGGAGCCATAGTCCCTCTCCGGCCCAAGTAAATCACTCCTGAGGAAGAAGATGGAGCCAAGCTGATCCATGCTGAAGCCCTGAGGTGCAGAGAGGGCTCAGAAAAAATAGGAATCAACTGCAGACCCTTGGAACCAACAGGAAGATACAGCTCCAAGAGGTCTCAGGCTCCAATTGAACTGAAGACCATCAGTTCTGAAGATAAGAATATCTTAGGATCTGACATAGCCAGTACCAGTCAGCTTAGAACCATTGTCTCTGAAGCTTCAAGAGAAGTTAAAGGAGGAAGTAAAGGAGCAGTAACTGAAGATTGAAATCCCTGACCCATTGGGGTAGGAACCAAGGTGGACCCTGTCACACCTTGTGCCCAGAAAAGTTTCCTCACCAATCTCGCCACATTGTCCTCGGTAAGACTTCTGGAAGAACAGGTGGCTATGACAGATACAGACCTGGGTCTCTCCAAAAAAAGGCAAAGGAAGTCTGTCTGGAAATGGATCTACTGGTGGTGAATATCGAGTCCTAGGGACAGAAAAGGCAATGGAAGATGAATCCTTTATTAGAGGCACCAGTTCTGAAGAACTTGGCACCAAACATACCTTTTTTAGCAGAATGTCAGTCATGCCATTGTTTTTATATAGGCAAAACTGACAGAACCCTTAGAGAAAGGATAAGGGAGCATCTTTATCATGTTAGGAAGAAGTAAAAAATTAATGCTCTAGCTAAACATATTAGTGCTATGGGAGATGACCATGTATTCAAGTTTAGAGTTTTATCTCTTATATATGAGAATGGCAGAGGTGGTGACATGAGGGTTAGAACTGAGAATACTGAAGCGAAATGGATTGTGAGGCTCAGGTCTACTTTTGGGCATGGCCTTAATGAATGCATTCCTATCAAGCCTGTACTTCGTAGTAGACGATTGAATAGATTAATTTTGATATATATATTTTTAAGTATGTTCACAATTTTTAAATATAAATGTAAATATATTTATGATTCTATAATTTTGTTACTTATGTATATATATATATTTTACATAAACAAATGTGTATATTTTAACTATATATATATATATATATATATATTTTTTTTTTTTGTACTTTTATAAATATATTTTTATATATATTTATATTTTTAAAATTATATACGTATATATACATGCATAGTTCACTATCAACTATAATTCACTGTCCACTATTTATTGTACTTGCATTATAAATGTATGCATTTCAGTTAGGTAACATTTATTTATTTATTTATTTATGTCTTTAGGTGTAATATCTTTTAAAAAATATTTTAGTATGTTAATTGATTGTTTGGATTAATTAGGTAGAGTATATAAGATGTGTATTTTCATGGAGAAGTTACACCTGAAGAAGCTATTGTGAAAGCGCTTGTGTCTTCTGTGAATAAACTGGTACCTGCACGTATATCTGCGGATTCTTTGCTGTTATTTTGGAATCATTCTCAGCCTGGATTTTTTGCCCTTTGATTTCAAGGGACTTTACATCTGTTTCTGTTATATTTTATTTAATATGATTAAGAGGGGCTTAGTCAGATTCTCCTTGATTCTGTGTGGGGAAAATACAAGCTATACCGTCTGGTCCCATGGAACTTGAGTCTTTAATTTTACGGGTGGCTACAATCATGTCTGTAATTATAAAAGAGATATGTCCCTTTGTCCCCACAACACTCTGACATCTGTCTTTAGTTATTATGAAGTCTACATACAATTTGTTTCATCCTGACCAGAAACGGTCTTCTACTATCAAAACCTGCTCTGAGACTGATCTACAATGGATCTAACTTTATCCACAGAAATTAAAGCTACTAGTCTGCATGGGGAAAGTCAAAACCAGGGGTGTTCAAACCGCAACTATTGTGCATAATTTGGCAGAGTAGTAAAGAAACTACATGAGTATCAGGATTGTAAATAGCTCATAAAGGTGTTTTTTTATTTATTTATTTTTATTTATCATTTTGTTGACCGGGAAAGTCCGACTAGGTTCCACAGAGCCTGTTTTCAGCGGAGGCCCGGGGAGAAATGCTCCAGATGCATGTCTTTGGAATGTGGGAGGAAAGCGGAGTACCCAGAGGAAACCCACGCGAACACAGGGAGAACAGGCAAACTCCACACAGAAGGCACCCCAGCCGAGAATTGAACCGGAGAACCTCTTGCTGTGAGGTGACAATGTTAACCACTGTGCCGCCCAGTGTTACTGCAATAGTACTTAAATTCCATATAAGCATGTAACTCGTGAGCTGATGTCTCAGCTTTTACAATCATATTGCTCAATTTATCATAGTGTGTGTGTGTGTGTGTGTGTGTATATATATATATATATATATGTGTGTGTGTGTGTGTGTGTAAATATATATATATATATATATATATATATATATATATATACACACACACATACATATATATATATATATATATATATATATATATATATATATATATATATATATATATATATATATATATATATATACATATACATATATATATATATATATATATATATATATATATATATATATATATATATATACATATACATATATATATATATATATATATATATATATACATATACATATAGATATATATATATATATATATACATATACATATATATATATATATATATATACACATATACATATATATATATATATATATATATATATATATATATATATATATATATATATATATATATATATATATATATATTTATATATACATATACATATATATGTGTATGTGAGTATGTGTGTGTATACACACACACACACACACACACACGAGACTACTTTGATTCACTGAAAACTCATTTCACTGAATTTCAAAACACTCACACCAAATTGCTGAAAGCTCAAATCACTGAAAACTCATTTCACTGAATCACATTTCACTGAATGTAAGTACTGTTGGGCAAATAAAATGCATATGGCCTTTTCCCCACTGTAGTGAAATTCTGGAGTTAGTATATATAGTTAAGGGGGTTGGGAGCAGAGCCCCCCACATTGGAGGATGTGGAGGACATAGGCCCTACCTACTTTTGGTTTTATATTGTTAGCTTTCAGTGAAATGAGATTCATAAATATAAAAGCTAAGTAGGTGGGGGGCTATGCCCCCCACCCCCCCTAACTATATATAACAACTCCAGGATTACACTATAGTGGGGAAAAGGGCATATAACATTTTATTTGCCCAACAGTACTTACATTCAGTGAAATGAGTTTTCAGTGATTTGAGCTTTCAGCAATTTTTTGAGAGTGAATTGAAATTCAGTGAAATGAGTTTTCAGTTGATGCCACATCCACATAATTGATAGTAGCAGTAATCTGTGGTGCAAGCCATATGAACAAGGCTGGGTTTTTGAGTAAAAGCTTAAGGTAGAATTGTCTGTGTGAGTGCCTCTGCTTGCTATTCTGAATTGTTAATCTATCAAATAATTTCTCTTGCAGAGCTGTACAGAGGCATCAAAGTCCTGTCACACTGCATGAAAGTTCTGGAGAGGTTGATTGATATGCAGATATGTAGTAGAATGTAAGATGGGAGATGAGCAGTTCAGGTTCAAATCAGGATGCAGCACAACTGACCTGATGTTTGCAGTGAGACAGATAGTTGAGAAGAAGCTAGAGATGAGGAAAGAGTCCAACTGGGCATTCCTAGACTTGGAGAAAGCATATGACAAGGTCCCAAGAAAGCTGATTTGGGCAATACTGCAATGGTTCAAATTCCTAGAAACATTATGTACAAGGACCCAATGACTCAAGTACAAACAGTATTTGGTCTCACAGAAGTGTTCCCAGTGGGAGTGGGTGTGCACCATGGTTCAGCACTGAGCCCACTGCTGTTCATACTGATTATGGACTACATTACCAAACAGGTAAGAGAAGACAGATCAACAAACTTTCTGTATTCAGACTCTGAGCAAGAACTTCAGCAAAGGAAATGGGGGGAGTGGAATGCAAAACTGAAGGCACATGGGATAAAACTAAGCACAGATAAGACAGTGGTAATGGTAGTAAATTGTATGAATCAGAAGAAGCTGAGAATTTAGATAGAAGAGAAGACAGTGGACCAGGTAAATAGCTTCAAGTATCTGGGAGGGGTAGTTGAGGAGAATGAAAGTCTGAATAAAGAAGTCAAAAGCTAGAATCAGAGGGGGCTGCAGCCATCTGGCATAGTCTCAGGTATAGTCTATACAGTGGCAGCTGGTGACTTCAAATCAAAGGGGGGCTGCAGGAGACAGCAGAATGGGTGGGGCCAACAGGAAGGGGTGTGGCCAATTAGAAAGAGGTGGAGCTATGCTAAAAACCCGCAAAAACTGGGACTTTAATTAAATATGCTGCCTTGGGTGCCACTGCCAAACCATTATTATGAGAGTCCAATCAAGACAAAATGAATTGTAGAAGAAAAAATATTTCATTGCATTGGCTACATGACAGCTTACTTAATATCTAGATGGAAACAAAAAGGTTGTGAGGCATGAAAAAATAAATTACTTTTTAAATACATTACTGGAATGCTGGTCAAAATCAGGTATAAAAAAACAAGCAGCACTAAACTCAAACCACTTCTCCTTGCACTGCAGTTATAATTATAATTTATATTTAGCTTTATAAAAGTACCAAGTAACATGCTGAAAGTAGCAATACCCCCACTTGTAAAAATGTTTCTTATCCTGCCCGACAACAAATATCTACTTGTTTCATGGGGAAAACATGATGAAAGTAAAAAATAGCAGCAAACAAGAAACAAGCTCAAGATAAATTGCTTAAAGAATTAGTGCACAGGTTATGGACCACACATGATAGACTGACATTCTGTTTAGCTTACAGATAAAGCCTGCAAAGATGACTGAAGTCTCCAACAAATGTAATGAGCTTCTGAAAATACTGTAATCCTATCCTTTATTACAAATACTGTCATATGCATTTCAATACTTAAGGCTTATACGCTATCTAATTATGTAAATATTCTCTGCATGGCAACAACAAAAAGGCCTTCATTGTTGGTAATTCTTTAACAGTATGCTTATTAAAGCTTACTTGCATCTTACAGTCTTAGACAAGCTTACCTGATGGTCATTAAAGCATTGCTACTTAAAGACAGAGCAACAGGCACTGCAATGACATGTATTTTCTGAATAAGAAGCATAAATCAACAGTATAAAAATATGACAGAAAACCAGAATATTCTGCAAAATCAAGGACAGATGAAAAGCCACTGTAGTACTTGTGTCTACTTTGGGTGGGGGGATACTCTGCACACTTACACTGCATAACTGCTTCTTGCCTTGCTTGGACACATCTAGAGTCACTAAGTGGTGGAGTGGGGTGCAACAAGTATGTAACAATTACAATTAAATGTCTCTGGCTGACGTTGATGGCCCTGAAACATTTGTCATATCTCTCAGCCTCAGAGCAAGAAATCTGGACAAAGCCATAAACAGAAGTGGGACAAAGGCCCAAAAATAAGGACCATTTTCAAATATTACCCTTATAAATTTAGAAAGATAATAGTAGGTCTTGTATTAGTATGAATTTTCTGAAGGGTATGAAATCTGAAACTCAAATGTCTGTCATTATTTTCTAGCTTCAATCTTTAATGATTTGCCACTAATTTGCCAGAAAACCACAATTGTATGAAAAATGGACCAAAAATGTGATACAAAAATATAAAATACTTACACAATACAACTAGGAACCTGTCAAAAAAGGGACACATTTTAATATTAGTACTATTAACTTGAGCAGCTGACAAAATAAGAGAATCTACATGCATTTCTGAAATTAAAAGTAATCTATAACTGATCATTACAATTATTTATTAATTGTAAACCTTCCATGTTTTCTTCCAAATTTGCCATTTTGCGGAGGGATTATTAGGGGGAGAGCAACATTTTGAACCAAAATCAGGGACAATTGAGAGGTTCGGATATACCTAATTCTATAAAGTGATTTATTTGCGTGTACCTCTCATCCTCTTAACACAGGAAATTTGGACAAGGCCACATATATTGCGGGAACATACGAACAGTACTAAAAGTTGCTCTCGTATAAACATAGTCAGTTGACAGAACTACAGGTCTTACTTTAGCATGCATTTTTCTGAAGAGTATGAAGTCTGAAACTCAATGTCTGTCATTATTTAGTGACTTCATTCCTAAATGATTTGCCAGAAAACCACAGATTTTGTGAGGAACAAACCAAAAATAAGAAGCAAACATCTATTCATTCTGCAAAAATCTGGACAGTTAAGAGGTATAGTTCATCCTGGGGTGTCTGAGTTTGCCGCCCTTTCCCTCCTCACAAAATCATGATGGAATGGGGCCTCCCCCTGCAGCTATTCCAATGTACCATGACTTGGCTATTTCACACTATTTACCATAAACACTGTAATCTGCATACTGCTTTACTTCTACAATGATTTGGGTTTCATTTAAAAGTTTTATTTTACATTTTACAGCACTAATAGAAATCTGCTAAACAAAGCAATGCAGTCTCACAATGAAAATGGACTTAGCATTAAAACTTCTCTGCCTTTTAAACTCACATTCATTGAAACAGCATTGAAACCCACATTCAAACAAAAATACATCTGGCCAGTAGCAGATAAAGATTAACTTTAGGCTGTTTTCAAATCATAGGCCCCTTGCACAGGAAACATACATGTGTTCTTTGATACACCTTCCTGATTGTGTTAAATTATATTCCTCATATAATACAGTACAGCTGTTAGAGGGCATTTTAAATTTGTTTTGAACATTTGTCCATTAAACAAGAAAACAAAATGCACGCACTAATAATGACAAAACTGCCCAATTCAGAACATTTCTATCATAAAAGTCTATTCAAACTTCTACAATCCACCAATATCAGTAAATATGCACAATCTCTGCAGAAGTAAAAATCATCTAAATAATTCCAGATTAAAGAGATCTGTAACGAATGAAGAGGTTGCTGCTAGCAAATAACTTTAAATTTCATTGTTTCATCTACAAATAAAGTGCCTGCTGTTGTTAAGGAATAAATTGCCTATGTTGCAATAAAAAAAATTATAAGCTAATAATATTGCAATAAGGAATGGATGGCAAACTGATAACAGGTTCCTCGTTACTATGTATCTCCACCAAAGAGGACATTCTCAGGACTGCAGCATCCACCCCCTTTAAAAGTACAACACAGTACAGTATCAGCAATGCATCTATATACTGTGGGAGTAGAACCCATAGTCTTCTGCATAAAAAGTAAGTACACTACCTGTTGTGCTATTAACAATACAAGCAGACTCAGCATAAGCAGCATTAAACTTCTCTGCTCCTTGTAAAATCCACTTGACACTCAACTGTATCTCTTAACTTTGAAGCACAAGAATAGTGGAAAAATCCAAAATTTATTGGGGTGGGGAACAAAAGCTGAAAAACTAGGGACACATTTTAAACATTGCTTGTATAATCTTGGAAAGTTGCTAGAATAAAATGCTGTTACCAGCATGCATTTCACTGCCAAAAATACCTCACTAAAAGAATCACAGGCCTAAATCAGATGCCCTATACTGATCGTCTAAAAAAACTCCAGCTATACTATGTGGCATATCGTCTACTCAGAGGCGTTCTCTGCTTAACATACAAGGCCATGTCAAACCCTGAGCTGTTGGACATGCTCCACTTAAAGAAATCCTAATCCCTCAGAGCCACACGCTCCAGGGATCTAAACCTTGTCATCACAATGAACAAAACATGCTGGAGGGATAGATTCCTGACCCAGAGACTCCCCATACTCTGGAATAGACTGCCCATACATATCAAGCAGAGTGCCTCCATGGCCCTCTTCAAAAGGAACCTTGATGATTGGATGGGAGATAGGAAATTCACCCCAGGGATCATGTCAGTTGCCCTACTAGACGGGGGTCCAGGGAAGTAAATATTGTGGGAAGAAATATCCAGGGAATTGTTATGGCTAGGCTTGTATAGGCCCTAGGGCCGATAGCCTAGTACCAACATATGAACCCTTGAACCCTGGACCCTGTGCACTACAGTCAGAGAAACACACCACTATACCATTTCAGCTGTTTCTTGAAAGACAGGTAGACTGAAACTTAAATGGCTATCTTTTAGTAAATTCAGTTCTCACCATAGCTCTCAACCTCTTAGCACAAAACACCTAGACAAAGCCAATAATGGGGGAATGCAGCTCCCTAAACATATTCAGTGAATTAAGTTCTCACCATAGCTTTCAACCTCTCAGCACAAATACTAATGGAGGAATACAGCCCCAAAACTAGTGACAAATTTCAAATATTAATGTTATAAGCAGAACATTGCTAGAATAAAAGGTGTGTTACTATGTACTTTCTGAAGAATATGAAGTCTGAAATTGAAATGCCTGTCATTATTCAAACTCCATACAACCAGAAATATGAGGCAAAAATTTCACAAGTGGTGGTGGCTAGGGAATTCAGGCTCTTGCTACGTGTTTGCAAGGTGCAGGGTTTGAGTCTAGCCACCAGGTATGTTTAACTGGGACATTTCACACACACAAGTAAAAGGCATGACTTTAGTGAATACACACAAAAGTAAAAGGCATGATTTTAGTAAATATCAGTGATGGTACTTCAACTTGAAATAAGCAGAAGGAAACCATCGCCTTTTAAGATTTGGAATCCTTAAGCAAATCTGTGCATTATAATTCATATGCATTACAGCTAATCAGAAAATATATCAGTTCTGTCAGCAGCAGCATGGAGAATGAAGACTTTAAAATGGCACTGAAAAACTCAAGAACAATGATTCAGGTCATTGTTGCAGACTGCATCTTTCAAAACAATGTTGCCTGCCACAACTAAAGTTTATACTTGATGTGCTCGTAAAAAATAAATAAGCAAAAGAAAACATCTGAATAATTTCTGAGAACACAAATGGCATATTTGAAAGCATACAAACAAAATTAATTTATTCCAGTTAGTTAGAAAGCAAGTCTAACATTATGGAAAATCAGCCTCCAGAACTCTGGCTTACCCAAAAGAAATTTAGTGAATTTTTAACACTCTCACAGTTTACTTACCATCTATTATTCCTGCTTAAAAGTTTTTTCCTTTTCTATTTTTATGTGAAAGTTCTAGCATGTTTCTTGCTGGATATTTCTAGATTATTTTCCCCAGCTGATAACAACTTGGTCAGTATTGATTGGTTTCACTACTTATCTAAATTCCTGTAAGTGATATAAAGTTTGGTAAGCTAAGAAAGCTTAGTCCAAGGCATGAGTTACTTTACGTTTTAGACATACAGTTTATGACAGCATTCTTTTTTTAAAAAAGAGCACACACTGACTCTGCTTCTTTCACAATCCACATGTCATAGACCCTCTAAAGTAACAGCAAGCCTGTCACTGTGAAAGGAATCACCAAACATACTCACGGCTGCCTCATTAATTTAACTGCAAAATTGAAACACTGGAATTCCTTTTTTTTTTTTTTTAATTGAAAGTCTTTATTTAGACTTGCAGCAAACTGACATGCAATACGCATACACACACACACACACTACCTGCCCAAAATCTGTTCGTCTGCACATTTCTTCCATAAGAGCAAATCCTTCCTGCAGCTGCTGACTTACCAAAGCCCATGACACTCCTTCCTGCAGTACAGTGAGAGCAAGCAGCTACCCAGCCTGCTGACGTTGCAGTCCAATCCCCCTTTCAGTCTATGCAGTTGTAACTGCATAGATTTCTGGGAATCTCTGTTGTAATGTTGTCTTCCTAATCCGGACTGCTGGTGAGGCAGTCTGGATTCTGTGAGCATGGTCCAGACTGGTTCACCAGCAGTCTGGTTATTAGGAAATGCCACGAGTGTGCATGCACGATGTCCAGGACTGCGATAATGTTTTTTATTTTATTTCATTTTTACAGTTGGCGGGGCTGCAGTCCTGCAGTCCAACAGCACGAGCCGCCCCTGAGTCTATAACAGAAGAAGGCCAAAAAAAAGTTGAAAAGTAACGTGTACAAGACAGTGGTGCAACCAGTACTACTGTATGGTACAGAAACCTAGGGAGTAAAGGCAGAGCAGATGAGGACACTAAAGATGATGGAAATGAAGTGCCTGAGAAGAGTGGTAGGATGCACACTGTGGGACAGATGAAGAAATGAGGACATAACAGCAGAAGCCAAAGTAGCTCCAATTGCAGAAAAAAATGAAAGGAAACCAATTACAGTGGTTCAGACATGCAGAAAAGCAGAAGACAATCTAGTGAAGATGATTTGGGACAGACAGGAATACGGTAAGAGGAAACAAGGTCATCCAGCAAAGAGGTGGATGGATTATGTGAAAGAAGATCTGCAACAGCCAGGCATGAGTGCTGAAGAAGGCAGGAGTGTAGCACTGAATTGAGGGAGATGGCAACAGTTAACACGATACCGTGACCCCATGTATAAAATGGAAAAAAGGAGGCTAACAATGATGATGAGTATCCTGCAAACGTGTACAGGAAAGACCAAGTAGCCACTGCACAAATGAAGGTGGTGGAAGAAATGACCACTTCTCTTGTAGAACTAGCTCTGACAGCTTGAAATGAGCCTGTCATATTTATAATGACAAAATTCAACAAGTCGAATATCCAAACTAAGCACAAAATTCACTGCAGCAGATGTAAAGACAGCAATAACTAGGTTAACTAAAACACACTTTATTCACGATAAAATAAAAATGTGGCAATAATCCATCAAGCACTTTCATCTCTGTTCAATCAGAGACTTTTTCAAGATAGCCAAACACTGTCAACAGTCACTTTTTAAATGTAAAAGATCCACCCCATAATCACAATCCACCAATAAGAATACATAATTCATTAAAAGTGTATTGTTCATTAAGACCTTATACATATTAAAAGCTAAATACACCTTTTTAAAAATATGTATATAAATAGAGAAGCTCCACTTAAATTAAACATATGGTACATAAAATAACTCTTCCCCCATTCAAAATTCACTCATCAATAATAGCATCACTATAAAGGAACATATGTATATATCATATTACCTTTCTAATGCTTTCAGTTTTAAAAAGCATGCTAAACACAGAGCATCATTAATACCAGGCCAGCTTGTTGCATTCATTCTAACTTGCCAGATGGTCTCCTGTTTCTATAATTGAAGTGTCCATGGACCACCCCTCGGGTTGATTTCAAGCCCATCCAAAATAATAAATGTAAATGTATGTCCAATAAAACCATTACAATGCTTTTCAAGGGCATTCATTTCTTTCCCCAACTTTATATCCCTAAGATGTTCATAAATTCTACATTTAAGATTTCTTTCAGTTTTTCCGATATAAAAAGCGGGGCATTCCACACAGAGGGCACAATATGCCACCCTTTCAGTTTGACACAACCCCTTCTTTTTTATTTTTATGGTGGCCCCATTAATTACACAGGAAGGTCCCTCTAGAATATGTGTACACACTGTACATGACCCACATTTGTTCATATAACCTACCATAGGTCCCTTATCATCCGATTCAAGAATATTCTTAAGGGTGCGACCCCTCCTGTATATAATATTAGGATTTTCACCTACCCACTGTCTGATATCATTATATGATGTAACAATAGCCCAATTCTTATGCAAGATGTCCTCAATCATATTACTGGACCTATTATAGGCCGTAACAAATGCTGACCTAGAATATGCTACTCCTACAGTCTCAGTCCCCACATCAACAGTCTCATTACTGGACCTATTATAGGCCATAGAAACTCTTGGTCTAAAATCTGTTACTCCTACAGTCTCAGTCCCTCCATCACCACAACTCACCCCAATACGTCCATTTGTGTCATCAACCTCCGTGAGTAAGTGTGGTTCATTTAAATCCTGATTCAGGATGGCCTTAAAGTGCCCTCTTTCCCTTTTATTCACCACTTCAATAAGCAACTCATTTACTAACCTAGTGGGATAGCCCCTTTTCGCAAACATTTCTTTCAATAATTCACATTCACCAAGACATGTTTCAAAACTGGTAATCATACGGGCAGCTCTTACAAATTGTCCTTTTATAACAGCTTTTTTCTGTTTATAGGGATGAGCACTGACAAAATTCTATGCAGCCAGCTTGTAATGCACATTGAAAGGATGAGCTTAAAAAAAATCTTTGTCCCATCCTGGTTTTAGCAAAAGAAATAATGTCTTGGTCATTCTTTTGCATATCCTTGGTTTTAGCATGTGAATGTCTATGCAATGGAGGAGATGCTCTCCATGGCTGGAATAGATGGGGAAGGAAGTATTATAAGAGCTTGGTTTAGATTCATCTCAAGATTACTTTGAACATAAAAGAGAGGTTGATTTTAAGTGCTATCTTGTCTCTGCAATACGAAAAGATATTTTCACCAAGCTCAGAAATTCTCTTGGTTGAAGTTATGGCCACCAAACAAAAGAGGTTCTTTTACGAGAGATGCTACAAGTCCACAAAAGAAGTTAATCTGAATGGAGGAAGAGTGAAGTTTTCCAGCATGAAGTATGTTTCACAAAAGAAATGTAACGGGAATAGGGAGTCTGATATGAAAGGTTCAATGTAAGAAGGTTTTAGAGACCATACGGAAGCAACAGAAGGATCTAGACCACAATTAAATTGGGAAACGTCAGACAGATAAACTTTGATGGAAAGGTAGCTAAGACCCAAATCAGAAATCTATGAAAGGTAGTCAAGAACAGATGAGACAGGACATAAAAATGGGTCTAGTCATTTGAAGGGAGTTCACATTAAAAAATCAGAGCATTTGCCACCATGTCTTCCAGGTTGTTTCTGGACAGAAAAGATGTGCAATAACCCGGAAAAAAGCTGGGTTGCAAGCTATTAGCAGAACAGGAGAAACCAAGCTGTTAGCTTGAGTCAGTGAACATGCTGGTGAGGTTGGCTGGCTGGCTGGCTGGCTGGATTAAAAATACCTAGTTGGGGTATGCGCATAAGGATTTTGCAGCAAATACAGATGCATTAGGGGAACCACATCTGCTTGGGGCAAAAATGAGTTGCAAGGAGAACTTTGGCCTTAAGAAGGTTGGGTTTCTCTATGAAATTCGTCACTAGATAAAATGAGGAAAAGTGCAGAGGAAGGCAGATAGCAACTTGTGAACAAGAGCATTTTTGGTTTGACCCCCCACAGGAAAAATCTGAAGAAAATTTCTTACACTTGGAATTAGTTAGAGGTGGTTTGTGCTGCATTTTGCCCCACAGATATAACAGCCTTCATTCAACTGTCTGACTGAGAAACCATTTGGTGTGCATGTAGGAAGAGGATGGACTAAATGATCCACTGCCATACTCTTACAGTGTTTTGATAAGAGCAACCATTTGCTCCCCCCCTTGTTGATGTACTATACTGGAGTCACACTGCCACAAAGTGTCATTTTCTGTAGAAGAGAGTCCAAAAAAACCTGTCATTATAAGTAGTACAGCTCAGATCTCATAAACAAAAAATATTCTCAGGTGAAAAACTGTTCAGGAGCCACAAACCAAGGGTAAAACGTTTATTTAAGCTTTAAGTGAATACAAATCAGCTTTTTGTCAGTAAGACTTCTTCAGAATATAATAGACCCACTGAATCAGTCCCTCTGTCTCTCTCTGTCTCTCTCTCTCTCTCTCTCTCTCTATATATATATATATATATATATATATATATATATATATATATATACATACATATGTGTGTGTGTGTCCACTAATCAGCTGATAGTCTTAAGTTTAATTGTGACAAAATGAAAACACCTAAAGTGAAGTTTAAAAAACACACCACTGAAACATTTTCTCTCTGACATGAAAAAGACTGAATATAATATAAAAATGTATACATATGAGAAACTTTAATAAAAACTGAATAAATATAACGAGTGAAATTTTAAAAAAACACAGTATAAAACACAATAGAAATATATATAATTTATTTAGGTTCTGAGTAATATATTCAAAGGGGATCCAGTGTCAGTCAGCCCGGGATGATATGCTCGACAAGCCACGTTGCTTCACTAGGGACGGCTTGCACCTGTCACCCCTGGGCTTTCGTATACTGGCAAAAGCTCTTGCCACCCCCATAGTGCCTTTTTTAGGCAAGGCTCAAAAGACAAACCCACCTCCATAGACAACACAAGGAAAAACAAACTAAGGGTAATGCTACTCAATGCCAGAAGTCTAAACCTCAAGATGCACGCACTCAAAGCTCTCCTCAGTATGGAGAATATTGATATCTGTGCAGTAACAGAAACCTGGTTCAAGGCTCCCGAGAGAACCCCAGCACTACCAGGTTATACCTCATACCATGCTTTTCAGCCCCAAAACTCGGACCGAACCACAAAGGGAGGGGGAGTATCTATATTCATCAAAGATACCCACACCTCCAGGTTAGTGGCACTGCATGAAGCATCGGAGACCATCCATGTGCAACTAACAGTGGGGAAAACTGCCTTTCAGTTTGTAGCCTGCTACAGACCACCCTCCCAAACTCAGGAACCTCACTTGGCTTTCCTGAGAACTCTGGAGAATATGAAGGTCTCTCCAAACACCATTATATTGGGTGACTTCAACTACCCAAACATAGTCTGGGAGCATTACTCAAGCCCCAGCACCCTAGCCCAAAGGTTCCTAGAATTTATAAACTCAAATGCTATGGAACAACTAGTCATCACTCTCACAAGAGGGGAAAACATACTGGACCTGATCATCACCAACATGGGGACTCCATGCTCCACACCAGAGGTATTCCCCTCATTGGTAAGATCGGACCATAAATTAATCTCTCTGGACATCCACATCCCGACCCCACCCCCAGCCCAGAAAACCACAGTGAAAAACTTCTCAAAAGCTAATTTCACAATTCTCAAAACCGAGGTGAAATCCTTCAAAGCCCCTGGGCCAGTGGGAACTACGGCCCAAACTGCAGAATCCTTTATAAACGCATTCTATGGACACCTTCAGGAATGCATGGATTATGCAATCCCAAATAAAACCAAGACCCAATCCTCCAAAGGCAGGCGTCCTGTGTGGTGGACCCCAGCCATAAATAAGTTATACAACAAAAGGAGAAAGCTACTACATGATAGAGCAAAATCCCTAAAAGGGAAGGCATCTCTGATCAGTACTAGCAAAAAACTACGGTCCCTCATAAAATCATCCAAGGCCAGCTTCGAGAGAAAAATTGCACAGGACACTAAAGATAATCACAAGGCCTTCTTTAGTTATGTTAGGAACCTGGGTGGCAACTCCCAGATATGTTTGGAGTTAGTCCAAAATGGCAAAAAATACACTGAACCCACAGACATTGCCAACATCCTGGCAGACAGGTTCAGTGCAAACTCCCCACTCTTCCCACCCAAAAGAGCAAATATCTATCCCAGCAGTGAGTTGCCTCCCTGACATCTCAGATACTCAGGTGAGAGCTGCCCTCTCCAAAGCAAAAAACACAGCATCAATGGGACTGGACGGTGTCCTGGGCTGCGTCCTACATGAGCTCCAAGAAGAGCTAGAACCTCATATAAAGTTACTGTTCAATCTCAGCCTTACTACAGGATATCTACCCAAGGAATGGCATACAGCAACAGTGGTCCCACTCCACAAAGGTGGTGCCTCAACGGACCCTGAAAACTATCGCCCCATAAGCCTGACTAGCCTGGTCTGCAAAGCTATGAAGCGGATCATGATGGAACTCATAAACAAAGACATTGGGGACCTACAGACGCTGGATCCTACCCAATTTGGCTTTGTTAAGGGCAGATCCTGCCTCTTGAACCTGGTTGATTTCTTTGAAACAGTCACCAAGGCCATAGATGAAGGGAAGGTAGTCCACACAGCGTACCTGGACCTCGCAAAAGCCTTTGCCACAATACCCCACTCTGGCATCATAAATAAGCTCTCCAGCTTAAATATCAACCCCTATGTCATAAGATGGGTTGCAAACTGGCTCAAGAATAGAACCCACATGGTCAGAATTGCAGGAGCCATGTCAGACTCTAAACCAGTTATAAGTGGCATCCCACAAGGCTCAATCCTGGGACCTCTCTTGTTCGGTATATATTTTTCTGAGGTACAGGCTAACACGGGAGGACTATGGCTAACCAAGTTCACAGATGATTGCAAACTGGGTGCCATAATTGACTCTCCAGCTGACACAAGCATCCTCCAAAAGGGTCTCACAGAGACGGATAACTGGTGCCAGAGCTAAACGCCAAAAAGTGTATAGTCATCCCCTTTGGGAAAAACAAAGTGCCCATAAATTACCACATAGGTGGTAATCCATTAAGAATGGAGGAAGTAATTAGGGACCTGGGGACCCAAGTTAATAGTAATCTCTCCTTTGACAACCACGTTACCAAAGTGGTTAGAAAGACCTTCTATATAGCCCACCTTATCATGAAAGGATTCACATCTAGATCAAGGGAGGTCATTGTGCCCCTTTACTCATCACTCATCAGGCCCATAATCGAATACAATGCCCCATTTGGGATGTACCTTACTCGACACCTGCAGAAACTGGAAAGACCCCAGAAGTACCTCACCAAGAGGATCAAGGGACTTAAACAGATGACCTATGCTGCTCGGTTAAAGAAACTCCAGCTCTACTCAGTTGCATACCACCTACTTAGAGGCAATCTGTGCCTGACGTATAAAGCCATGTCCAACCCAGAATTAATGGACATGCTCCACCTCAAAAAATCCAAATCCCTTAGAGCTACGTGCTCGAGGGACTTGAACCTCAACACAGAAATTAATAGGACATGCTGGAGGGACAGATTTATAACCCAGAGGCTCCCATCACTCTGGAATAGAATCCCAGTCTATGTCAGGCAGAGCCCCTCACTGAATCTCTTCAAGGGGAATCTTGATGAGTGGATGGGAGATCATAGGTTTACCCTGGGGATCACTTCTGTGTCACTACTAGACAGAGGCACAGTAAACTAACCTAAAAAGGGCACAGTAAACTCATTTAAAAGGGTGGCGAAAGCCAAACACACTCTGGCTAGGCTTGTAAATGCCCTAGGGCAGATAGCCTAGTATCAACCTATGAACCTATATGTTTAGATATGTATATTAATGTCCAACAATAGTGGAACTTCCAGCATAAATAATAATACATTTTTGTGTGTTTAGAATAATATTTCTCTGCCCTGACTTTTGATAATGGCACCAAGGATAGGCAGTCATTAATTATTGGGAAATGGGTTGCATCTAGTTTAATTTGCCAACTCAGCTCTTTTAATTCCAACTGTCTTTCCACCCACCCTCTCTGGAATCAACAGGAACACTTTCCAATATAGTAAACAAAAATTGCTTAAAGCCACTACAACAGGCAGAATGTCTATACAAAGCATTGTTTTGATTTTTATTAGATATCTGATATTGGTGTTCATATGTCCTTTTCTTTAGATGCCTTTCTGTTTTCCCTATATAAAATGCAGGACATACACACAGCCAAACACACCACACCCTCAGATAGAGAATTCCCTTCCTGTGAGTGGATGCCAGACCTTGCTGCATTTTGCAGCTGCAGTATTGGATGACCTAATATATATTTACACTGGCTACACATTCCATATGTTTGGGTACCTTTACTAATTTTTTTCTTTCTTTCTTCCTTCTCCTTGTTGTCACCATTAGATTCTAAAAAATTTTGTATATAAAAGTGGGTCTATTACCCACTATAGCTCTGATTTGTCAGTCTTCTACCAATATTCCCCAATTTTTACTTATGATGTCCTTCATGCTATTGGAACCAACACTGTACTCAAGTACCTACTAATTCATATTCTAACTGTGAACAAGCATCTACTCCTCCTTTACCATTTTGAATATTGTTGTCAGATATCAAAATAGCTCCCTTGTTTAAGCCTGTTCCCAAGAGGGGTAGATATTTCTTCCCTCTATTTTGAGCAACCTCTGTGCTAATGGTTCTCACAAAAATCTCAGGGTATCCCCTCTCAAGGAACATATCCTCCAATTTTCTTTTTTCAGATTCAAAAGTTAAATTATCAGACACCATCCTCGCCAATCTAATAAACTGTTCCAGCTCATATCTCCAATATGTCTATATGAAGGCGCAACTCCTGAGATGGTCAAACACTACTACTTTAATGTACTGCCATCGCAGAACAAACATGTCTGTGGTGACTGACACCTGTACAGTCTACAGTTGGAAAGGGTTTCCTGCAGCTGAGTTGTATTTAGCCCCCACTGTAAATGACACTTGGAAGCTCTGGAGATTCTGATAGCAACTAGACTCAGGGACCGGTGACCTTAAACCATTCACTGGATAACCTTCATATAGTCTAGCATAAGGTACCATAACTATGGACACTACCATCATGAGACCCAAGGTCTAGGGAAATACTGATGAAACCAGAGAATGGAATAACGTGAACAGAGATTCCCTTTAAGAAACCAGTATTTTTGAGGATGGAGCATGAAGGAGTCAGTTGTTTAGATTAGGGAACATTTTGACTCCCTGCAGTATATAGGGAATTGTAACCATAGACATGAATTTGATGAACAACCTTATGCAGAGATGAGGCTGTCCCACAGAGTTCAGAATTGATAATGACTGTCTGTTACCTAAAAGTTAAAGTGGCTCCTGTACACTCTGGTGATATTTCATAGGTTCACATGTGAATACTAGGCTAACTGCCCTGAAGGGCCATTTTTAAGCCTAGTCAAGAACCCAAAGTCAAAATCAATCTCTGTACCTTGTGCTTATGAGCCAAATACCATAACCATTATGCCAGATCCACCCTCTGTTATGTGTAGGTAGGCATCTTGAAGCCCAAAGCAACACATCCAGTCTACTGCTGACAAGCACAGGCTAGACTGCACAATAACTATTCAAAGGATTACGTTTTGGGATTAACGAATTTAGGTCACAGAGCATATTTCTCAACTGTACAGATTTTTGCAGAATGTCTAGCTATTTTCTCATATTTTTGGTCCATTTTTCATAAGAATGTGTTTTTTCTAGCAAATCATTGAAGATTTAAGTCAGAAAATAATGACAGACATTTAAGTTTCAGACTTCATGACGTTCAGCCAATTAATGCTAGTGCAAAACCCGTTGTTCTAGCTACTAAGTCTATAAGAGGAATATTTAAAATTGTCCCTGTTTTGGGGCCTTTGCCCCCACCCCCCCATATTATTTATGGCCTTGTCCAGATTTCTTGCTCTAAGAGGTTGAGAGGTATGTCACAGAGATGCAGCATTGTCCAGAGGTCTTTTGTTTTCTCTGCCATCAAAAAGTACATTGTAACCCTTTCTGACTTGGTGAGATCTCCTTCATGGCTCATTTCTACAAGAGTTTTAATACCGCCTTCCTTGCTACATGCTTTTGATGCATTGAAATGTCTAGCAATAGTAGTAAATGGTAACGGGTCAACCAGAAATTTAAATGACTATTCTTATTCTTCTGTCACCCGTCCTTGATGATCATCTTCCAAGCAGATGAGACACTAGACACACCAATGCCTCAAGAATGGAACAGTCAGGCAAGGCTTTATGACTGCTTTTGCACACCTCTGAATGATTTGTTGCCTCCTGGAATGCCAAGTATCCTTGATTCTGGGTCTGTGCTGGAAACTGGTCTGGTTATTTTGCCTCTTGCACAAAGTTTTGATGTGTGACATGCCAAACCACATGCACTACTTTCTCTTCCTGCATTTTATTAAGGAAAACAAAAGAAAGTAGAGTGAAATTTAATAACCTCATCAGTCAGGAGTTTACCCTGTTTCGCCATTTTCTCAAGGTGCTTTTGGACATTCCTCCCAAAAAGATGATGACCAAAGCAATGAGTTCAGAAAGGACACTGTGTTCACAGCAAAGCCAGTCAGTCTGCTGTATGAGTGTCAATGTGTGACAATGCCATGTCCTACACCTCTGTCAGTTTCCTCTGCTGCATCACAGATTACCTGTATTAGGGAAGCTACTATTGCTGAGAAAGTTGAGGTCTCACTCATTAAGTTTTCCTTCTACATACATATCATAATACCTCCAGCATGTGGCACATTTCTTCTGCCAAGTTCCACTAAAAATATACAAAATGTGTAGTGTAACGGAGTGCCTGCAAGAACAAAATGGCAGATGCATAGGCACATTTCAAAAACTTGTTCATAGCTCTCAAGGTTCAGAAAGATGGATAATGTGGTTGTGTGTTGTAGGCACCTTCTTGAGGGTCATTATTGAGATCAATATGCCCAGTTAATGGGTTCCTGCCTATATGCCGACTCCCTTGGGGCTAGAATAATATTGTTAGCCTTCTTAGGCACTACTATATTCAGATTGTCTCATGCAATGCTTTTGGCATGTTTTAGGCTTCCACCAGGCAGAACCCACCCAAGAGAACTGCTGGGAGGATGTACAGGCCTTTAGAAGTCTGTGCTAAGGGAAGGGAATAAGACTGATTTCTTAAGTCCTGGTTTGTCTCATCTATAATATGTGCTCTTCAAATCAACCTTGTGGGCATCAAAGGATGCAGAGGAATAGGATCCCTCCTCATCCAAGTTCTCAACTGGGAAATCTACTAAAGAGTCAAGGTAGGTCATTCTGACCACTGCATTTTGGTGCCTTTTAGGCACAGGTGAGTGTGAAGAGGATGAGGCCTGCTTGGAAGAAGACATCAGGGAACCTGATGACTTTCTGTCCTACTGCAGAGTTAGTGTAACAAGCCTGAAAGACCTATATGATGTTCTCATGCAATACATTTGAAGCCACAGAAATGGGCATCTGTGGTTGCCATATTAATGCTTTCAAAGGCACAGATGTCAATGCCAAAACTCATAGCAAGAGAGCTAGAGAAACATCAGTGCCGGGCTCACTGTTGGATAAACTGGCATTTACATTGATACTGGAAGCTCAGGAACCCATGCTGGCTGGAACAGAATCAGCAATGTAGGCACTGACGCTGAAAAGGTTTACACTGGTAACATTGGAACATGTGATATCCCAGGTGATAAGACAGGCACAAAAAAGCAACAATATAGGCACTGAGGCCGCTAATGATGGCATCAGTGTAAACATTTTAAAAGCCAAAGCTGATACTCAAGTGACAGTATCACTGGAACCAATGAAACTGGCTGAGGTGAGATCACAAACCCAAAAATTACAAGCAACATGAGACAGATGGAGTGAGAGATGGATACCACATTGTCTGCCCTAAGCTTTCAGGATAAAATAAAAATAAAAGAAATAAACATAAGGACGCTATACCAGCATATAAACAACTGCATAGATGCAGCTGTATCCTGTAGGAACAATTACAGGCCAAACACCAGAAACAAACCCACATGGTGGAACCATAATGTCAATAAGCTTTATAATAAAAGGAAAATAATTTTAACCAAAGGTAATGAGTAATTCCCAGAATGTTAGATCACTTGTCACTGAAATTAACCAACAACTTAGGAGCTTTCTACAATCTACCAAAGCAATGTTTGAGACTAAAATAGCTACCCAGCCAAATACAATCATTAGGCATTTTTAAGTTATGCTCATAATCTCAAAAGCATAATGCAGCAATGCACTGAGCTGATTGTGAACAGTTACCTACACTGACACTGAAGATATAGCGTACTTACTGGCCAATACATTTACCGCTAACTCTTCTCCTCTCACCTCTCAGTCTGTCCCTCAAGATATACTTGAAATTGGCTCACCTCACGCTATCATATAAGATCAAGTTCTAAAAGTGCTATCAAAAGCTTAAAAATACTGCATTGATGGGTCCTGACAATATCTCTGGATACATCTTAAATAGCATAAAGCATGATTTAGCCAAATCCCTAACAACACTGTTCACTCTCAGCCTCTATACAGGTTTTGTACCAAGCAAATGGAGAACAACTATAGCCATTTCCCTGTATAAGGAAGGGCTTTCCACAGACCCAGGCAATTATAGACCCATAAGTCTGACCAGCCTAATATGAAAAGTCATGGAAAAATATATCATGGAATTAATCAATCAGAACATAGAGAATATCCAAACACTAGACCCATCTCAGCTTGGATTCATCAAGGATAGGTCATGCTTACCCAAACTGGTAGATTTTTTTTAAATGATCACCAAAGCAATGGATGAAGGCACATTGGTACAGACTGCATACCTCAACCTGGCCAAAGCATGTAACACAATTCCCCACTCAGGCATAGTAGAAAAGCTAAATAAACTGGTAACAAACACTCATGCCATGCAATGATTTGCCAACTGGCTCACAAATAGGATGCAGATAATCAAAAATAGGGGAAGTTAGCTCCACAAAGAGTCCAGTCACCAGTGGAGTCTCCAAGGGTTCTGTGCTGTGACTCCTTCTGTTTGGCATCTACTTATCTGAAGTAAAAGCCAATACCAAAAGGTTTTGGCTGACTAAATTTGCAGATGACTGCAAGCTAGGAGCATTCATTGAATCCCCAAATGACTTAGCCATCCTGCAGGAAGGTTTGTTTCAAATAAATAACTAGTGTCAAAATCATGGTCTGAAACTAAATGCCAAAAAATGCATTATTGTATCATTTGGGAAGTTATCTATCCCATGGAACTACCACAATTGCTATTCACTCCTAAGAGTTGGCGCGGTTGCTCAGGATTTGGGAACGTATGTGGACAGTGACCTAACTTTTGAACATCATCTGTCTATTGCTGGAAGAAATTTCTTCTATATTGTACAGCTTATAAACAAAGGGATTGTGCCTAGATATAGGGAGATAATTGTCCCCCTGTACTCAGTCCTCATTAGGCCAGCCAATGAATATAATGCCCCCTTTAGCATTTATCTATCCAGATACATGCAACAACTGGAACACCCACAGAGATATCTTACTAAAAGGATGCAATGCCTAAACAGTGTGTCCGACTCAAAGCCCTGTGACTATACTCGGTATCATACAGACTGCTAAGAGGTGACCTGTGTCTGCCATACAAGGCATCCTCTGACCCATTACTGATGAATTTACTGCACATCAAGAAGTCAAATAACATCAGAAATACTCAGTCTAGGGATCTAAAGCTCTTCTGCAACATCAACAGAATGGTTTGGAGGGACAGGTATACTTCGCAGAGGATACCACTGCTATGGAGCAGACTTCCCATCCACATAAAACAAAGTTCATTCCTGTCCATTTTCAAGTGCAACATAGATCTATGGATGGGAAACAAAAGAATTAGCCCAGGACTGCCCCTGTACTTCTAATGGACAAATGCAGCTCCTAAATGCTTTATCCCATGCATGGCTACCCTCAAATTATCTATGGTATGATCCCATTTATTCTTATTAGTGGCTATATATAATTACTGACCATGTGATGGATAAGACCTATCTATAACCAAATGGGACAAGTTATTTTGAGCACACAAATGGAAATTGGCTAGGCTTAATATGGCCTGCAAAGGTAACCTAGTACCTGTGTATGAACATATAACCACTGCAATCTGTCCTAGCCAGTGAGGAGCAAGGCAGGAGAAGAGGAGACACCTGTGTACCAAAGTCTGGTCAACACTTAGTGGAAGAGAGTAGAAGATCCCCAAGAAGGAGAATCAATAATAAGAGCTATGAGAAGTTGAACACTGTAAGGCAAACTGTCTACAGTTTTGAAGATAATCATAGTGACAGATGATAAAGTAGTAAATACATAGGAAGAAACTGGTACAGTTTTCAACTATTTTCCTCTTAATTTTTGAAAGAAAAAGTAAGAATGTATTACTTGTGCAAAAGACAAATTAATTTCCGTTTAGGCTCTGGGAAAGAATGTATTAATGAATGAAAGGCTCACTATACTCATATTCTGACCTAGATCTCTGCAAATAAAAATATTTTGACAGGAAAAATTCTAGCCCAACTATATAAGGAATAAGAAAAAAAAAAGAGAGAAACTTCTTGCTCATAATAAGTATTATTGATGATCAAAATCCAAGAAATACCATGGTGGCATTTTCCTCTACTGTCCTCAAAGCCCGACAAGTAATACATGGAGGCACATGTATCTGTGTTGCATGATGGGAACAAGGAGGGTCCAAGCATTATATACACACATCTGTCATACAACTGGAAATAAAACAGGCAAAAATACTGGTTTATTCCCTAGCATTTCAGCTTCCACCTTCACAGGGAGATAAAGTCTTTATTATCAATCAGTATGCCTTATAAACAGTATTAGAATCTGTTGGTAATTAACTTCTTTAAGATGCATGCACACTGATTGTTGTTTGAAACAATACATTAAATACTGAATGACAAAACATATTACTGTATACCATTTATGTTTCATAATATCAAGGTACCTTTAAAAATAATGCCTGTTGGTGACACAGTGTTACATTTTAGAATTAATCTTGCTTCTAATTTATTTAATGCCATCAGGAAGCTGCCACCTCTGGACAACTTTACTCAGACTTTTACTAAAACCGGAAATAATCAAACTTGATATCATGTTCTAATAGTGCATATGCAGCTACTGGGCTTGATATCTCTGTCTTACTCTCCTTTTCCTATCCTTACCATACATTTAGTTTGTCCTATGTACAATCTAGATGGATTGCAGGCACATTTGGTAGCAACTCCATTGCTTTTGCAAGAAAATCATTTGTTCAGTTTGACAGTTTTCTTATTTATAACTGCTGTTTGAGTTTTAAAAATGGGGACGAGTATTTGGCATAATGATTAAGGTCTTTACCTTACAGTTACAAGGTACATGGCTTGATTCTGACCTCTGGTTATAGGCTAGACTTACAATAATCTGCAGACTGATAACCTACTATGGACCTATGATCTGACCCTATGAACTATTAAATTCCCCACATTACCTACATATGCACAACTATCTGATATTCACCTTACAAGACATTTTCCCTATATTCAAAGGTCTATGAAAAAAAAAAGAAGTTATGTTTTACCATAATGTTCCATCTGTATTGCTGATCTTCTTGGATTCAAGTTGAGATGTATGTTCATCACTGATGGGTTTGGTTCTGAGCCCTTGGAACCGAGTTGGCCTAATACCAAGCTCACACCAGCCAAAAAACTCTTGAGCTAAGATACTGCCCATAGTGACCTTCTCCATAGATTCAGATCGAGTTTGCCCATCTTGTAGTAGTAAAGCAGAGGCCATTTCTATGCAAATGCCTTAACTCACCACTTGGACCCAAAGTATCCCCCAGGAGCCTTTGGTGGGGGAAGGAGGGTGGGAAGTGATGAATGAAAGAAGATCAACAACACAGATGGAATGTTATGGTAAGACATAACTTTTTATCTGATGTTAATCTTCTTTC
Organism: Protopterus annectens; assembly: GCF_019279795.1. NCBI lineage: Eukaryota > Metazoa > Chordata > Ceratodontiformes > Protopteridae > Protopterus > Protopterus annectens. Next base: position 1,056,664,699 of record NC_056747.1, on the reverse strand, counting down.
CATTCATCACTGATGGGACAGCATCCCCAGCTACCTTGTGTTCCTTGGGCAGCCCTTATGGAAGAATGTTTCTGAGCACCATTGAGCCAAAGGCAGCTCTCCCACTGGAGACCACATCCAATTTGTAATGACTTGATAAAAGTGTGGGGTTTAGCCCAAGTTGCTGCTGCACAGATATCATCCATAGAAGCTCGGAAATGGAAGGCTACACATGTTGCCATAGATCTGGTAGAATGGGCTTTAATATTCTGCGGCATAGATTTTTTTTGCAAGTGAATTAATGTAGCGTATGCAGTCCCTTAAGCATTTTGATAAAGTGACCTGGGAGAAGGAATTTCCCATTGTAGGCCCAGAGAAGGAAATGAAAAGTTAGTCAGTTTTACGTATTGCTTTGGTCCTGTCTAAATACAATCTCAGATGTGCACATCCAAGAAATATAGACTGCATTCTCCCTTATTAGAAAAATTCTGGGAAAATATTGGGAAATCAATGTTCTGATTGATGGAGAAGTCCGAAACAACTTTGGGGAGGAAAGATGGGTTTGTCCGGAGTGATACTCTGTCCTTGTGGAAGATTAGATAGGGCCTTTTGGTGCATAATGCCTGAAGCTCAGAAATTTGTCTGGCTGATGTGATGGCTACCAGGAAAAGGGATTTCCATGACAAGATTGTGAGGTCACACTTCACTGCAGGCTCAAAAGGGGGCTGAGTTAAAGACTGAAGAATTAACGTGAGGTTCGATGGCTCTATAGGTTGTCTGACTGGAGGCCTAATGTGAGAGACCCCTTTAAGAAAAGTTTTGCATAATTGAAGTGCAATGAGGGGAGAATTATCCAACCCATTATGATAGTCGGAGATAGCCGCTAGATGTACTCATATGGTAGAAGCTGCAGCTCCATCTTTAAAGAATTTAGATAGGTATTGTAAAACTGCTGTGACTGGAGCAGAGTATGGATCTAGCATATTATTCTTTGATGAAATAGAGAACCTTTTCCATTTGTCTAAATATAGTCTTCTGGTGGATGGTTTGTGAGAGGCCAGAATAATGTCATGAACAGGTGAAGTCATCCTGCCTGGCGATTAACGGAAGTGGAGAAACCAAGCTATCAGCTTGAGACTGGATAGGTTCAGGTGACTCAACCCTTGGGGGTGAGAAATCAGGTTTGGAAGAGGATACAGAATCCACAGTCGACAAAGATGAGGCTGAAGGAAGGGGAACCAAACTTGTTGAGGCCAAAAGGGGGCTATGAGGATCACTTTGCATTTCAACTGAATAGCTTTCTTTAAGAATTGGGGTATCAGAGGAATGGGGGATAGGCATATAGCAGTCCTGTGGGCAAATTGTGAATCAGTGTGTCACTCAGGGACTCCCCCTGTGGGAAGAATAGGGCAAAATAGCTGCTGCATTTGTTGTTTGATGGGGAGGTGAATAGGTCACAGCAAGGCTGGCCCCAATGGCTGAAAATTTCTGCCTCCACGTCGGGATTGAGGGACCACTCGTGAGGCAGAATACATCTGTTCAACTTATCTGCAATCACATTGGAGATCCCCAGGATATGCATTGCTATCACAAAGCGGTTGGAAGCTATCGCCCCTGTCAAATCCTCATGGCCTCTCGACACAGGGGATAGGACTTGGTTCCTCCTTGCTTGTTGATATAACAGACTACTGACATGTCTGAATGAATTGCAATCATTCCAGAAGGGAGAACAGGTTGGAATGCTTGCAATGCACTCTCAGTTCTAGAATGTTGATGTGCAGGTTGGCCTCCAACGTGGACTATGTGCCTTGGACTGCCTTTCCCTGGAAGTGCCCCCACCCACCCTATCAGGGAAGCATCTGTGGTCACAATGGCCTTGGGTTGGGGGGGCTGGAATGGACGGCTCCAAAGTTCTGTCTGGCGTCATCCACCAAAGAAGGTCCTGCTTGCAAGAATTGGTTATCTGAATTTGAAAGCATAGAGAGTGGTAATTCGGAAACCATTGAGAATGTAAAAGCCATTGAAGTATTCGCATATGCAGTTTTGCAAGAGGCACTATTGGTATGGAAACTGCCATGGATCCTAAAACCTGAAGAACCTCTCTCACTGAGGCTTTGTCTTGACAGAGTATCACCTGAGCTGGAGCCTCAATCTCTGAAGTCTGTGAGCTGGGAGCAACACCAGACAAGAACGGGTGTGGAAGACTGCTCCAATGAATTCTAAGTTCTGGACTGGAGCAAGGCAGGATTTCTCCCAGTTTATAGTTATCCCCAAAAGTTTCACCAGGGAGGGAGTGTATTGCAGGGCTGTTACCAGAAGATGCTTGGTGGGTGCAGTAAGGAGCCAATCGTCCAAGTTTGGAAACACCTGGAATCCTTGTAGTCTCAAGTGAACTGTAACTACTGACATGTACTTTGTGAACACTCTGGGGGCTGTAGAGAGTCCTAACAGCAGCACATGAAACTGGTAATGATTGGCTCCTAGCCAGAAGTGAAGTAGACTACTGGAGTATTTGTCCATTTTGATGTGGTAATATGTGTCCCAAAGATCTATCGAGCACATCCAATTGCCTTCCCCTTAGAAAAGGAAGAATGGACTGAACCGTGACCATCCGGAATTTTATTTGGGCAACAGTCTTGTTTAAATTGCTGAGGTCCAGAATGGGTCTCCAGTTCCCTGTCTTTTTTGGCACCAAAAAGAACAGTCTTGTTTAAATTGCTGAGGTCCAGAATGGGTCTCCAGTTCCCTGTCTTTTTTGGCACCAAAAAGAATCTTGAGTAAAATCTGGATCCACATTGGCCTGGTGAGACTAACTGGATGACTCATTTTTGATGCAGCTTGTTTATTTCTGGAGCTGCTTCTTCCCTTTGACTGGGTGGAACATCAAGAAGTTTTGTTGGAAGTTTTGGATAAGAGATGAGGGGAATGGTGTAACCTCTGGTTATGATCTTCTGTACCCAACAATCGGTTGTTATTGAATGCCAGGCATCTTGGTGCAGAGAGAAATGACCCCCAACTGCTTCCAGAGGAAAGCAATCAGGTCGCTCTTCAGGAGCACTGATAAGACTGCCCAGAGAAAGAATCCCTGGGTCCCTGATTATGTGGACCCCCTCTGCCTCGGTAGGAGCATCTTCCAGAAATGTTACCCCCTCTGCCCCTGGGGGTATCATCACCACATGTGGTATGGAAAAGACCCTGAGATGTTTTGTGCCACATTTTGCCACTCCTCTGGTTCTTGGAAAAGGAATGTTGAGGGTTGGAAAAATGTAGACCTATGGCAGACAGGGTCTTACCATCCTGCTCACACCTGGCCAGGGTGTCCTTCACTTTGGGACCAAAAAGGTAAGATGCTTCGATGGGAGCATTCAGGAAGGAAGACTTGAAAGGGTCTGTGAAGTCACAGAGGTGCATCCAGGCATGGCTTCTCATAACTATGTCTGAACCCACAGCTCTAGCCGTCCCTTCAGTTGCATGTGAGAGCAGCCTCATGGATGAATTTGAGATTGATTCCAGGGTTGTGAGCTACGAGACAACTTTATCTCTTACTTTATCAGACACCTGTCCTGAGAGTGTTCCAGAGAGTTCAGAAACCAAGTCTCTTTGGAGTCTCATAAAATTCAGGGACCATATGGCAAAGGTCGCTGAAGCAAAGACTCGCTTCCCTAATCTCTCCACAGCCTGGGACTCTCTGCTGGATGGGTGAACAGTATGACTCTCTTTGGTGAGATCCTTTTTTGTGGCCACCACTGCCACCACCATAGCATCAACTGGTAAACCTCTGGACCAATGTGGGTTTTTCTCGGGGGGAGAAAGTATCTTGTCAGGTCTCTGAGGGATCGACTCAACAGAATCAGGGTTCTTCCAGGCGCGTTGTACCAGCCCGTCTGCAGGTGGGGTCACCCAAGAGGTAGATGGCCGGGCACATAAAGCCTGCAGAAACATGAACTCCTCAGAATAAGAGTTAGCTGGCATCCAATCACCCCTCTTTTTCAACATTTCAAGAATGTCTCCAAAGGAAACATCAGGGGGTGACAGTGGGGTTTCTTCACTGTCATCAAAATCCATGTCCTCTGTTAGAGACTCTTCTGGGGAGTCTACATGCTTCCTCTTGCACAATCTCTTATTTTTATTTATTTCATTTGTTAACTGGGTAGTGTCCGACTGGGCCAGGAGCCCGTTTTCAGCAGAGACCCAGGGAGAAAATCTCCAGTAGATAAAACAATAAAACAATTTAGAAGTCAAGTACAATGCATCTTATTACAGCTGATACAGGCTTAACTAAGAAGCCAGTATACAACATTACAATATGGTTAGAGTTCAGATTTATACATTTAAAGTACATGAATTTAGTTGACAGAATAACAGCATCTAGCTTGGGAGAAGTAATAGAAATTACAACAAACAGTTACTGTTAGTTGATAATACAGTGTTTGCAAGGGAGAAGACATGCTATTAAACAGGTAGATCTACTATACTATTATTATTGGTTGTCCAGGTGAGAGTAAAGGTACTAAAGAAGCTTGCAGTAAGTTGAGTAGGTGAGAAATAGTAGGTTAGGAGGATTTAAGAGTGAGTAATATTGTAGGAGGGAGGAAGGGTAAGGGGTGCTAATTAGCCTGTGTTGTGGCAGAAGCAGAGCCAATGATTTGCTAAGTATTCTTTTAGCAATTCTTTGAATTCCTGGCAGTTTGGGTTTTTTGAGATGGGCCGAGGAAGTGAGTTCCACAACTTGGCCATCTTGTGTGAGTTATAGGGAGTCTCCATGAAGGTTTTGGGAGCGGGTAACTTGTAGCATGAGTTTTTCTGAGGATCTGAGGGGCCTGACATTGTGGCTGGGTTGTACTAGGTTAGCAAGAGCAGGGAGTTTGTTGGGCTGGTGGACGACTTTATGGATTATGGTGAGTTGATAGGAGGTTAGGTAGTTCTAGCCAGTTTAGCTGAGAGAGAGAAGAGCAGTGACAAGTCCTGTTTGGGTGACTGGTTGGGAATTTGGCTACTCTGTTGTAACAAGCTTCTAGATTATTGAGGTCAGTCTTGCGCAAAATGATGAACATGTGAGAGCCAAACAGTAGAGTTGAGAGTAGGTGAGACTGGGCAGTGGCCAGTCTAGCGTTGTGGGTTAGGAATGATTTTGCTCTGTAGAGGGTGCCTAGTTTAGTATGCACTTTTTAGATAGTCAAAGAAATATGTTTGTCAAATTTTAGATGCTCATCAATTGTTACACCTAGGAGTTTAGTATGGCTAGTGAGAACCAGCTTGGTGCCATTGGATGAGAGGATTGAGAGTAGCAACTGGCTGGGGTTGGATTTCTTATTACTGAAGACTATTATCTTAGTTTTGTTTGGATTTAGAATAACTTGACATTCTGCAAGGTGTTTTTCTATGTTTTGGAAGGAAGTTTGCATTTTTGCTTGAAGGTCCTGGGGAGATGGGGCTGAGAAAATAAGTGTAGAATCGTCAGCATATTGGACAATGGAGGTATGGTTCATTGCAGAGCAGAGGTCATTTGTAAAAAATGCTAAAAAGGAGTGGGCCAAGTATGGAGTCTTGGGGTACTCCTACAGAGATGCGGAGAAGAGGGGAGAGGTCATTTTCCCATTTAGTAGCTTGCTGACAATTGGAATGATAGCTCTTAAACCAGGATAGGGATGTAGACTCAAGAATGTAGGATGAGAGTTTTAGTAGTAGCTGATCGGAAACTGTGTCAAAAGCTTTGGACAGATCATTTAACAGTTGATGAATGGTACTGGTGAATGATAGCAGGGCAGTACAGGTACTATGCTTAGGTCTAAATCCATGCTGGGAACTGGATAATAGGTTGTTAGTGAGGAGGTGATTGAGGAGTTGATTGTGGATGCACTTTTCAAGAATTTTTCAAGGGGAGATAGGATGGCTATGGGATGGTAGTTTGTAAGTTCTTTGGATGGTCCACCTTTGTGAAGGTGAATGATAGGGGATATCTTCCATATCATTAGGATGTATTGTTCTGAAAGGGATCGGTTAATCAGGATAGTTATAGGGTAGGCAATAGCAGGGGCAATTGCTTTTAGGAATTCGTTTGGGAGTTTGTCAGCTGCAACACAGCAGGGTTTAAGTTTGGCGAGGAGTGTTGAGGTGTAAAGGTGAAGCGGGTGGGATTATTTAGAGATGATTGGGGGAGAGTGAGTTCTTTGTTAGGTAGGTCACCTAGCAGGGAGGTGACAGTATTAATAAAGTGGGAGTTGAATTAATTAGCTATTGGGTCAATGTTGTTTGAAGAGGTAGGGGCTGGGGCTGGGGCTGGGGAATGGCCAGGTTTGAGGAGATGGTTGATGCTTTGCAAGAATTTTGGGGGGTTGTTTTTGTTTGTTGACATGTTAGGAAGTAGTTTTGTTTGTCTGTTTTTTAGCTAGATTTCTAAGTTGTTAATAGTTAGAGAGGCTTGAGTTGTCTCTTGTGGTGTGTTAGGAGGCCCATGCCCTGTCTCTGTGTTTTAGCAACAGTTTTGTCTCTGTTGTTAATCAGGGTAAGCGTTTTGAGTGAATTTTCCTGATGGGAGCAAGATTGTTTAGTATTGTAAGGAAGGTATTGTTAAAGTATTGAACTGCTAGATCAAGTTGGCGGTCCTTGAGAGGTGCCCAGTTGTGTTGTTGAAGCAGTTGAATGAATAATGAGGGGGAGATTTTCTTGCTACATATGTATTTGTAAGTTATGTTGTGAAGTGTGTGGACACATTTTCTGAAGAGGAAGGTAGGTGTGGTCACTGAGGGAATCAGGGAAACACCCTGATAAGTAATGAAGGTTGGGATTATTAGTTAAAATCCAGTCTAATGTAGACTGTTTTTTGGAATGTTTGTCGATGCGGGTAGGACAGGTTATTGTTTAGGTGAAGTTGAATAGATTTAGAAAGTTTGGGGGGTTTTTGGATGCACAGGAGTGCAAGTCAAGGTTGAAGTCACCTAGAATGATAGTTTCCTGATTGAAGTTAGTCGATGCCCATGCAAATAGACTTTCAATGCTGTGTAGGTTGTTACTGGGGGAAGATATGTGGCTATGATAATTATAGATTTGTTACCCAGGCAGTTAGGATTTCTGAATTGGGCTGGACAATCATAAGGGTGTCCTTGAATATTATGGCTACCCCACCACCTCTTTTATTTAATCTGTCAAGTCTAATGATGTTATAGCCTGTTGTTGTGACTTGTGTGTCTTTTATGTGGGGCTTTAACCAGGTTTCAGTGATGACAGCTATGTCTGGGGAGTAGGTGGCTAGGACTGCATTGAAGTCAGTAGTCTTACTGGTTAAGCTGCATAGATTGAAGTTAGTGAAGAGCAGATCTGAATTAGATTTGTTGGGTAGTTGGGGTAGGTATGGTACTTATATGTGTATTGTAGGGGCGATAGGTGGGAGAGACTGGTTGTTGTGTGAGTGGCTGTTGTTGGGTCCAAGGTTAGGGTGGATGTCAGCTTGGAGTTTAAGTTTTTTTTAGAGTGTGTAGTAGCAAGAGTCTGAGTTTGACACTTAATTTGTGGTAGCTATAGGTAGAGGTGTATGGGTTGTGTGTGTTTATCTGTTTGAAGGGTTGGAGTAGTGTGGTATTGAAGTTAAAGATTTCTGGACTAATGTTGGTGAAAAAGTGAGTGTTGGGGGAGTGGTAGCAAAGAGGGAATGTGGGTGAGAAGAGAGTACTGATGTATGTGTTAAGAGAGGTGAAACTGTAGATGGGGTAAAGCAGAAGAAGCAGAGATATGTTGGGTATTGTTGTGTAGTATAAGTGCATGGTGGAGGTTAGGTAGCTGTGTAGTAGGAATGAGTGCAGGTGTGGGTGGGGTTTCCTATGTGGGAAGCGGTGTGGAAGACTGGAGTGGGTAGGTTGGGTGGGATAGGGTGTGGTTTGTTAAGCAACAAGTGTAGTGGATGTGGGGGTGGGTGGGAATGGGGTAGGTGAGCAGAGTGAGCCCAAGCAAAGGGCGAACGGAGCGGGATGCGCCAGGAACTCATGGCAGTGCAGTGCCTGAAATCCTCAGAAAACAATCAGTAAGAGGATAATGTTTATTCTTCCACTCTACTTATTTGTTCAATTAGTGCAAGATGTTTAACTCAATTTTAATCAGAATTGTGCCTAAAATACCTTCACGTACAGTCAGTAGGATGAATGTATATACCAGGTCAGAGAAAGCCTGTAACTTAGTAAAAATAATGTACAGAATCTAGACTTGTTTTGTTCCAGCAGAATTAGGCTTACATGGAATGTGTAAACCTTGCTGCTTTGCCTACCTTATGACAGTAGAGAAAGGTAGCTAGCATAGACTGAAGTAAGTAGCTATGTATCGACTGCGGTTATAGCTCAAAGTTAGGTTGCTAACATAGGATTAGTTTGTGACAATGGCTGTTCTGTACGCACTAACACTTTGGTCAGTCTAAAATGGAGGGAAGAAACTTAGGTTACGGCACCCTCAGTTTAGTGTGCACACCACGGTCGTTATCCCAGTAACAATTTAAACAGAAAAACAGTTGCATATAGCAAGTGTTTTGAAAAAAGGTTCAAATGTACACTGCAGATGTTTAGTTTGAAAAGGAAATCGGAACCCTGACTTGCCACGGCCAGAAGTATCAGAAGAGCTCAGGCTCTACAGGGGTGCAGTCCGTTGAGGTTAGGGCTGAGTGGAAAAATGGAAATTGGTACAAGGGGGTCATAGATTACAATTACTACAATGTAGACAACCACAAATACATCAGCAAACTGTGTGGGGGTTCCTCAGTGGGGGCTTCTGAGGAGGACTCAGAAGAGGGGGCACCCTGCAACGGTGGGTCCTGTGGCTTTCCTATCCAGTGTCCAGGGGAGGTGGCTTATGACAGTTGTAGCTTGGGGGAAAGGAGGTCTGGGGTTCTGAGATCGGCAGAATGCTTCCAGAAGCAAGTGCCCTCTCCATAACTCAGAAAGCAGGTCCACCCAAAGAAGGATGGGAGCCTGGAACCGAGGAGGACAACCTCGGAACCAGGGTCACACCCTGCTCCATCAAACCTGCTCCTGAGGATGGAGCCTCAAGCAGGATCGGTGCAGACAGGACTCCTAGCACTGAGGAAGGATCTATAGAAACACTCAGAACAGTGATATGAACCAAAGACCCTGCAGCCCAATCACAAAGGGTTGAGGAAGGCCTATTTCAGCAATGACTGAATGCCAATGGGACAGTCCTGGAGCCCCAGTGAGGTCCACTACAGGTGGCGAGATGGGGTGTTCCGAAAAAGAAGTCTGAGCAGGTGGCTTTGGAACCGGTATGGTCAAAGGAGGAGAGTAGAATGGAATCCGTGGAGAAGTCAACCCAAGTCCTGCAGGAGGATGGATCCTAGAAGTGGTGGGTATCCCCCTAGCTGTCAACAGCTGGTCCACAAGATGTGCCACATCAAGTTCAGAAAGGCTCCTGGTGGATCTAGTGAATACTCCCGATGGGAAGTCAGGTCTTTCTAGGAACGGACTGTACACCTGTCCTAGAAATGGGTGTGTAGATGCAGAGTATCGGGTCCATGGTGTGGAATCTAATGGCACCAATGTCTCAAGTTTTGAGACCAGAAGCAGTGGAGTCAACATTGTAGTTATCAGAACTGTAAAAGGGCCCAGTGTCGAAGGGGCACTCAGAGTCGACACGGAAGGTTCAGTCATAATTGTAGACATAGGCATCGAAGGCATACTCAGTGCCAAAGCTCTAGTAATCATAAGGTCAATAGTCAGTGCCAGAGACGGTATTGGAGCCGAACCTGGCATTGACATAGGAACAGCCATAGCTGGAGCGGAAAAGGTTGGTGCTGAAGACGCAGACACATGCTCCAAAGATAGCTTAGGCACTTTAGGCTTTAGAGACTTGCCCTGGTCACCCGATTGTGAAGGAACAGATTGGGACCTTTTCTTATCCTTGATTGGAGGGGATGAGATCTCCATCAAAGAAAGGGCCTCTGAAAAGGGTGACAAGTAGGCCCTTCAGAATCAACTTGATTTTGCACTCATTCAAAGTCCGCTGACTGAAACTTTGACAAATCACACAGGGGGGGTTGCACCAAAAGATGGAGCACCCCCAAACAATAAACACAACCATCATGGGAATCGCTATTAGGTAGTTTACCCTTACATGAAGTACAATATTTAAACCCCAATATGCCCTTTTTATCAGACATCATGAAAATTACACACAACAAACTAGATAGAAAACTAAAGAGAAAAAATTCAAACTCTACTATATCTAAGTCTAAAACATCTAAACACACACTATACCCAAGAAATATATGTCAAAAACACACCACTAGCTAGTTAAAAGGGAAAACAGAAGAAATACCAGCGATGGTATTCAAGGATTACCACAATGGTAGGGAGAAAGGCCATACCACAAATAGCACTTAAAAAAGGTTACCAAACTGGTAGAAACAGGAGTGAAATGTCTAAATATAGCTGTAAAGCTATAGAATTACCAATATTGACAACAAGAGAAAGGAAAAAAAAATACAAATATCCTGAGAGATATCAAAGTTTTCACTTAGCTGAGAGCTCGGCTGAAATGTGGCTTTACAACTATGTGGCAAAAAGATCTGAAGTAACAGGGAGAAAGGCACTAGGGGTAGAAGCTTAGCTCAAGAGTCATTTGGCTGGCACAAGCTTGGTATTAGGCCGACTCAATTCAGAGTGCTTGGGACTGAACCCATCAGTAATGAACAAAAAGATGATGAACAACATCCAATTAGAAGTTTACAATGGAACAACGTTCACAAGTTCTGATCTGCCAACACTTTTTCCATTTGCTTCTCATACTTTATGTAAAACAGAATGAAAATGTAGTATATTTAGAAACACAAAATCTGTTTTTATCTGAAGTAACTTATTTCTCACAGATTTGTCTACGCCCACCTTATCCTGCATCCCCACACTCGCCTTGGACAACTTTATTTCTAGCTTTAACAACTTCCTGTGTAACATCTCTTACCTACGGCTCCAAGCAGACTGGGAGAGTTTTATCTGCACATAAGTTCTAATGCCCATAACAACAATCCTGCTGGTTACAGAGGATTGACCACATCCTATCATATTTTTAGATCCAATAGAGCAGTACGTGAAGACTGAATTATTTTGTGTGATCCTTCTCTTTCTTTCAGTTCTTTACACGGCACTAAATTCCTCATGTGAAACCTTACATAGGAAACTATTAAATTGGAAGACAGCATGTAACCTGGTATCTTCAAGAACATGCTGGCTATTAAAATGCTTTCTTTCATGGTTTGCTTGACAAATCCCATCAAGTTGTTAGACATAACTGTTTATATGAGCTTGAAGTAAAGCTTCCACAAAACAGCATATCATCTCAATGTCCCGTGTCTGTACAGACCTTATGCCTCTGCTGGTGTCAACCAATAAAGCTTCTGCTTCAGGAATATCAGAACTTGAGCCTAAAAGCCAAAACATGGTGTCAGATGTGAAAATAACACCAGAACTGGCATCATAGTTGAACATGAAAAGGAAGAGTCATTTATATCATTTTCAACTACTGATATGGCAACAACATATTTTTTTTCCTGACTATTGCTGTACCTGCTGCACAGTATCCTCTGTTTTCCATGTTTACATTACTGTATGTTTTGCACTACTCAGTCCATCTATGCAAATTTGTTTTAGCATAACTAGAAGCCGCTGACTCACAAACAAAAAATATGTACTTTCTTTGAGTTAAATGACTATGACTCAAACTTCAATTTTTGAGGTGTGTTATCTTCAGTTTTTGGCTCAAGATGGTACAACCTCCAATAACTTCACAGCTGCAGTAGAGCCAGTCAGAAAACAAAGTCCTAAATCAAAGCTTTGAGCTGTAGCTCAATATGCCCTTAGTGACAAATAGAAGTAAAGTGTGCCATGTTCCTTTGTTCATATCACTGGTGATTAAATAAAAGTAATACATAACTAATTAGCTCTAAAAGAGAAGTTAAAAGAAGCTTGGCAATTCTGAAAACTAAATTCCAGGCATACTGTGAGCCAAAACAAATATATTTATTGTAAAATATTTATTTACCAGAAATAAGATGGTGACCTATTGATGCTTATCTGACTGAATTAATGGACATGGCTCATGAATCTGAATTCGAGCTGCTAATATGCAATATTTGGTGAACAAGAAATAAACTCAGCAAATGCAGGCTATTGAGGGAATTAGAGCTGAAAGACAATAAGTTAAAATATTTAACTGATGACCTAATATGTGCAAAACCAATACAGTACTTGAGAATAAGGAAAAACAAAGACCAGATGTAATAAAAGTGGAAAGGACAATAGAGGCTCTTGTAACACATTGTTCAAGATAGCACCTGGTATCATATAAGCAGCAAAAACATGCCAAGTACCAAGTATGGCTGCTGACATTCAGAAGGCAACATAAAGTGTATATATATATATATATATATATATATATATATATATATATATACACTAGCTTGCAGAATATGTTTTTGGGGAGAAAAAGCTGCTAAAGAAGAATACTGATTTATGGGATTTGAAGGCAGAAATGTTTGTGCATATAACAGAAATGAAGTTTGTAGATTTCATTCAAACAAAAGTGTGTGTGTATGTGTGTAAAACAGGGTTTTGTGTAAAAACCTGACAATATAACAGAGAAGAAATGTCATTTATTTTTAATAAGTCTGGAATGAAAAGCTGCACCTAAATGGAAAGGCATGTTGTGTCTACATTAAAACACTTGAGCAGCGCAATGTAGCATAGCATTTGGGTCTGTATTTGAAAATTTGACTTTATACCTCAAGCTAAGCATGCAGTTATCTTTAGGGCATTAATTCTGTGGGTTAAATGACTAAAATCTGAATGCAAAAATAAAAATGTGCAAGATTCTTTTTCAAACAGTAGCTTTGCTATGTCAGTTACAAAAGTCCAATACATTTGGGACAGAGGTATGCCTAACTACTTGTATGATCAAAAAGATTCACTTTACAAAGCTAGAAAATGTGACTACTATAATGTTTACAGTCAACCAAGCAGAGTCTGATGCACAGAGAATTGGAAGTGGAGTCATACCTGCAGTTCCAATAGGGTGCAAGCGGCTCATTCACGTATTTGCAGAGGCAGACAGAATGCAATACTTGCCTGTACATAGTCATATGTGACTAATGCTAAATCCAAGTCAGTAGAAAAACAGGTGGAATTAGACAATAATGGCACTGAACAAAAAGCAGAAGTTTAAAGCTTGTTTATATAAAATGTGTATAAAATAGAGAATGCACAAAATATCAGTTTCCAATATCACTGTAAATGCATAAATACAAAATGCAAAACACTATAATTAAAACTGATGCTTCAGAGAACTACTATGATTTGTTTAAAGGCCTAGAATGGTTGAAAACTGGGCATCATTGCAAGCTACCACCAAATGCTGTACAACTAATTCATACCCCTTGAGTATGACCTCAAAAGAATGAAGCTGTTGAAAATGACAGTCAAACTTAGTTGAATGAAAAGGTTAACAGTATGGCAATTGTGCCAGAATTGTGTGATGTTTTAATGGAAATAAGAGATCAGGTACATTTAGAAAAAACTGACAATCTTATCTGGATTATTTCAATAAATTTGTGGAACATGTGTTTTGGCCTGGTCTCCTTATACAGAATCCTCGGATTGGTTTTATGTTGGTTATATTTGGAACAATATTACACAAAACTGTATGAAGTGACACAAATAATGATAATAGAAACAGACTCATGAAGGACCAGTGTGTAACAGAAAGACAAAGCCCATATGTAAGATTTATCATGTAAAAATTTGATTTACCAGATTACAACATTAATGGTTTAAAAAAAATGGACAAGATACTGACCTATATTTATACGATTAATATGCAGATAATAATGTTGCAACAAATGCACCTGAATAATTTGTAAAGAAAATGGGAAAGAATGTTTGTTTTGGAAGAAGAGGACAATGAGAGAAAGAAGCCTTTAAATTAATTAGAAAGGGTATTAGAATAAAGATTGATAAACAAATGAATAGAGGGAGAAGACTGAGTGGAGTGTAAGATTGTTGGCAAAGCTCAAGAATTGCACTTGTTTCAGTATATATTCTACCAAAAGCATTGAGGCATAATATAAAGAATATTATGCATGATGTTATGGCCTTTCATCAAGGATGTATGGTATCTGCTATAGACTGAACCACCATAGGAAATAAGGAAGAATTCTCTGGAGTGCCAAGCTATCACAGAATATCAGCTGTGGATAGATACTTTGCAAAATATATGCATGTATTTGGGTTCAGTGATGTAACGAAAATAAGACAGAATGAAGTGGAATATACACATTGCTTGACAAAATATCGTGTTTGGACAATATCAAATAGATACTACATATCAAAGAATATTGTTAACATGGTGTTAACCATGAGAACACACCTGTAACAGTGTCAGACTGTTCACCTATACAAGTTAAATTTTGTAAACAAGTAAAAGTCTACTGTTACAAACACTGGCATTTTCCAATATTTCTTCTGAAAAGGAAGTTGTTTAATGACTGGGTGGATCAGACTAAGTGGACCAATATTAAACTTGAATGTAAGCAGTAAGATCTTACAAGGGAATAGGATAATTGCAAATTAAAGATTCAAAACATGTTCACAGTGAAAGCAAACAAGATGTGGAATAATAGTCATAGTAGATATTTATATGGTTTGAAAAGTAATGGATTCACAGAAGCAAAAAAATAATAATTGGAACTCAACATGCTGAAGGGCAACTGAAAGAAGCTCAGATGTCTATGCAAGAGCATTTAGAAAATATAAATTACTACAGAACAATAGTTTTAAAACAGCTATTTCTGATAATTCTTGAGCAACCAGATTCTTAGCTTCATTGTTTAAGGCAACAAAACGTGGAAAGGATAATAATTAAAATCAGCAATTATGAGAATAGTAGAGTAGAAGTGGACACAGGAAAAATTATGAATGTAATGGCAAATTAGTATAGTACACTATACAGACATAAAACAGAGCTTGCGAGCAGCAAAGATGAAATTTTAAAATGCTTGAGAGAATTACAAATTCTTCAGTTAACAGAAGAAAGAAGGGTATTAACATAAAAAATAAAGGGAACTGAAATTAAAGAAACAATGAGTAATCGGAATAAAGAGAAACCACATGTAAGTGATGGAATACCAATAGAATTATGGGAACAGGAAATAAAAGTATGGTTAGCACTTTTTAGCAATATTTGTCCAGGTAGGGATGTGCCTTTGGTTTGGAAAGCAAGTAGTGGTAGTTATACCAAAAAAGAGGAAATCCTCTTGATCCATGGTCATGCAGATCTATTTCAATTCAGAATCATGATTACAAAGTATTTTTTACAATTTTGGCAAAATAAATGGCAAAGATAATTGCCATGAATAATATATTTGGATCAGTATGGAAAATAATTTAATGTTAATAGGTTTGGATGCTGAAGAAATATTTGAAAGTGAGCTGGAAATTTTTTTTTTGACACATTTGGGTTTCTAGAAGCATGAACATTTATACTTAGTATCTATAGAAGTAAAATCGGAATTGTCTGTGGATATCTAGACAATGCAAGAGCCATGTTGTCTCACAGCAAGAGGTTATCCAACTTGATTCTCAGCTGGGGTGCCTTTTGTGCAGAGTCTGCACATACTCCGTGTGCGTGTGGGTTTCTTCCTACATTCCAAAGGCATGCAGTAAGTGGATTGGACACTAAGTTGGCCACAGGTGTAAGTGTGCATGCAAGTGTGTGGTATGGAAGAACTGCAGCAGGGATAGCCACTTGGTGGTGTGAACCTTGGCTATAGATGATTGGCACTGTTGACATGCCACCCCAACCCCATGTGCAAAATTGAGAAAAAGGGGTTGTGGATGGATGGATCTACAGTGGGGCTCAAGCTACAGTGAAATGCGGTGGTGAGCTGTCTAAAGCTTTTAGTCTTCCAACAGGAACTAGGCAGAGGATTCAACTTTCACCATTATTATTTTCTTTATATGTAGCAAAATAAGCCAAAGATATAAGAATCGAATAAAACTGGATGTAAATAGATAACTACTAATGAAAAATAGCCCTTTTGGCAGACAACATGAAATGTTACCAGTCTGGAACAAGATAAACTTATATTTGATAAACTGAAATATGTTACTAGTTACAGCAGGATATAAAGCAAATGGAACAAAAACAAAGGTTGAAGTAATGAATGACGTCCCAAAACATAACTTGGTACAGAACTACCCCTATTTGTGGGATCACAATAAGATGATATTCAGGAATTTGATTGAAAATGGGATTTTGAGAAAGCGGCTAAAGAAATGTAAGGAGATTATTCAGGAGATTATAAAATAAGGCAAGACTATGGAAATTATTTATGAATATGAAAAATAATCTATAAGTGATTAAGATGTTTTTGGGTACACTGTTTCGTTACATAGTACAGGCTTATACATATCAACTGAGAGATGACAGGAAGAATATTTAAAAAAAAAAAAAAAAAAGAGGAAGTTAAGGATTTGTGCTTTTTTTTTTTTTTGGGAGGGTGTATTTACAAAGAAAAAGGGTGATTTGGAACTTCCAGATTGAGAGGCATATTATAAGGCCTCTCTCTCTCTCTTTCGGCTAGCTTAAATTAATATATTTGATTCAGGACACAAACTATATGCCTAAATGGAAGCATGTGACAGGCGAAGTACCTGAAGACACAGTGTAGGAATTGCACATGGGCATTTTGGCAGATTTAAGAAAGGAATATAAAGACTATTTCGTACAGCCTTATATACTGAAACTATTAAGCAAGTTTTTACTTTAAAGGCAGTTAGACCTTGGAGAACAATAGCACCAACAGGCTATAATATACATAGTAAGAAGAAAGATACAGAAGAAAATGTAATGAGCATTTTGAAGAAAGAACTGAACCAAGATTTTGGGAACAAATCATAAAAGGAGATGAGGTAATGAAATGGGAGGAAGCTAGACAAAATGTTGGGTTACTGAACTTGGGTCAACTTACATATACAAGTCTAATGTTGAGGATGAAGGAAGAATATACCTCCTAGAGCAAGAAATCTGGACAAAGCCACAAATAATAGGGGGAACAAAGGCCCAAAAATAGGAACACCTTTTAAATATTGCTCTTACAAACTTAGAAAGATATAGAGCAACAGGTTTTGCATTAGCATTAATTTTCTGAAGGATATTAAGTCTGAAAATCAAATGCTGGTCATTATTTTCTGACTTCAGTCCTTAGTGATTTGCCAGAAAACTACAATTTTATGAGAAACGGACCAAAAATATGAGTCAAAAATCTGGACAGTTGAGAGGTATGATATACATAGACTAGATTTTATAATTGAGGCCAGAACAGAAATAATACACTGGAAAACAGTTATACATAGAGCATATAAGACAGTATTAATAGAAGGACAGCACAGTGGTACAGTGGGTAGTAGTGTTGTCTCACAGCAAGAGATTCTCTGGTTTGATTCTTAGCTGAGGAGTCTTTAGTGCAGATTCTGCATGTCTCCCTAGATCCTCCAGTTTTCCCCCACATTACAAAGATAAGCATTAGATGAACTGGACACTCTAAATTGGCCATTGCTGTGAGTTTGTGTGCGTGTGTTATAACAGACTACTTGTGGCACCCAGTAGTATAAACATTGGCTCTAGATGATGGTCACTGCTGATGTGACACCTTCACCTCATGAGTAAAATGGAAAAAAGGAATTACTGCTGGATGTATGTATGTATGGATAAGGCAATATTAGATTTGAGAAGACAATGCAATATAAAATTAGTAAATAGCATGAAGAGAACAATTAAGTAAGATATTACAGATGAGTATTAGTGGAAAATATGCCTTTTCCCTAGATATGCAGCTATACTGAGAACATTTAGATTTTTTTTGCATGAAAATGTTTGCACAAATTTTCTATACCCTTAAAAAGCTTGAAAAAATATTCCCATGGTCAAGAGGCATATGTTGGAGATGTGATGATTCAGAATAGGTTCTTGGGGGCATCTATCTTGGGAATATATGGAGTTGTGTCAGTACAAATATGAACTGAACAATATGCTAAGCCTCCTATTTGAAGAGAATTTAACCTCAATATACAAATGGCTTTGTTGAGTTGGTATAAAATTAAATGTAATACTTTCAACATCAGTAATACATGTTATGTTGATAGTAACTAAGAAAGCTATAACTAGAAAATGGAAAATCAAAGACAAATCAATACAAGTAAAATAAATAATTAGAAGAGATGAAAAAATATGCAACTGAGAACCATTAGAAATTAGAAGCAGAACTCTCTAAGGGGAAATGGGTTGTATGGGATTCTGTAATGGAAACAGAGATTGAAGACGACATGAATGTGGATTAAAGCACCTAAGATGTACATCTGTTTAATCTTCTTCTTTCGGCTTTTTCCCGGTTAGGGGTCGCCACAGCGGATCACCTGTCCGCTCATGATTGGCAATGGAGTTTTATGGTGTCGAGTTGCCAGCCCGGCGCCCAACCTTCCACAGAAGGCACAAAGACACTCTTGCACCTAGGGCCAATTTAGAGTGTCCAATCCACCTACAGCATGTCTTCGGGATGTGGGAGGAAACTGGAGCACCCAGAGGAAACCCTCACGACCACAGGGAGGACATGCAGACTCCGCACAGAAGGCACCCCAGCCGAGGATTGAACCGGGGAACCTCTTGCTGTGAGGTGGCAACGCTAACTGCTGCACCACCATGGCTGACCTATGTACATCTGTTTAATAAACTAAACTATAATACATGACATGGAACCACAGGTCCAATTGTCAATATTTGTTTTATAATGAAAATAAAACAATATGTCCACTATTTAATTCCTGGTCTCAAATTATATTGTAAATAGTTAACTTATGTGTTCAGTGTTTTATTTAAGGAACAATTTTAAATTAAATTTGATATAAAGACTACTGTTTAAGGAGCAATATTAAATTAAATTTGATATAAAGACTACTATGTGTAATCCAAATATATAATATTACTTGATTGTAATCAGGGATTTGGGCAATTTAAACTAGAGTAGGCTAACTTTAGTGCACCCATGGACAGACACAGATGTATGGGACTTATATTTGACATTTCATCAGCACTACAGGTCTTTCAAAGTATTGTGGCTAATACGACTGAAGGCTGTGGTGTTGTTGCAAATATTGATGACATTTTAGTTTGATGTGACACCTGATTAACTAAGCTGCGAGAAAAATATTGCAAGGACTGAAGCTGAGAAAAAGTTAAGTATAAAACTGATGTCTCATCTTTGAGATGCAGGGGTTGTAGTCTGTTGATGAGCCACATTCTGTTAAGTTAACTGCCACTACAAATATGTAAACTTCAACAGGCAAACCTTCACTAATGTCATTCCTGGCCATAGTCCATACCTTTCCAAGTTTATACCTTATTTGCAATTACAGAAGCACCTCTGATAAAGGTAATGGAGAAAAATACAGTCTGGAGTTGGTCAGAAGACCAAACTAGGAAGAAATGAGCAATTAAAGAGAGTGATAACCACTTCATCTATGTTCAAATATTTTGGATGCAGCATTACCTACAATGGTTCAAGTGGAGATAAGCCAGAAAGGGCTAGAAGCAGACCTACTCATTGAATATCTAAAGATTTAACAAACTAACAAGAGTACACACAAAGTGAGAAGGAAATATTGGTCATGGACCTTAGTTGTCAGAAATGCAATGATTGTGTGTATGGTAAGTTTACTAACATTAAACCAAACCACACATTACTGCAAATAATTAAAAGTCATTGTAAAAAGCACTAGCTATTTTAAAAATATTGGTACTCTCACTGCAGAAATATGATACTGAAGTTCAATAAAAGCAAAGGAGAGTAATACACAAAATAAATATGGTTAGAAGAGCTAGAATGAATGTAAGATATTTCTCTAATAAGATCTGAAAGTATTATAAGTAGTGACACCAACTAAAAGCTGTGAATAACTTAAATGGTGAAAAAAGTAGACACAGAAATGTGAATTCTACAAGAAGCCATGATGTCAGGATAGCCAGACAATGCAATGTATTTACATTTTTCATTAAACCATACTATACGGCCAGATATAATTTATCTTGCATACAAGGTTAATTTAATATTGAGAATGCAATCATCTCATCATGGCTGATAAATGAGATGCTAGTGAAAATCAATGAGTTTTACCTGCTAGAGAATATGTGAGTGCAGAGAGAGAGGTGGAGATAGCATGCACTGAACTCATGATGGAAAAGCATGAGTTTTAGTGCATACACTGAAACCAAAATCAGAAAGAGGAACAGACCAGTCATTGCCAAGGTTAAAAGCAGGAGTTGACTTGTTTCAGTATAATAATTTAAACTTTCTACTCTGTGTGTTAGTCAAAATACCTAGAGGTTGCGCTATGCAAAGATAGTTCAGCCACTACAGAACTGCATGTACACAGCATATAATTCATAAACAAGTCATGTCTGATAATGAACCACAAAGTACTTGTTGAGACGTGAAGGTGCTTCTTGGCTTCAGCATATTATTTCAAGTTCAAAATATACTCCAGTAAATGGGTAAAGTGAACTCATGATACAGACTGTGAAAAACATATTAACGTGCTGCATCAGATGGTACCCGTGTGGACTTTCATATTGCATCCTTAAATTACAGAAACATATTTCAGTCAGTAAGATTATCTCCATTACAATTATTAATGGAAACAAGACTAAGGATAAAGTTTCCTATTCCTTTTGCACTGTTTGAACCAGAGAGCAGAAAACAAGCGTGAGAACTTCTGAGTAAAAGGGAATTAAAACAGAAGCAATACTACTTTTAAGTATTACATTTGTTGCCAGGATGCAACTAGGCACACAGACCCTTTTCAGCAGAGACCTGGGGAGAAAAGCTCCAGTAACAACATAAAAATAATAGTTACAACAAAAGATCAGTTTGATTATAATCAATCATTTTGTAAAAAGATGTAATATTGTACAAAGCAAACGTATTTTACAGTGGAAAACTGTTTCACAGGGAAGGTAAAATCTGGCATTGGAGAAGACAATAAGGGCAAAAACACATGTATATTTACATGTGTGCAAGTATATTTAGTTGTCCACTCATAACAACACACAGAGAGCAAATTGTGTGTTAACAGAGAAGCTGAAGTATCTTTGGTGTAAGCCTCAGATTGTTAATAGGAAACTGAAAAGAAAGGATAATTATGGGGTTTAGTAGATAAATAAATATCTTTTTTCTCAACACTTAAGATATCAGAGTATAAGCAAAAAGAAATGGGGGAATCCTAGCAAAAGAGCAGTGCTGGTAAAGTGTTTAGTAGGATCTAGAACAGAAGCGGCTTTTAAAGAAGGGATAATTAGTATGGTATATAAAACATTCCGTGATAACTATAGGAATCAATCAGAGGAGATTAGAAAGCAATGGGGAGAGAGACTGGATAAGCAATTCACAAAGGAACGATGGTGGGGTATGTATGGCTCCCAAATATGCAACCAAGTTTAGAAGATTCGGGATCTTTGCTTGGAAGTGTTTGCATAGGTATTTTTATACTCCAAGCAGACTCCAAATAATTTTCCTCCAGTGGCTTGCAAATGTTGGAGGTGTGATGGGGAAGGAGATAATTAGGAACATATTTTTGTGTGTGTAATGAGGTGGCAGATTTTAAAAACATCCCTGCAAACTATTCTGTCAGAAATATTGGGTGAGCAAATTAGTGTAACTAAGGAAATGATTTTTTGAGCTGTGCGACAGACTTTGAATTGTAAACGCATAGTAAGGCTTTGCCAAGTTTAAATTCTGGTGGCTGCCAAAAAACAATTACTGGGAAATGGAAATCAAAATCCAAGTAGTGAATATAGTAACAGAGATAAAATAACTTGAAGTGGGACGTTTAGAAAAGGGTAGAAGCAAATTACAGAGAAAAAAATGGGAATTGTGGGAACAATACATGCAGAATAAAGTTTTGGAGGAGGAATGAGGTTGAACGGAAGGCAGGACCTGAATGAACTTTATAATGATTGACTAGCAATAACTGGAAAGATTGTAAGTGGTGTATAATGTATGCAACTGAAAATGTCAATATGGTTTGTTTTCATTTATATAAATGTATGATTGCCTATGACCATAACTGATAATTTAATAAAGAAGTTTCTTGTTTTAAAAAATAAAGTCTTGAGAAAAAAGGAAAAATAAATTGGTATAGGGTGTAAAGACGATGACAAGGATGAATGCTTTAAGGTAGATGTCTATGTAAAGCCTAGGTTTGGATAAACAGTGAAGAGTTAATATGGATAGGCTGAAATACTAACAGAGAATCCAGCAATTAGTATAAATGGGCAAAAGTACTACAGTTAATGATGTCTTTAGCAGTATTGTCTGGCTCAGTAAGTTTAATGTGTTTGTATTATTTTATAAATGGACATTTCCATGTCAATGTCAAGGGTTGGGAGGGTGGCCTAATGGTTAAGGTGTTTGCCTCACAAACACAAGGTGCAGGGTTTAAGTCTCACAAGGGATAACTGGCTAGGCTTAAAATGGCTCGCAAGAGCAGTTAGCTTAGTACTAACCTATGAAACTATGAAACTATGCTCTCTTATAGATGAAAAAGATACCTTAAGGTTTTGATGTAACCAATTTACATAAGACATGGCATTGCATACTTTTGAGAGATAGAGATAATTTGACGAGTCTCTGCTGTAATCATTTGAGTTATTATGAGTAGGTTCATACAATGATAAAAGTTATAAAAAATCTCTTCTAAACAGGTAGCAGAAAGAGTAAGAGTGAGAATTGTACTAGATCAAAGTTTGGGTCACAGACCTCATGTTCAATGGACACTCACTGGTTACCATCAAACTGTGATGTCATACCCAGTATAAAGTGATGACTTACAGCTATAGAGGAGACATTAAAAGCATTAGCTAAGGATTCTATATCAAGAATATTTGCTTGACAGTCGGCGAAAACAACAATGCAGCATTGTAAGACACTTTACCTGGGATATTAGAGGAACATTAAGCAGGTGTAATATTAGGAGGTCAGAATTTTTCTACAGAATCTACCAGTTAAGGAATATATACCCACTCTAAACAGGCACTATCTGTTCTATATAAAGATTTATATTAATACACTTACTGTTGATGAAAATGGCATTCTATTACTAAAGGACAATGTCTATGATACTAGGTGCAGTGTACTGGAAAAAAATCATATCTGATGACTGTACATAATGTTAACAGTCACATTTTTTTATATTTATTTTCCCTGTTAGGATTTGCCCTAAAGACTCATTGGTCTTATAATATTGTATTATTATTCTATATAGAAAACATATAATGCCAGTTTACAGTGGGTATAATTCTTTTTTTTTTCTGATTGTTATGGCACACACACAACACTCAGCTGTAGCATTAATTTGTGGTAGCCCTGTGTTTGGTTGAAGCATGGATCAACAAATGTCATTTCCTTACATGAAATTCAATGAAAAAATATTTGCAAAAATTGTCATCAGGTGAGTAGTATTTTCCTCCAAGGATGTGGGGACCTCCAAGTTAGTGATAACAGAGTGGAAATTTAAGCCCCCTCCCCCTACTTCATGAGAAGAGTGAGAGTGGTCTTCATAAAATTAATCTTTTTGTAACTTGAACAAATGTTTCACTCAATAACATTGTTGAAAAGTAGTCTGATAAAATGAACCACGCTTTTATATTTCTTTATTTTATAAACAGCAGTATACAATAACAATACAATAATACATTTACACAACTTTTAATAAATATATAAAAAAAAAGTTTTAATTTTCAACAGATATTTTATTTAAATCTCTCAATACTGCCTGAAATGTGATATTCCAAGGAGCTGCAGCAGTGAATACTTGGGTCTGATGAGAATCTTTCCCTTTAAAAAGACTAGAAATAACATAAGGTGATGCAAGCTTGCAGCAGCACTTTAAAAAATGGGATGTAAAACATTCAGGGCTCAGTACAAACTCAATCAATCCTCTTCAGGCACTTGGTGTAACTGCATTGTCATCGAGGCTGCAAACAATGCCAGAAGCTCCATTTATCATCTGAAAATAATTTGCAGCTTAGCTATAAGTATTATCAAAGCAAAGAAGATCAGGCAAAGAGCATAATGCTTGTGTAATAAGTCAAAATGTTTTTTACACATCAGCAATTAATTAAAAGAAATTAAGAGTCTTCAGTGTTTGTTCTTTAGGTTCAGTATTGTCTCTCTGAATTGTTCAAATGATTAGAAATAAAAATAATGGAATTTTGTTCTTCCTAAACTATTCACAAAAGTTCTCTTGCCTGCAATGTTCCATTCTAACACTCACATTACAGACTGCTTAAGGGTCATGTGCAATGAATTTAAAAAATATAGTGTATGAATTTCAGCAACTGCAGTACAAAAAACATGCAAAGCAAGAAATTTGATCTTTAGGTCACTAAACTTGTGGAACTTGCCTGCTTCTGTAACTAACAGTAAAATTCCAGCTACTTTTACACTAAACCCCTTTGCCTTCATGTTCGAGGTACTTAAAATGTACGTGGTTACCACAGTCAGTGAACAGACTTATTGTACCGACTTTGACATAACTGGAAAGTAGAGTTGCCCACTGCAACAGCATGCTCTGGACAGGTACTAGGGCACATGGGTCAACAGAATTCCCCATGCGTAGGAACAGTACTAAATAGGAACAACATTTAACTGCATTTCAAGGACAAAAGTGTTCAAATACTGATCATATCCTTCTAGAAGAGAAGGGACTCTAAGCCAGGGTTCATAACTCCTCCTCATCACCACTACAGTTTTCCAGACATTTAACAGTTTCTCTAAATTGACCAGGGGCTGTAACAGATCCACAAAAAACAACAGGTGACACTTGTGTGTGGTACCTTGTGAAGCAATACATACTCACAGCAGCACAGTCCTGTTTATCTTTGCTCCCCTCAGATGCCCCATCAGTCACACTTCCTGTAGGACCAAAGGAAAGAGAAGAATTTGTTTGCAGGTCTTTCCTTATCACTGAGAGGTTTCTGACCAACACCTGTAAACTTTATTGGGCTACCTCTGGAGAGTGTACATCAAAGTCATATCCAACAAAAAGTCCCCCTTTGCTGTACCAGAGATACAGTATTCTGAGTTCTATATCTCAGCCTGAATAATGAAGAGGCTGAACATCTGGATAAAAAAAACAATTCATTACATCACTTTCTATTTTAACTAGAGTCTGCAATGTGGTGTCATTCAAGTCAGTCAGGACACGGATCTCCTTGTGGTCTAGATCTTTTTGGAAATAATATCACTGAAGTCACGTGTTTAGGTTTAAACTTACATGGTAAATCAAATGCTGTCAAATATAATATTTTAACACGCAAAAAATTATGTTAAACAAGCTGCTTTTTTCAAAGACATTTTCTTCCTTCATAATTTCATTGTTAAAGGCTACTAATAAAAAGTGTTTAAATACTACAGTCGAAAGCCGTTTTAGAGTATCTAGCATTTTGTTTCCAGGCTTGTTTTTTCCAAGGTCTGAGAGGGAAAAAGAAAAAAAATGCAATAAATACAGAAGTCAGCAAATGCAAAACACTTAAAATAACATTCTTATATTTATAACTGTAAAGTGACACCCCTTTATATAAAATATTTCTTCATACATTTTACTTATTTGCTCCAATTATGAATTCATTTCTAAATTTTAAGTTATCAAAAAAATGCAGTGATACATTTAAAGGAGAGGAATAACATATCTTTTGTGTCCTATACTGACCTGACCATCTTGTCTTTTCTTCTGTACAACTAAACCTTCTGCTTCCCTTGTTCCAACCAACCTAAGCTACCACTAGTAGCAGGAATAAGAGGTGAGCGGTAATGGCCATCATCCACAACAGCTCAAGCTCTTCTTTTATGTAATACTTCCTTGCCCCTACTGAATTACAAACATTGTGCAAGCCCTACTTTGTGGAAGGCATGTAGAAGCATGACTTAGCTCTGTGTGCTTCTTCTGTAACTACAGCACTATGCATAGGTTCATAGGTTCATACTAGGCTATCTGCCCTGGGGCAATTATAAGCCTAGCCCGATTCTGTATGGCTTACGCCACCCCTTGATTTGAGTATACTGTGCCCTTTTTAAGGTCTAGTTTACTGTGCCTCTGTCTAATAGTGACACGGGAGTAATCCCTGGGACAAACCTACGATCCCCCATCCACTTATCGAGATTCTTCTTGAAGAGATTCAGTGAGGTGCTCTGCCTCACATGAACTGGAATTCTATTCCAGAGCGAAGGGAGCCTCTGGGTTATGAACCTGTCCCTCCAGCAAGTTCTATTTATTTCTGTGCTGAGGTTCAAGTCCCTCGAGCGTGTGGCTCTAAGGGATTTAGATTTACTGAGGTGGAGCATGTCCATTAATTCTGGATTTGACATAGCTTTGTATGTCAGGCATAGATCGCCTCGAAGTAGGCGGTATGCAACTGAGTAGAGCTGGAGTTTTTTTAACCGAGCAGCATATGGCATCTGTTTGAGACCCTTGATCCTCTTGGTGAGATACTTTTGGGGTCTTTCTAATTGCTGCAGGTGTCGGGTAAGGTACATCCCAAAGGGGCATTGTATTCTATGATGGGCCTGATGAGGGATGAATAAAGGGGCACGATTACCTCTCTTGATCTAGATGTGAAACCCTTTGTGATGAGGTGGGCTATGTAGAAGGTCTTTCTAACCACTTTGGCAATGTGGTTTTCAAAGGAGAGATTGCTATCAACTTGGGTCCCCAGGTCCCTAATAACTTTCTCTGTACTTAATGGGTTTCCGCCTATGTGGTAATTTGTGGGCACATTGTTTTTGCCAAAGGGTATGACTATACATTTTTTGGCATTTAGCTTTAAACCATGGCGCTGGCACCAGTTATTTGTCTCTGTGAGACCTTCTTGAAGGATGTTTGTGTCAGTTGGAGAGTTGATTATGGCGCCCAGTTTGCAGTCGTCTGCGAACTTGGTGAGCCATAGTCCTCCCACGTTTGCCTGTACCTCGGAAAAGTATATACCGAACAAGAGTGGTCCCAGGACAGAACCCTGTGGGACACCACTTGTGACCGGTTTCGAGTCTGACATGGCTCCAGCAACTCTCACTCTGTGGGTTCTGTCTTTGAGCCAGTTTGCGACCCATCTTGTGACATAGGGGTTTATATTTAAGCTGGATAGCTTATCTATGATGCCCGAGTGGGGTATTGTGTCAAATGCCTTTGCAAGGTCCAGATAGGCTGTGTGGACTACCTTGCCTTCGTCTATGGCTTTGGTGACTGTTTCAAAGAAGTCAACCAGGTTCAAAAGGCAGGATCTGCCCTTGTCAAAGCCGAACTGGGTAGGATCTAGTGTCTGTAGGTCCCCAATGTCTTTGTTTATGAGCTCCATGATGATCCTCTCCATAGCCTTGCAGACTAAGCTAGTCAGGCTTATGGGGCAATAGTTTCCAGGGTCCGTAGAGGCTCCACCTTTGTGGAGTGGGACCATTGTTGCTGTACGCCATTCTGTGGGCACATATCCTGTAGTGAGGCTGAGATTGTATAGCTGCTTTATTTGAGGGATTAGGTTCCTCTTGTAGTTCATGTAGGACGAAACCTGGGACGCCATCTGGTCCCATGGAAGCAGTGTTTTTTGCTTTGGAGAGGGCAGCCTTCACCTGAGCATCTGAGATGTTTGGGAGGCAGCCCTCTGCCGGGATAGATACTTGCTCTTTTGGGGGGGAGGGGGTGGAGAAGTTTGCACTGAACCTGTCTGCCAGGATATTGGCGATGTCTGTGGGTTCAGTGCATTTTTTGTCGTTTAGAATCAACTCAGAACAAGTCTGGGAGTTGCATCCCAGGTTTCTAACATAACTGAAAAAGCCTTATGATTGTCTTTGGTGTCCTGTGCAATTTTTCTCTCGAAGCTGGTCTTGGAGGATTTTATGAGGGATCGTAATTTTTTGCTAGTACTGATCAGAGATGCCTTCCCTATTAGGGATTTTGCTCTATCATGTAGTAGCTTCCTCCTTCTGTTGTACAGTTTATTTATGGCAGGGGTTCACCAGACTGGACGCCTGCCTTTGGATGATTGGGTCTTGGTTTTGTTTGGGATAGCATGATCCATGCATTCCTGGAGATGTCCGTAGAATGCATTTATATAGGATTCTGCAGTTTGGGCTGTAGTTTCCACTGGCCCTGGGGCCTTGAAGGATTCCACTTCAGTTTTGAGAAGTGAGAAGTTCGCTTTTGAGAAGTTTTTCACTATGGTTTTCTGGGCTGGGGCTGGGGTCGGGATGTGGACATCCAGTGAAATTAATTTATGGTCTGATCTTACCAATGAGGGATATACTTCTGGTGTGGAGCATAGAGTCCCCATGTTGGTAATGATCAGGTCTAGTATGTTGTCCCCTCTTGTGGGAGTGGTGACTAGTTGTTCCATAGCATTTGAGTTTATAATTTCCAGGAATCTTTGGGCTAAGGTGCTGGGGCTTGAGTAGTGCTCCCAGTCAATGTTTGGGTAGTTGAAGTCGCCCAATATAATGGTGTTCGGAGAGATCTTCATGTTCTCCAATGTTTTCAGGAAAGCCGAATGGGATTCCTGACTTTGAGAGGTTGGTCTGTAGGATGCTATAAACTGAAAAGCAGTCTTGCCCACTGTTAGTTGCACATGGATGGTCTCAGATACTTCGTGCAATACCACTAACCTGGAGGTGTGGATATCCTTGATAAATATGGAAACTCCCCCTCCTTTTGTGGTTCGGTCCGGGTTTTGGGGCCGAAAAGCATGATATGAGGTATAGCCTGGTAGTGCTGGGGTGCTCTCTGGAGCCTTGAACCAGGTTTCTGTCACTGCACAGATATCGATGTTCTCCATACTGAGGAGAGCTTTGAGTGCGTGCATCTTGAGGTTAAGACTTCTGGCGTTTAGCAGCATTACCCTTAGTTTCTTGTTCCTTGTGCTGTCTATGGGGTGGGTTTGACTTTTGAGCCTTGCCTAAAAAGGCACTATGGGGTGGCAAGAGCCTTTGCCAATATCCGAAAGCCCAGTGGTGACAGGTGCAAGCCATCCCTAGCGAAACAACGTGGCTTGTCGAGCATGTCATCCCAGGCTGACAGACACTGGATCCCCTTTGAATGACACCAAAATTTTAGCCAATTGTTAAAATCGATCATTTTGTCTTTGTACTGTGGCATCATTCTAGGTGAGGGTAAGATGCTGCTCAAGGTCAGGGTCATACCAGCCTGGGCTACATGATCAGAGAGCTCCTCTATGTCTCTTTTCATGTAGTCCAGGGAGGTACATCTCAGGTCATTCACACCAGCATGTACAATGACTGAGTCATATTTGTATTTGCTTTGGAGTGACCTGAGTGCTTGCGTTATGTGTCGGATCCTAGCACCCGACAGGCAGCTCACCGTGACCTTCTCTTTATTCAGCCTGGTGAGTGGGACGTCAGTGTGTCTGACAATAGAGTCACCTATAACAAGAGTATCAGGTGTGTTATTCAGCCTTAAGGGCTGTGGCTGCTTGGCACACTGACTTTGTGGGTTATGTGTTGTGTGTGTTTTGTTTTGAGGTAGCGTTTGCTTGGATGTCTGCTTTGGAGGTCTCTGTTGCTTAGGTAGATTTTTATTTAGAGCCTCCGAGTATGTTTTTGTGTATTTATGTGTTTGGTTCGCTGATGTGGTGGGACTATGTGATACTGGAATTGTGTTGTGTGAGGTTACCTTCTCCTCCTGACTGGTTACACCAGTTTTGAGATGAGAGAGCTCAGCCTCCAGTTTGGCTAAATAGTTGCATCTCTCACATATATTTGAACCTGTTTGGTGGAGGAGAGGGTTGTCACTCCATGGTATATGTAGCAACTCCCCTGAGCTGGTGTCACCCATTCTTTCTTTTTTCTATTTATTTTATATAAAATTGCTAACATAATAGGTAAAGTACTCCATGGGCATTTTTAGTCATGATGTGAGCTAAAAAAAAAAATACAACACAGTAAAGCAACAAAACAATTTATAACTATAATATGGTACATACATAGAAATACATTGCAGGTAAAGAGAAGAGTTCCTTTTTTTCTGACTTTGAGAAACATTATGGTATTTATCATTTATTACATTGATGCTCAGTATATTGAAGTTTGTAAGGCACAGCCAGAATTGGGACAATTCTAGCCATCCTTGGAAGGACTTGATAGTAATTTATGTATAGTTAAAATGTTTTTCTTTTTATATATTTTTTTACTTTGAATACTGTTTTTGTGAACTAAGAATATATTACACATTTTAAATTTACCTGAATTTACAAGTAATATACTTAATAGGGGTGACCATCATTACTTACAGCATAACAGTTTATGTATAGTTAAGGGCAATAAGGAAAAAATTGTCTGGGTTATCAGGTAGCTATAATATTTAGAAGGAATGTTCAGCAAACTGTGATCTGTATGTCTTTTGTTAAAAAAAACAAAAGAAAACAAAAAAGGGCATAATTTAGACTTGCAGTATGGAACTACTTTCTTTTCTTAGCGATAATAAAAATGGAGTAATCTGCCCAGTAAAGAGGGAAAAGATACTGGGACAACTGAAAAAATCAAGTGCAGAAATTATCATTCAAGAAACGCATCTAGATCAGCCTGAGCATATGAAATTAGAAAAAAAGGGGGCTTTACACTAATCGTGGACTTTATTTACAAGGATTGGAGGAAGGACACCCTATTATTAAAAAATAAACTACCTGTAGAAATATTAGGTAGACTATCTCAAAAACAAGGGCATTATGCTGGTGTCAAAGGTCTCCTATACGGCTAATGTACACCCATAGTCTATTTACCTTTCAAAGAGACTTAAATACAGGGGAATTAAGAATCTAATAG
The DNA here is from genome assembly GCF_019279795.1 of Protopterus annectens. Taxonomy (NCBI): domain Eukaryota; kingdom Metazoa; phylum Chordata; order Ceratodontiformes; family Protopteridae; genus Protopterus; species Protopterus annectens. Next base: position 1,056,633,810 of record NC_056747.1, on the reverse strand, counting down.
TGGAAAGTTTGAGGTTTAGAGAAAGATTGCTAGGCATTGTAGGGGACTGGAATCAGAAACGTACAATGGAAACACTGAGTGTCGAATTACTAATATTGAGAGAGAGAGAGACAAAAGATTTATTATCCAGTCTACGACTGACAGGTGTTTGCCTCTCAAAGGCCAGACAGGATAATAGGGAAGGTTATACCTATTACACTGCAAGTACTAATACTTACATTAGGATATTCAAAAGATTTATATTAAAAGTATATAAACCTTACATAAAAGCAGTTCAGGTAAGCTCAATTACCATCTCTGATCATATGCAATTGATATTCAAGACAGATGTACCAGAAACTATTAAGTTACCTAAAACTGGCGTTTTGATACCTATAAAATGAAATTAATGCTGAGACATGGGAAGAATATAAAAAATAGACTGTAAGATTATTAAAACAAGAAGTAATACTGATCATGCTACCTATAAAATGAAATTGGAACATTAAATCACATATCAAATTTCTTAGAGGAAAATCTGAACAATGTCAACTCATTTAATGCTGAGATATGAGAAGGATATAAAAATAGATAGTCACATTGTTAAAACAGAAAGAAATATATCATGCGAGGGGGAATAGGGAGTGGTATCTAAAATTAGATCAATCAACTAATAAAGAACTTGTATCTCAAAGCAAAAAATAGGACAAAAAGGCAAAATAGTCAATTAAGGAAGTTTATCTAAAAACACCAGAAGACAGAGGACTTGAGTCTGCTAAGAAATAGGAATACAATCCAGGGCGTTTATTTTATTAACACTGCTAGGTCATTAAAGGCACTCACAGCGATGCTCTGACAACAAGAACATGAAAGGTCTATTTACAATTTATATGATGAAATTCAGGTAAAAGGGAAACCCATACCTCAGGACTGCAAAGGATCCTGGTAAGTTATTTTACAGGATTATATAAAACACAAAATAACAACATAGTTGGAAAAACATTACAGATATACTGAACAAAGTTAATTCACAGAAATTAGAAGACAATGAGATACAGGGGCTTACTAAAGAAATCACTGAACAAGAAATACAACAGATACTACTGAAACAATTTCCAGGAAAATTGACAGGAATTGATGGCATTCCATTAGAGGTATGGGAATTTATTGAAGAAATAATAGTCCATGTTTGGAAAAGTTTATTTAATTTTATTATTTGAACTTGAAAAGTTCTTACCTCCTGGAAAACAGTAGTTATTGCACATATTTACATAGCAGCTAAAAACCTTCATAATCCAACCTCCTATAAGCCCATTTCAGTATTAAATCATGAATATAAAGTATTTATGGAAATTCTAGCAGCTAGAATAAGTAAGGGCTGCCCAGATTAATAGGTCTCAACCAGACAGGATTTATACAAATGAAAAGGATGGCGAGACAATTTAATCCATAATATCTTGATACTGCAAGATGCCATTAAAAAGAAAAATCCACTAATATTTGTTTTAGATGAAAAGAAAAGTTCAATGGAGTTGAACAGAACTTATTTTAAGTAATGAAAAAATACACTTTTCACATGACTTAATATGCCTACTGAGGACCATTTATCATGAATTACAGGCAACAGTAAGGGTTAGGGCTAAACTTTCAGATAACTTTCCTCTTTCAATGGGAAGTAGACAGGCATGTTCCTCTTTCAATGGGAAGTAGACAGGCATGTCCATTCTTCCCATTATTATTTGCACTTTATTTGGAACCCCTAGCAAAAGTGATAAGCGACTCAGACATAAAGGGATACAAGTGCGGTTACATGGACCTAAAATCAGCTTTGTTTCCCGATTATGTCCTAGCAACCTACCTCATCTACACATTGAATTACCTAAATTATTCCATATACTGCTCAAACATGCGAGGCTTCAGGTAATAATATTAACATGGACAAGGGATAAGCTATAGGAATCTATCTAGATGAACTATCACAATTAAAATGATAGTATCCAGAAATCTGGAAGCAAGGCAGACTTAAATATCTGGGCATTTGGTTAGCAAACTCTTGGGAAATATCATATATGTTGAGATATGATGCCATAACTGAATGAGCTCAAAATAATTTAAAAAAGTGGCTAAATCTACATCTCTACTTGGACCAGAGGCGGCAAGTTATATGATGCATATTTTATATATGCTGGGCAGGCAGTGCACCATGCCCAGGGTAGCCTGGGAATATCAAAAGCTGCCTAAAGAATTAGGGGGCTTAGCAATTTATATTTGAAACATTACAGTAAAGCAGTTATACTATATTTTACATAAGGTCTCAAAGTGATTGCTACAAAGCAAAGTGGAAAGATAAGGTAATAGTAAGGATCCAGAAATCCTGCTTTTGGGGATATTAGCATTGTGGTGGGGATTAGAGCAAAAGAAGCCAAATACAATCAAGAAAGAACTGGAGAGTTAATATAACCTCGAAGATTTAGCTAGATGAAAAAATGACTTGCTGCCTATAGAATCTTCCAAATTTGAGAAGAGGAATAAAATAGTGGGGTGGCAATGACAACTACAGTCATCATCACCAAGACACTGCATGATCTGGTGACACCACCAAGGAATACTAGAATGGGAAATGGCAAAACAGAAATGTGGAATTCCCTACAATAAACAGTTGTAATATGAGGAGTAAAAAAGAAAAATAAGTAAATGTTGGCAAACAAAAGATCATGATAAATGGCCTTACCTGGACAATTGGATTATTAAGTGCAAGAAAGGGCTTCAGGGTCAAACAAAATTAACAACCCAGGTAGTCTCTGCATTATTTCTCTACACCAGAATATCTCCTTAAGGAACTAGGAAAAGTGATAAAACTAGGATTGTGTCTGTGAGTTTTTTTTTTTTCATTTATATAAATGTATGATTGCTTATGCAATACGTGATGGTTTAATAAAGATGTTTCTTGTTTTAAAAAAAAGTAGCTCTCAAGGTTCCAAAATACAGAATTTTTTGGGGTGGAAGTTTTAGTACAAATGTTCTATGCAACTAGTAAACTAGAAAAGATTCATCTGGAGATGAAAAAGGAAAGTAAGAGGAGATTAGGGAAGAAATTTCTGAGCATGTAGTCTGTTAGCAGAATTCAAAGAGGATATAGATATGCTAATTAGTCATTTATGTAATGAGGAAATGTATTTGACTAGAGAAATCTTTCTTTTTTTTTGGGGGGGGGGAATTAAGACCATAGAGACAACATTGATTTGGACAGTAGCATTCTTAGCAAACAAAAAAAAGTTACAGCAAAATGCTGGAGAAGTGAAACTCCCCAACCTTAACAGATCTCCTTTAACTGGTTAATCCTGTAAAGGCACAGGAAAATGCATCAGGGTTCTTATATATACTACAAACTACAATAGTAAATAGATGGAAACCATGGGTGGAATTAATGGAAAATCTGTCTGACAACGCCGAGTAACAACAATTTTCACACCTTTTAAGCTGTCTGATAATCAAGGTATTAAGCAATATTGTTTTTGGGATAAGAGATTTATGGTATAAAAGGAGGAAAGGTTAACCAAGACAACAATTTGTACCTGTAGTTCTACAGGAGCTTGATTAAGACAAATGGTAATAATAGCAAAGGAAATAATCTAAGTGCAACACAGTAATTAGGAAGAGTTAGGGGGTGGTCATACAGCTTTGTCTAGAACAGTATGTGCATGACTACTGCAAGGAAGTAAAAGAAAGATTAATTATGTTCATTCTGTTATATATGTGAACACAATTTAATAAAGTTTCTCTCTCTGGAAAAAAAAAAGACATATTACTGATACATAGAATCAATACACAGAAATATACATAGGTGACGGGTGGAAAGACTGTCTTGTATAACTTTCAGACAACATAACACATTTATTTACAGAGAATAAAGTGTGAAGTCATGGTGGTAAACCCAACAAACTAACATTAGTTACAGCTACTGTAAATCTTAAAAACACTGAATACACATACATTTTTTGAATGAACATACTGGTTGGGTAACCAGTTCTTGCTGTTACAACTTGTTGCTGACAAATGGATGAGCTATAACTCCATGAGTGGTGTTTATCATAGGAAATCATTGCCAGTGCCACTTCAATAATAGTGTTGGCAATGATTCACTTGTCTTGACATCTTCTGTTTCTACATTGCTGTGCAACCTTGGAATTGATACATGCAAGTATATTTGTGTGTGTGTGTGTGTGTGTGTGTGTGTGTGTGTGTGTGTGTGTGTGTGTGTGTGTGTCTGTGTCTGTGAGGGAGTAAGTCCCCAATATGGTGGTGCAGGGGGTTGTCATCTGCAAAAATACTATTATTTTAGTATTTTTCAGCAATATAAGGCTGCAACCAATTTTGTTCATCTGAGGTGAACCATTTACAGGTTGCTTGTGTCCATTTGAAACATAGGTGCCAAACCCGGGATGAATTTCCTGTTCCCCATCCAATTATCCAAGTTGCACTTGAGTTGGGTTAGGGAGCATCTCTGCTTCACATGGATGGGGAGCCTGTTTCAGAGATGGGGTAATCTCTGGGATATATACCTGTCTCGCCAGCAGGTCCTATTTATATCACAGACGAGGTTTACGTCATTAGAATGGGTAATTCTGGTGCTGTTTGTTTTGCAGATATGTGGGAGTTCCATCAGAGTGGGGGTTGACAATGCCCTGTATATCAGGCAAAGATCTCCCCTGAAAAGCCTGTAGGAGACAGAATACAGGGATAGAGCCTTAAGGTGGTCAGTATAGGATGTTTTACTTAAGCTCTGTATTCTTTTAGTGAGGAACCTCTGTGGATGTTCCCATTGTTGGACATGCCTGGTTAGGTACATACCAAAGGGGGCACTGTGCTCAATGACAGGTCAGATGAATGATGAATACAGTGGAACAATGACTTCCTTGGACATAGATGCCATACCTTTGTTTAAAAGTTGCACAACATAGAATGATTTCCTCACTACTGTAGAGACATGATGGTCAAAGGCTAGATTGATATCTGTGTGTGTCCCTAACTTCCTGACTACTGGGTCAACTCTAAGGGGTGTGTTATCAATATAATAGCCAGCCGGGGTGGGTAACTTCCTGAAGGATACTATTATGCATTTCTTGGCATTTAGCTTTAGTCCATGGCTCTGACACCAGTTGTATGTCTGTGTCAGCGCCTCCTGGAGAACATGCGTGTCAGTGTGGGATTCAATGACAGCTCCTAATTTGCAATCACCTGCAAATTTAGTCAGCCAGAGACCACTGACATTGGCCTTGACTTCAGAGAAGTAAATGCCAAAAAGAAGCAGTCCATGCACTGATCCCTGAGGGACTCCACTTGTGACTAGCGTCTTTGTAGAGGTGGACTCTCCAATTCTAACTTCCTGGGTCCTGTCTGTGAGCCACTTGGCTATCCACCTGGTAACATACAGGTTTGTACCTAACCTCGAGTTTGTCAACAATGCCCGAGTGGGGTATTAAGTCAAATGCCTTGGCCAGATCAAGGTAGGCAGTTTGAACCATTTTGGCCTTATCCATTGCTTTGGTAACCTTCTCAAAAAAGTCCACCCGGTTAAGTAGGCATGATCTGCCCTTGATGAAATCAGACTGGGTTGGGTTCAGTGTCTATTGATCATTTCCATGGCATTACATACAAGATGAGTGAGACTTAGTTGTCTGTAGTTTCCAGGGTCTGTAGATGGCCCACCTTTGTGTAGAGGGATGACTGTTGTTGTTCTCCATTCATGAGGCATGAAGCCCATTTGGAGGCTATAGTTAAACAGCAATTCCAGAGGCCCTGATAGGTCATGTTTCATGCTATTTAGAACGCATCCTGGGATATTGTTTGGGCTCACTGATGCAGTGTTCTTGGCCTTAGAGAGAGAGCATTAAGGACCTGTTCCCTGGTGATAGCAGGGGGAGTTGTATTTGATATTTGATGGTATTTCCTGAGGGAAGGTTGATAGGGAGAGAGGGGTAAAGTTGGAAATGAATTTATCAGCCAGTAGGTTTGTTATGTCTTCTGGCTCAGTATTGGTGGCTCCATTTAGAATGAGCTCTGCACACAACTATGTATTGTCTTTAAGGTTGCAGACATAGCTAAAGAATGCCTTGTGGTTGTCCTTGGCCTGGGAAGCCAAATTCACCTCAAATTTAGCTTAGGTAGACTTTATTTGTCCTCTGAGATGTTTAGTTTGATGAGAGTGCTTTTATCCTGCTGGCTGCTTCTGTGAAAGGCAATTCCAGGAGGCAGGTGTGACCTTGACAAAAACCTCCACACCCAGAGTGAGTTGAAATGTTGTTCAAAGCCATGCACACTCAGGACCTTAGTCAGTATGCTGACATTTTGGGAGTTGGTTTTCTCAATTTGGAGGAGCATTATTTTGAGCATAGCAGTCTAAATAAGAGAGAGTTTAGAAACAGCAGCACCCATCCTGTTACATACATCCCCATGACTTTAGCTAGTAAGACATAGAATACACCTGAATATTTTTTTAGTAGTTTGTAGCAATGTAGCATTCTGTGACAAGACTAATGTACTCTCTGGCAAGGCATACTCCAATCTGGGTATCAGGGCATTTTTGCCTATTACCATAGCTGCCTCTCTGGTAAGCAAGTTCCTTGGTGCATAAAGATATTTAAGTTGTACAAATATCCATGTGCTCTGTGAGGTAGGTAAATTACAACTGTTTATTTAAATGGACACCCAGGTACATCAGTGTTATCTTTGCTGTGAGCCACACCACTATCCTGCACCCAGAAAATGACAAGCCAGCCTGTTGCTGCTCACGTTTGTCAACCTGACTAGCTCTTTTAGCAAGTGGGTGAATTAGTCAAACCTGAATCATCTGGGGTCCTCAGCCTGGATCCTAACTCTGCACCACTGAGATGGTTATAAAGTACAGTTGTGTACACGTACCATAAATGTAGATGTTCGAGTGTATTCACTGTTGCAGTCATTACATTTGGGTAATCTACTGGCAGGTTGCCCTCAGTGGGCCTGATTAACAAATTCTTGGGTCCTGCATCAGATGCTGTCCCTTCTTCCATGATGTCAGGTCATCAGGGGTATAAAACATGCAGCCAACGTCATTACATCAGTTATTCTTGCCCCAGATGTCAGGTGCCCCCCTAATGGGGAGCGAATAAACACAAAAACACAACAGTATACCTCCAACCAAAAGCAAATACACCAAAAAGGCTTTTAAGCATAGTAAAGGAAAGTAGAGGTATAGTCAGAAAATCTAGGGGGCTGGAGGGAGGGTACCCAGGACTGCAACAGTGAATAAACTCGAACATCTACATTTATGGTATGTGTACACAACTGTACTATGTTCTTCGTGTTTCACTGTTGCAGTCATTACATTTGGGTAGATTCCCAAAGCTATGGTTGGGAGGAGGAGTTTATACAGCATTAGGGCCAGCTATAAGGCCCTGCAAGACAGCAGTGGGAAAGCCAGCTCTGGATTTAGAGAAAAATGATAACGCTTGGTGAAAGTATGCACAGAACTCCAGGTAGCAGCTTCCAGGATTATCCTTGCTAGGGACACCACTGAGAAAAGCTGCAGAAGTAGATGCAGCCCTGGTGGAGTGAGATCTGATCCCCTGGGGGATAGGTTTTCCATGGTGCTTATAGCAGAAATGAATGCAATGGCTTACCCATTTAGAAATGGTTTGTTTTGAAACAGCCTTTTCCTTTGCCCCTGCAGCAAATGCTACCAGCAATTGTTCAGATTTTTTTTGGAGATTTAGTCCTGTCCAAGTAGAATCTTAGTGTCTGTGCACATCCAAGGAATGCAGAATCTTTTCCCCTTTGTTCCGTCGATTGGGAAAAAAGGTTGACAAATGAATGGACTGATTAAGTGCCACACTGGAAACCACCTTGGGCATGAAGGATGGATTGGTCCTGAGGGATACCCTGTCTGCATGAAAGATGATGAAAGGCTCCACTGCCATAAGGGCCTGTAATTCAGATATCCTTCTAGCTGAAGTGATTGTAAAAGGAAGGCTGTTTTCCAAGAAAGAAATTTTAAGTCTGCAGTAGCAGCTGGCTCGAAAGGAGGCAGAGTGAGTTTCTCCAAAACAAAGTTAAGGTCCCAGGCAGAGGCTGGAGCTCTCCTTGGTGGTCTCAAGTTTTTTGTCCCTCTGAGATACTGCTTGAGCAGAGGATGTGAGAAGAGGGGTGGTTCCATGCTATAGTGCGCTGAAATAGCTGAGGCATGAATTTTAATGGAGGAAAAAGACAGGCCCTTGTGAAGCATCTCAGTTAAGTATTGCAAAATCTCAGATAAATTGGGTGCTGCTGTGCTCATCCCTCAAGATTGGTTCCAGGCACAGAAACTTTTCCATTTGTCAGCATAAGCTTTTCTAGTACTAGGTCTCCTCGCTTCCAAGATGACATCCATCACAGGTTTGCTGAGAGATGAAAAGGGTGACTTTAAGTGATTAGCCAGGCTACAAGAATTAATGTTGGAAGCTGAGGGTGCAGAATTTGGTTCTCTTGCTGAGGCAGCAGGGAAGGGGTCTGAGGCAGGTGCCATGGAGATATTTGCGACACAGTGAGCAGGAAGGGGTACCAGTGTTGGCACGGCCAGTCTGAAGCAATCAAAATCATCCTTGGTGTGCCCTGTTTGACTTTTAGTAGAACTTTGGAGAGCAGTGGCAGAGGGGGAAAAGCGTAGACTGATAGATTTTTTCAGCTGAAGGACAGAGCATCCACTTTCCATGCTTGTTTGTGGAGTCCTTGTGCAAAGCTTGTCCAACTGGTAGTTCTGGGGGGAGGCAAATAGATCTATGTCTGGGCTCCCCCATTTGTTTGTCAACATGATGAAAATCCGTGGTTGCAGTTTCCACTCATGTGGGTCCATGAGGTTTCTGCTTAATCCGTCTGTCAGTGTATTCAATTTTCCTGGCAGGAATTGAGCTTGGAGATGCACTTGGTAGCTCAAGGCTGTGTTCCACAATGCCATGGCTAGTCTGCAGAGGGGGTAGGAATGTGTACCCCCCTGCTTGTTTATGTACCACATAACCGTGGTGTTGTCCATCTTTACCATTAATGGTCCTGGAAGAATGTAGTCCTTGAAGTCTGTCAGAGCATTCTGTACAGCTAACATTTCTTTTTGATTGATATGCAAGTGCATTTGATTTGGGTTCCATTTGCCCTTAATGCACTTCCCTGCCAGGTGAGTCCCCCATGCATAGTCTGATGCATCTGTAGTTAGGGTTTGGGTGGCAGGGGGTAGTGTGAATGGTAATCCCTTGTTTTGGTGGCAGGCTTCTGCCCACCACAGGACCTCCAGGCATAGGCAAGGTATGATAGGAATCATTGTTCCCAGGCTGTGACAATGTTGACTCCATAGACTTTTTCGGTGCCACTGTAGTTTCCTCATATGCAGTCTTGCATATGGAATTAGAAGAATGCAGGAGGCCATGAACCCCAAGGCTTGCAGTATTTGTCTTGCAGATAGCATGGTTTTTGTGACCATTTGTTTGAAGTAAGTTACCAAATGAATTTGATTCTCTGGCATGAGGAAAGCCATCTGGGCAGTTATATTCAAGCTTGCACCCAGGAATGCAATCTGTTGACAGGGTACCAACTGTGATTTTGTTTTGTTTATGGTGTACCCTAGACAAGTTAGAACCCTTTTTACAAATGCCAGATGATTTAAAAGTATGGCCTGTTTTTCTGCCTGAATTAGACAATCGTCCAGGTATGGATATATTTGAATATTTCTTTGCCTGCAAAATGCAATAACTGGAGCCAGGCACTTTGTGAATACCCTGGGTGCAGTAGACAAGCCAAAAGGCAGTGCAGATAACTGATGATGCAAGTAGCCTGCAAGATTCCCTGATTGGGATGTGCGGGAATGCTTCTTTTAAATCTAGAGTTGCCAACCAGGTGTCTTTGCCTAGCATAGGTAGTAAATGGTGAAGAGTCAGCATCTTGAATTTTGGAATCTCCAGAAAGGTGTTTAGAGTAGAGAGGTCCAGGACTGGACACCATGATTTGTCTTTTCTGGGTACCAGGAAAAGCCTTGAATAGAAACCTTGTCCCTTTTCCTCTTCTGGCACCAGTTGAATAGCCCCCATGCTTAAGAGAGAAAGTACTTATTTTTGAGCCTGGGCCCACTGATTCGGGGGCAGGTCTGGACACCTGTTTAGTGTTGGCAATGTGTGGAAATGAAATCTGTATCCCTGGGACACTATTTAAAACCCATTTGTCCTGGGTTATGAGTTTCCAGTTCTTTGCATGAAGAGCAATCCTTCCCCCCAAAGGGGCGGTTGAAAGATAAGTGCTTGGTAATTTTAACAGGAAGTCATTGAGACTATTTATGTAGGGGGGTGTCTTGGTATTTCCAGATTTGGAAGGGGAGGCCCCCCCACTGCTTAGCTCTGAGAGTACCCTGGGACTGAAACCTGGGGGTTTTGCTGTGTCTGGGTTTAGCTTGAGAGGATCTGGAAGGGGCTGGAAAGGACTAATTCTTAGTAGGCCAATGCCTACTAAATCTTGGAGGTTGCACTTGTAAGAAATCTTTAACAGTCTGCATAGATTTAGCTTTATCTTCCATCTTTTTTAGAACTTCTTCAGCCTTATTGCCAAACAGGCGGTCCTGATTTAAAGGAGAATCCAACAATTTAACTTTAACATGATCAGGCAAAGATTGCTCCTTAGGCCAAGCATGCCTTTTAAGCACAGTCCCAGTAACAGCAGCCCTGCAGGAGGCCTCTAAAGAATCAAAACCACATTGCAAAGTATGTTTTCCAACTTGTTCAGCAGAATGCATTAAATCCTGTAAATCTTTATTTTCCACACAGTCAGGAATCAACAATTTTCTGTTTAAGCAGTCCAGTAATATGCTGTTGATATTTTAACATATGAAATTGGCAGTTTAATGCTCTGATTGCCAAAGCCGCAGAAGTATAAACCTTTTTACCCCATCTATCCAGTGCCCTGGAATCTCTATCCGAAGGGGTAGGATTTTTAGCAGTAGAAGCCTTAATGCCCTTGGGCCCCTGAGAAATGGTTTCTGGATCTGCAACAGGGCTTTTGAAAAGGAACTTGTGGGACTCAGAAACCCTGAAGTATCTGTGAGGTTTACTAGGAGCCGGAGGCAGGGAATCAGGGGCCAAACTGGATTCCGAGAACACATCAACAACAATGTCTAGTACAGGAGGTATAGCCAAAGGCCTATGCTGAGGCAGAAACAGGAACTTCCCAAGCCTCTTTTTTGAATCAGAAAATTCCTGGCTTTCCCAGTGGAAATGCTCCCTCAAAGCATGTAAAGTTTCCCCAAAAGAAAAGTCCTCATTAGGGGAAGCAGAGGGAATCGAGTCCTCTGCACCGGAATCCTCATAAGTAGGTATGGACAAATCCAGGTCATTAGAAGAGTCAGAAGAAACAGAATCCTGATCAGAAGATTCATAATCAAGCTCAGCCCTAGGCCTCTTAGAGATAGCGGGGTTGACTACCCCTGATTAGAGAAATTAGATCTTCAGCCATTTTTATCATTTGTTTTTTTAGGCATAGGGGCCTGAACACGTGGCCTGGGCGTCAGTCTTTTAGACATGGATCAAGATTTAGGCCTTAGTAATGAAGGCAGTCTCAATTTAATATGCAAGTCTGTAGGCCTGAATACACCCTCAGAAGCCGGTGCCTGCACAACGGCTCCGGACCGATCCAAGGTAGAGACATCCACGGGTTCAATAGGTGAAGCATCTTGCGGCATACCGGACTCCAAATGGGTCTCAGTAGAGGCCTGCGAATCAGACGTAGCGGGTATCAGGGGTTGCGAAAGCACCTCACTGAGTACCAGTGAACTGGCGACTGGCTTAGGAGAAGCATTGTCAGCAGTTTTGGACCTCGGTGGCCTGTCTCTGTCTTTATCCTTGTGTTTTTTCAGAATTCCAGTAGTTGGAATGCTAACCAATGACATCTCTGGATAATTAAACTGAGAACCAAAATAATTAGAGGCAAAAATGTACTGATGATGGATAGTGTGCTGATTAAATAAAGCACAAAACCGACAGCAAGGTACGTCGTGGTCAGGGCCTAGGCAAGGAATACAGTACGAATTAAAATCTTTATGAGGCGTTTGCTTTCCACAAGAAATGCAAGTATTCACTTTTACTGACATCGGTAAGGAGCAAGAAAAAGTTTCCCCAACGGGGTACTTAGCTTTTAGTTGAAGACTTCGGTTCTGAAACTCGAAAACATAAATTTCAAGAGTCGGCCGACCGGCACTTGCGAACTGCTTCTGCTTTGGGCACCGCATGGCAAGAAAGACTGATGTAATGACGTCGGCTGCATGTTTTATACCCCCTGACGACCTGACATCATGGAAGAAGGGACAGCATCCGATGCAGGACTCAAGACTTTGTTAATCAGGCCGACTGAGGGCAACCTGCCAGAAAATTACCCAAATGTAATGACTGCAGCAGTGAAACACGAAGAACATCTATTGTTCTCTAACTACCAGTAAAATCCATCTCAACAACAAATGTAAGAATGAAAATTGCAAAGTCAGGATGAAAAGATGAACAGGCTTTTTAACTTAAAATCCCCCACCCCGACAAAGCATTTTTAACATACTGCACCTAAAGACTTTAATTCTAGGCAGCCTATTCTTACAATTTCCCATCATTAGTTCTTTAATATTTATGTTTGACACAGCATCATTTTTTAACTGCACTGTTTCTTCTGGGAGTGATCACAGCTTCTTTCCTTTATTGTTTTTACCGAAGACTTGCTTTGTCAGTACTTTTGCATCTTACACACCCTGTTTAAGACTGCATTGTTTTGCTCCAAGAAATTACCTCAATACCTTGGTAACAAACTGTGTTCTAGAATGACCTCATTCTTACAGATGTCATGACTTTGTATATGTTCGCAGTTTCAGAATCACTACCCTAAATTTTGCACTACCTTTTGTTCAAAATCACTCAACACTGCTCGGAGGTATCTTCATGTTCAGAATGAATAGCTCTCAGTTTGACAGTAATGTATCCCTGTCTGGTTATGAATGCATTTTCTGACTCACTCCTCAGATCTGAACTTCAGATTTTGAAGGGATATTTTTATTCTTGGAATCAGTTTGCCTTGGTCTTTTCATCATTTACATTTCTTTCTGATAAAGAACTTATTTTCAGAATCACTTACCCCATAACTGAACTCATCAGTTTCATAATCACTATCCATATAAGAGCACATCAGTTTCATAATCACTATCCATATAAGAGCACATCAGTTCCCCTTCAGCCTGTGCAACTTCCAGATTTTAAGAATAGCAGGGAGGTGGTGGAAGAGAAGGATGGGGCTAAAAATGACTTTTCTGACAACACCATAGCATACCTCTCAACCTCTTAGTGTAAAAAAAATCTGGACAGAGCCAAAAATAAGGGGACAACAGCAGAAAATAGGGACAGAATTTAAAGATCTTATAAACTTAGAAAGTTGCTTGAACAACAGGCATGGCTATCTGCATTTTCTAAAGGAACTGAAACCTGAAACTAAAATGTCTTATTATTTAGTGACTACAATCCTTAGTGATTTGCCAGAAAACCACAAATTTTATGAGGAAAGGCCCAAAAATATGAGGCAAAAATCTGGACAGTTGAGAGGTATGCACCATAGTGATAGTGGCATTACTTGTGTAGAGCTCTACAGCTATAGTCTGCAGTGTATGCAGTGTCACTCTCAAGCTGGGAGAAGAAAATCAGCAGATGAACTCCAAGTCACCTCTTTTAAAAGTTATGAGAATATTCAAAAATGGGGATTACAGGTGTGGTGAAATAACTGTTATTTTGCAAAGTACAGCCATTTTGAAATGGTGGAACAATTAGAATTAGTGTGGGTAGACTCTTATTCGAACTGGTTTGAGATCAATTTACTACCTAACCTAACATCCAGTACTGTTATTACCAAAATTAAACATCATTTCTCAGTCCATGGTACTCCACACACAGTTTTTTCTGACAATGGTTCTCAGTTTACCAGTCAATTGTTTCAGAGATTTGCAAAAGAGTGGGACTTTATCCAAGTTACTAGTAGTCCTGAATATCCACAGGCAAACGGCCTTGCTGAAAATGCAGTACAGAGGTCAAAGCATGACAATACCAATGTCTTCTTGAATTTACTTAATCTCAGAAATATACCCCATGACAATCTACTTGGTTTGCCTGCTCAGAGACTTTTATCTAGTCAAACCAGAACAACCTTGCCTATCAATTCTAGTTTGTTGGTGCCTAATGCTAAAAACAACAGAGCAACCAAAGCCCAACTTTTTAAGAAGCGTTCTTCTCAGAAGTTCAGCTATGATAAAATGAGCAGATTTCTTCATCTGTTAAAAGGAGGAGAGACAGTGAGGATGCAAACAGCGAAAGGCTTTGATCGATTTGGTCAAGTAAGAGGTATATGTGCCGAGCCAAGATCCTTAGTGGAATCTGAGGGTATAGAGTACCAGAGAAACCGCAGACATCATCTTCCTGTACCAGGAATGATATTGCAACATTGTACCTGTGATACAGACTCTAGATCTCAGAACAACCATGACAATGCTCATACCAAAGAACATGTCACAGTATCCATTTCCCTTCCTGATGATGTCCCAGTTGTCCCCAAAGCTGAACATTCCTTGAGGACCGTCCCCATTGCTAGCTCCAATTCTGACTTTTATGTTACATGATCAGGTCGTATTTCTAGACCTAGTGTAAAATACACAGCAACCTGGACATGATTATTTTATACATGTCAAATTCTGTATGATTGCATGTCATATCATTAGTTCTGTATAATTGCATGTCAAAAGATCATTTCTGTAAATTGCATGTCATTGAATACTGTCACTTCGTATATGGACTATTTCTCAAAGAGGGAAGCTGTAGATCAGTGCGTGTGTATGTACCTTTAAGAAGCATTTCCAGATGTAGCACACGTGCATATAAATAATGAGCAGTGCCATTTTGAGAGAACAGCCAGAGTGTTAACATGTATGAGTGTGATAGTCCGTTTGTTTATAAGTTTAGCTAAGTTTAAGTTACAAAGTTACTGAATTAAAACACACAAATAAACTGAAGAAAAACAAAAAAGATGGACTGTACCCTAAAATCACACTGTTTATTCACAAGACACAATCCAGTAAAGCGCATTTCGTTTAGCCCAATGGCCAAACTTCATCAGACAAATGCTATACACCATTCCTTTCTTAAATAGCATGTAAATTACGTAATAACCAATTATTCAATTTATAAATAATTACTAGTCTGTAATGAATATTCTCGCCTTAAGTTAAAATCATTTAAATAACAAATCTACGTCAAAAACCATAGAACACGAATGTCTAATACCCCCTTTTTAAACATTAATAAAACTTAGACCTTAGTTATGTACATTAAACATACACCAATATACAATCCTTAGAGAACTTTAAAGTATTGTGCACGACTCTAACAACAATAGTTACCCAACATCAGTCATGGACTATACGGCATATAAAAAAACTTGTAGGGCCGAAACTAAAATAATAAATTAAAATCAATAATCCATCATACATAACTAGCCCTGTGTGCACAATATTGTACAAACCTAGAATAAATTATCATCATAAAAACTACACAAACATAAATGTGTGACAAGAAAGACCTCCTCGATTTACGATTGGTTTTACCGATGTAGAAGGCTGGGCACAATTGACACTGCGCTAAATACACTATACACATTTTGTACTAGGGACAAGTTAAACTGCAATTCGAAATCCATAGTGTATTTAGTGCAGTGTCAATTGTGCCCAGCCTTCTACATCAGAGAGGGTGTATGAACACACCTATTATGTAAAGAAAAATAAAATAGATAGTGCTTTGGCAAGACACACAATGGAGCATAGGCGACACTCTTTTTAAATTCAGAGTAATCGATAATGTAAGATCAGATAATCGAGGAGGTCCTACCAGTTTACTACTTGAAAAATTAGAATTAATGTGGCAGCTTAGGTTGAACTCGTACTCATACCCAGGATTGAATGATTTTTGTTCAATATCATGTGCATTAAAACTTAAAAGTTTATTGAGATAAGAGTTCACTACAGGCTTATTGGTGTACCTGAATAATATCATTCTTGTCACACATTTATGTTTGTGTAGTTTTTATGAAGTTAATTTATTCTAGGTTTGTACAATATTGCACAAATAGGGCTAGTTATGTATGATGAATTATTGATTTTAATTTATTTTAGTTTCGGCCCTACAAGGTTTTTTATATGCCGTATATTCCAT
Source organism: Protopterus annectens (assembly GCF_019279795.1). Taxonomy (NCBI): domain Eukaryota; kingdom Metazoa; phylum Chordata; order Ceratodontiformes; family Protopteridae; genus Protopterus; species Protopterus annectens. The sequence goes on along the minus strand of NC_056747.1, from coordinate 1,056,617,563 downwards.
GACTGATGTTAGGTAATTATTGTTGTCAGAGTCGTACACAATACTTTAAAGTTCTCCAAGGATTGTATATTGGTGTATGTTTAATATGCATAACTAAGGTCTAAGTTTTATTAATGTTTAAAAAGGGGTATTAATAGACATTCGTGTTCTATGGTTTTAGACGTAGATTTGTTATTTAAATGATTTTAACTTAAGGGGAGAATATTCACTACAAACTAGTAATTATTTATAAATTGAATAATTGGTTAATACGTAACTTACATGCTATTTAAGAAAGGAATGGTGTATAGCATTTGTCTGATGAAGTTTGGCCACTGGGCTAAACGAAATGCACTTTACTGGATTGTGTCTTGTGAATAAATGGTGTGGTTTTAGCGTATAGTCCATCTTTTTTGTTTAAGTTACAAAGCCTCATTTCTGATGTGTTTGTATAATAAAGCTGCTTAAACTGAACCCAAAATGTTTGTCTGTTTTATCCTGACCAGACAAGCAACAGAAGTCAAGTCCCTAGCGCTCTTGGAATAGCAGAAGTGATAAGCTGGTTACTGATTTTTTCCCCAGCAGCTAGACAAAGGATAACAGTCAGCCATTTTGCCTTTAGTTACATTTAGTGATACAATGTCTTTAGAAGCAGATGTGAAGAACCAGTCTAATATATTTTCTATTAAATCTAGATACTGCTGCCATATTCTTCACTGAAAAGAAAGAAAGAAAGAAAAGAGGGGGATGGATGAAAAAGGCAGACACTATTAGTGACTTGGAGAATTGTATTGAATTACAGAACAGTTCTATATGCTATTCACTGTAACAGTAGAGGATTACGTCTCTTTTTGTTTCTTTGGGTTACAGACCCTCCTCAAGAGGTGCTCCTTCTGTTTAAAATTCTGCACAGCATTATATCACCTCCCTGATTAACTTGCCAGACCATATGAGAGAAAATGACTGTCTAGCCTTTAAGAAGAAAGATTTCAGGATTGACACTCCATAAAATAATTTACTGAAATCTGAAGCTAAACAGAAATGTGCATAGACTCATCCATCCTTGGTCCATATTGGTACTATGCTTCACAGCAAACTTTTTCCAATCACAGCACACTTCAGTGCTTACAGATTACCGCTACCAAAGTCACGTCACGCAAGCATAATGATCATATTGGGCCTTGTAATTCCACCTTACTTTAGATATCTTGTGCATTCAGCCATGGCTAGGAAAGAATTTGCTTTAACAAGTTAATTTTAGTTGCAAATTCATCTTGCCAAAAATGTATCCTTTTCAAGACACTGTAGTGCACTAGGACTACCATAAAACTAATAGTATACAAAATAATAAAAAAAATATATATTTTTTAAGTGGGAAATATACAGAGTAAATAATATGAACGCAAAGGGACTCGATCGTCTCCCTTTATGGTGACTACATCACAAATCTCGGTCATATATCATTTGGACAGAGCAGTGGTGCAGCGGTAGCATTATCACCTCACAGCAAGTGGTTCTCCAGTTCAATTCTCAGCTAGGGTACCTTCTGTGTGGAGTCTGCATGTCCTCCCTGGTTCATGTGGGTTTCCTCTAGGTACTCCGGTTTTCTCCCATGTTACAAAGATATGCGTTTGGAGCGTTTCTCCCCGGGCCTTCACTGAAAACTGGCTTCGCTCCAAGTCAGACTTTCCTGGTAAACAAATGTTAAATAAATCATCGATTTAAAGCTTCAGAATGATTACTTTCTTTGAACAGAATACCTATATATGAAATATACATGTGAAGAGGGCCATGCCAACACTCACTGCATGAAGAGAAAGACAAAAACACAGGTACCAGATGAACAGCTCTGTCTTCACCTCAGAGCCAATAGTATGTATAAGTCGTCAAACTGCCACAGTAGAAGGAAAATTCTTTATTACAAGGACAAAAATGAAAGCTTTCACAACCTTCCAGGTTGCTTCACCAGACTTAATAAAATATCCTATGCCATATATATATATATATATATATATATATATATATATATATATATATATATATATATATAATATAGTGACCAATCAGTTAAGACAAATATTTATATCAGACTCGATTAATTTAAAAATAGTGGGGAAAAAAACATAGACATAAAACTGTTAAAAACAATATACGAGTTCAAGTGTGAATGCCTATATAACCATGTAGAAGGGAATTAGTGCTTTAAGGGTCTTGCCTTTAAAAATGGTTTCAAAGAAACAGTTTCATGAATGCCTGGGGGTTCATGCATTAGCTTGATGATATTTTTGGTAGAAAGAAGAAAGGTATGATCTATTGATTCATTATGAAGAAAATTAATTGTGTCATGGAAAAGGAATTGCTGATTTGGAATCATGTCCAGAATTCTTCACAAGACAGCCTAAAAGGATGCTGAAACTAAATGTGAATGAGGTGATCATCAGTTTGAAGGTAATATGAACTGAATAATGGGATTTGATTGGAATAGTTGATGTTTACATGAAAAGGCTTGAGCTGCCACTACTGATGATGATGAATACATACAAGGCCAACAGAAAGCGATGGAGCCATATAGACAATAAAATGCACAATTCAGAAAATGGCTGCAGGAATATTTAGGAAACTTGACCAAATTACAACCCAGCTGTTTGAAGCATAAAGCAAGAAAGATGAATGTAGTTATTTTTGAAGAGGCAAGAGAAAAGTGATTTGCCAGACAATACGAGGAAAAATGATGGAGTGGTTTTATTAAAGATACCTTTGGTGATTCATCTGCAAAATGGCTGGCACTACAGAGGCCAGATATGGAATGCCCAAACCAATGCTTGACTGAGTTTTCAACTTGTTATGGGATCAGGTAAAAAAACTTGTGATGGCAGAGAACTTAATTTGTGCAACAAGATTATTCAGCAGTAACCTTCAAGAGGTGCTCTTAACTTGTGGATGACATTAGGGCTGTAAATCTAAAAGAAAAGTTTGTTTAGGTGTTTTGACTATTCTGATGAGATATTTCCATTTGCTATACTAAATAGTGAACTATTATTCACAATTTATGCCCACTTTAGAGACTTCTACTTCAATGTTTATCCTTCCTTCTCTTTCTTGTGTGTGTGCATATATATTATATATATATATATATATATATATATATATATATATATATATATATATATATATATATATATATAGACACACACACACATATATACACATAAATTAAATATATAACTATATCTATGTGACATGCAACTTCTTACTAAAAGTGATCTACTCAAGTCGTTGAAAAAGTTATCTAATGATATTTTATCTTTAATAAATTTTACCAGTTACAGCTTTGATAAGAGGGAACATTTATGATTTTTTGATCATGAGTTCCCTTAAAGATTTATAATTAATATTACAGTTTGCTGGATTGTACCAGCTAGTGGAGCACTTCCAGTGTTTTTTTTTTCTTTTTCTTCCATTGTAGTGTGACTGTGAAGTTCTTATATGAGTATGGGGTGAGAGGAGGCAGACCCCCCCCCATGGGTGGCTGCAAATATTTTGCTTCCCTAAAAAAAAAAAAAAAAAAGAGAGCCTGTGCTTTTTTTTTTTTTTTTTTTTTTTTTTTAGTATTGCTGGTTTAGATGAAGTGGGTTTAGAGAAGTTGTGTTCCATAATTTTAGATGAAATGGTAGACACCAATAAATACTCATATGCAAATACATATGTACATGTATGTATGTATACCTTTTCTAGATACTGTTTTAGTTAAACATTATATACTCACCAAAACTAGACATCTGTGTTGTCCATTTTCATTCTTCCTCAACCCATGGGTCCTTGGATCTGACTCAGCCACATATTCCAGACTTTGGATGCAACTCTCGAGCTCCTCCTCCTACCCATAATGCCTTAATCCATCCCCATTACCTCAGATTCAGTTTGTTGCCATTAGTCTCTATAGCTAAACTTTTAAATCTGGTTGCCCTAATTAATTCTTCCTCAACCCATGGGACACAGTCCCCAGCTACGTTTATCTTGGGAGGCCCTCATGGAAGGATATTCCAGAATACCTTCGAACCAAAGGCGACTGTTTCTAGAAATATTCAATTAGTAATGAGCAACAAAGGTATGAGCACTGGACCATGTGGCTGCAGTGCAAATATCAACAGATGTTCTTAACCAAAAAGCAGATGAAGCAACCATGGATCTGGTTGAATGAGCTTTGGGGAAGTTTGGGTAAAGTCATGCCTTGATGAGAATAGATCCAATAAATATAATCTGTAATCTTCTTAGCTAGAATGACTTTAGAGAATGGGCAACCCAGCCTTTTTGGTGAAACAGTGACAGAGTTTATCTGATTTTGTAATTTGTTTTGTCCTGTGAAGATGAAAACGTAACTGTCCGTGTATATCAAGGAGATGAAGCATGTACTCTCCTTTATTCTAAAATTTTGGAAAAAAGACTGGCAAGTGAATAGATTGATTGTTATTTTCAGAAGTCACTTTGGTTAAAAAAGAAGTGTTTGTCTGTAAGATAACCCTATCTTTATGAAAAATTATGCAAGGGGTTTCTGAGGAAAGAGCATGGAGTTCAGATATTCTTTTTGCAGAAGTAATGGCTACCAAGACCATTTTCCATAAAAGTAATTTTAAATCCGTTTTATCTGAAGGGTCAAAACGTTTCTGAGTTAGACCTTGTAGCACAAATATGAGATCCCAAGTAGGTAAAGGATCCTTTATTGGTGGTCTGAGAAGAAAAATACCCTTTAGAAATACTTTGCATAATTTGGATGAACCAGTGAATACATTTTGTCTCCAGTGTGAAAATTTGAAGTTTAATCATAGAGAAACTTACTCGTTCTTTAAAAAAGATTGCTAAAAATTGAAGTACTGCAGACAATGGTGCAGATAAAGGATCAAGCTTATTATTCAAAATCCAAAGGGAGAATCTTTTCCACTTTCTCTTGCAAACTTTCTTACTAGATTCTTTTTGAGAAGCCAAAATAATGGTCCATACAGGGGAGGACAGCCTGCGCTGTCTAACCATTACTGGAAGTGGAGAAACCATGTGGTTATAGTTTGAGGGCCTGTACATTGGGATGTTGGATCCCTGATTAGCGAGAGGGGAGATCTGGAGTTGGCTCCAGTGTCCATGAAGGATAACAAAGGTGAGACCGTAGGAAGGGAAAGCATACTTACCAAGGCCAGAAAGGGAAAATGAGGATTCCTGAGCTCTTCAGGCAACTTGTTTTCTGCAGAAATTTGGAAATCAACAGGAGAGGGGGATAAGCATAAATAAGATCAGTGGGCCAATTGTGGACTACAGTATTTCTTGGTGACTCCCCCTGAAAGGGGATAAGAGCAAAGTATCTGCTGCACTTGTTGTAGGAAGTCACAAAGAGGTTGCAGCAAGGTTGGCCCCAATGACAGAACAACATTCCACCACAGACTGGTTGAGAGACCACTCATGAGGCATCATGGTGGATTTGCTTAGTTTGTTTGCTAATACGCATTTTTTCCCCATAAATGCATTGCAATTAGAAAGTGTTCTGATGAGATGGCCCATTCTCACACTCTTATGGCCTCTCTGCAGAGGGGATAAGATTTGAGTTCCTTCTTTTCTGTTTTGTCTTCCAGACTACAGACATGTTGTCAGTCTGAACTGCAATAGTCCCTAGCGGGAGAGCATCTTGTCTCATCTCTAGTACACTGATATGCAAACTCGTCTCTTGGGGGGACCATATACCTTGGACCATTTTTCCCAAGAAATGGGCCCCCCAGTTGAGAAGCATCGGTGGTCACTGTAGCCATTGGAGGTGGTAAAACAAAGGGTTGACCTACCTGAATATCGCCTAATTGGCTCCACCAGTGAATGTGCTGCTTGGAAATCAGAGTAAGCTTGACTGGAAAGGACAGGGGTTGATGAAGAATGGATCACTGAACAACTACAGTCCATTGAAGAACATACATAAAGAAACGTGCCAAGGGAAGTAATACAACTGCTGCTGCCATGGAACCTAGTGCTTGAAGGACTGATCTTGCCGGAGGAGATTGATGGGAAATAAGTAGATGAACTTGATTTCTGATAGTGGATATGCGATGAAGTGGTAGTGATGCTACCTGTGCTGTTGCATCTAGAACTATACCAATGAACTCCAGGCTCTGAACTGGTGTTAGGTTTGATTTGGCATAGTTTATTGTTATCCCCAGTGACTGGTAAATCTGGAGCAAATAGTCCCTGGAATGTAGAAGGAGATGCTTAGAGGGGGAGGTAAGGAGTCAGTTGTCCAGATATGTAAACACTTGCAATCCTTTGAGTCTCAGATGAGCAGCTACCACTGCTGTAAATTTGGTAAACACTCTGGGGGCTGTGGTGAGAACAAAGGGCAGGACTCTGAATTGGTAGTGACTGGCTCTCAGCCAAAACTGTAATTGTCTTCTAGAGTGCCTGTCAATTTGTATATGATAGTATGCATCCTGAAGATCTATCGAGCACATCCAATCGTCCTTTTGAAGATAAGGTGGGATGGACTGTACCATGACCATTCGGAACTTTGACTTCTTCACATGCTGATTCAAATTGCTTAGATCCAAAATGGGTCTGAGGTCTTCTGTTTTCTTTGGCACTAAAATGAAGTGCGAGTAACTTCTGAATACTATTAGGTCTGCTGGGACCTCTTGGATGACCCTTTTTTTCTAGCAGCTTTTGAATTTCTTGTGCTGTGCCCTTCCTCTGATTGGGTGGAACATCAGGAACCTTTTACTTTTGTGAAGAGGGGTTTGGAAAAATGGAATGCTGTAACCTCTGCATATGATTTTTAGCACCTGGTTATCTTTTGTTATATTTGCCCAGGCTTCTGGGTGCAGGGATAATTGTCCCATGACTGCCTTCAGAGTGGGACAGTCAGGCAGCACTTCAGGAGTGCTGAAAAGGTCTGTTCAGAAAGGAATCCCAGAACCCCTGGTTCTGCAGATCTGCTCTGCTTCTAGGATGACATCTCACTTTAGAATTTCCTCCTCTGCCTCTGGAGGAATTTTCCCCATGTAGATCTTGGAAAAGTCCCTGAGATTTTCGGAACCAAATTTTCTTATCACCTCTCTGATCACTTGAAGAGATCTGTTGAGGGGTAGAGAACTTGATTCCCACAGCAGACGGGGTCTTTCCATCTTGTTCACTGCGTGTAAGCATCTCTTTTAGTGATGGCCTGAATAAGGATGTGCTGTTGAATGCAGCATTGATAAAATATGTCTTAAAGGGCTCCTCAAAGTTGCACAGCTGCATCCATGCATGTCTTCCTAAGGGCAATGCCAGAACCAGCCAGTTGTGAGGTGCCTTCAGCTGTGTGACAGATCAATCTCATTGAAGCTTTTGAGATAGATAAAAGAGTGGCCATCTGCATGAACATTTTTTTGAAGTCTTCTGCAGATATGGACTCCAAAAGAATTTGAAAGCTCTTTGGTCAAACCTCTCTGAAGCCTCAAAGTGTGCCAGGTAATTAAGAGAGCTCAGTGCAAAGGTTGCTGTGGCAAAGACTTACTTTCTGAATCTGTCCAGTGCCCTAGACTCCCTGTTTGGTGGCTGAACAGAAGAGCTCTGCTCTGCTAGCTCTTTCTTGGTGGCTGCCACCTCCACCACCATAGTATCAACTGGGACACCTTTGCTGCAGTGGCCTCTGACTTTTAGGGGAACTAAGAACTTGTAAAGTCTCTTTGGGATAGGTTTGACAGTATCCAGTTCCTTACAAGCCTGGTGGGAGACCAAATCAATAAGTTAATCCTCCTGGGGGAGGGGGGGTAACTCAAAACATAGATGGGCCAGAATCAAAAGCTTGCAAAAATACTAATTCCAAACAGGGGCTTCCAGAAGACCAGTCACCTTTTTTAGTTGAGGATCTCTAAAAGGTCTCTGAAGGAGATGTCATCCAGTGGTGATCTGGAGGACCCTTCTCGTTCATCAAAATCAGTATCCTTTATGACTGACTCCATCGGGGAGTTAAAATGCATCTCCTTTTGCACATTCTCTTCAGATGTACCTCCTCTGTTGGAAGAGAGGGAAATTCCTCTATCAGAACTGATTGGACACTTACTGGAACTGGCTGTCCCTATGGAGTAGGTCTGACTGACTTAGAGCTTGGAGCCGATGAGGAAAGGGGGTTGCAGACAAAAAAATGAGAAAGTGGTTCTCTGGAGTGATGACAAGGCCCTTTTCACAACCTCAAAGGCTGACGGACCTGGAGAGGCTTCAACAAGCCTTCTTGGAGCTGATACTCCCAGCAAAGGTAGGTCTCGACATCTCTCGGATCTGTGCCTTGAGGATGAAACCAGACCCAAGCCATCCATGGCCAAGTCTCCAAGGGAGAGGGATAGATCTGACAACATCAGAGTCAATCCTGGCCCCTGGGACCCAACGCTAACACTTTGGCTCAGGGACTCATTCCAATTCGAGAGCATCAGACCAGAACTAGTCAGGGATATTGTCAGAGCTGAAGAAGATATTTTCGTTGAATTTGACACTGGACCTCTCAGGGATTTCAAATTCTGTGACTCCAAAATCACTGGATGGATTGGAGGAGGAGATACAATAGTTTTGGACATCATAGAATGACTCAAGGATCCGATAGGTGCCAGAGTTGGTAAGACTCCAGTCTGGTTCTGCGCTCAGAGACATTTTTTGCATTATCCTATTCACACCCTTAAAATTCTGAAGGACCTACAAGAAGTAGTGGATGGGTGACTCAGAATGTCTCTTTGGTGCTTGAAGCAATGGAGAATGCAGGGGTGGGTGACATGGACTCCATGACATTCCAGACTAATGCTCCTGTGAGAAGTACCAGGCTTTTGATCAGAGGACCTAGTATCTGAAAGTGATGCTGTAGGGCTTAGTGAAATAATGATAAGAGCTGAAATCTTTGGATCTGAGAATTTTGAATCCAAGGATCAGGTCTTTGGATCTAACCGTGTTGGATCCAAAGTTTTTTCTGCTCTTGGATGGCAGCTGCAATGAAGACCTGGAAGACTTCGGTGGGGACCGTTTTCGATGCTCCAACAGAGTAGACTTGCTAGTTTTGGAGGGGGGGGGGGTTGAGCCCCAGATGATGATGTAGCAGGGAGAAGACCCTTCAAAATCAACTTGTTTCATCTATCTGCCAAGGCTCTAAGGTTGATGGTGGAACATATGGTATGTGAAGTGTCCAAGTGCCTGGCTCCAAAACAGTATACGCACTCCTTGTGTGCATCCAAATTAGGGATTTTATGCCCACAAAAAGTGCATTTTTTTAAATTCCATCAGTTTATCTGACATGGCAGACAAGTAATCATTCCAAGAAAATCAATACAAGTAAAAAGAGTTTTTTTTTTTTTTTGAGGGGGGGAATAGAAAATATTTAGAAATAAAGGATTTTAATTACCAGTGATGGTAATCTGAAGAGATATCCTATCAGTAAGAGAGTAAGTAAAGAAAAATTCAGCAATGGTAATAAGGATTTCCTATTCATAAGAATAGTAGGAAGAAGAAATTTGCAAAGTGGGCCTAACATCCTGTGAAAAAAACTAACAGGGAGGATAGCTAAAGTTAAAGATAAAGTTTTGATGATATCAAAAAAGTTGAATTAACTGATGAAAAAAATCACTGCTAAAGCTTATGAGAGGAACCTGCATCTGCTTGCAATGGTGGCAAATGAGATCTGAGGTAATGGGGATGGACTAAGGCATTATGGGTAGAAGGAGGAGCTTGAGAGTTAAATTTGAAGTCTGGAATATGTGGCCGAGTCAGCTCAGAGGATCGGAGCCGAACCCATGGACTGAGGAAGAATGAAAAGGACAAAATCAGATTCAATGTTATTATATGCCCATTTATTTTATTTTATAGCAATGCATGTTTATATTGTATTGTACTGTATAGTCATCTCAAGTTAGTATTCAAGGCCATCTTTTCTGGATTCAGCTGTGCAGGATGATTGTCACTGCTGAACTGACACTCTGACCCCATGTGCAAAAAATGGGGAAAAAAAACAGGTGTAGCTAGAGAGACAGATCTTTTCTGGATACTTCTGGCCTGGTTATGTCTGAAGGGGTCTTCAGATAGTGTAAGGATTGGGTTAACAACTCTTAAATACATAAAGGTTCTTCTAGTGAGACTGATGCACCCAAGCAAATTCTGAATTATGTGACTGAACTGAAAGAACTCTCAACTGTCTATAATGTCACAGAATATCCAGATTTTTGGACCTGATAAAATGTGGGCTTTTCTGGAAAATAATTGAGGATTGCAGTCACTAATGATACACATTTGAGTCTCAGACTTCATGTCCATTAGAAAATGCAAGCTAATGCAAAACCTGTTATTCTAGCAACTTTCTAAGAGCAGTATTTAAAATCGGTTCCCAACTTTGGGCCTTTGTTTCTCTATTGTTTTGGCTTTGACCAGAATTCTAGCACTAAGAGGTTGAGAGGTAAACTCAAAAAGTGATACATTTGGGGAAGTAGATGATGGGTGGGAGGAAAAGTCAGTAGAAAGACTGTCCTATTTGCAATGATGGTACTGGATATGAATGAGGTGGTTCTACAGACAGAGGAATGCAACATACATGAAGTCACTGGCAGCATCTTAAAATGGGGCAAAACTGTTTGAACAGTACTCTTCACTGAATATGTAACAAACTATTCTTCCCTAGTGAATTGAGAAAGATGGACATTTATGGAGCTGTATTTCATTGCATAGCACTAGAAATTAAAAGAAACTATGTTAAGTCCAGTCAGGAGCTATTAAGTTTGCCAAAATTCTATTTTCTGCTGACATCCATAAATGAGAGTTGTCACCTTTTCTCTACTATGTGCTGTTTTTGAAAATTGACATTAGTTTATAATATGGCAACCTTTTAGGAAAACCAGCACAAGCAAACTGGAAACAGAACAGAAATATAGCAATGGCATCTATGGACGTGAAAGCTTAAGATTAAAATATCTGAATTTGTACAGCATCACTTAAACAGGTATTTAAGAGGAGGCCTCATTCAGCATATAAACACAACTACTTTTAGCAATGTTTGGGGCTATCAAAATGCAGTAGAGAAACATCAGACAATCTGCATAGATTATATAGGAATGAAAGATGTACTAATTGGTTCATTGAGACGGCAGCTGATGCATGGAACAGACTACCAAATTGTATTAAAGCAGAAACTAGTTTTGATATTTTAAGAACTCAGACACTTATGGGAATAACTGTTCTGGAATACTACCAGGCTAGAAGGGCATTATATAATCACTTTTTTTCATTTCTCCAAGTCTTTTGGGTTTCTAATACCATAGCAGGAATGGACCCCATTCCTAAGTCAAAGTATGATTAAAGTCCATACAATTAGCATTGTTTCAATCTTTGATGTTAGAGAGAAGTGCGCTTCACAGCACCCATAATGTGCCCAGTAATGACTTAGTGAGTTACATGTATCTGTAACCCAAGTAGGATTGTATATTATTTTAAAAGACCTGTTGCTCCTACTACAGTTGGAAGTGTCTGGGTATACTTCTTCCATATTGCCCTCATTTCTGCCTGCAAATCCTGGTATTTTATGACTTTGTCTCTCTCTCTTTATGTAAGACACTGTAGTCACTAGATTTTCCAATTTCTGTTATAAATGTTACTTTTGTCTTCTTTTCAGGGACCACTATATCTGGTTTTCTCATCTATTCTTTGAACTGTTGGTAAAGGGTGATCCCATGAGATATACAATTCATCATTTTCTATAATGCTTTATGGCTCATGTTTCCAGTGTTTTTCATCTACTTCAATATTATAATGTTTGCACAATCCCCAATGCAACAGTCTTGCCACATTATTATGCCTTGCAATATACAGTCCTTCTGCCATTTGCACATCACAACCAGCAACAAGATGTGTGACTGTTTCCAATTCTATTTTACAAAACCTACATTTGTCCGTTTCTTCCATATGTTCAATGGACTTTGTAAACCAACATGTACTTAAGTCCACTATCTTGGGCTGCCAATATTTACCTTTTGGTTTAAATTTTTTTTTTTTTTTCAATAATTTTTATTTTTATTTTTACATTAATAAATGTCACAAATAAAAACCATCTTACAACATGACCGTGTGCATATATATATATATATATATATATATATATATATATATATACATATACATACACACACACACGTATATACATACATACATACACATATACATATGTTATACATTGATGTCAAATACCACAGGATATAGGTCATACAACATATCTATTTACACTATGTACATAGATGCTTTCATTGTTAATTCCACAGTTATATAGACAGTATATACATTCGTAATATCCAAGTTATTTAATATCTGAACTTGTATGTGTTCTTTGGTTCCATTATAGTGTATTTCTAAGTTGCTGTGTGATGAATTATGCTAATATGATGTTAAAGGTTTGTTCCCAAATTTCTCTGGAGTTCATGTTTTTGTTTCTTTTATCTATTACTATTTTATGAGCTAAAAGGTGTTGTATAGCTACTTGTTTAAAACCCTCCCAAGAGATATTTATCGTATCTAGCCATTTAAAAGCTATATACAGTTTCATTAGTAGGAAAATTGTTAAAAGTGTATTTGCTTGTTTTCTTGGGATGTTGGGTGGGAGAATGTGCAACAGAGTGAATTCCCAAGTTAATGTTCATGTTTGATAACCCGTTTTTTGTAATTGCACCTTGAGAGAGTTCCAGAGTTTATAGACACATTTACAGCTCCAAAATACATGGATTAAGTCAGCTATCTGGTCCTTACAGTGTGGGCAGAAAGGTGATTTTGATGTGTTAAATTTGTGTAGGATTGCAGGTGTAAAATAAGCATTATTATTGATCATGAGCTGAGTGTATGCTAACTTTTTGAGGGGGTCTTTTGGTTTAAATTTACCTCTTCTTTACCATTCCTGCATTTGATCCTGATTAACATCAGACGGTTTCAAGAGTTTTCTAAACTTAAAACTATATTTATGCAGTTTCCACATTTTTGCCTTCTCATCTGATCCTTCATCCTTAATTTTATATTCTTTCTTTTGTTTTTGGCACATTCAGTTGCTGCCTGATTTTTATCTATTCCTAGTTTGATTTCTATTTCCGCTTGACAGATATTCTTCTGCTAAATTAAGCAGGGAAGTCATTTTAGACTTATTCGCCACGTTTCAAAACTTTCACTACATTTGGGTCTTGTGAGATCAGCAGATATGTATGCAGTCCCATGAATGTAGATCTATACATGTAATCAATTTTGAGGAGGCCCATACTTTCTTCCAGAACGGGGAATAGATAGTGCATATTTTTATAAATCATTTGATGAGCATGAAGCATCCTTCTCGTTTTCCTACCCAACACATTTTGGGGCCAGCCAATCACTCCAAAACTAAGTCAGACAAGAGCAGCAAACTGGTTTATAGCTTAAACTTTCTTCTTAGATGTCAACAATGTTTTCAGTATTAAAGTCTTCTAAAATATTCCTTAAGTTTTTTCACATTTGTTCATGTTTTACTGTTGATTCTTTATGAACTCCCAAATATTTATATACTCACTTTTGCTCAAGTTCTTTTATATCACATTCCTGCCCCAAACTGATGTTTTGTTGGTGCTGCAGCTTTCCTGCTTTAAAGGTTGCTTTTGCACGTTTATTAAGACCAAATAACAGTCCTATATCATCTGAAAATGTTTTGAACACTTGCAGGAGTGCTTTCAGATCCTCATCTGATGAATTTTAAACCATCTACAAAAAGATAATGAGAAGTCTTTACACTACATTGCTTTCTGGGAGCCAAATTGCAGCCATGACCTAATATGTTAAGTAGACAACTTACTGGGTTAAGGGAAGACAAAAGGGCATTGGTTACAGTCACCCTTGAATATCCCAGTTTGAATTTTTATCCCTGGAATAATTTGTCCTTTATGATGCTTAATTCATTACATCAGAGTGATGCCTCCCAGGTGCATCTGCAGTTAACTCCTACTGATGCCTCTAGGCATCAAATATTGTTTGTTCATATTTGCATCAATAATTCCAAAACCATGCTAAGTACAAGGTTTTCATCTTAAAGCTTGCATGATGGCAAACAACTGCATTAATACTGGGTCTACTTTACATGATCGACATTTCAAAAAGCCGAAGACCATAAGACCGAGACCATATGATCGACTTTTGAAATGTCGACCATGCAGAACAGGCATCTCTATACAGTGCGGAATGGAAAGATTTCCATCTCAGAGTTGGTATATTTACGTTTCAGGGGTGGATCCCCCTACGGGGAGTGCAGGGGTGATTGCTCCCCTGCCAGCAATGTTAAGGATCGTGACTGTTTTTTTTTTCTTTTTTTTTTTTTTACATGATCGACATTTCAAAAGTCAATCATATGGTCTTCGGCTTTATGAAATGTCGATCATCTAAAGCAGACCCTTAATATTTGACATATGTCTAGTGCAGGTAAGTAGATACTAGCTATTGTTTTTATGAAATTAATTTATATAGATATAATTTTCTAAATATCTCAACAACCAAGTAACACAGCCAGAACTCCTTAGCCTCATATGAAAGCTCTCAGCTAGATGAATAAAATGCTGACAGTAGATGTGTAACATGAGTGGTTGCTGAGCTGTTGTAAGTTGTTTACAAACTATTATAAATGTAATAGTTAGTGTTTAGTGACTTATAAAATTCAGTTTAAGATCTAGAACCTAAAGAATATTACCACTATAAAAATAGCTAGTGCTGAAGAATTTGCCATTTATACTTCTTTCATAACAGCTATTATTCCAGAAATATGAACATTTGTTTGAAATGTGAGGACATAATTTGATTATTTCAAAAGGCCTAGGTTCCGCCTACTGGAAGTTACAGTGCAAACTTCCTGAGCTTCATCGGGGTGAATGGGTTAACTGCAAAGTGGTTTGCTACTGTTTCATGGTCACTGTAGTGTAATTGATCAGTGTAGGGTGTATCTTATACATTTTTAAGCACTCTTTTATCATGAATGTGGGATACTGCCAAATGCTTTTTTTGTAGTCTATCCATGCCATACTTGGATTCTTCCCTTTTTTACAGTTCTCCATTATAACTTTATTTAACAAATGATTCTTTGTTCCATAGGACTTTCTTTTATTACCCTTTTGCTCTAGTGCCATGATTGAATTTTCCTCTAAATGACTATAAACTCTGTCGGCATCAATTCCAGTGTATAGTTTATACATCATCAGAAGGCAAGTTATTGGTCTATAGATTTTAGGGGATAAACTAGACAATCTCGACGTACTGAAATGTCGAAATTCAGTATGTCGAGATTGAATAGTGGAAGGTGCAGTTAACCGAAACTACACTATGCCGAATCCTCAAATGTCGAATCCACCGCTATCGTGGTGGCGCTTTCGTGGCATGTGGTGCGGTTTGTGGATTTATCTGGGGTTTCAGGTAAGTGTTGTGTGTTTGAGGATAATAGGTAGGGATTTTAGTGTGTGAGTGTGTGCGCGGTGGTGTTTTTTGTGTGTTTAGTGCGACCTCGGAGTTAGAATATATAAGTAGGGGGGTGGGGGGCACAGGGGGCTTGCCCCCCTGCTTATAGGTAGGTTAAATGTGTTTGTGTGTTTTTATGTTTGTTTAGTTAGGTAGGTGTATGTGTGTGAATGGTCGCGACTGTAGTATTCGTGATTGTGGGTTTTCGTGTATGTGGTTTTTTTGACTATTCAGTCTCAAAATACTGAAATTCGACATTTTAGTATTTCGAGATTGTATAGTGAATCCGATTTTAGGATAGATTGCGGGTTCGCTCTAAAGTAGGAGTATTGCTTTTTCTGTTGTTAACCAGGCAAGTGTCTGTTCGGGGTGTGCATATAAATAGTACTTACTCATGGCTAAATCTTCATGTAAAGATGTTAATACTATTAGCCAGGAGTTGGGTACTGCATCTGGGCCTGGGGTTTTCCAATTAGGAGCTTTTCTTGTTTCAATCTCTCTAGCTATTACTTCATCCCGTTTCATATCCTGTATATTTGAACTTATTTCTTTTACTTCTATCTATTTAGCATCTTTTCGATATTCCACGGGGATCTTCATAGATATTTCTCCAAAATACATTGGTATTTCAATGCCTTTTGCCTCATTTCCCAATTCTCAAAAACTTTTTGGGTCATCAATAAATTGCTTATTTTGTACTTTTCCTTTATATTTATCTGCATGTGTTGATATTTTTAGTTTATTATTTGCAATAGTGCACAATAGATCCTGATCTGTTCTGATACTATGCATTGCTTTTAATATTGTTGATCTCTTCCCTCATCTATACTCTTCTAACAGTGACTTTTTGTCTTAATTGCTTTATAATTTTCTCTAGTCTATACTTCCATGATTGCATTTGATTTCTCCCCTTACTACCCTGTGTTTTTGTGGTAAGACTTATTTAGTTGCACAGTAATATATCCTGTTTACTTTTGTTATATCACATGAATCTCTACGGATAGTCCTAATTACTGCATTCAGTTGTTTTATCAGACTTCTACCTTTTGGGGGTTTATTGACTTTTTGCAGTCTGTTTCTTTCATTGATCTTAATATACATCTGTCCATCGCTATTAAATCATGCAACTCTTCTCTTAGATCATTTTCTTCTAAACTGGGGGCACATTCTTTGTTCTCCATTTGTTGCAGGCATTCTACAGAAAGTTTCAGAACATCTTCTTGTGCCACATTCTCTTCAGTTTCATCCCATGTCATCCATTGTTCTTTCATATGGGAACTCATCGGGCTATCACTCCACAACATTGATGGAGTCAGAGTTGCCACAGTTTCCTGTTCCTTCCCTCGCTGTGCAATTCCTTCTGAACATTTGTACTGGTTTCCTGTTGAAAGCTCCAAAGTATCTTCATATGGCAAGTAATCAGATGTTTCCTGCTCCACTGCTTTATCCTTAACTTGGGGATCCATTGCTCTATCCTGCTGTGATGTTATCGGAGTTAGATTTTCTACACTAAATCCTTCACTTCGCAGGTAATCCTTAACCTCAGCTTCTATTTCTTTAACTTCTCCATTACTAATCTTCTTTTCTACTTTTCCTCTTTTTTTCTTATTTTTTTACATTGTAAAAATGTTCATGTCTAGATGGCCTTTGCCTGTATTTCCCATCAATTATCTTTGGTGCTGCTCTTTTTTTATTAATTAGTTTTGCTTTCTCCTTTGCATAGATGTTGCACCATATTAAATATCTTTTTCTTTCCCATGCCAATATTTATTTTTTATACCTTTCAAAAGTGTCTAGATTTTTTTTTTATATTTTTGCATTTCCTCAGTCACTTCTTTTTCCAAACTGCCCAAGGTTTCATGGTCTATATCTGTTGTATTAATGAACACAATTTTTTTATTTGAAGCTTCTGACAGTTTTTCTTGTGAAGTATTTTTCTTTCCTCTAATTTCTCTATTAGTCTTTTTGTATATCTTCTGTAGGAAATTCTGGGCTTCTTGCATAATAGTAGCAATACATAATTTCTTTCTTGTCAACTCAATCATCTTTATGGGTCTTTTTTGACCTATCAGTTTTTGTGAATTTTGTGGACTACTACTTCCTTCTACAACAGGGTACCAGCCTCCCCCCGGGCCTGGCCTAGCCCCATTGTAGGAATGTTTCCATGTCTTGAGGATTCAACACTGTAATTTTTTCCAGTCTTTGCATCAGTGTGCCTACCAGGATTGGGCACTTTTGAATCCTGGGTCTTGTGCACCCAGCTATCTTTTTTATGTTTTAAACCTACTTCTATCCAGGATATATGCTATATGAAATACAGTCTATGGTGAGATTTTGTGAAAAACAGGGTCTACCTTGTGAAGGTACTCACCAAGACTTGAGGAAGAATTCAAGTCCAGCAATACCACTCTCCTTCACTTGCACCTACACAGGTTGTCTAGATTCTGTATTACTCTCTGGTAATGCCTCATATCCTTATACTAGTACTCTACTTTCCTTACCAATTTCTTAAATATCAGGTTAAAATTTTCCTATCCTTTCTTACCTCATGTAATCTCCTTATCTTTAATATAATCTAACATTCCTTACTTTCTAATTCCTTTCTTTAACTTACATCTTCCTGCTGCTACTAGCATCTTTAATCATCTAAGCAACTAATTCCTCACCGGATATGAACTTTCATCTTAAACATCCTGTCACTGTTCATCTCTATCAGTGAGATTTAATAAATTCTGTGTAGGCTTCGCGTAAAGCCACATGGAGTTTACATGTGTGCACAGTGATGCTTGGTGAGTAGTAATGCTCGTTGCATATCCATGCCACTCAATGCATTTAAACAAATAAGCAAGATTTTGTTCTTGGCAACAGAGTTGCCAGTCAGGAACAGTGTAAGTGAACACAGATAGCACTCCTGTTTAAATTGGAGCACTAAAGGTCTGCAGTTTTGCATTGTATGCCACAACTATCACCAGGGCTTCACAGCTAGCTCTCAGTCTCTTAGTGTAAGACATCTGGATGAAGGCCTTCATAACAGAGGGACAATGATCCAGTAATAGGGACATATTTCCATATAAAAATGTGCTAGAATAACTAGGGTTTGCGTTAAGATACATGTTCTGAAGGATTTGAAGTCAAACTCAAATGTATGCAATTACTGAGTCACATCAGTCCTGAGATCATCCCAGTAATGTGGTGAAAAATCACAAATTTGATAAGGGGCACATCTGGACATTCTGTGAAAATCTGGACAATTGAGAGGTATGAATGTTAAGTATATAGCCCAAACACAGTACAGGACAGTGCATTTACAGTGTTGAGTATTGTAAAATCTGATTCCTAGCATTCTGTACTAAAGTAAGGGTACATGGACTGCCATGTAAAATAAACACTCAGGGGAAGTGTGTGTATTGAATAGTGGCACACAGATGAATTGTAGGAATGAACACAGAGAAAGAGGACAGGTGAAACAACCTAGTGTACAGTAGATGAGGGCATGTCAATGGAAGACAGCTGTAGCAGCAACACCAATCACATATCAATATGGTACAGTAGGGACTGCACAGTGAAAATGTGTATTATGTGACTGTCACATAAGATAACATAACAATGGGTAGGATGTCTGTGTGAGATAATCATCCTTACATGAATAATGCAGAGGACATCAGGGATCTGACATATAATTGGGGTAGGGGGCATATTGTGAAGCCATGCAAAATGATTTGCCCAAATACAAGTGTAATTTCATCAGAGGTCTCCAGCAAGTGGGACACATGTAAAGGCTCATGGACATTAAAAGAAGTAACCAAAATTATGGACAATATCAGAATACAACCACCGGTAATCTCATGCCTCTGACATAACATGTAATTTAGACTGATCAGAGATGATTCTGCACAAACACACTTGTACAACTATTATGATACATCCACAGTCTATGAGGATAATCACACACTGTCCTGGCACTGTAACATCTGCTGTAGGTGTTAGGAGGGTCACTGCTGTACCTGTATGTGACATTATGATCAATACAGGCTAGTTGACTGGTGTGCAAGGCACTTATATATGGCAAACTCCACAAAGTCATGAATGTTATCCATGCCAACAGTGTTTAGTATATGGTCAAACGCCGATGTATGTACCATGTGTATCAACAGGTAGCACACACGCATCTGATGTAACAACTTGATGGGAGTTCCACATTATCAGACAGCAATGTTTATGCCACAAAAAGAGTACCTATGTATGGCCAACAAGCTCTGTGACAGCTCACTGTGACAAAAGTGGTACACTTCAGTTACACAGTGGAAGATGTGTAGGGAGGTACATGAAGAAGGGTGAATTGTACTAAGTTATTGGTGTGATGAAGGCTGGGAACTATGGAGGTATTATGGCCTCCAACATGGATGTCCTTCACATACTCAGTACTTGTGTAACATACAAGAGAGTAGTCAGCACTGTGACCACATGTTGGTGAATATCCCACTTACTATCTACCCCAGGACAAAGGTCACATACACTTAATGGTCTGATTATAAGGTGTAATATCCACATTATCCTTGGGCTGTGTTTGTTTTCCTGAAGTAACAAATCCAACCATGTTTTCTCGTCATTGCAGGTGTTGACAAGGCTGTGGCAGCAATCTTTGGTGTGTGTTGATACTGTCTGTATTTTACTAATATCACAGATGGAGTCAATGACTGCACACAATCTGTAGTCCTTCAGTCAGCTGTTTGGCCACAGGATGTATATGTCATCTGTGATGTACATTACTTAAATAATGGACAGGAAAGGGCCTAGCAGATAGACCTGATCACTGGATCAGAGATATAGGTCACTTCATACATGTCAACATATTTAGATGCCATGTATGTGATACACTGGTCTACCCACTTGGTGATATAGGTGTATATGGCCACATCTAACAGTGTTGACTGAATATATCTCAGTGGATTTCTGTCAAATGCTTTGGGCTTGTCAAGTTCAAAAGGATGATAGTGCTGTCATCATGCATGCCCTCAATTTCTTTGAGAACATCTCACAGGTGTAACAGATATGATGTAGCATTAACAAATCACACAGCCGGAATATCACTAGTGTCCATTTAGAAAATATCCATGATGACATGTTTTCTACCTCACAGATGAGAAGAGTCAGAATGTGTTATACATGCTTGCATCGGGTGCTGTCCCCCCAACTCACATGGATGCATGTTGAAAACACCCTTCTACAGCAATATACTCTGTGTGTAGAGTGTGCATTAGTGTCAGGAAGGTGTATGTGATGAGTCATGTGACAGGCGATCTGTGATGTTGTCACAACCCATTGAATCTGTGATAGGGCTGAATGTAGATAAGACAGTGCATAGTGGCCATCCTCAACTGGCATATGGTTTGAACACAATCCCCCACACAGTGATCATTGAGAAAGTCTCACAGCTGGGGATTAAACCTCATGTCACTAGATGGATAACCAACTGGCTCACTGACAGAATGTATACTGTGAAAGTTGGTGAATCAACCTGTACATGTAGAGCTATCACCCATTGGTGTACCCAAGGGATCTGTGCTTGGCCCTTTACTGTTTGGAATCTATTTCTCTACAGTTCAGGTTAAAGTATATGGCCTTTGGCTAACCATGTTTGCTGATTCTTGCATACTGGGTGCAATCACTGAATGCACCTATGATGATAACACACTACAGGAGGGGGGCTAACACAGACAAATGATTAATGACAGCCACACAGTCTCAAAAATGTGTCTTTTTTGTCCTTTTGAAAAGTGGAATTCCATGCTAATTACAGCATTGAAAACAGTCCTGTTATGCTGAAACCCAGTGATGCAAGCACTGGAACACATGTAGATAGCAATCTGAACTTTGACCACCAAGTGTCCACACTGGTATTGAAAGCCTATGTTGTTCCATATCATAAGTCATGCCATCATATTCAGATCTTAGAATTGTATGACAGCATTGTATTTGAACCTCATCAGAATAACAGAGTATAATGCTCTCTTTTGCATGTACCTAACCAGACACATGCAGCAGCTGGAGAGACCACAGGAGTTTCTCACCAAGAAAACACAGGGCCTACAAACCATGCCATGATGCATGTGGACAGAGAAAGGCATGGCACTGTAATCTGTATTGTATAGGATGAAGTGACTTCTGCCTGGCCTCCAGGTCAGTCTGACCCTGCCCTGGTGGGAATAGTGCATATACACAAATTAGATATAGCTGATGACATCGGCAGTGTCTGTAGGGGAGAATATGGGTAATAATACTGTCCCCACATGCTGGTGTAAAAGGCTCTTTGTAATGTCAAGCAAAAGCACTATGTGTATACATACACACACACACACACACACACACACACACACACACACACACACACACACACACACACACACACACACACACCCAGTTGATTGCAGTGAGAATAGAACCCTGCCTATGTACACAGACTACAGAACTCAGTACTTTATGCAAGCACCACTGCACAAGTCTGATTTTTACAAGACTGTAGGTCAACTTATAGTGAAAGACATCAGCAGGGCATGTTGGAGAGAAGCTGTTGAGAGGCCTGCATGAAATGGATGCGTAGTCATGTGCAACTATCAAATACTGTCATTCCATGGGATTGGAGTAGTAACTGTAAGATACGCACTTCTAGACACATTCACCATACCTCTCAACCTCCTAATACAAGAAATCTGGACAAAGCCTAAAATAATGGTGAGACAAAGGCCCAAAATTATAGACAGATTTTAAGTATTGCTCTTATAAACTTAATAAGCTGCTAAAACAACAGGGTTTGTGTTTGCATGCATTTCTGAAGCACATGAAGTCTGAAACTCAAATGTGTCATTATCTAGTTACTTCAATCTTCATTATTTGCCAGAAAACTAAAATTTTTTGAGAAACAGACCAGAAATATGAGGTAAAAATCTTGACAGTTGAAAAGTATGATACACTCACACACAGTTGACTGCAGTGGGAACAGAACCCCTACCTAAGTACACAGACTACAGAACTGAGTACTTTACAAAAGTGCCACAGCACAAATCTGACTTTTACAAGACTGCAGGTTGAATTATAGTGGATGACATCAGCAGGGAGGCCTGCATAGTTTCATAGCTTCATAGGAGGTTACTAGCCTAATGGCCCTAGGGCATTTACAAGCCTAGCCATGTAAAAACACAAGTACCATTATTAAGCATAGTTAGATGGTCATTGTTAGAGACATTTTGTGATCAGCACCAACTTGCCCTGTCCATGAGGCACATAGGTGCCATCCCAGGGGTGAATTTATAATCACCCATCCAGTTGTCAAGGTTGAGCTTGAATAGGGTCATTGAGAAGCACTGCTTCACGTGTAGTGGGAGCCTATTACAGAGGAGTTGCAATTGCTGGGAGATGTATCTGTCTTCCCAGCATGCTCAGTTTATGTCACAGGCTAGGTTGAGATCCCTGGAGCAAGTTTTTCTTCTCCCATTTGGTTTGCAGATGTCCAGCATTTCCAGTAGGCATGGTCTGAGGCTTCTATGTAGGCCAGGCATAGGTCACCTCTCAGCAGCCTGCACGATACTGAGTATAGTGACAGGCCTTTCAGTCCTTTCATGTTTATCATGTTTTGGAGGCCCTGGATTACCTCAGTCACAAGCCTTTGAGTTTTCTCCATTTGCTGCAGGTGTCTGTTGAGGTACAGAGAGAAGGGAGTACTGCCCTCAATTAGTGGTCTGATAAGGGTAGAGTACAGTAAAGCTATGACCTCCCTGGTCTTGATGTGATGGCCTTATTTATGAGGTGCGCAATGTAAAATGTGTCTCTCACCACTACAGACACACAGTGAATGAAATGTAGATTGCTATCAACATGTGTTCCCAAGTCTTATAACACTGTGTTTGAGCTTAGAGGGATGCTATGTATATAATACTTAGCAGGGGTACTTCATTGTCAAAGGGGGCAATGAGGCATTTTTTGCTTTAAGGTTCAGTCTGTGAGTTTAGCACCAATCATTTGTCTGTGTCAGCCCCTTCTGTAGTATGTTAACGTAGTTGGGGGGCTCTACATCACTGCATTCAGTTGACAGTCATCTGTAAACATGGTAAGCCACAGGCCATCTACCTTTGCCTGGACTTCAGAAAAATATTTTCCAAACAGTTGAGGGCCCAGCACAGATCCTTGTGGTATTCCACTGGTAAGTGGTCTAGTGCTGGAGGTGCAGTCCCCAACTTTAACCGTGTGCATTCTGTCCTTGAGCCAGTTGGCTCTCCATCTAGTAAAGTATGGGTTAAATCCCCAGATGGGACAGTTTCTCTATGATACCTGAATGAGGGATAGTGTCAAAGGTCTTGCATAAATTATCTGTATGTCCTAATGCCCCTCATCCAGGTCTTTGGGGTCATTATCAAAGATGTCCACAATGTTTAATAAACAGGATCTACACTTGACAAAAATAAAATGGGTCAGGTCAAGTGTATCAAAGGTCACCTACGTTCCTGTGGATAAAGTCCACTCTGATCCCTTTTCTAACCCTACAGATAAGGCTTTTTAGCCTTATGGGTCAATAGTTCTAGTTCTGCATGTTACCATATTGATGCGCATTGCATATCACACATTTTATATTAATGTCTGTAGTGTAGGTGATGTACATGTGGAAAATGTACTGAGAGACACCAGAGCTGCGGTGCTTGAGGAGGGTAGGCAACACATGGCTGTATTGTAAATATGTGAAATATTGTTAGATAGGGCCTTCAGTTTATGTTTCCATATGTAATTTCATGTTATGGACAGCAAACAGCAGTAATACATCATATTTACTTTTCCATAGGGTAGAGAGCAGAGGGTTTGAGCAAAGGCTGGCAAATTGTACATGTGAGATGCACAGTTTCAATAGTTTCCATGTTTGCACGTAGTTAAGCACTGCACAAACATGAGCTGCATTGCGAAAAGTCTGACAGTTAGTACTGAGTCTATGAAACACACCTGCTACTTAACTGACTCTGTGGCAGCAGGTGTAAATGCACTGACACATTTCTTTCTGAGCCTAGATGGTACTGGATTCAAATCCAGGTGCATCTAATAATTTTAAAGACTTTTAAATAAACAGTGATAATGCAATGACATTAATTCTTTATGGTACATGTGCTGCTGTGTGTTGGTATAGCACAGAGGGAATAAGCAGCATTGGGTGGAAATAACTGCAGCATTGTACTGTCGATGAATATTGATGTGCAATGCAAAACTCCACGCAAACATGGAGCCCAAAAAATGAAGAGATCCATTGCTTTTTCTATTTGTGTGTGTTGTGCGTGATTCTATTTTTTGATCAGATTATAGATGTTAAAATGAGGTAGATAGGAAAGTGGTGAAATGGGGAGCACAAAGGGGAAGAACAAAGGGAAAGCAATACAGGAATGTGCAGGAGGGAGGTAGGAAAGAATCATAGCTATCCACATCTTTAACAGTGTAAAATGAAAATATGGGCAGAATATTAACTGAATTTGGACTGTCACCTCCACAAAGAGGGGAGACAACAAGGCAATCATGTTGTGTAGCCAATTAGACAGAATCAAGTGAGTCAAGACGACACATGCAAAAAGGACATAGGTATGTCTGGGTCAGGTAAGTTGGGTAGGTAAGTAAGCAAATTCAAACAAACAAGACAAGAGACAGGGACAGTGGTGGACACAAAAGGTTGGCGGACACCATGACTGGGGTGAGAGAGGGGACAATGCAGATTCATGGACATCAAGCTTGGAGACCAATATGAATCGTGTCCTCACCCCCTGGACTGTCAACAATGTCCCCTTGCTCCAGTGGAGTACTTGACGTCTCCTCTTCCTATGAACCATGAAGGAGAGTAGATTCTCCCATTTGGTGAAGGTGTACACCAGTGGTGCAGTGCACAATCCTATGCACCATCCCTGGCAACTCCCTGTGGGTGATAAAATCACCACCTCTGCCACTGCTCCAAGAGAGTACCACTGCACCAGCTTCCATGGCAGTACTACCCAAGGGCACAGACAGTGCAGGAGCAGCAGAGGCACTGCTGCCAGGTTGGCTCCCGGATGTGTTGGGCATCAGTGCTGGGGCTGGGGGAGTGGAGGCAGGCTGATCCACTGGGGCTGGTGGAGTGGAGGCAGGCTGATCCACTGGGGCTGGTGGAGTGGAGGCAGGCTGATCCACTGGAGCTGGTGGAGTGGAGGCAGGCTGATCCACTGGAGCTGGTGGAGTGGAGGCAGGCTGATCCACTGGGGCTGGAGTGGAGGCAGGCTGATCCACTGGGACTGGTGGAGTGGAGGCAGGCTGATCCACTGGGACTGGTGGAGTGGAGGCAGGCTGATCCACTGGGACTGGTGGAGTGGAGGCAGGCTGATCCACTGGGACTGGTGGAGTGGAGGCAGGCTGATCCACTGGGGCTGGCCTACCTTGCTGTGCTATGTAGCATTTAGTGATGTGGTACACAAGGATGACGGAGACATTTTGATGACGCATAAAAGAAAATAGAGAGAGATAAGGGTGGGGGGAGAGAAAAAGAGATAAAATTAGTACCATTACATGTGACATACAATGCATTAACACAATTGTACAACTCTTATCTGAAGTATTACATTTAAGTACACATCCTAAAAGATGCACACTATACTACACACTGCTGAAAGTAATCCTTCAACTGTGCATTTATTTCACATATGCTTGTTCCAGTTATACAGATTACAGTTTAGAGCAGGGCATTTGTGCCACTGGTATAGAGTTTTTAATTTAATGTAAATATTATTGAAGAAATAACAGTACTGTATAGCTGGGAACAGTCGAATATTGGACTCTTACAAACTGGTTTGTGCTACAAACTAATGCATGCATTTTTTTCTTTTACAGATGGCATATGCATGCTCAATCTGATAAAACTCTATACAAGACCAAGAAAAGCCATATTTAACTTTTAATGCTACAATAACACCTCTCTTCCGCTGCATACATATTCACTTGCTTCCCTCAGTCTCTCTAATCGAGCAACATGAGCTTGTTGATTGAACTCCCGTTTCGAGGGAGATGGGGAAAGAACAGTAGACCATTATGCATACCAGTCTTGTCTATATTTAGCTTTCTAAGTTTTACAAGTACTCTATTACTGTTATAATTACACAGCTGTAGGATGTCCGCAGTCTTAAATTCCTGCAACCAACATTTGAGTGTCTCTCTTTTTCTCCTGCATAGGTTATTAAAATGATGCCTACAATGCTCTCCAGTGAGTGGGATACCAGTGGCGCTAGATACAGTCTGGGACAAACTATTCCATGCCTCAGATTTGTACTGGGAGCCAGAATAGTCCCCCTGCCGAAGCCTTTGGCTGAGGTGCTTTACCAGGAGTCCAATAAATATCTGGAACTTGTGGACACCACACCTCTGTGCCCTAAAGTTTACACCTTCCTCGCCAACGCCAGCCATATCTACAAGCTGAACTAGAGCAATGGAAACTGATACTTTCCCACCAATTCCATTTATCACATTTACTGGTAGTGCGCAAACCCGAACAATGCCAACTGTATTTGTGCAATGTTAAGCAGAGTGCAGCAGTGTCAAACAGTGATGAATTAAATAATTGAAATTGGAAGGTTAATCTGACACTTGACCTTAGTTTGAGGGTTGTCTACTGATGTAGCCTGGAAATATATATTGGAAATTGGAAGGCAACTGTTAGGTAAGTTAGGTTTGTAGACATGCACTGGGGCTTAAATGCAATTGCCTGACATGTTTTTTTGTCTATATACACTCAGGAAAATTTAATTTTACAGTGTGGGATTCAGACCTAGGCATAAGGGACAAAAATGTTCTTCTACAGCACTGATTTTCCATCTTTGCCACAGAAGAAGTGCAGCTCATAGTTAAGGAATCATACATAAATACAGGTGACAGTTTGAGCTGTTACACATGTATGTGTATGACCTGCATATAACTTTCAACCTCTTAGAGCAAGAAATCTGGACAAAGCCATAAATAATGGGGGGGGGGGGACAATGTTTAAATATTGTTCTTACAAACTTAGAAAGTTGATAGAAAGGTTTTGTGTTGTCGATCATTATTTTCTGACTTCTGATAAAATCTGTATAGTTAACACGTATGGTGACCTGACAAGGTTACTGGATACAGATCCAGTTGTGTGCGTCTTAGTTAATTGTGAAGGGCATGCAAGTCCAAATAGCTGAATTATACTTGAGAAATATAGCAGACAGTATACCCTCAGTCATACACCTCAGAAAACAATAATGGTGTCTCATCCCTCATACATAAAATTCATATCAGCTCCACTAAAGTGTTATAAGTGAGAGTGAATATAATAGGAAGTAGAACAGTTAAAATGTTTGGAATATCCTGTATTAGAAGCCAGAACCATGTGTATAGCAATACTACACTTACACCTGTTGCCAAAAGAATGTTAAAGACAACACTTGTCTATTTTTCAGTTCATGGCTATAAACTGCACTGTCAACAGTAAAACTAGGTTGCACACCCTGTACTACAACCCAGGACCATCTATACTCCAGCCTTACACTTACACCTGTTGCCACAGGACTAGTTATTTGAAATTTCCTAATCATTCTTAAGGCCTGTGTGTTAACTGTCACACACCACCACTTATTGGGTTTGCGTGATGCCTAAAAGAATTAATAGAATGTATGCAGTTTCAATTATTGGCTGTTTGAGTCCTGTTTGCAGGTGTTTGGTGGCTGCAGTGGCTGGCAAACCCTGCTAATCGCTGCACAATGCCACTAAGCGCACTTGTGTGATAAATAGAGAAATTGCAACAATGTATTGTTTTTTAACTTTGCCTTTTTACAGATGCCCTGTTTGCAGGTGTTGTGCAGATGTTCTGTCTGCTTCCTGGATGGCCCACTAGTCTAGGATGCACACTGCTGCATTTTGCACAAATGAGATAATCCAAACCTGACATTCATTTTTCTCAGTTTTCCATGTTTGTGCTAAGCAGTGAATTGTGCAAACACTGAAAACAGAAAAAAAGAACAAGTAGTTGAAATGAACAAAAGCAATCTATGACATGCACACTAGAAAATGCTAGTAAACATGAGATATTTCTACATAGGTCTGGATTTGAACTCTCACTCCAATGCACCTTCAGAAAACAGGATGGGTGCCTTATCCCTCTTTGCCACACAAACAGCTTTGCAGCAAAGAATTGAAATCATTCTGCATACTACCAACTGCAACACTGTCTACAGTAACATGAAACCATACAACTGTTATTTGTACGTTTATTATTTTTGGATGCAGTACCCTAAGTGATCACACAACCAGTTATGTTTATTGCTTGCAAATATACAGCTCTGTCTTACCTCACTGTGTTTGTTGGTCATTCTTATCTTATCTGACCACTAATCTGAGACATGCAGTCTGTAAGCCATTCTATATCATTGTCCTTAAAATGCCAAAGACATGTAGTAGGTGGATTGGGCACTTTAAACTGACCATAGGTGGATATGCAAATGAGTGGTACTGATGAACTACCGTGGCAGGGCTAGCCACCCGGCAGTGTAAACATTGGCTCGAGATGATTGTCACTGTTGAATAGAAACCCTGACCTCATGTGCAAAATGGAAAAAGGGGGCTAAGAAAGGATGGATGGGTCCTTAAAATGTGTGAAGATATAAAATGGCAATAATATCATATGTAGTTGCCAACAAATGAAGGGGAGGTTGGATGTTAATGATCAGAACCTGAGAATTGTGTGCTGCTTACTTACATTTCCAACATTGTTAAAATTGCATCTAACACGTTATAAGTCTACCCTGACATGCTCACTGGATGTAGGGTAGCTTGCAGTGCTGTTGTGTTTCCCTTCTCCCAACCAGTAATCATTCAAGATTACAATCCATTAAAAACAAACACTGAGGGAGTGCCTGCACTATGTTTACATCTGCAAAATGGAGCTAAGTATTTGGGATTCACCAATTATGAGTTCACACCTGATATGCATCGCCACCGTGCTGACAGCCCTGAATCTACATCATAAAAAGGCAACCATGTAGCTAGAGAAATTGAATGTGAGGAGACTTGTTGATGTGGAGAACACAGAAAAGAGGCTATTACTTTGGGATACATCTTCACAGAGGATTACCGAACTTGAAAAGGTATGCTTGCATTTTGTCAGCTACATACTGCATATGCTGGCATGCAATTAAAAAATCTGTATAATAGTTTAATATATATATTTTGATTAGCAAAGCTTTTACACTTGTCTGTATGCATTAGTTAGAAGTGTACTGATGGCATGGACATGTTTGTCAGGGCATTTCACAGGTATAAGTGATTGGCAATACCCTTAGAATTGACTTTTCTGTGTTAAATCTGTAGACATTTTTCAGGGACAGTTCATTTGCAGCACTTTTAGCATTTCAAAGATGGTCTGTTAATAAAATGTATCATTTGCCTGTTCTTTGTGGGGGGGGGGGGGCAAAGCTGCATTTCTGTTATGGCACAAACAAGGATATGTTACTATTGCTACTCTCCATTTTTTTGCATCCAGTCTGTTGTTCAAATTTCAAATCTTTAGACTGTTTTATGTTTATACAGTGAGTAATACTGGAACGCTACCTTTTCTGTTTTACCAGGGAACAGTTAATTTGTAGTTATGTGATACTTATGCATATTATCCTTCTGTTGTCTTTTAGGACACCTAGGACTCTGCCACCCAGGTATCTCCATCCTAATAAACCACCTTTCACTGACCTTGAGAATTAGGTCACTGTTGATGCTTTTAGATAACATGGTGCCTTCCTGCTTGAAAGGGGATGTAGAGGTATGTCAATCAGAATGCAGATTTGGCAGCAGATTGTCACAGATGTTAATGCAGTGGGTGGCCACAGCAGAACATATGACCAGGTGTGCCATAGGGCCACTGACATGATCTCATCTACATGGAGGAGAGCAGCTGCAGTGGGCAGTGATCGGATGAGTACTGGGGGGTGCTGCTACAGAGCCACCACTAACAGCAAATGAAGAGTTCCTGTCCACTGTCAGGGATCAAGACAGCTCCCAGGAAAGTGCAGAAGAGCATGTCCTTGACATTGGTGCTACTGGTTCAGGGACAGCAAGCATGTCCCAGGAAGAGCTTCAAGGTAGGCTTTTGCATCTCAGTTTCTGAATACTGTTGTATAGTAAAACAGTTTAAATCAATATGTTATTTCTGTTTCACAAGAATTTTTTTTTGGGGGGGATTGAAGATTGCTACAGTTAACAACACATTATGATTGATTCGCTTAGGTTGGACTTGTCATCCATGTTTAGGTTGGAGTTGTCATCCAAGTTCTTCTTGAAAGTATAGTGATGCGCATACAAAGGAAAAAAAGTATTACCCCCCTGTGTTACTGTTAATTGTGATGATATTGTCCTTACCTTTTGCTTAACTTCTTCCAGAATCATCGGGCATGCAAAGGATACCATCATCTGAACGTGGTAAGCCAAACATTTTTATGTCAGTACTGATGAGCAATTCAAAGAAATATTTTAGTGTGTGATGTTGATGTCAGGACTGTTGTGTGCATTGCTGTACTGTCCAGTAATGGCGGCACTGTTATTTTGTTAGCATATTGGAATATAGTAGTTTAGGTATTAATTTGTCCTGTGTTTATTGCTTATTGTCACAGGTGATCCTGACAGTGGAAGTGTAAGACTTCTGCCATTTGATGTCAGAGTATCAGCAGACTCTGACAATGATGGGGGCCAAATAGAGGCACAGTCAGGGAGGTGCACAGGTTGAATCTGACACTGCGGGTGGCATACAGCCATCCTCTGAAATTCCATAGGATACAGGCAATAGGCCTACACCTACCCATTCCAGTCAGCCCACAGATACTAGACAAGTGGAGGGCAAGACAATTGATCAGAGAAGCGGTGTTACTGTGGCTTCAGTGCCTATAGACTCTGGCCGTAGCCAAAGTGTGGGCGAGATGCCATGCAAGAAGGTTGTTAGGAGTGCTCAGAGGAGGCTAGATGTCTCTTCCCATGCCACTCAACATATGTTTAGGGCTGTCATGGAGGCACAGGCATGTTCCCATAGGTGCTCCAGAGAAATGCTTAGGGTTGAAGATGTAGCAGAGACTTACAAGCGTGACTGCCTCCACCATGCTGCCAATTCAATGGACTGGATGAATGACGCATTGGAATGAGAGGTTTCTATGATGGAACATCTGCTGGGAGGGGGACAGCATCCTAGTGGGCATAGGTTAGCCACATCATCTGCTCTTAGATAACACAGCCATGCCCAATCATGCTTCCATAGTGGCAAGTACTTCCACTGCTCCATCAGTTGGTGAGCTGTCCACACCCAGATGCATATCTCTCAACCATACAGATTTTCGTAGAATTTCCAGATTTTTGCCTCATAATTTTGGTCTCTTTATAAAATTGTGTTTTTTTTCTGACAAATTATCTATGACTGAAGTTATAAAATAATGACAGACATTTGATTTTCAGACTTCATACACCAGAAAATTCATGCAAATGAAAAAGTAGTTATTCTATCAAATAAGTTTGTACAAGCAATATTTTAAAAATGTCCCTATTTTGGGCCTTTGCTCCTCTTTTATTTATGGCTTTGCCCAGATTTCTTGCTCTAAGAGGTTGACAGGTATGCCCAGATGTGGCAGGCCATGGGGTAGTGGTCCTGGTCATATTTGTGAGGGGAGCTCATCCAGCAGAGACATCAGTCACGTTCAGGTAGCAGCAGTGCATATGACCATTGGCATGGACATGCCAGTGCAACTCCTGGCAGAACCAGTTCTCATGGTCGGGGACGATAATTATGAACTGCTACCTCTACCATGCACAGCTCATACCTGTCCGGCATGCTAAGAGGTAGAGTTAGCATAGAGCTTTGGCTGTGCTCATGCAGACACTCGTACACCAGTTTTACCTGGTGGAACCCTACAGACACGCACGTAACAGTTACATGGTTCAGTCATACAGCTTAACTCATTTTGTCTCACTGGCTATTTGTTGGTTTATCCAAATGACTGTCTGTTTCTCTCTTACACACGGTCACCGACATTTTGCGTCAGCCTAGTCTTCCTGCCCCCCACCCCCACCCCACCCAAACACCCTGTGAAATGATAACTGTGCTATATCCCTGTTTTGTATCTTTTGGATTCAGCGATACATAAGCTTTGTGTCTGATGCTTAGGGTGCATAGCTGACTAGTGCTTAGTATATCTGCATTTGTGATGTTGAACTGGTAATTGTACCTGTGACTTATATTGGTCTTAGAAAGTTAGACATTTGATAGCATCAAAATTTTCCAACTTTATTGTGAATGATCTTGTGGGGGTTGTGAAGTCTGAAACTGTAATGTGTGTCATTACTTCCTAACTTCTCTTTTTAATGATTTTCCACTACAAAAGTATGGCGCTAAACTGAGGGCATGCAGTAACTGTCACTACTTTTGAGAGGTATGACTGCATGAATCTTTGATGCCAGAGTCCTACTACTTAATAAAGAACACATGCAAGTCAAATAAGTCTCTGCTGTCACATGTTAAGTAATTTTTGTACAAATCTCCAACGTTTTACTTGCTTACACTACCAAGTCACAAAATGCAAGGATAAGCCAGTCATTCATATTATTACACAATACACTCCAGGTTCAACACTTAACTTTTAAGTCCAACAGTTGCAACAGTTTTAGTTCAGGGCTGACTCTGATACCAGTAGTACACAGCGAATACATGAGGAGGTAAAGGTTGTGAGAGTTGCCTGGCATCAATGTTACTGTATGCATGTGTGTAGGAGGAAGGTTTTAGGCTCATAGGTGGTGAGTGAGTGTGCTATGCGTTGTCGCTTAGCCAATGCAACGGCATATTTCGCACCCTCGTGTCTGCCTACACCCCACAGCAGCTGCGGGTTCCCCCTCTAACTACTCATCTGCATGTGTTTGTGGTGACCTTGGCATTGGTGGTGAGATGTGTGCTCTTTGCCCTTGTTGATCATGCTGAAGATGTTTTCTCAGGATGATGATGTGTAGCATGCATACTGTGAATATTTCAGTACAGGTCTATGGATTGTACAGCAGGGCTCCCTCAGATGTATCTAGGCACCAGAATCATGACTTCAGCAGCCCCCCCACACACACACACACAAACACACACACACTGATATTTCTGGTTTAAGTGTGTGCCTCATTATGGCATTTTTCAGTGGGGGTATGTACATTTCTGATGGGTGTCATCAGCCATGATTCCAGTGCATAACCTGCATCCCCCAGTAAATGACCCTGTGGGATACCCCCCCCCCCAGAGAACAACTGATACAGTTGAGAAGTGTGTCAGATACAGGAGTCGTGGTAACTGCCAGGGATGCCAGCACACACAGTCAAGATGATTCCCTTGGCATTACACATGACTTGGCAGTTAAATACAGTGAAAGCCCTTTCTACTAATATAGAGCCTTCCCTGTTCCCTGGGTGGTGCCTTAATTTCTAAATGTGTGCAGTCTATAGCACCTAGTACTTCAGGGTAGTTTGCTACAGGGCAGAACTCCTACATATTTCTGACCCTATCCTCAAGAGTATGGTATAAGTATATGTGGCCACTAGCATGTTAGAGCATATCATTCAAGAACTAATGGAGGAGCCTGGATGCTGATGCCTGTGACTCCCCTAGCATGTCCCCTGTTGGTCTCTGAAAGGTACTTGTAGCTAAGATTCTAAGTGCTATACATACCTTTGTCTCCACTGGGATGGGTTCCCCTTGATTTGCCTTGGCTCTGAATTGAGGGCGACAGAGGTTGTAGAGTTCCTGTAGCGTCTCTCTATCCACTCTGTAGTACTCTACAATTTTCCACATCATGTAGGTTGTGATAAGTTACTCAGAGTCTGAAAACTCTCTTCCTCTTTGGCCTTGGTGTATTAGCAGTAGCACAGACTTCAGCCTGCTGCACAGACACATGAATTAAAGCAACAGCAGCCCCTAAACATTGTTTCTGTGTAGACTCCTTTCCGTGATTGTATTCCAATAGATTTTGGAATTCACAGGAAAAACCAGTGCCGAGCCTCCACAGTTGCTTTATAGCTTGTTGAATAGCTCCTCCATTTTGGATTGGTTGATTAGCACACAATTCAGCTTCTTATGCTGTAATTTGCATGCCATGGTGTTTACCTTGTTTGTATGTCTCTACACATTGTGTAGAGTGGCTTACTGAATCCAAAATGGTGTGCTACCATGTGCACATTGCGACGCAATGCTCACACAGTGCAAATGGACCGTGTAGGCTTTTTGAATCTTACTGTATATCTTTTCAATTCCTTAATACCATGTTATTTTGCAAATATATTACAATAATTTGCATTTCCTTGTACCCATATTATTTTCATCTTTTTGGACTACTGTATATGTTTGTGTTTCAAGTTTGTAACATAACTGGATCTTTACTCCCTGGGCTTCTGCTCAGTTGTACTTTCCAGGTAAACAATTGGAAATAAATGAATGAATGAAATAACTAATTTCAATAAGTCATTATTTTGACTGGGTTAGTCCCACTAGGCTAGTCACCTCTTTTCAGGGGAGACCCAAGGTTGTTGAACCAACTTAAAAGTAAAGCACAGAATTTTTCAATATATATGAACATTTCTGAATAAGCAAATGCAATTTAAGAATTTCATTTCAGTCCAACTCAAGAACCGGTTCTGAAACATGGAAGCACTTTGAAGGATGCCTCCTGCAGTTTACCATAAACTGCCAACAGCTCCTCTCTTCATTCACCGTGTCTGCTGAGCCTGCCTTAGCTTCCCCCAGACTCAACTAGACCTATGTTTGAGGCCAGTGAGAGACCTATGTTTGAGGCCAGTGAGATCATCATACTGCTGCCAGGGAGTATGGCCTAATCTTCACACACTCCATGGCAACCTTGGAAGCACCATAACTGTTGCCAATGGAAGGTGCATGCATGCTTATGTACCCGTACACCCTACTGACCACGTGTTATACCACTGCAGCATGGAGTTAGCATGGTTCTTAATGCTACTACTGCAGAGAGCCTAGGTAGCATCCCTCTCACCAAGATGGATGAGCTGGCATCAACCACACACTCCCCTCTCTCCCCCTCCCCATCTGGTCCCTCCAGCACCTGCACCACTAGTTGAACCCAGGTCATCTAGGGAGTAGTAGGGGCTTGATTCCTCTGCAACATGGGTACAGATTAGACATTAGAAGTCTCAAACCTTGAAGGAAAAGCTAGAGCATGGACTTTGATACAAATAAATTACATACATCTCTCCCACAAATTTGAGGTACAGCCAGGAACAGAACTATCCCACCACAGATATAAAGAAATTAGTGAAGAAGATATAAAAATGTTTACAAATAGTAATGATTATCTAAGAAAAAAATGAACCAGCCCTAAAAACAGATATAGATAAAAACAGTGTAGTTTGAACCCTGGCAGTGACAAAAAAAAACTCAAAAGGAGAGTCTGTCTCAGAATACTCTCTATAGCTGTAGAGAAAACAAAACATAATTCTGTACAAATCTGACATAATAAAAGACACCAAGAGAAATTCACTATACTTGTTATGTCATCTGTAGCACATGGAATTATCTAACTAGTGAGAATTTTTTTTTCATCGTAGCCAGATAGTACATAATGTCCAGGCTAGTGCAGTAGATAACTGAACCACAAGTCAGAGGTCTTCAAAGCCTACAATCACATCTGTTTACTTAAAAATTGTTCTTGCTACAACTTCCAGCACTTCATATAAAGGTGCAAAATGCAAGCTCTGCTAATATACAGAAATATGCATGTGTTTAGAAATGACAGAATTTCAATGAACAGCTTTGCCTTTCTCTTTAGGAAGCCATCAAACTTAAAAGCTATTCACTGTGAACCTCATCTTTCTCTTTCATTGTCCTATGAAGTTTATTTTAGACTGTACCACCATTGCATATTTCTGGTATCAAATACTGAAACGGGAACAATGTTACTCTGTCTATAATTATAATCTGCTGTTCTAAGAGAGCTAAAAGCGTAAGTTTTAGGGGAAGAGAGTCGAGTTCACATTGCAGCCTCTCTGGTAAGCCTACATAGTATATGCACACCTACATATAGCATTTTCTTTTTTATTAAATAGCAAACCTCATGAAGTTCTGACATGGTAAAAAGCACTTGTCTATTGAAAACAGTAAGTTTAAAATTACCATTAAAATTTTCATGGACATGATGTTAAACTTTCAACTCCAGGGCAAGCAATACACAACACTTCTGAAACAGACTATACTGACAGCTTCTCACACAAAAAAGTATTGGCTCCAAATAGAAAATCTTAGAAGGTAATGCGGATTTAGTTAAGATAGTGGGGGTATGATCGAATTTTGTGTACAGAAATACTCACAGTATTAAGAAATTATTATAGAATGATCATACTAGGGTTGTACCTGCAGTTATGCAAATAAACAAGAAAATAGGTATGTTTACATGTGGACAGTGTAATTTTTGTAGGTTTATATCTGAAGGGCCATATATTATGTTACAACATTGTACGTATACATTTAAGGTTCCTGGTCACTTCACTTGTAAGACAAAAGTAGTTTACATTAGTTTATGTAGTGGGTGTGATGCATTCTATGTAGGGATGACCACACATAGTTTAATGGAGCATATTAGGGAACATGTATACAATAGAAGGACTAAAGCTATAAAAAGTGATTTATTTTAACATACACTAGAATGTAAGAAATATAAAAAAAATTGTATTTTCTATTCTAGAAACAGGTACTAGAGATTTGAGAGGAGGTGATTTTTGAAATGACCTTGAACAAAAGGAAACGTTATGGCAGATAAAATTAGAAGCTGATAAAAGACCTAGGATGAATGAAGCTATTAACATAATTTTTTTTTGAAATATAGAAAGTTAAAGGTATATAAAATGTAAATAGTTTTAAATAATTAGAAAGTTTTTAAACTGACTGTTTCCGGATGTTTAAAAATTTTAATTAATTGTAATGTTTTATTGATTAATGAAAGGTGTGGTTTAGATATATAAAATGGTGCAATAGGTGTATTGGATTTTTGTATTCTGAAGTTGTCTATCTGACGAAAGCATGGAATTAAACTTTATTACGATATGTGGTGGTATTATTCCTTATTCAGAGCCTTTATTGACCATTGGGAGCCAATACTTTTTTGGGAGTGTTGTGCTAGTTGGAGTATTGGTCAATCATACAGTTTTGGTTTGTGGCTACTATCCTAGCATCTGTCTAAGCACAGAATGACGTCCTTAATAATGAACTGAACATAAAAGTTCCTATGCAGAGTTAATATTTTTTTTTAAATATGGCTGGCAAAGAATCAAGTCTTTCACAAAATGTTTGAGAGAGAAAGTTGTTGCTCAAAATAGCCAAAATAATTATCTATAAAATTCTGCTCAGGATAAGAATTAAACAGGGCTTTGATAGCAACTTATCTGCTTGAAAAAATATTTTTAATCTTCTTTTCAACAACCTTTGCACACAAATATTCTAATTTCACTGTAAACATGAGAGTATTGTAGATTTCCCAACATGCATCTGCACATACGGCCACAAGTTTTTTTTTTGTTTTTTTTTAATCTGCTCTTGCTATTTTATGCGTATATTTTCAATCATAGATTTTTTTTTAAATGCATGGGTTTCAGCTATTCTTTTAAATTCTATGTTGGGACAGAAGGTGTAACTTAAGCAGTCCATTTCTAAATTTAGTTTTAAGAAAATTAATGTGCATCTAAAGCTACCTCCTAGAAAGAGCACAAACCTCATGGTGGAGACTACTGTCTTGCTCCAGACACTTCGGTCCAATCAATCTGCAGATGCTGAATTTTCTGTTATAAAGACAAAGAGGAGGAGTTAAATACTTAATAGAAGCAGTTAAGGAAGTAAATAAAAACAAACATCATTCTACAAAATTTCAGTGAACAGACATTCCTAGAATTCAGGGCTACCATGGCTGAATCCACCATGAAGACACTCACAAATGTGGATGGCTGTGTGAGACTGAGTACCACATGAGATTCTTAGTACAGCAAAATACAAAATGCTTCTAGTCTGTTGTGGTCTTCAAGACTGGAGAGCTACTCACGTTTTCTTCAGCAGTGGTGGGCCCAGAGATTTCACCTAAATTTGGTACTGAACAAGATTATTTGTGTCTTTAATACTATGTTACCTAATCCTAAAGTTTCTCCTAGTAACTGTATTGATAAGTTTCTCTAACATAATGACAAAGAAAGTACAACTGCGTAAGATCTACCATAAAAACAGATGTCCTACTTCTGACCATTGCAGTATTCTTTACTCATTGTATATTGTGTGGAGGAATGCCTAACCCAGCCAGTATACAAAAACCTTCACATGTTCCTGACATCGTACATCACATGCATGTCCTATGCACATGGCATAAAGTACATATGTGACATATAGATATACCTAATCCTCTG
The DNA here is from genome assembly GCF_019279795.1 of Protopterus annectens. NCBI lineage: Eukaryota > Metazoa > Chordata > Ceratodontiformes > Protopteridae > Protopterus > Protopterus annectens. The sequence continues at coordinate 1,056,578,644 of NC_056747.1, read as the reverse complement.
AGCTAAAGTGCTCCAGAGCAACCCCAGAGAAACAATAAAATGCTCATCCAGGAAGGGAAACAGGAGGAGATAAAGAATTAAGCAAGACCCCTCTGGCAGTAGGGCAACAGAAAATAAAAGGGGGCAGGTGGGAGGGACCAAATGATGCAACAGTGAGAAGTAGGTCATCTACTGCTGTGGCAAGATCTTACACAACTGTACTATGTTCTTCCTTATCATTGTTGCAATATTCTTTACTCTTACGAGAATACAAAAGCTGCTGGAAAGGATCGGAGGAAGAAGGCAGAGAAGAGCCCTCCACAAACCCATGAAGGATAGCACTGGCAAATCCTGCACTGGCAATGCCATCCAGTTTATAATGCTTGGTAAAAGTGTGGACAGAAGACCAAGCAGTAGCAATATGGATCTAGTATCCAGACTCTTGGGGGGGGGGGTGCCAGAAGAAGCTACTGCTCTGGTAGAATGAGCACAAACAGAAGATGAAAGCTGCTTGCCATGACAAAACAAAAGGAAATGGCCCTAGAGAGATCCAGGAGGAGATGGTGTACTTGGACACTGTCAAACCCAATTTCCTGGCATGAAACGAAACAAAAAGTTGCACAGCTATTCTGATGCATTTCTGAATTGACTATGCAAATCAAAGGTATGTAGTACCTTCTCACTAGCAGACTTTGGAGAAAGAAAGAATTAGGAAAAATTAATACACTGTTGCAAGGACAAATCATTAACCACCTTGGGCATAAAAGGAAGACTGGTAACAGACACCCTTGTCCTTGTGAAAAAACAAAAAAAGGAGGAACTGCCACATGGGCTGGAAGTTCAGAAAACACTCCTGGCAGAATTAAGAGCCACCAATAATACAGTCTTTTGAGTAAAATGTTGCAGTGAAGAAGAAATGGCAGGCTCAAAAGGAGACAGTCAAATTTTCAAGAACAAAATTAAGGTCCCAAGGAGAAGGAATAGGCTTTCTTGGGGGGGGGGCATGATACAATAGATGTCTTTTAGGAATTGTTTGACCTCAAAACTAGAAGACAAAGGTGGACTCAAAAGCAGACAGGCACAAATGGATAACAAATGAGCCTTAACAGAAGAATATGCCAAACCAGTATTCAGCAATTCACACAAACAAGAAAGGATTGATTGTAGGGCACCCCACAGAAAAAAAAGATCCTGGTCAAGCTTGAAACATGAAATAGAAAATCTCTTCCATTTAGCCACACAGGTTTTTCTAGTAGTCGGTTTGCTGGCCCTCTCTAAAACCTGAAGCATGTCCTAAAAAGAATCAAAACAGTCACCCAAAATGTCATTTGAAGAGTGAACAAGTGAGGGTGAATGAGAGATTACTTGTCTTGTGGGAGAAGATCCATCCTGTGAGGTAACTTGTGATGATTACCCCTGACCAGGTGAAAGAAAAGGGGGAACCAGTGCTCTCTGGGCCAAAAAGGGAATTACCAGCAAGATTTTGGGTGTGCCTACATGATTCTTGTGCAAGACTTTGGGAAGTAGATGAAGAGGAGGACAGGCATACAGAAATATCTCCTTTCAAGAAAAAGACAAGGCATCCACTTTCCAAGCAAGTGGTCTTAGAACTCTGGTATAGAACTGGGGAAACTGTTCAGAAAGGAGGCAAAAATATCTACTTGAGGAGTAACCCACTGATCTACAATATCCAAAAACACCTCTCTGTGAAGCATCCATTTGTAAGGAAGTGTCCTGGACCTGCTCAGAGTCTGCCACTAGACTGTGCTCTGAAGGGATGTAAACCACCTGAAAAATCAAAAGATGGTGAGTTGCAAAATTCCAAGCCTGAAGAGCCAGCCTGCAAAGAAGGTAAGATGCTGTGGCCCCTTGCTTGTTGCTGACTGTGATATTGTCTGCAAACACCTTTACAGGACCTGGAACCAAAAGTGAGCTAAAAACCTTTACAGCTAAGATTAAAGCCCTCATCTGTTTGATAGTGACATGGTCTGACACCTGTTGATGAGACTAAAGACCCTGGATTTTCAGATTGTTGGAGGACGCTCCTAAACCTTGATTGGAAGTATCTGTGTATAGCTCTTGAGAAGAAAGAGGAACTTGAAAAGGCAGACCTGGATTTAGGGGGATCTGTTGACTCCACCAGTTGAGTTCAAATCTGAGACAGAGTAAAAGCGGGGCTGGAAACTCCAAAGGGTGGCAATGTTTGAGCCATTCAGTTCTAAGATACCACTGGAATTTTCTCATGTGGAGTCTGCCAAAAGAAGCCACAGAAATGGTGGAGGCCATGAACCCCAGAAATTCCCTTGCAGAAAGAACTGGAAGAGGAGACTGGAAATAAGCAAAGTGAGGACCTTGGTAGGGGAGAACAGAAGCCAGCATTGGAATGGTCCAAATCCTGCAACCCAAAAGCACTTGGTCTTCAGAGGGAGTCAACAGTCACTTTTTGAACCTGAGTGTGTGAATCCCACACTGTGCAGGTGAAGCATAGTGAAGTGTATATTTTGAAGTAAGAGCTGATAAGAGGGGGCTTGAATCTGAAGATCGTCCAGATAAGGGAATATTTAGATTCCTTGAAGTCTTCTGAAAGTTTCCATAGGGGCCAGGCATTTGGTAAATACCCTTGGAGCTGTAGAAATATCAAAAGCCAAATCAGAGAACTGATAAGAGAAAGAAACATAGAAAAGTGAAAATTTCCTGAAGAGAGTTAATAGGAATATGGAGATATCATCCTTCAGATCCAAGGAGACTAGAAAAGCCTGGGGAAGCAAAATATGGAAAAGGGTCTGAAGAGACAACATCCTGAAGGAAGGAACCTTGAAAAAGGTGTTAAGATAGGACAGGTCCAGAATAAACCTCGACATCCCCTCCTTCTTGGGAACCAGAAACATTCTGGAATAGAAACCAAAAAGATACTGATTATTTAAAGGAGAATCTAACAGTTTAGTCTTAATATCCTCAGGCAAAGCCTGTAGGCTCAACTAGGAATATCTTCTCACAACAGAGCCTTGTGCAGCTGCTGTAGAGGAAATCATCAGCTGCATTTAATGGAATGGTGAGCTACCTGAGAGGTAGAATACAGTAGAGAGGGAACTGAAGTCTTACTTTCCAAATCAGGCATGTCTTTTAACCCCCTCACCCCCCGCTGTGGTAGAAGAGCCAGGACCTACCTAGTCATGTGGGTCTGAATTAATGGCTTTAAAAGCCAAAGCAGTAGTAGTAGTATACACTTTTTCCCATACCTCTTCACAACCAAAGCAGTAGTAGTATACACTTTTTCCCATACCTCTCTACAACACTGTTGTCCTTGTCAGAAGGCAGAAGCTTGGAAGAGGAAAGCAGTTTGCATCACTTATCTGTGGACATGGAGACAAAACAGGATACAATGATGGACTTTTAAATCCGTCTGGCTTCTTAGGTGGTGGAGGTTGAGAGTAAGTAGCCTGAAAACCTGCTGTAAATGTGTCGAACAGTGTCGCTAAAACTGGAGGGACTGACAAAGGTGAGTCCATTTAAAAAAGTTCATATCACCTGTTTTAAACCTCTGACACTTGACAATTCCATTTAAAGTGTTTCATCATACATCATCACTGTATCTCCAAACGATAATTCCTCAAAAGGAGAATCAGGAGACAAAGAATCCTCTTCATCAGATTCCAAGGTCAAAGGAGAGTGTATTTGTGGGGAATATACTAAGGATTCAACAACAGAGTCCAACTTCTCATCAGAAGAAGCAGAATGCCTAGACCTCTTAGATGAGGTGGATGACCAGGGAGCAGCAGCAGGGACAGACTGTCTGTATGGAGGTTTCAGAGTAACGAGTGCATTAAACAGCCCTTATGTAAAGTTCCGTGAGGATCCTTAGCTACAGTAACTACGTTTTGTTTTCCGTTTCTTTTTTAGGAGAACATCTACCTTGGCAAATCTAGGAAGCTCAGACTCCTGCCTTGATTCATTGAGGGTACCAAGCACCCCTTCCCTGACTAGAATTTGGGGAATCCTCCTAAGCCCTTCAGATAAAATCAGCTGTGGTTCCACCTCAACTTCTGTACTAGACGTATGCATAGCTTCAGCAGACATGCAAGTAGGCAATTCCATGTCTACTCAAACTGGGTCATGGCAGACAGAACTGGTGTCAACACCAGCCAGTCCTCAAGTTCTTCATCTAAGCCAAGGAAGATGTCTGGTTTAGGATGGACATAAGCAGATTCAGAACAAGCTTTTTTAATTTTTTTCTTAAGAGGCGGCTAAACTTCTGGGAGGGCAGATTTCACACTGGTACCTTATGTCAGTAACTTCAGACATTGTTTTTCCAGTTAAATAGAAAGGGAAGACAAATGGCTGTGGAGTGTATTAGAGACAAATGCCTGACAGATATCACACTGAGTACAGACGTGTGTAGCACCCAAACAAAAAAGTCACTTCTCGCGTCTGCCTTTATTAGAAATCTGCCTCCCACACTCACATTTCCCCTTCCTGGATGACATGAAAATAAACTACAAGGAGAAAAAAAGGAAGGAACCCCAACAAGGCACTTATCTGTAACAGGCTAGGTAGAAGAACCAGCTCAGTGTACAGACCAAATTCAGAAGTTGGGCTCGGACTGGCGGCAAAGTTGTTCTGGGAATTCGGCATCTGTGTGTCACATATGGACCTTACGCCTTGTGCATAGGACGTATGTTTGATGTACAATGCCAGGAAGGTGTAAAGGCTTTGGTATACTGGCTGGAAATTTTCTAAGTAACCAACTAAGCTGCACCCACTGCATCAAAGTGAACTGCTAACCAAATTATGGATGAGTTGTTCACAAATGCCAGAATTTGAACTTTGCTTGTGAAGAGTAGCGTCAAGAGTTTTGTACTTTCAAAGGCCTACTGAATACTAGTTCATGTGACAAAGTGTGTAAGATACCTTGGAAACAATTAATAAATAATATTGGAGCTCTGAAGGCATTTACATGGACTGATTGGTGATATTTTGGTACTGTGGTTCTGTCATGGGCCTAGATGAGAATTGTGTTGGGATGTTTCCTTGTAGAACACTAGTTTAGCTCTGACTTGCAATCATCTTCCCTTATTTGTTCAGAAGTTTCAGTAACTCAATAGGTAAAATACTCAACTTTGGTCAGAAGCCTTTGAGTTCTTCTTCCACACCAGGTAGCTGAATACATTTTCCAATAATGACACTGCAGTTCAGCATTTAAAGGGTGCTGCACTCATGAATATGCTGTTCTTTGGATGAGACGTTAAACAGAAGCCCAATTTGCCTAAGTTGGTGGTAGCTGAAGTGGATGTAAAAGATCCCATGGCACTTACTGAAAAGAGTAGGGGTCCTTTATTTACATAATACATGGATATTTACATAATCAATAGTTGCGTATTTACATTACATATTCATATTTACTATTTAAAATATATACATATACTATTTACAAATCACATCATCCTTTTACATTTGCTTCATCATATGAAACGGATACTTTTTTGACCAGCTCTCCAATTTCCTTAATCCTCTGATTCCAGAGCAACCATAATACAGCAACAATTTTTTTATCAAGATTTTCAACCTTTTTCTCGTGTCAATAGAAACCAAATTCAATCATGCCGATATTTAAATTGTTTACATCTTTAAAGTCATTTATATATTTTTTCTCTATAATCTTTTCCCATAACAATTTTACTCTTTTACATTATATAAAAACATGTTTGCAGATTTCAGATTCACCACAATATAAACAAATTTTATACTTTTATATGGCATGTCCACCTTCACTGGTAGTTTTTGTATAGACAACCTCAATAAAAAAAAAACTTGACCTTCTATATGTCTTTTACAGCTTTTCCTTCTTGCAGCAATAACATTCCTTTTCTTATTGTTTAATTATTTCCAAGGATATAACCTGTAATATTTTGTTATAATCATATCATTTTTTCTATTTTCAATTTATTTCACATTAAATTTTCCACAAAATAATCTCATCTTGATAATTTTCCATTTCTTTATTACAACTCCTCATTTTTTAGAACTAAACAAAGTCAACAATTCCATTTTATATTTAGCACTTAGTATTTTTGTAATTAAAGTAGCCTCATTATCTTTTAATGCTTCATTACTGTACATAAAATTTAAGGACGACATGTACACTACAGGGTTTATTAACTCTAAGCCTCCTTTTCATTTTTCACATATAACACTCCTCTTTTCACAGGGTTTAACCTAGATCCCCAGATAAAGGAAATATTGTGTTGTACACATCTATTTCTAAGTTCAACAGAATGCTAAAGACAATTGTTAAATAAGCAATCTTTGTTAACAGTATCGAATTTAAGTATACTTTTTTTTTTAAAGGAAAGCCTAAATGACTTTGAAAAAAAAACTTTTGTTTTATTTCCCACCATTTTCTCTTTTCACATATAATTTCTTGTTTTGTAAAGTTTATTCCAAGGATCTTAATTCTTTCCTTTTTAAATTCATCTCCCCCAAATCTTTCCTTCAGAACCTAATCCTTGCCTTTTATCTTTATTTAATAGTAACCTAAAGACCTTAATAACATCTTGTATTTGTTTTATTATAATATTCATGCTAACTTAATTTTTTGTTGTAATGATAATGTCATCTGCATAATTTAACAATACAGGCATTTTTATCCCTTCCTTAGCAATGTATTAGCACTCATCTCCTTATTCATGCACATATATATTATATTCATTACTAATATGAATAATGTACCACTCAATGGGCATCATTGCCCAATACCCTTCTCTAACTTTATATCTTCACTCAACCATCCATTAATCATAATCTTCACTATATTATACTTGTATGCTGACACACACATTTTTAATCCTCGGACTTAAATTATACATATCAAATATACCCCATACTACTGAGAGATGCATCAAATCACACGCTTTAAGTCTCCATTAGTTTTGCCTTAGCATTTCAAACTACTATATCATCTACGAGTTCCTTAATGATTAATAAGTCTTGAACTGTTTTACCTTTCATACCAAACACAGTTTACATTACCTACTTTTCCTTCCATCTTTTTGTACAATATTTTCATAAAAATCGTATAATCCATATTACATAGTACAATTGGTCTCCAATTTTGAACTTCTTCCTTCTTTCCTTTTTTCCATATAAACCTAATGATACCTCCATATAACCCTTTATACATAAAGCCTTAATCTAACCATTCATTTAATACATTTATGAACTCTTGCTTTCTCTTTAGTCAGACTTCTGTACATTTTATATTCTATTCCATCCAGTCCTGCAGCTGAATCTAAGTTCAGTTCTTTCATTACCTGGTCTAGTTCTTCTATTTCTCTTTCTAAATCCTTATTCTCCATATCAGAAAATGAATATATCTTCCATTCCTTCCATGTCTGTCTTATCTTTAAATACTGTCCTAATATATTATTTCACTATATTCACAATCTCCTCTTGTGTGCTATGTATCTTACCTGATGAATCTTTCATTTCCCTCATTACACTATTTTCTATATTTTACTTAAATATGAAGCAATGTCTTTTTTTCCTTTCAAAAAAAAATCTTTGTTTATACAATAAATGCTCTATTTTTCTTGTTCACTTCATACATTTTCTGTTCCTTGATAAAGAAATTTCATCATTCTTCTCTACACATTCGTATCATTATTTAAATTCTTATAAATATTTTTTCATATACAGTTTCTCTTTTCCATGTCATATAACTTTTTATATTTCACTTAAAATTTAACCACCATTCTGACCAATCTTTGTAAAATTATCATATCTTTATGATCTTTCCATAGTTTCATGACTTTTCTCCCTTTATCATCCCATTTCACTTCATTTATTCTTTTTATGCCTTTCCCTATTTTTATTTAATCGTTCCCTTTACCATAATTCATATTGCCCTGTGATCTGAAAACCCTGTCAGTAAACCCCCTTGTGTCACTAATAAACTTTAATAATAAAAAATAATCTATTTCTGTTCTTTTTTCCCTATTTCATATGTCCAAGTCTCTAAATTCCATATTTTTTTACTGTCCAATTTTATAATGTCCTTTACTACTTTATCATCATAAGGCTTTTTATTCAGTTATCTTAGATTACAATTAAAGTCCCCTACTACAAGCTCCATATTAACTACTACATATTAACGTTCTAAACATCTCGCCCCTCTCCTTTTTTACTACATACACACACAATGCAATACATCTTAAAACATGTTCTCTCCATCTTATGTAAACAGTAATACCCTCGGTTATGACAAACGTAACATCCAACAATTTAATAGTATCTTTGTATAATACAGGTATTCCTGAGAAGGTCTCTCTCAAATTCCATATCACATTTTCCCCACCACATTTCTGTTTGATATCTTTCTGTTTTTGATAAAACTCTACTATCTTCTAGTATAATATTCACTATCTAGCTTTTTATACCACTCCAAAATCACTATCCTTCTTTACAACTTTTTAAAGTTATTCACATTTAATGATAAAACTTTAAACTTTACTTCAAATGATAATTTGTCTTCGTCCTTTCCCTAAGTCTTCTATATTTTCCTATTTTCTTTTTTTTTTTCAATTAAACGTTTTAACTATATTCCACTTATCATTCTCACTTAAAATTGACTTATTCAATATTTACTGTATTTAAATAGTCTTTCAATTATCTCTCTGAAATCATTCTACATCTATATTACTACTGTCCTTTTCCATTTCTTTCTCGCTCTTCATCCTTTTCTTTAACTTTATTCTTATTACCTTGCCCTGTTACATTCTCTGTTAAATCTGAAATTACTTCATTTTCTTTTTCTTCACACCCCCCCAAAAAAGTCCCACCTTTTTACATTTATAACATTTCAGTTCACAGTGTTTTGCATCATGTCCTAAACTCCCACATCCAAAACATTTTTTCACATTTGTTAATTAAATGATCTATTTTCCCATACAAAAAGCACATTTTTTTGCTGACCCCAATATCTAACCAAGTCTCTCTCTCCTTCAACATTAATAACACTTGACTTGGAATATTCACAGCACTGTCATTTTCCAATTTCAATATCATGTCACTTTCTCACTCCCCAGTCCATAAACTTTTAGTTATGTACTCACCATAACTTCAGATGTTTGGGATCCATCTCGCCTACATTCTGACTGATGGGTTCGGAGCCGATCCCTCGGCTCCGACTCGGCACGCTTATGCCAAAGAGCGAAGTCTCTTATTGGCTGAGCTTACTATATCCCAGGATGCACCACTACCAGTCCCCCAGATCTAGTTTGTCCGCATACATGCACACATGCACGCTCTGCTTATATAACATCGTCAGATGAAACAAGATAAAAACAGTAGAACTCAAACCGTTCAATCTCTTCTGATCTCCAAGGCAGGGGGAAGGAGGGTGGGTATTAGGAATGTAGGCGAGATGGATCCCAAACATCTGAAGTTATGGTGAGTACATAACTAAAAGATGTTATGTGATCCTATCTCGCCTACATTCTGACTGATGGGACAGCGTCCCTAGCACCTGAATCCTGGGTGGCTCACTGGAAAACACTCCTGAGTACCGTGGAACCAAATGATGCTCGCCCTTTAGATGCCACATCCAATTTATAGTGGGAAATGAAAGTGTGCGGATTGGACCAAGTAGCCGCAGCACAAATCTCTGATATAGCGAGCTTGGAATAAAAAGCTATAGAAGTCGCCATAGCTCTGGTAGAGTGAGCTTTGATGGATGTTGTAAGTTGCTTATTCGAAGAAGAATAAGCCTGAGTTATACAATCTCTAATCCATTTGGAGATAGTAGCTTTTGTGATGGTTTTACCCAATTTATTGTCTGAGAAGGACACAAACAACTGGTCTGACTTACGAAATTGCTGAGTCCTGTCTAAATAGAAGCGCAATTGCCTGTGAACATCCAATTTATGGAGAGTGTATTCTGCTTCATTGGAGAATTTTGGGAAGAAAACTGGTAGCTCTAGAGATTGTTGGAGACAGAGATTAGAACAGACCTTTGGGACAAAGGATGGATTAGGCCTAAGTGATACTCTATCCTTGTGGAAAATCAAGTACGGTGGTTTAATAGACAGGGCTTGAAGCTCTGAAACTCTTCTTGCAGAAGTAATTGCAACTAAGAAGGCAGTTTTCCAAGACAGATATTTTAACTCACATGTAGCAGCCGGTTTGAAAGGGGAAGATGTTAATGCACGAAGCACCAAATCAAGATCCCACGGAGGCGGGATGAAAAACTGGGGTCTTAACAGGCCCGCACCCTTAATGAAAGTTTTGCATAGTCTGCTGCTCATCAATGGAGGATCCATGGATTCGTGGAATTTAGAGATAGCCGCCAGTTGGACTTTAATAGTAGAGACAGAAGATCCTTGATTAAACAGGGATGTTAAGAATTTCAAAACTTCCGGGATTGGAGCAGTGATAGGGTCTAAGCCCCTGAGTTGAGCCCAGATAGCAAACCTCTTCCACTTACTGAGGTACAATTTCTTAGTGGTGGGTTTGTGGGCTGAAGATAAAATGTGAATAACTTCCGGGTCTAATGTGTGACTTCTGACTAAAGTCGGAAGTGGAGGAGCCAAGCTGTCAACTTCATGGAGTGTAGGGACTGATGCTGTCATCCCGACTGGTGAATTAGCAGATCCGGAGTTAGATCTAAAGTCCAAGGATCGTCCACCGCATGTTTCTTCAGGTAGGGAAACCATACCTGACGAGGCCAGTATGGAGCAATCAGTATCATTGTGGACCCCAACTGAGAAGCTTTTTGAATGACTTTGGAGAGAAGTGGAATCGGAGGAAAGGCATAAAGTAGCCCTGTTGGCCAAGGTTGTGCTAGAGCATCCATAGCTGCTTCCCCTTGATGTGGAGTCAAGGAGAAGAACCTTTTGCACTTCGTGTTTAGTGGTGTTGCAAATAGGTCGCAGCACGGCGTCCCCCATCTCCTGAAAACCTGAGCTGCTACTGTTTCGTTTAAGGACCACTCGTGAGGAGAGAGAATTGTTCTGCTTAATCTGTCTGCCAATATATTTGATTTCCCCGGAATGTGGGTCGCTACCAAGAAACGGCTGGTAGCTACAGCCCATTCCCACACCCTCATGGCCTCTCTGCAAAGGGGATAAGATCTGGTCCCTCCTTGTTTGTTTAGATACCAGACCACCGACATGTTGTCTGTGTGGATGGCGATTATGCCCTGAGGGAGAAACTTGTGTAAGGCCTGTAGGGACAGAAGTACAGCCCTCATCTCCAATACATTGATGTGGAGAAGGGTTTCGTCTGGAAGCCAGGAGCCCTGAACTAACCTGCCCAGACAATGCCCCCCCCACCCTATCTGGGAGGCATCTGTCGTCAGGGTGACCACTGGAGAGGGAATAACAAAAGGGCTTCCTTGATTTAGATTGGATGTCTGAAGCCACCAGCGAAGGTCCCGTTTGCATGTTTCTGTAATCATAATGGGATGATTGAGGGGAAGGTCCTGAAAGGACCATTGAGTTGACAATAGCCACTGAAGGATCCTCATGTGCAATCTTGCCAGAGGAACTAGAAGAACCGTGGCAGACATCGAACCTAAACTTGTAGGACCATCCTGGCTGGGGCTTTGGATCTTGAAATCAGGGCTTGAACTTGGCCTTGTAAAGTTTGGATCCTTTCGGTAGGAAGAAAACGCATCAATTTTGAGTCTATCTCTGCTCCTATGAACCTTATGCGCTGAGAGGGCAGCAAGACAGACTTTGACCAATTGAATGTAATTCCCAGGGTAGCACCCAGGGAGATGGTGGCTTTGAGGTTGTCCATTAGTAGATGCCTGGTGGTGGCAGTCAGGAGCCAGTCGTCCAGATAGGGAAACACTTGGAATCCAAGACTCCTCAGGTGAGCAGTCACTACTGCCAAACACTTGGTGAACACCCTGGGGCTGTGGTGAGACCAAAGGGCAGTGCACAAAATTGGAAATGACTGTCTCCCAGGCTGAAGCACAGATACCTCCTGGACGCCTGATGTATCAGTATGTGATAATAGGCGTCCTTGAGGTCTATGGAGCACATCCAAACATCCTTCTCCAACAATGGGAGAATGGATTGTAACGTGACCATTCGGAATTTGGATTTCGTGACGGATTGGTTTAGTCTGCTGAGATCCAATATTGGTCTCAGGTGCCCTGTCTTTTGGCACTAAAAGAACCTCGAGTAATTTCGGATCCGATCTGGTCTGTGGGGACCGGTTGGATGACTCCTTTTCTAGCAGCTTTAAAGCTTCTGCGGCTGCAATTTCCCTTTGACTGGGTGGTGGGTCCGGGATTTTTTGGACGGTGGGGGTGAGCATGTGAATGGGATGGTGTAACCTCCGGCAATGATCCGAAGCACCCATCTGTCCTGAGTGATTGACTCCCAGGCTTTTAGGTGCTTGGCAAAACGGCACCCGACTGGCTCCGGAGCAGCACAGCCGGGCAATCCCTCATGAGGTGTGGGAGGCTGAAGAGCCACGAAAGGACTCGCGGTCTCCAGAATTGCGGGGCCCTCTGCCGCCTCTGGGACGGCGTCTCCCAGAAAAATTTCCCCGTCCTCTGCCTCTGGAAGGGGAATCTTCCTGCTGTTGAGGAAAAAAACTTACGTGATTTACAGAACCACATCTTCCCTCCTCCTTTAGCCTTGGGATAAGGCCGAAAGGGAGTGGAATAACGGCACCTACGGCAGATAAAGTTTTTCCCTCTTGCTCACAGCGTAAGGGTGTCTTTAACCTTAGGTCCAAACAAAGAGGACCCATCAAAGGGAGCGTCGGCGAAGGAAGACTTGAAGGCCTCCGCAAACTGACAAGCGGAGCCAGGCTTGTCTCCGTAGAGCCACGCCTGTGCCTGCCGCTCTACCGCCTTCGGCCGCATATGAAATGAGCCTCATGGACGAGTTAGAAATTGACGTAAGGATAGCCAACTGAGAGCTAACCGACTGGGCTAGCTGCTCAGGTAGGTTACCCGAGAGGGAATCTGACAGCTCCTTGACCAGATCCCTCTGAAGCCTTGTAAAATGTGCCAAATAATTCAGGGACCTTAAAGTAAAGGCTGCTGAAGTCAGGGTGCGCTTCCGTGCGGTCCATGCTCCTAGACTCCTTATTAGGAGGATGGACGGACGTTGAAGCCTCTGCCACGTCCTGTTGTGTAGCAGATGCCACCACCATGGCATCTACAGCCACGCCTTTAGTCAGGAACTCCTTCTCGGGTGGGGCAGACAAAAATTTGTTAGGACGAGAAGGGACTGGTTCCACGGTATCTGGATGTTCCCACGCCCTTCGACAAACTAAATCCAGGAGCTCGTCAAGGCGAAGACACCCAGGAGGCGGAAGGCTGAGCCCCAAAGGCCTTGAGGAGCACTGACTCATCAGCAGAGGGGGGTTTGGATATCCAGCCGCCTCGTTGTTTGAGGATCTCTAAGATGTCTGCAAATGAGACATCATCCGAGGACGACTTCGGGACCCCTCCGCATCATCAAGATCAGTGTCAGATGTAATAGACTCGGGGAGTCCACGTGCTTCCTCTTGCACGATCTCTTCCTTGGGGGTTCCTCTGAAGACAACTCCGAAGAACCCTCAGGAGGAGGGAACCCCAATGGGGTAACCTCAGGCCCAGGGCTCCGCTGCCTACGGACAGGGGAACTGCCAAAGACCCAGTCTCCACGCCCAGGGAAGGTGCTGGTAAAACCGGGGAGATGGCCTAAGAAGACTTGGCCAAGGCACTCCTCATAGCTCTGAAAGCCGGACCCCCAGAATCCTGGGAGTGTCCGGTCCCCAGAGCCATGATAGCAGACGGAAGTCCCGCAGCGGCACCGAGAGGGAGGCTCGGAACCGATAGCATAGGTCCCAAAACATCACCCCCAGGTCCAGCCGAAGAAGTCCGTGTACCAAACTCGGACCCGAAGGCCGGGGTTGGAGTAAGGGTCGGAGCCGACCCTAAGATCTCCACCGGCTCCAACAGCACCTGCTCCGACGGAGCCGAAGCGGTCGGAGGAGGAATAGCAATGACATGGGCATGGGCCATCGGCTCCGAAGCCAACTGGGTCGGAGCCGAAACAAATTTTTGAAAGACTGGGGACTGGAACAGTCTTTGGAGCACCCTGTCTATATCCGAATCCGACATCCTCGATGACCGAGAGGATACTGAACGGGTTCGAGATGGCCTCTCCAATGGCCCCAAAGGGCTAGGGGACCGGCTCCGAGGTGACTCGATGACTATCGGCGCCGAAGGAATACCCACACTAGTTTCCATCGGTGCCGAGGAGGACTTCGGCGCCGAGGAGGAAGTGTCTGAGCGGGCAACCTTTGTCGGCTCCGAGACCAGTGGAGCCGACGAAGGTGACCCGCCTCTCGATGCCCCAGCCATCGGCTCCGAAGCCAGAGGAGTCGAGACTGGTGGCATCGAGGCAGACCGTTCCGCCCTCGGCTCCGAAGTCCTTGGAGCCGAAGGAGAAGCCTGCCTATGTCTTTTGGCGGTCGGATCCGACGGGCTGGTCGGAGCCGACGCCCTTTTCTTTTTAGCTGGAGAAGGAGAGGATGCTAAAGCTTCTTCAAAGGAGGGTTTTATTAAGCCTTTAAGAATGAGTTTATTTTTCCTCTCCTGGAGGACCCTCGAGGTAAAAGCGTGACACACACTGCATGACTCTTGTAAATGTTTTGCACCCAAACAATAAACACAGAAAGAGTGATCATCTGTGATTGACATCTTAAAATTACATTTGGTGCATTTTTTAAAGCCCGAAGGCCTAGGATTCTGAGACATTATGACAATAATGCAGTAATTCCCTGACAGCAAAAAACAACACTATCCACTTGAACTTCTGAATTAACTGACACTACCAAAAATCAGTTTACAGCTGCCGATTAGGTAAACAATCCGGTAACAATTAACTCAAGGGGATTTTAAAAACCCCTAAGGTTTGAGAGGGGTTGACTGACCGGGAAGGCCCTAAGATGAAGTAGGCCTGAAATCAGAACCAACGCCCAATCACACAACAAAGTTTCTCACAAAAAACTCCAATCACACACAAAAGGTAAGAGTAGCCGTTAAAACAGCTTTTTATGACAAGAACAGTAAATTTCTGACAGAAAAAAGTTAGTAAAATACTACTCAGCTCAGCCAGCTCGAGACCACGTCTTCGCAAGTTAGCGGCAAACGAGATCTGGGGGACTGGTAGTGGTGCATCCTGGGATATAGTAAGCTCAGCCAATAAGAGACTTCGCTCTTTGGCATAAGCGTGCCGAGTCGGAGCCGAGGGATCGGCTCCGAACCCATCAGTCAGAATGTAGGCGAGATAGGATCACATAACATCCTCTGTTATCACACACTTTTGAGAAGTTCAGCACATCACTACATACATTTAATAAAGACTTTTTAAAAGTCTCTTTTTCAACAAGTTCTGAATTGAATCTTAATTTTTTCTTAGTTTCCCTAAAAGAGGGCTTACGTACATACAAGTTCTATAGTGAATAGTTTTTCTTTTTTCTTATTCTTCTATTTTCCATTATCTGACCAGTCTTGAAAGTAATGCAACAAAAAGTCTCTATTAATTTGAATGAATGCTCTTACCTCATTTGGTTTGGTTCTGAGTTTTAACTTCATCCCATACCTTAAACCTATCCACTGGAGCATCTTCCTGCTTTTCAATTCATACCTTAAATATTCTCTCTTTTGACAATCATTTCTTTCTCCTCTCTCTTGCCTCACATCCCTTCTTTCACCATATCAGCATATATTTTTTTTCATCTGCATATCCTCACTCTGCTGTCCTTCTTCCTTCTGTATTCTGTCCATCATTTCTCCCCATGACCTGTGTCTTTTCCATCTTCTGTCTCACTTTCCTCCACTATCTCCAATATCATCCTATAACCCTCCTGACTGGAGGGCTGTAACAAAACAATCCTGAGTTGTAACTTCTCTGAATAAATTCTGCTAGAATAAATCCTCTGTATTCAATTGCACAGCCTCAGACATGTTAACTTTCCTTTAAAAAGGCTTAACTGCCTTTTCCCCCATCTCCGACACACCATCTTCTCCTCTTGACCTCTCTTTCACCTCTGATTCCTTGTCTGTTAATTTCAACATATCTGCTCTTCAATTAACAGCATTACAATCACAAAACACCTGTTGGCCATCTCCTCTGACCTCCATGTTTTCTTCAACCTGCTTCTCCAAGCTGCCATGTCCAAATCAGAAGACAGGAAATGCCAGCATAAATGAGTCCCTGAACAGCAAAAAGAGCAGGGGAAGTTCCTCGGTGCTTAGGCCAAATTTCCCCTAGTCAGTATAAATACCACCTTGGGTCTGCCCTGAAAAGAGGCCATTGGCTAATTGAGACTAACCTGGTCAACAAAGTGAAAAAATAAAGTTCAGACCATATCACGTTCCTGTGGTTCAGAACTGCATTTCACATGGGACTTGTGTATTGTGGAAAGATGGCTGTTTTACAGATGATAGACAAAATAAAAGTAAAAGCCAATACCAAAGGCCACTGGCTAAGTTTGCAGATGACTGCAAGCTAGGAGCAGTCACTGAATCCCCAAATGACTTAGTCATACTTCAGGAAGGATTGTCAGAAAAAAATAGTGTAAAAATCAGTCTGAAGCTAAGTGACAAAAAATGCATTATTGTATTGGGTAGTCATCTACCTCAGGGAAGTACCACATTGACGATGTGCTCTTAAGAGTTAACCCAATTGTTTGGGATTTGGGATTTGGGATCTTATGTAGAAAGTGACCAAACTTTTGACCAACATTTATTTATGTATTTATTTGTTAACCGGGTTAGTCCAGCTGAGCCAGGGGCCAATTTTCAGTGAGACGTGACGAGAAAAGCTCCAGAAATAATACAAGTATGAATGATATTTACAAAATATTTAAATAGGGTCACAGAAATATAGTACAAATCAAAAAATTGTGCACAGTAGTACAATGCACAGGTAAAATAGTTAAGTACAATTTCCAAACTTTGAGAACAGTAGTATATAGCATAGGCCAAATAATTAAAAGGTTTAGAGAACATTACACAAAGGATTACAGTATGACTACAGTTTGCTAGAGCAAGTACAAGGATGAAAAAAGTTGATAGGGAAAAGCAGAAAGATGAGAAGAGAGGAGGCTAGTTCAAATGGAGGTTTGACAAGGGCATAACCAAGTCATCAGGAGAAAAAGTTTAAGTTCTTTCTTAAATGGGTATTTATGCTAAATGCTTATGTTGAGAGGGAGAGAGATACAAGCATGGGCTACAGATTATTTGTAAAGGGTCTTACCAATGTTTTTGTTGGGTTTGTATAACTGAACAAGGTCTTTACTGGCAGTATGGAGGTAACAAGGGAGATTATAGGAGGAGACTAAATTGGAGATGGAGGGACAGGATGAGGGTTCATATAGGATAGTGTGCGCAATATGTAGCTGAGGTATAAGTAGCTGTTTGGGGAATTCTGGTCACTGGAGTGACTTAAGGGCAAGACAGTGGTGAGATTTGTAAGGAAGTTTGGTGGCAAATCTGGCAAGTTTGTTATAAGGTTACTCTAGTTTAGTGATAAGATGTTTGAACATGAGTAAGGACAGGGGCAGCATAAAGAAGGCAGGGTAGGAGTAGGGCCTGAGTGAGGGAGGGTTTGGAGGAGGGTAACAAAGTTTTGATTACAAAAGAGATATTTGTTTCTGGTGGGTCTTTTTTAGACTTTGTTGAATATGAATATTAATTTTTAATTTGTCAATAATAACTCCAAGTAGTTTCGTATGGGTAAAGGTTTAATAATGGTGTTGCTGAGAGAGGATATAGAGAAACAGGCTTTGTGCTGGCAAGTGTTTTAGTGAGGAAGAGGAGGAGTATTTTTTTTTGTTTTATTTAATATGAGTTGGTTATCAGACAGCCAGGTTTTGAAAGAGGAAAAGGTTTGTTGAGTGAGAGCTAGTAGATCAGGGCTGTTGTGTTGTCAGCGTACTGTAGAAGTGTAGAGAGGTTAATAGCACAGTGAAGTTTATTAGTGAATATATTAAACAGGAGGAGGCCCAGAATTGATCATTTGGGAACTCCAGTATTAAAAGCAGTAGCGGCTGGTGACTTCAAATTAAAGGGGGGCTGCAAGAGACAGCTGAATAGGTGGGGCCAATGGGAAGGGGTGTGACCAACTAGAAAGGGGTGGAGCTATGCTCAAAACCACAACAACTGGAACTAATTAAATACACTGCCCTGGGTGCCAAACCGTCATTATGAGAGTCCAATCAAGACAAAATGAAGTGTAGAAGAAAAAAATATTTCAATGCATTGGCTACATGACAACTTACTTAATTTCTAGATAAAAACACAAAGGTTGTGAGACATGAAAAAATAAATTGCTTTTTAAATACATTACTGGAATGCCAGTCAAAATCAAGTATAAAAAAAAACAAGCAGCACTCAGTTCAAACCACTTCTCCTTGTACTGCAGTTCTAATTAAAATTTATATTCAGCTTTATAAAATTACCAAGTAACATGCTGAAAGCAGCAATCTCTGTGATACCCCCACTTGTAAAAAATGTTTCTTATCCAAAAAAGACCTGCTGCCTGACAACAACTATCTACTTGTTTCATGGAGAACACATGATCAAAGTAAAAAATGAACAGCGAACAAGAAACAAGCTCAAGATAAATTGCTTAAAGGATTACTGCACAAGTTATGGACCACACATGATAGATTGGCATTCTGTTTAGTTTATGGTTACAGTAAAGTCTGCAAAGATAACTGCAAGTCTCCAACAAATGTAATGAGCTTCTGAAAATACTGTAATCCTGTCCTTTATTACAAATACTGTCATATGCATTTCAATACCTAAGGCTTATTCATTATCTAGTTATGTAAATATTCTCTGCATGGCAACAATGAAAAGGCTTTCAAAGTTGGTAATTCTTTAACAGTATGCTTATTAAAGCTTACTTGCATCTTACAATCTCCGACAAGCTTACTCGATGGTCATTAAAGCATTGCTACTTTAATACAGAGCAACAGGGCACTGCAACAGCATGCGTTTTCTGAAGAAGAAGAAGCATAAATCAACAGTATAAAAATATGACAGAAAACCAGAACATTCTGCAAAATCAAGGACAGATGAAAAGCCACGGTCATACTTGTGGTCTACCTTGGATGGGGGAATACTCTGCACACTTATGCTGCATAATTGCTCCTTGCCTTGCTTGGACACATCCAGAGCCACTACAATGGGGAGTGGAGTGCAACAAGTAGGCCACAGTTTGAAATGTCTCTGGCTGACGGTGATGGCTCTGACACTCATACCCTCTCAACCTCAGAGCAAGAAATCTGGACAAAGCCATAGATAGAAGTGGGACACAGGGCCAAAAATAAAGAATTTTTAAAAATTGCTCTTATAAACTTAGAAAGATAATAGAATAGTAGTAGGTCTTGCATTAGCATGAATTTTTGAAGGGTATGAAATCTGAAACCCAAATGTCTGCCATTACTTTCTAACTTCAGTCTTTAATGATTTCCTACTAATTTGCCAGAAAACCACAATTTTATGAAAAAAAGACCAAATATGTTATGCAAAAATATAAAATTGCCACACAATAAAGAAAGGACACCTTTTTAAAATTAGTACTGTTAACTTGAGTAGCTGACAAAATAAGGGCATCTAAATGCATTTCTGAAATAAAAGTAATCTATAACTCTGATCATTACAGTTATTATTTATAATTGTAAACCCTCCATGTTTTCTTCCAAAATTGCCATTTTGCAGAGGGATTATTAAGGGGAAAGCAACATTTTGAGCCAAAATTGGAGACACTTGAGAGGTTTGGATATTCCTAATTGTATAAAGCGATTTATTTACACGTACCTCTCAACCTCTTAATGCAGGAAATCTGGATATGGCCAAATATATTGGGGGAACATACAAACAGTACTAAAAAGACAGTTGATAGAATAACAGGTCTTGCTTTAGCATGCATTTTTCTGAAGGTTATGATGTCTGAAACTCAATGTCTGTCATTATTTAGTGACTTAATTCCTAAATGATTTGGCAGAAAACCACAAATTTTATGAGGAACAAACCAAAAATAAGAAGCAAAAATCTATTCATTCTGCAAAAGTCTGGACAGTTGGGAGGTATAGTTCAGCCAGAGCTGTCTGAGTTTGCTGCCCTTCTCCCCCCTCACAAAATCATGGTCGAATGGAGCGTCCCCCCTGCAGCCATTCCAATGTCCCATTACTTGGTTATTTCACCCCATTTGCCATAAACACTGTAATGTGCATACTGCTTTACTTCTGCAATGATATGGATTTCATTTGAAAGTTTTGTTTTATATTTTACAGCATAAACCCTAATAGGTATCTGCTAAACAAAGCAATGCAGTCTCACAATGAAAATAGACTTAGCATTAAAACTTCTCTGCCCTTGAAACTCACATTCATTGAAACCCACATTCAAAGAAAATACATTTTGCCAGTGGCAGATGAAGATTAATTTTGGGCTGTTTTCAAATCATAGGCCCCTTGAACATGAAACATACACATGCTCTTTGATACACCTTCCTGACTGTATTAAATGATATTCCTTGCAAAATACAGTACAGTTGAACTGCCCAATTCAGAACATTTCCATCCTAAAAGTCTTCTCAAACTTCAACAGTACACCAGTATCAGTAAATATGCACGATCTCTGAAGAAATAAAAGCAATCTAAATAATTCTACATTAAATAAATCTGTTAACTAATGAAGAGGTTACTGCTAGCAAGCAACTTTATATGTCATTGTTTCATCTACAAATAAAGTGCCTGTTGCCCTTGAGGAATAAATTGCTTATGTTGCATTAAAAAAATTATAATGTTAGTAATATTGCAATAGGGAATGGATGGCAAACTGATAACAAGTTCATAGTTACTAGGTATCTTCGCCAAAGAGGACTGCAGCATCCATCCCTTTAAAGCAGAGTACAGTATCAGCAATGGATCTATCTACTGTGGGAGCAGAACCCACAGCCTTCTGCATCACAAGCAAGTGCACTACCTGTTGTGCTATTTACAATGTATGCAGACTTGGCATAAGCAGCACTAAACTTTTGTTCCCCTGCAGCTGTCAGCTCCTTGTAAAATCTACTGGACACTCAGCTGTATCTCTGAACTTTGTAGCACAAGAAATCTGGATAAAGCCAAAATGTATTTGGGGGGGGGGACAAAAGCCCCAAAACCAGGGACACATTTTAAACATTGCTTGTATAATGTTGGAAGGTTGCTAGAATAAAATGCTGTGTTACCACCATACGTTTCACTGCCAGTTCAAAAAAAAAACTAATCCAGGTCCCTATGCTAAACAGCCAGAGCAACATACCACTATGCCAAATCATCTATTTTTATGAAAGAAAAGAAGACTGAAACTTAAATGGCTACCATTTAAGTGAATTCAGTTCTTACCATAGCTGTCAACATCATCTTAGCACAAAACACCTGAACAAAGCCAATAATGGGGGAATACAGCCCCCAGACATATTCAGTGAGTTCAGTTATCACCATAGCTCTCAACCTTGGCCCAAAAGCCTGGACGAAGCCAATAATGGGGGAATACAGTCCAAAAAATAGGGACAAATATCCACTGAGGACACCAGAGCAAACCCACATAAACACAGAGAGGACATGCAGACTCCACACAGAAGGAACACCAGCCAAGAATCAAACCAGACAACCCACAGCTATCAGGCAACACTGCTACCATTGCACTACTGTCTGCTTTAAGTAAAAATAATACAGAAACCACAGATTGTATGAGGAATAGAACAAATATGAGGCAAAAATCTGTAAACATTTTAGAAATGGTGGTGGGTAGGGAATTCAGGCTCTTGTCACTTGGGTCCAAGGTACAAAGTTCACACCTTATTCTCTACCCACCACCATGAAGCAACTGGGGTATTACACACACTCTGACATTCCTAGCTCTAGCCATGACTTATGGTAGGAACTCCCTATCTCCATGAGCAGCATCTGTTATCACTGGGATGAGTGGTTATCCCTTTTAACTGAGGTATGGTTGACAGGGGCCTAGCGAGCATTGCTGACTGCTTGTGCAGGCACCCATTAATGCACCTCTGGCATCTTCTATTCTTACTGTTTCTCTAAATGGCACTGCTGTTCCAAGGTAAATCTTTTGACTGTTATCTGAGAGTGGCAAACCTAAGTATTTTTTTTCAAATTCATTTTTATTCATTTTTTAAGTGTGCAACAAAAACTATAGAAAAGCAATAAGCAGCTGGCTCACCAGATAGCAGAACTATATGAAGAAAAGTTGAGGCAAGTCAATCATTTGAACATGTCAAGTTATCCTTTAGAAGTTATTTTTGTGTCGTGCTTTCATCTAGCCCAGAAGTAGCTTACCTTTCTTGACTACTACATAGTTAGTAAGACTTGGAGGAGGAACCAGCAGTCACTCATTCTGACAGTGGTATTTTATTTTTTCAGGATGAAGTAAGAAAATTAGCTCTTTTCTGGTATGAGCTTCTTTTACAATCGGACCTGTACTAAAGGTGCTGCTTATGAATACACTCAGTTTCTGTCTGCATCGATTATCTTAAAAAAAAAAAAAAAAAAAACAAATCCTGAAACTGTACCAGACTTTGTTTTTTTTTTTTTTTTTTTACTTTAACAACCTGGCACCTTGGCAATACACTTTCACAGGATCTGATATCATTCAACATACTTACCCTTTTAAACAGTGAAAAATCGATCATTTACCTTCTTATTTGTTAAATACCTTTTAATTAATTATAATTTTATACATTCTTCCTGGTTTACATTAACTGCATCATTTTATATTTCATATATAAAAGGAAGGATGTTGAATGATGTAAGATCCTGTGCAGGCAAAATGATCTACGTACCAGAGTTATTAAAAAAAAGTGTTGTGTAGTTTACGAATCTGTTATTTTTTTCTTTTGTTTTTGTAAAATAAATTGTTTATACTTTTCTTGCAACCATTACCTTCCTGAACCTGTACAGAGTACTGAGAAACTAGTGCCCCTCACCCATCGCAGCAACAGTGTTACTGTTTGTGTTACTGTTTGCATTTTTTCCCATCTTATGGCTGATCAGTCACAAAGGGACTAAATCTGTGTTCAAACATGTGACCTACAGGAAACACTAATAAAGAAGAATTTTTCTCCTAACTACTTAAAAAAAAAAAAAATTAGTGAGGGAATGTGTTAAAGAACAATAGCTGCTATTCATTGCTATGGAACTTTATAACAGTCTTTCCTGAATGCCAGAGGTCACCAGCATTACTTTATGGGTTTTGTTTATCCTTCTTCAATTTAATGTCTCTTTGCGCCTGAATAGTAATGCTTACTTTTGGGTGGAGACTTACATTTCAGCAAGGAAAGATTTCAGTTGTAGTACTGCACAGACGTTAACAGTATTATTACGTTCATAGGTTTGGTTGTTAAGCTTAGACATAGTTATATATACAAACACACACACCACACACATACTGACAAAGCTGCTCACTCATACATACACACTCCAAGATGGATCATGCCTTCCCAAACACACACGCATGCGCACACATACACACACCTCTTCGGTCCATCCTGCAGCTTCTCGGCACACCTGTTTCCCGATCATACACCCTACCTATCTCGGCCACGATCTGATCCTGTACTGCAGCTTCTCAGTCATGCACAATACCCATCCTGCAGCTCCCCAGTCTTGGTCCTCCATGCTGGCATGATCTGTACCTCCCATCCTAGCCCGCGCATACACTCCCGTGAGATGTGAGGAGGCTGGAGCCTCCGCTATTGGCCCAGACTGTGGGCGATGCAGTCTGGTGGCTGTCTGGTTTGTGCGGTCACCGCACAGATCTCTGGGATGGAAGGGAGGAGTTTACTCCCTTCCCTATCCGGACTGCCTAACTGAGCAGTCTGGAGCTCAGGAATGCCTGAGCATGCATGCTAAGTGTTCTGGTCTGCGTAACAAAGCAGCCAGGAACTTAGCACGCATGCATGCAGTCCGAGATTTTTTTTTTTTTATTATTTTCAAATTTTATTCTATATTTTCTTTTTCTATAGGGACTGTGGGACTTTACTTCACAGGTGGGAGGGCTACAGTCCTATAGCACGAGCCGTCCCTGAGTATTTGTTAATCTAGAGATGCACAAGTGATTTTGTATGAACTTCTTAAATCATAATGTTAAATGTGTTTTTGTATGAACTTCTTAAATCATAATGTTAAATGTAATAGGAATGTAAGGGGTTGCATTTTATATGTTTTGATGTACTTTAAATGTTTCTGAAGCACTTTATTGCTCAGGATGCACTTTAGATTTTAACTTTCTTGACTCACTGATTAATTGATCAATTATTGTACAATTGAATTGAATAATGAATGTAGTGAAATGTATATAAAGCACACCATTCTTGTGCATGATTTTTCACTGGGAAGTACTAAGAACAAACTAAAAGTGGATGGTGACCTTTTCTCCAGTTGTTCAGTGTGTTTTTTCTGTCTTTGGTGAGTTGGTTCGTGGAGTGGTGTTTTTGGAGTTTTCTGACAGCATGTCAGTTACTGGAGCTTCGGTTGGTGGAGACATATCCAATTCCAGGTCCAGTTCAGTAACTACCTTTCTTTCCTGTACAGAAATGTGGAGAGAAAGGGATAAGAATGTGGCTGCTTCCGATTTGTGGTCTTGTAATGGACTGGGAGACCAGCAGGCAACCAGGTATGAGAGACTAGAATGTTTGCTTGTAAAAGAGGTGTCTTTATATTATGATACCCGGTTGCTGGAGAAATATATCAGCCTGAATTTAACCCCTCGGAGTTTAAGGGTGGACAAACTTCCAGCTTCTGAATTTTATGAAGTTGAAGCTGATTTATATGAGGAGTGGAAGAATATCTCTTTACGGTGTACTTTAGGGTGGCTTAAAGTACTTGACAAATGTAACAATAGACTGCATGAACAAGTAAGAAATTCAATTTTGGAACTGAAGGACGAGCTTAAGGGGGAAACTACAACTGCCGTATTTAATAATAAAATGAAGGACATGCATGTGAGAGTGGGCAAAGCTGAGGCTGAAATACTTGAAAGGAAATGCAGTGAACTGGACAGAGATGATTGTGATTATAGGAACAACCTCATCTTTCAGTGGCAGAGAAAACCTACGCAGAGTAGGTCCACCTTAAAAAATACGGCTATGAGGTCTCGGAGTTCGTCATTCTTTTCGTCCACAGAAGCAAGTAGCAGCATCAACAGCAGGAAAAGTGTTTTGTTTGAGGAACTGAGTGAAGACGGCATTCAGCAGGGCAAGCAGAGTAGTAGGCAAAGAATGATCCCACAGCAATCAAAAAGCAAGCGCAACTGGAGGTGGAAGAACAGGAAGAAATGAAGAAAATCAGAGAATTGGACATTTTGGACTTAACATTACTAATGATGTTGTTGTCACATGTAATGAGGAGCATCATAACAGGTTTGTCTTGAAGGGTCTATATTAGAACATCGAAGTTTAAAACCTTTGAATGTTCTAATATCGAACCCTACTAAGCGAAAGCTTAAAATATTGAAGCAACAGAAACTCAAAATCTTTCCTAGGGAAAGATTTTGGTTGTCCGTTTCTGTTGCTTCGGTGTTTTCAGCGATGTGGTGGAAAGTTAAGGGCCGGGTTCAGGTAAGTGTGCGATTGTGTGGATATGAGGGTTAGGGTGGGTTAGGTGAGTTAGGGTTAGGGCATGGGTTAGGTATGTGTGCGATTGTGTGGACATGAGGGTTAGGGCGGGTTAGGTGAGTTAGGGTTAGGGAGCAGGTGAGGTAAGTGTGGGATAGTGACGGACCTTAGGGTTAGGGTTTGGGTTAAGGTAAGTAGATAGTTAGTGGTGTGTGTATAGTTTAGTGTAAGGTTAGTTGTAAGATTTTAGGTGTATGTGTGTGGATTGCTGTTTGTTTGGTGTGCTTGTGTTGTGTGTATGTGCTTTGGAACAGCGATTTTTTTCCCTAGGGAAAAAAAAAAAAAAAAATCGCTGTTTGGACAGTTCGAGATTGTAAGCTTTCGCTTGCATAGGGTCGATTAATCACCGTTCGGTTCTTTACATGGTCGATGATCTAATATAGACCCGTCTTGAATAATGTAAATAGTTCACATTCAGTGAGTCAAAGTGAAATGTTAAATATTATTACTCTATCAGATTTTGCAGTTAGATGATAATTTGTGCAGTTTACTTTTGAAAGGAATGAAATTTGTGCCAACATATTTTCCAGCTTTGGCAGACATGTTAGAGCTATGTGCTTCTTGTCGCAAACTACATTTAAAGGCATTTGTTTTAAAACAAATCCAGAAAATGCAAATAGTAATGAAAGGTGTAGCATTGATGAGGATGAGGTACCATTGCTAGATTTGTCATTGCATGGAAATGAGTTAGTGGATATTTTTGCTTATGAACAAGAGCTTGAAAGCAATAGGGATAGTGTTGGGGATGGTTTTTCATCTTACACTGGTTATGAAAAATTTAGTATTCCTAAGGTTCCTTATGTTAGCACTTTTTATCCACCTAGAACTGTCTCAGCCATAATAAATTTTGAGAAGGTGTTATACAAACAGTTGCAAGCTGAATATAAGAAGTTTTATGACAGTTATAAGCCCCATAACTTGAAAAAGCATGAACAGAATGCATTAAGGTAGTTAAGAAGCTTGAATAAAGATTATGTTTTTGCACAGGCAGATAAGGGGGGTAACTGGGTAATAACGTCTAGAGTGTAATATAACAATATGGTGAAGGAATTTTTGCAGGAAGTTGGTGTTTATGAACAGGTGCAGCCAAATGTTCTGGATGCATATAATGACTTGTTGCTGGAATTACTTGAAAAGGGAGAGAGACTGGGATTTTTTTCCACCAATGATGTCAAAAAGTTACATGTAAAATATCCTAGAATGGCTAAGTTTTATGTCATTCCTAAGGTACACAAGGACTTAACAAATTCCCCTGGGAGACCCATAGTATCAGGGGTGGGGGGATATCTCCAGAATATTGGTATTTTTCTGGATGCACAGTTGAAAGAGCATTTGAAGCGAGTCCCTTCACATATTAGAAATGGTAAAGAGCTCACAGACACTTTGGGTGGTACTGAGTGGCAAGAGGATTTTTTCTGGGCAACTGTTGATGTTAAGTCCTTGAGTACCAATAATTCTCATTGTTGGGGTCTGGAAGCAGTAGCCAGACTATTCGGGGAAGGTCCCAGAAAAAGTTATATTTTACAGCCGTTGGAGTTTGCACTGACACACAATGTATTTAGTTATGAGGACAATTTTTTTTCTACAGAGAACAGGGACTGCTATGGGGGCATCTTTTGCCCCATCTTATGCCATAATTTTGATGGGTTTTTTTTAGGAGAGCTGTGTTTATAGGAATACATATTTTTTGAAAAATGTTATAGTTTTCAAACTCTATATTGATGATTTTTTTTTTTTATATGTAGAGGGTTGATTAGTCTTTTTGAACAGTTCATGTTGGAACTAAATCAGAATCACTATGGCATCACAGTATACTATCAAACTCATAGACATAAGATACAGTTTCTAGATTTGGAGTTCTTTGTGGATAAAGACAAGCTAGTTTCTTTTAAACCATTTTATAAGGAAACAGCGGCTAATAACTTTTTGAGTGCAGACAGCATGCATCCAGAACATTTACTTGATTCTCTCCCTTATGGAGAATTCAAGCGCATTAGTGACAGTGTTCATGACAGAACCACATTGGATGGGGAATTTGATATTGTTAGATGCAAAATGGTGAAGAGAGGGAATTCTAGCCAGGTGTTAAATAGGGCTGAGGAAAAAGTGAGAAAGCAAATTGCTGGTCGGAGAGTATGGAGTCATGCAACACATCATGGGTGTGGAGATTATCAAAGTGGGCAAGGATGATAATAAATTTTCCCCTTTTTCAGCTACATTGAAGGCGTTAGTGCACAGGTTTTGGCCTATTATACAGCAGGATGAGGAAGTGGGCAACATTTTCAAAGGCAGGGTTGTTTTTTCTCATAACAGATTTCACAACCTGAAGGAATTATTGAACAGTAGGGTAAAGTAGGATGGAAACTGGCTCCAACACAGTAGGCATCTTTAGATGTGGAAGGTGCAAGGTGTATGACAAAGTCAAGAACATTTCAGGTACTTTGATTAATGGAAAGAAGTTAATCGCCCTGGGATTTTACAATTGCAGTACCAGTGGGGTTATTTCAATGGATGTGATTTTTCTACCTGCAAAGTGGTATATAGGCCAAACCAGAAGAATGGTGAAAAGAAGAATTATGGGGCATTTGGGGGGATGTGAGGCATGTTAGGCTTAATAATCCTGTGGCCCAGCATTTCCACGTTGTTCACAATGGTAACACTAGCAGTTTATTTTTTTCTGTTTCAAACAAACCTTATGCAGTGCAAGGCATGGAATATGGGCACATTTTGTTACGGATGGAAAGTAGATATATTATTAATTTTGGAACTTTGTGGCCCCATGGGCATACTATGGAGTTAGATTTGCATGTATAGGATGAAATGTTTCAGTATGCATTATTTTATAAATGCATAGACATATAGGATGAATGATTTATATGTATAGGATAAAATATTTAAGTATTTGTTAATCTAAAGATGTACAGGTGCATAGGCATGAACTTCTTAAACTATTAAGTTAAATGCAATGGGAATGTAAGGAGTTGCATTTTAAAAGTTTTTTGATGGACTTTAAATGTTTCTGAAACACTTTGTTTAGGATGCACTTTAGATTTAAATTTTCTTGACTTACTGATTAATTGATCAACCATTTTAGGGCAAAATGTTTTAGTATTTGTTAATCTAGAGATGCGTAAGTGCTTTTGTATGAACTTCTTAAATCATAATGTTAAATGTAATAGGAATGTAAGCGGTTGCACTTTATATGTTTTGATGCACTTTAAATGTTTCTGAAGCACTTTATTGCTCAGGATGCACTTTAGATTTTAACTTTCTTGACTCACTGATTAATTGATCAGTTATTGTATAATTGAATCGAATAATGAATATAGTGAAATGCATATAAAGCACACCATTCTTGTGCATGATTTTTCCCTGGAAGGCTTGATGCCGAAGTATTAGGAACACAGTAAAAGTGGATGATGACCGTTTCTCGGGTTGTTCAGTGTGTTTTTTCTGTCTTTGGTGAGTTGGTTCATGGAGTGGTATTTTTGGAGGGGATCTATGCAGTGGCGGTTGGTGACTTCAAATCAAAGGGGGGTTGCAGGAGACAGCTGAATGGGTGGGGTCAATGGGAATGGGTGTGGCCAACTAGAAAGGTGAGGAGCTATGCTCAAAACCACAAAAACTGTAACTTTAATTAAATACTCTGCCCTGCCAAACCATCATTATGAGAGTCCAATCAAGACAAAATGAAGTGTAGAAGAAAAAACATATTTCAATCCACTGGCTGCATGACAGCTTACTTAATATCTAGATGGAAACAAAAAGGTTGTGAGGCATGAAAAAATAAATTACTCTTTAAATACATTACTGGAATGTTAGTCAAAGTCAAGTATAAGAAAAACAAGCAGCACTCAACTCAAACCACTTCTCCTTGTACTCCAGTTCTAATTATAATTTATATTCAGCTTTATTAAAGTACCAAGTAACATGCTCAAAGTAGCAATCTCTGTGATACCCCCACTTGTAAAAATGTTTCTTATCCAAAAAAAGACCTGCTGCCTGACAACTATCTACTTGTTTCATGGAGAAAACATGATCAAAGTAAAAAATGAAAAGCAAACAAGAAACAAGCTCAAGATACATTGCTTAAAGGATTATTGCACAGGATATGGACCACACATGATAGATTGGCATTCTGTTTAGTTTGCAGATAAAGCCTGTAATGAGCTCTTAAAATAATGTAATCCTGTCCTTTATTACAAATACTGTCATATGCATTTCAATACCCAAGGCTAGTATGTTTATCTAGTTATATAAGTATTCTCTGCATAGCAACAACAGAAAGGCTTTCAATGTTGGCAATTCTTTAACAGTATGCTTATTAAAACTTACTTGCATCTTACAATCTCAAACAAGCTTACCAGATGATCATTAAAGCACTGCAACTTAAACACACAGCAACGGGCACTTTCTGAATAATAATGAGCATAAATCAACAGTATAAAAATATGACAGAAACCAGAACATTCTGCAAAATCAAGGACAGATGAAAAGCTATTGTAGTACTTGTGTCTACCTTGGATGGGGGGATAGTCTGCATATTTACACTGCATAACTGCTCCTTGCCTGGACACATCCAGAGTCACTACATGGGGGAGTGGGGTGCAACAAGTATGTCACAATTTGAAATGTCTCTGGCTGACTACGATGGCCCTGACACATCTGTCATACCTCTCAAACTCAGAGCAAGAAATGTGGACAAAGCCATACACAGAAGTCGGACAAAGGCCCAAAAATAAGGACAGTTTTTAAATATTGCTCTTATAAACTTAGAAAGATAATAGAATAGTAGGTCTTGCATTAGTATGAATTTTCTGAAGGGTATGAAATCTGAAACTGAAATGTCTGTCATTATTTTCTAACTTCAGTCTTTAATGATTTGCGACTAATTTGCCAAAAAAACACAATTTTATGAAAAATGGACCAAAAATGTGATTCAAAAATATAAAATAGCCACACAATACAGCTGGGAACCTGTCAAAGAAGGGACACTTTTTAAAATTAGTACTGCTAACTTGAGCAGCTGACAAAATGAAAGAATCTACATGCATTTCTGAAATAAAAGTAATCTATAACTGAGTATTACAGTTATTTATTAATTGTAAACCCTCAATGTTTTCTTTCAAAATTGCCATTTTGCGGAGGGATTATTAGGGGAAGAGCAACATTTTGAGCCAAAATCGGGGACAGTTGAGAGGTTTGGATATGCCTAATTCTATAAAGCAATTTATTTGCATGTACCTCTCAACCTGTTAATGCAGGAAATCTGGACAAGGCCAAATATATGGGGGGAATATATAAACAGTACTAAAAAAATGCTCTTGTATAAACTGAGACAGTTGATCGAATAACAGGTCTTGCTTTAGCATGCATTTTTCTGAAGGTTATGAAGTCAGAAGCTCAGTGTCTGTCATTATTTTGTGACTTCATTCCTAAATGATTTGACAGAAAACCACAAATTTTATGAGGAACAAACAAAAAATAAGAAGCAAAAATCTATTCATTCTGCAAAAATCTGGACAGTTTAGAGGTATAGTTCAGCTGGGGCTGTCTGAGTTTGCTGCCCTTCCCCCCCTCACAAAACCATGGTCAAATGGAGCTTCTCCCCCTACAGCCATTCCAATGAACCATTACTTGGCTATTTCACCCCATTTACCATAAACACTAATGTGCATATTGCTTTACATCTGCAATGATTTGGACTTCATTTAAAAGTTTTATTTTGCATTTTACAGTGCAAACACTAATAGATATATCTGCTAAACAAAGCAATGCAATCACACAATGAGAACAGACTTAGCATTAAAACGTCTCTGCCCTTGAAAACTCACAATCACTGAAACAGCATTGAAACCCACATTCAAAGAAAATACATTTTGCCAGTGGCAGATTAAATTTGGGTTTGGGCTGTTTTCAAATCACAGGCCCCTTGCACACAAAACATACACATGCTCTTTCATACACCTTCCTGATTGCATTAAATTATATTCCTTATACAATGCAGTACAGTTTTAGAGGGTGTTTTAAATTTCGCAACACAGTACAGTATCAGCAATGCATCTATCTACTGTGGGAGTAGAACCCACAGCCTTCTGCATCAAAAGCAAGTATACTACATGTTGTGCTATTAACAATGCAAGCAGACTCAGCATAAGCAGCACTAAACTTTTGCTCCCCTGCAGCTCTCAGCTCCTTGTAAAATCTACTCACTCAGTTGTATCTCTGAACTTTGCAGCACAAAGAAATCTGAAAAAGCCAAAGTTTATTGTGGGGGGGGGGGGGGACAAAAGCCCAAAAACCAGGCATACATTTTAAACATTGCTTGTATAATGTTGGAAAGTTGCTAGAATAAAATGCTGTGTTACCACCACACATTTCACTGCCAAGCCTTAAACCCAGGACCCTGTACAAAACAGTCAGAGCAACATACCACTATGCCAAATCAGCTGTTTTGTGAAAGAGGAAGACGGAAACTTAAATGGCTACCATTTAGTGAATTCAGTTCTCACCATAGCACAGCTGTCAACCTCTTAGCAAAAAACACCTGAACAAAGCCAATAATGGGTGAATACAGCCCACAAACATTCAGGGAATTCAGTTCTCACCATAACTCTCAACCTCTTAGGAAAAAACACCCGGACAAAGCCAGTATGTATGTGTCTTTCGGCTTTTCCCAGTTAGGGGTCGCCACAGCGGAACTCCATTCTGCTAATGATTGGCAGTTGATTTTTACGTGCCGAGTTGCCAGCCCTGATGCACAACCTTCAACGAAGGTACGCCCATTCACGCATGTCTCCACGCAGAAGACGCTCTAGCTGAGAATCGAACCGGACAGCGTCTTACTGTGAGGCGACAATGCTACCGCAGCACCACCAGTAATGGAGGAATATAGCCCCCAAACATATTCAGTGAATTCAGTTCTTACAATAGCTCTCAACCTTAGCACAAAACCTGGATGAAGCCAATAATGGGGGAATACAGTCCCAAAAATAGGGACAAATTTCAAATATCCATCTTATACACTTAGACAATTGCTAGAATAAAAGGTTTTGTGTTACCATGCACTTTCTGAAGAATATGAAGTCTGATATTCAAATGCGTGTCATTTTTAACATTTGTTAACCAGGAAAGTCTGACTTGGAACAAAAGCTAATTTTTAGCAGAGGCCCAGGGAGAAACACTCCAGACAGACACATGTCTTTGTAAGATGGGAAGACACAAGAGGAAACAAAAACAGGGAGGGCATAAAGACTCCACACAGAAGGCAAGGCACCCCAGCCAAGAATCAAACCAGAGAACATGTAGCTGTCAAGCAACAATGCTATCACTGCACTACTGGCTTTGCAAGGACAAAAAATACAGAAACCACAGATTTTATGAGGAACAGAACAAGTATGAGGGAAAAATCTGCAACATGTTTACAAATGCTGGTGGGTAGGGAATTCAGGCTCTTGCCACCACCTGGGCCGAAGCCTTATTCTCTACCCACCACCATGTAACACCTGGGGCATTTTACACACACACACACACACACACACACACACACACACACACACACACACACACACACACACACACACACTACCTGGGACTGGTCCATTCGTTGCAGCACTAAATCCTTCCATTGCTAGCTTCATTCATTGGAGCACTACTTCCTTGCACTAGAAAGCCCTGCGAGATGTCCTTCCCCGACGAGACTCCCAGCCTGCCAATGTTGCAGTCCAAGTCCAATCCCTTTCCAGTGACAGTCTATGCAGTTACAACTGCATAGACTTCTGGGATCTCTGCACTTGAATGCTTCTTAATCCAGACTGCTGCTGAGACAGTCTCCGCATGCTCCAGACTGGTTCAGCAGCAGTCTGGATATCGGAAATATTGCTAGCGCGCATGCGCAAAGGTTCACTACTTGTGATCATTTTTTTTATTTTCTTTCTTTGTGTTTTATTTTACTTTCTATTACTTTCTTTTTTTTTTTTACAGCTGGGGGGCTGCAGTCCAATAGCACAGGCCGCCCCTGATTAAAAGGGAGGAATATAATGAGCCAACCCATCCAAAAGCAAGGTAAAGCAGCTCCCATAGTAACAGCTTATCACAAATCCAAATTTGTATTAAATGCAAATGTTAAAGAACCGTAATAAAAATGCTTTTGTAAGCCTCTGCAGATGTCATCAGATGCAAATGGATAAAATCAAACATGTATTGGTACACACCCATCCCTTCTAACAACATTTTAAAGTGACCCAACACCTTTTTTCCTTTAATCTGCACACCAAATAAATACAATGTATAATAATATTAAAATACTTATATTAAAGAAACCTTTTTTAGCGTGTTTTTTTAATAAAACTTTCCTACTTAAATTTTATAAAAATCTAAGTATAAAAATATAAAATCTAATTGGGTCTTCACAATTGATATATATTTAACTTTTAAAATTACAAAAACATAAACAAACCCAATGAAAGGAATGATAGCATAATGGTTAAGGTGCCCACCTCAAAAACAGAAGGTGCAGGGTTTGACTCCCACCAAGGCAACCAGTCAAGCCCCCATGATCTACAAGGGCACCAAACCCGGCAACAACCCATTGACCCATAAATCTGTGCATGTACATTATAAATATCATTGTTATACATATTTTATAAATATTTCTCAGATAAAAATGATCATGAAGTAAATATATATATATATATATATATATATATATATATATATATATATATATAAAACATTCACCACCATCACTTTTCCAGTGCCTTTAGCTTTAGGATACATCCAATGAATATATTTTCATTTAACCTCAGCCAGGATCCTGCTTCTAACCGTAACTCCTACATCAGTTCTTTCTTTTCTAAAAGTAGTGACCATGGTCCGGCCCATTCATTCCTCATCAGTCTAGCTATGCCCATAAACTAAAATGTACAGTCTGGATTTTCCATAATGTGCTTAGCCAGTGAATTATTTGAATTCACTTTCCTGATACTATATAGGTGTTCATAAATTTGTTCTCTCAATCTCCTATTCATTTTGCTTACATATCATCCTGAGCAGAGGGTGCATTGTGCCAAGTAAATTACTTGCTTTGTTTCACAGCCAACATTTTCATTAACCTTATACTGTTTACCCTTAACTTGAAACATGGTTCCTTTGTGCAAATATTTGCAATAATGGCATTTCCCACATTTAATGGTCATTTTTTGTTCCAATTCCATCCCCCTATTATTCACTGCTTACAAAATTATTTTAATATTTTTATCCCTCCTATACACAATATTAGAGGCTGGGTCCAATTTTACCCTAAGGATGATATTGTCTCGAAGTAACTGACAGTTTTTATTTAGGATTCTAAGTGAACATGCTCCCTCAAAATACATTGTAATAAAATTATTCCTATATTTATCCCCCTTTCCCTCCATTGATATAAGGTAGAAGTACAAGATTCTATACACATATCCTAGACGATGCATGTATTTTACGGAAAGGGGGCCTAGTGGAATTATATGATTTTCTGGAATATATCAATACAACAGAGTTCTGGACTTTTTCTCCTAAAATAAATAAAGATAGAATAGCTTATCTGGATGTATCATTAGAAAAGGACTATGAAAACAAGCACTATATTGCAAAAATATATCGGAAGGAGACATTTCCTAACAGTTTTTTTTACACTTTGATAGTGCATACCCATACCACCAGAAAAGAGGAGTAGTGAAAGGGCAATTGATACGTGTGGCAAGAATGGCGACAAGGGAAGAGGACTTTGAAAAAGAATGTGGTTTTAGGAGGTCCCTAGTTTTAAGAAGAGGGCACCCGGAGAAGCTAGTGGAGAACTTGATAAGTGAAGTGAGCCAGAAAAGTATCAGGGGTTGTTATAAACGATTATGTATGAATATGAATGAGAATAATATTAATATCCAAAAAATAAGCTTATTACCCGGTACAGAATCAGCTGAGGACAAAATAAAAATGCATGATTTAAATACCCTCAAGGGAGGGAAGGGGGTTAATTATAGGAATAGCTTTATTATGACATTTTGAGAGGGCATGGTCACTTAGAAGAATCCTAAATAAAAACTGGCAGTTACTTAGAGATAATATACTTAGGGTAAAATTGGACCCATCCTCTAATATTGTGTATAGGAGGGATAAAAATATTAAAATGATTTTGGAAGCAGTGAATAATAGGGGGATGGAATTGGAACAAAAAGGGACCATTAAATGTGGGAGATGCCATTATTGCAAATATTTGCATGAAGGAACAATATTTCAAGTTAAGGGTAAACGGTATAAGGTTAATGAAAATGTTAGTTGTGAAACAAAGCAAGTAATCTACTTGGCACAATGCACCCTCTGCCCAGTATAGTATGTAGGCAAAAAGTCCAGTTTTGTACCTACCATAAATGTAGATGTCCGATAGGTATGCATCTGCAGTCATAACATATGGGTTGTCCTGCCTCAGGCAGCCCTTCGGTTGGCCGGATTCCAAGGTCTGGGTCTGGCCTCGGCTGATGTCGCACCTTCCCCGACGTCAGAGCGTCTGGGGTATAAAAGCATCAGCCAATGCCATTTTCCTCAGTTTTTCTTGCCCCAGATGCCAGGTGCCCTCTAGGAAGGCTAAATTTGGATAAATGCAAAAAAGTTCCAAACATTTGCAAACTTATATAATTATATACATGTATATACAAACAAATACACCATAATAGATTCCCCAGCTAGCTAAAAGAGGGGTAAGTACCCTAGGAATACCACAGAGGGGTAGTAGGGAGGGTAAACCTGACTGCAGATGCATACCTATCGGACATCTACATTTATGGTAGGTACAAAACTGTACTATGTCCTTCAAGGATGCATCTGCAGTCATAACATATGGGTAGAATACCATAGCCAATCTGGGGGAGGAGGTACTAAGAAAAAGATGGTGTAGTTAATATCCCCTGCAGGACTGCAGTAGCAAAACCTGCTCTGGATCTGGAGTATAAAGGTAGATTGTAATGTTTGGCAAATGTATGCACGGAGCTCCAAGTAGCAGCTTCTAAAATGTCCTTGGTAGCCACCCCTCGTAGGAAGGCTGTAGTGGTGGCCGTGGCCCTTGTGGAATGAGGCCTGATGTTTTCAGGAATTGTCTTTCCATGAAAGGAGTAACAAAATTGAATGCAATTTCCTATCCATTTTGAAATTGTCTGTTTGGAAATTGCTTTTCCTTGCACCCCAGTAGCATATGCTACAAATAGTTGGTCAGTCTTTCTGCTAGTTTTAGTTCTGTCCAAGTAGTAGCATAGTTGTCTGTGTATATCCAGGGTGTGCAGAAGTTTTTCCCCTCTATTCTGTGGATTTGGGAAGAACGTAGGCAAGTGAATAGCTTGGTTCAAGGATACCCTAGATACCACCTTTGGCATAAAAGTAGGATTGGTTATTAGTGAAACTCTGTCCTGATGGAAGATAAGAAATGGCTGT
This sequence comes from Protopterus annectens, assembly GCF_019279795.1. Classification (NCBI taxonomy): domain Eukaryota; kingdom Metazoa; phylum Chordata; order Ceratodontiformes; family Protopteridae; genus Protopterus; species Protopterus annectens. The sequence continues at coordinate 1,056,541,508 of NC_056747.1, read as the reverse complement.
ACTGCCATTAATGCTTGTAACTCAGATACTACTCTTGCTGAAGTTATTGCCAGAAGGAATGCAGTTTTCCAAGACAGACCCTGTAGATCCGCTGATGCTGCTGGTTCAAAAGGAGGAAGTGTTAGTTTCTCCAACACAAAGTTGAGATCCCAAGCGGGCAGAGGGGGTTTTCTTGGAGGTTTAATATTTCTGATCCCTCTCAGAAATTGCCTGAGGAGAGGGTGTGAGAAGATAGGTGGATCCACATTGTATTCTGCTGAAATTGCTGAGGCATGAATCTTAATGGAAGAATAGGACAGGCCATTGTGGAACAATTCTGCTAAGTATTCCAGAATATGTGTCATGCTTGCCACTGTCACATCTGAGCCTTTTGATGTGTTCCAAATAAGAAATCTTTTCCATTTAGCTGAGTATGTCTTCCTTGTGGAAGGCGGAGCTTCAAGATGATGTCCTTCACTCTCTGTGATAAGACATTTTGTTTGGGATTTAAGGAATTTTCCAGGCAGTTAGCTGCAATGTTTTCAAGTTGGGATGCATGATCTTGAAATTGTTCTGCATCAGAAGAAGAGGCCATAGGGGGAGAGGCCATGGTTTTGCCTGTGACATGCTTCTCAATAATGGATACCAGTGTTGCCTTGGCCAGTCTGGAGCTATCAGAATCACTCTTGGCTGCTCCTCCCTGATCTTCAGTCGAACCTTGTACATTAATGGGAGAGGTGGGAAGGCATAAACTTTTAGAGCTTTCCAGCTGAAAGAGAGAGAGTCCACCCTCCAAGCTTGTGGGTGGTATGTCCTTGAGCAGAATGTCTTCAGTTGATGGTTGAGGGGGGAGGCGAACAGATCTATCTCCGGCATTCCCCATGCCTTTGCTATGAGTTGGAAGATGTCTGGGTGCAGCATCCATTCGTGTGCATCCATGGTAGTTCTGCTTAAGCTGTCTGCCAGTGTATTCTCTTTTCCTGGCACGAACTGGGACTGTAGTTGGATATTGAGGTTCAGGCATAGTTCCCATAGATTCATAGCCAGCCGGCAGAGAGGGTAGGAAGTGTGTGCCTCCCTGCTTGTTTATCTACCACATGACCGTGGTGTTGTCTGTCCTTATTAACAGGTGGCCTTGATGGAGGAAGGGTTTGAAAGCCTCGATTGCATGCATCACTGCCAGCATTTCCTTTTGGTTTATGTGCATGCGTAGCTGACCTTGAGACCATAGGCCTTGGATACATTTGCCCTCCATGTGTGCTCCCCATCCTCGGTCTGAAGCGTCCGTGGTGATGGTTTGTTTTGTTTTTGGTTTGTTGAAAGGCAACCCTCTGTTGGACTGGCAGGCCTGAGCCCACCACAGAAATTCCTTTTGAAGGCAAGGAATGATTGGTATCAAAGTTTCTAAACTGTGACTGTGTTGAGACCATACACTCCTTAGGTACCATTGTAATTTTCTCATATGCAGCCTGGCCTGTGGTATCAGAATTATGCAGGATGCCATGTAACCCAGGGCCTGCAGGATTTTCCTTGCAGTAAGCTGAGCTTGTCTTGTCAGAATCATGAAGTAATCTGGAAGTTGTTTTTGTTTTTCTTCTGTGAGAAAGGCCATTTGGGTGGTTGTGTCCAGATCTGCACCCAAAAAGGTTATTCTTTGGGATGGCACAAGTCTTGACTTTTGGATGTTGACTGTGTATCCCAAGGCCTGTAGCAGGTGGATGGCATAGGCCAAGTCCTTTATCAAATTTCCCTTGTTGTCCGCTTGTATAAGGCAGTCGTCCAGATATGGGTAGATCTGCATCCCTGAAGTCTGCAGTGTGCAATTACTGATGCCAGGCATTTCGTGAATACTCTGGGCGCAGTAGATAAGCCAAAGGGCAATGCTGAGAATTGATAATGCTCTGATCCTGCAAGAAATCTGAGGTGTCTTCTGCAACTTGGTCGAATAGGGACGTGCAGGTATGCCTCCTTGAGATCTAGAGTCACCAGCCAAGACTCCTTGCCCAACATGGGAAGAAGTTGCTGTAGGGTCAGCATCTTGAATTTTGGCACAATGAGGTAAGTATTCAGTGCGGACAGGTTGAGAATAGGCCTCCATTGATTTTCTTTTCTTGGTACAAGGAATAGTCTTGAGTAAAATCCTTGGCCTTGTTCTGAAAGTGGTACCTTTTCTATAGCTTTCATTTGAAGCAAGTTGTTGATCTGCCTTAAAGCCTCTGCCCTCTGATTTGGTGGTAGGTTTGGCATTCCGTTTCTTTTTGGCAAAGTGTGGAAGTGGAACCTGTATCCTTTGTCTATTATTTGCAGTGTCCATGTGTCCCTTGTAATATAATGCCAGTTTTTTGAGAATAAAGCCAGCTTTCCGCCCAAGGGTGCTTCCAGTTGATCCCTGGCTGATGCTTTTATACCCCAGATGCTCTGACTTCGGGGAAGGTGCGACATTAGCCGAGGCCAGACCCAGACTTTGGAATCCGGCCGACCAAAGGGCTGCCTGAGGCAAGACAACCCATATGTTATGACTGCAGATGCATCCTTGAAGGACATCAGATAGGAGATTGAGAGAACGAATTTATGTACACCTATATAGTATCATGAAAGCATATTCAAACAATACACTGGCTAAATACATTATGGAAAATCCACAGCATGCATTTAAGTTTGTGGGCATAGATAGCCTGATAAGGAATGAAAGGGGTGGTCCATGGTCACTACTATTAGAAAAGAAAGAAAGAACTGATGTGGTAATTACACCTAGAAGCAGGATCCTGGCTGGGGTTAATATATATATATATATATATATATATATATATATATATATATATATATATATATATATATATATATATAATTATTGAAATTTACTTCATGGTATGATTTTTTTTTTTTATCTGAAACGAGGCTTTATAAAATATGCATAAACAATATTTATAATGTACATGTATAGATTTATGGGTTAACTGGTTGATCCTGGGTTTGGTACCCTTGTAGACCATGTGGGCTTGATTGGTTGCCTTGGAGGGAGTCAAACCCTGCACCCTCTGTTTTTGAGGTGGGCACCTTAACCATTATGCTATTATTCCTTCCACTGGGTTTATGTTTATTTTTTGTAACTTTAAAAGTTAAATATACATTGATTGTAAATACCCATTTACATTTTATATTTTTATACTTTGAGTTTTATAACATATTAAAGGAGTAAAGTTTTATTAAGTAACATGCTAAAACAGGTTTCTTTAATACAAGTATTTTAATGTTGTTATACATTGCATTTATTTGGTGTGCAGATTAAAGGAAAAAAGGTGATGGGACATATTAAATGCGATTAACAGGGGTGGGTGGGTGTCAATACAGTTGATGGGTGTAATTCATTTGTTTGATTTTATCCATTTGTATCTGATGAAGTCTGCAACCCAGACGAAAGTGCTAAAATTACAATTCTAGAATGTTTGCATTTAATAAAAATTTGGATCTCTGATAAGCTGCTGCAGTGGAACTGCTTTGCCTTGATTTTGGATGAGTTGGTTTGTTTGAGTTTTTAGTCTGAGGAATGTAGAGAGGACAGTTTGCCAGGGGACAGATTGCTGTCTGCCAGAGAGAGAGCTAGAGAACCAGTTGATGGAGAAGGTAGAGAGATGTAGGTCTGAGAGTTTAGCTAAAAGTTTAGAATGAGAGACTGTATCAAAGGCCTTTGAAAGATCGAGGAAAAGACTGGAGATAAGGTTATTATCATGGGCTTCAGCTACTATTTGGGTAAATGACAGTAAAGCAGTAGAGGTGCTATCAAGAAGGTGTTTGAGTAGCTGAACATGGATGCACTTTTCCAAGATTTTGGATAGGGGGGGACAGGATAGCAATTGGTCTGAAGTTAGAGGGATCTGTAGAGTTGCCACCTTTGCGAAGAGGGATAGTACAGAAAGATTTCCAAATGTCAGGGACGAGGGCTTCTGATATGGAATGGTTAATATGAATAGAGACATGGTAGGCGACGGATTGTGCAGCTATTTTTAGGAAATGAAGGGGTAAGTTGGTCTGCTGAGGGAGAGCAGGGTTTAAGTTTATTAAGAAAGGATTTAATTGTAGTAATTGGGACTGGTTGGAAAGAAAAAGCATTGGGGAGAATTTTGTTATGGGGTAGTAGAGGTGTAGAGTGAGATGTATTGTTTTGTGTATTAAGTGTGAGGTTTTGAATAGTTTCTATGAAATAGTTGGTAAGGAGGGAGGCAGTTTCAGGAGCAGTGTTGTTTGGAAAGGGGTTGGGAGTAGTGGGATTTCCTGGGTGGAGTAGATTGTTGATGGTGGTCCAGAAGTTTTGTGGATTTCTGTGAGAGCTACTTTGGTTACAGGAAAAAAAAAGCTCTCTTGTCTTTGTTGACAAGTTTTTTAGTCAGGTTTCTAAGCTCTCTGTATGTCTGCAGTAAGAGAGGGACTTATTTTTAACACAGGCTTTCCAGGAAAAAGAAGTTATGTTCTTACCATAACATTCCATGTTTGTTGTCCTTCATCTCGCCTTCCTTCTTGCTGTTTGGGTTCGGAGCTGAACTCGGCTCCAACTCGGCCACATACTATAGCTCAAAAAAAGTCTTTACTGGCTCGAGGCTAACCCCTATCCCAACATGCCTAGCGGTAGCTAACCAGATCTCATTTGTGATAACCAACCACTAGACAAAGCAGGTAAAAAAAATAAATTTACCAAAAGTTACCATAGCAGATGATCCCCCTGTAACAAGGAGGAGGCATAACAAGGGAGGGGACGGGGACGAAGACTATATCCAAACAGCTGGAGTGACAGCAGAAACTCAGCCAGTGTAGCTAAAGAAAAGGAAATCCTCTCGATAATCCAGGAAGGGGGAAGGAGAGAGCGACGCAAGGAGGAAGGTGAGATGAAGGACACCAAACATGGAATATTATGGTAAGAACATAACTTCTTTATGTTATGTTGTCCCAATCTCGCCTTCCTTCTTGCTGGTTGGGACAGCATCCCCAGCACTTAAATCTTGGGTGGCTCACTGGAAAAAATTCTTCAGGACCATGGAACCAAAGGATGCCATGTTCTGGGAGGCCACGTCCACTTTGCAATGAGTAATGAAGGTATGGGGGTTAGCCCATGTTGCTGCCGCACAGATAGAATCTAAAGGTAGTCTAGCTTAAATAGTGATAGAGGTAGCCAAAGACCTAGTTGAGTGTCCTCTAATCTTTCCTGGGATTTTCATGTTTCATGACTCAAATATAGGTCATGGTGTTCAAAAACCATTTTGATAAGGTTACTTTTGAAACCTGAGAACCTTGTTTCTTCTCTAAAAAGGATATAAATAATTGGTCTGATTTTCTAATGTCCTTGGTTCTATGTAAATAAAAGCAAAGCTGCCCATGAACATTCAATTGATGGAGCTTATACTCTGCCTTGTTGTCATAATTGGGGAAGAAAACAGGAAGTTCAATGGACTGATTCAAACTGTACTCTGAACATACTTTTGGCAAAAAGGAAGGATTAGTTCTGAGAGAGACTCTTTCTTTGTGGAAAATTAAATAAGGAGGGCGAATGGAAAGTGCCTGTAACTCTGAAACCTGCCTGGCTGATGTAATGGCAATCAAGAAAAGGGTTTTCCATGACAAAAACTTTAGAGGACAAGAAGCTGGCTCAAAGGGAGGGGGGAGAATTAGAGCTGCTAAATCTAAATTTAAATCCCATGGAGGGGGAGGTTCTCTTATTGGGGGGGTCTTAATACGGCAGCACCTCGTAAGAAGGCCTTGCAAAGTTTATGTGACATGACATTAGAACCCAAGTGTCCTACATGAATATTGGAAATAGCAGCCAGCTGCTCCTTGTTCAAATGTTTCAGCCAAAAATCAAGAATCTTAGAAATAGGTGCAGTAAAGGAATCAATCTAATTATTTTTTGCCCAATAAAAGAACTTCTTCCATTTACTAGCATAAAGGTTCCTGGTAGTGGGTTTGTGAGAACAAACCAAAATATGTTGAACCACAGGGGAGATTTCTGGAAGGCTGGCTGGGACTGGAAGTGGAGAAACCAAGCTGTCATCTTGAGAATTTGTATGGAGGGGTGGGGAGCACCTGACTGATGTGTCAGGAGGTCTGGAACTGTGTCCTGAATCCAAGGCTCCTCTTGCAGGTGATGCCAAAAGAATGGAAACCATATCTGACGAGGCCAGTAAGGGGCAATAAGGATCAATTTGCAATCCAATAATTTTGCTTTATGAACTTTGGGAATTAGAGGAAATGGGGGGGGTCATAAAGCAGTCCCAGGGGCCAATTGTAAACAAGTGCATCCCTGGGGGACTTTCCTGGTGGTGGGACTAGGGTGAAGTAGCTGCTGCATTTGTTGTTTAAGGGAGTGGCAAAGAGATTGCAGCATGACTGGCCCAATCTGCGAAAAATAAGATCAGCAATTTCCTGCTTCAGGGACCACTCATGAGGCATAAGTATTGCCCTGCTGAGCTTGTCCACTTTCCCCAGGATGTGCATCGCCATCAGAAAACATTGGGAAGACATCATCCATTGCCATACTTGTAGGGCCTCCCGACACAAGGCGTAAAACCTGGTTCCACCCTGTTTGTTAATATACCATGCAACTGACATATTGTCCGTCTGTATTGCTATAGTCCCTGAAGGAAGAGAGTCTTGAAGTGCTTGCAATGCGAAGAGCACTGCCCTCATCTCCAGGACATTGATGTGCAAATGGTACTCATGTGGTTGCCAAGTCCATTGAACAGTCTGTCCCAGATAATGCCCCCCCCCCACCCCATCTGGGAAGCATCCTTGGTCACTGTGGCTACTGGCTGGGGGGGGGGGTCAGGAATGGTCTGCCTAGGGTGACCTGGTGGGAGTAGAGCCACCAATGCAGATCCTTTCTGCAGGACTCTGTTACTGAAATCAGGTGTGACATTGGCAGATCCTGGAATGGCCACTGAGTGAAAAGGAGCCATTGCGGATTTCTCATATGGAAGTGCGCCATAGGGACCAGAGTAATTGCTGCTGACATAGAACACAAGACCTTCAGTACGTACCATGCCTGAATTCTCTTTTTTGTCATGAGTACAGAGACTTGTTGATGAATGGTAGAGACCATTTCTTGAGGAAGCCTCGCTATCATGTCTCTTGCATTTAATTCTGCCCCTATAAATGTAATACACTGACAAGACAGATTTTTTCTTAATTTATGATGATGCCTAGTTGTGCACAAGTGTGAATTGTGTGGTCCCGCGCTTTTACCAGGTGATGCTCAGTGGTGGCAGAAAGGAGCCAGTCATCTAGATATGGAAACACCTGGAATCCTAGATGCCTCAGGTGAGCCGTAACTACTGCCATGCATTTGGTGAACACCATGGGGGCTGTGGTGAGACCAAAGGGCAGAGCTCTGAAATGATAATGACTGGCTCCCAGCTGGAAGCATAGATATCTCCTGGATTGCCTGTCCATTTTTATATGGTAGTACTCATCCTGGAGATCAATAGAGCACATCCAATTATCCTGACCCAAAAAGGGGAGAATTGACTGCAGTGTCACCATCTGGAACTTCTCTTTCCTGACTGATTTGTTTAGTCTGCTGAGATCCAAAATGGGCTTCCAGTCTACTGTCTTTTTTGGAACTAAAAAGAACCTTGAGTAAGTTACGGATTCAATTGGTCTGCGGGGACGTCCCAGATGGCTCTTTTTGTAGCAACCTTCATAATTCTAGGTTTGCCTGATCCCGAAGACTGGGTGGAACATCTGGGATCGATCGTTGTGCTCTTCTGGGGGGTGTTTGGGAGAAGGGAATTTTGTAACCCCTGGATATTATGGACCATACCCATGCATCTTCTGTCATCATCTGCCAGGCTTTTGAGTACAGTGATAATCTGCCCCCGATTGCCTCCAGATTTGGACAGCTTAGCATCCCCCATCAGGGGTGCCGGAAGGGCCTAGCAGAGAAAGTATCCCTGTTGCCTTGCTGCAGACACCCCCTGCCGCGAGACCGGCATCTCCCGTTATTTCCCCCTCTTCCTCTGGGGGAATTTTCTCCATGTGTGTCAGGTGAAGCTCCCTTGGATTTCCAGAACCACATCTTACCACTCTTCTGACCTTTGGTGTAAGGTCTCAAGGGAGTGGAAAAACATACTTCCACAGCAGAGACTGTCTTGACATTTCATTCACACCTGGTAAGAGTCTCTTTTACTTCAGGCCTGAACAAAGAAGAGCCATCAAGGGAGGCAATTGTAAAGGAGGACTTGAAGGGCTCTGCAAATTGACATAGGCACATCCAGGAGCATCTCCTGCAGAGCAACTCCTGTGCCTGCAGCCCTACACGCTCCATCTGCCGCGTAAAAAATCAGGTGCATAGAGGAGTTAACAATTGAGGTCAAGGTCGCAACCTGGTTAGCAGTCTTGTTCACTGCTCCCTCAGCTGTAGGATCCTGAAGGGCATCTCCCAACTCCTTGAGGAGATCCTTCTGAAGTCTTGTAAAGTGTGATAAGTAGTTCAGTGACCTGAGTGTAAAGGCCGCTGACGAAAACATACGCTTCCCATACCTGTCCATCGTCCGGGACTCCTTGTTAGGCAGATGGACAGAGGAGGAAGCTTCTGCTAGTTCCTACTTGATGGCTGCTGCCACCACCACAGCATCAACAGGCACTCCTTTTGAAAGAAATGGTTTGTCTTCAGGGGCAGTTATAAATTTATTGGGCCTCCGCAGAACTTTTTCTATGGTTTCTGGAGAGCTCCATGCCTTTCAACTCACTACAGCTAAAAGTGGGTAAAAAGGCAGACACCCCCAAGAGGTGGAGGGTTGGAAACCAAAAGCATCAAGGTACATGGACTTGTCCTCAGAAAGGGCAAGGGACTTAGTTACCCCATGTCTAAAGATTTCCAGGATGTCTGAAAAAGAAACATCCTCAAAGGGGGACCGTGGGGACCCTTCTGACTCCTCCAAGTCTGTGTCTGAGGTGACAGACTCAGGGGAGTCCAAATGCTTCCCCTTGCATTTTTTTTCTTCCAAGGGACCTCCTCTGAGGCATGCTCAGGGGAGGTTTCGGAAGAGGTGGGATCACCCAATGGGGCATCCTTGGGCATAGGTTCCCTACCCTTGGGGTGAAGAGGAGGTTCTGAGGCAGACACCGGCATAGAAGGGTAAGGAGCCATTGGAGCTGAGGGTGGAGTAGTCTTAGCAGACAGCACACTCCTCATTAACTCAAAGGCACCGCAGTCACGGACGGAGAGAGACTCCGGCTTCAAAGAACCTGGAGACCTCCTCTGAACCAAGGGTGATGGCACAGAGGCCAATGTAGGAGTCAAGCTCACCTGCGCTAAAGCACCGAGGGAGAGGGGGGGTTGGACAAGGGTCTGATGCCACCCCCCCACCCTCAGAGCCAACGAGAGAGCATTGGATCCCTCGACAGACCGAGGTATCGAGGAAATCTGAGTGATAGTCGGAACCGATAAACCTAGGGTTGTCAGAACTGATGGTTTCACCACCACAACTTCCATGCACTCCGGCTCCAAACTGGATGCAGTCAGAGGAGGAATCTATGAAAAACTGGTTGGGCAGATGGCACCACTTCCTTCTGGGCTGGACTCAACACCAATTTAGCAAATACTGATGTCTTGAGCAGCCTCTTCACATCATCCGAAAGGCTTCTGGATGACAGAGAGGAGTGTGCAGAAGACCGGTGACTACCTGCCACAGATTGTAAAACAGAAGACTGTGGAGCAGATCTCACCAGTTCCAAGGAGGGGGACCTCGATCTTTTATGAGTTTGGAATGGTTCCAAGACTGCTGATGGAGACGCCAGACAGAGAGACTCTTACTGGAGCCAACTGTCTGCTCTGAAAGCTCGGAAGACTTATCTTTAGATTTGGTCGGCACCGAGGACAGAGCTGATGAAGACGCAGGTTAATCTGACTGTTTTTTTGCAGGCTGAGTTTCTCCAGATGCAGCTTCAAAAGGGGTTCTTAATAAACCTTGTAGAATAAGCTTGTTTCATCTCTCCTGCAGGACTCATGCACTAAAGCCATGACAAATGGAACACGAGACCTGCAGGTGAACAGCCCCTAAACAATACACGCAACTTGTGTGCCTGTCCGTAAGGGACATTTTTTGGCAACATGAATTGCATTTTTGAAAACCTGATGGTTTTGGATCCTTGGACATGTTAAAGTACCTGAAACAGTAAGAAAGGTAACCCACAAGTTAGAAAAAACAGTAACACACCTAACTGAAAAAACACAATTTTTTTTTTTTTTTTTTTTTATAACAAGAGAAGGAAAGTGGAGGCAGCCTCTAAGTTAAATGGCTACTTCCCCTAAGGAAAGAAAGGTCTCTAAACTAAAATGACTTCTCCTGAAAATAGAAGGGAGGGACGGAAAAGGGGAACGCCCTCCAACTTAAACGGGCTGCTGACAGGGATCACAAAGGCAAGGTAGGTCCACAGAAATGATGGCCACAGCAATAACAAACAGCCAAAAGTTTGAGGGCGTAGTAGAATATAAGAAAAGTTAGACTAACACTACCAGTATACAAAAGACTAACAGAAGGCTATCACAATGATCAAAATTTTACACAAGAAAAAACTAGCCTGAGCCAGCAAAAGACAATCTTGACGCTGCAAGCATCAAATGAGACCTGGGTAGCTATCACCAGGCATGCTGGGACAGGGGTTAGCCTTAAGCCAGTAAAGACTTTTCAAGCTATAGTATGTAGCAGAGTCAGAGCAGAGTTTGGCTTCAAACCCAAACAGCAAGAAGGAAGGCAAGATAGGGACAACATAACATGAATCTTTTTTGTGCATGATTGAGCGAGTTTATTTTGTTAGCCAGGGGGAATAGTTGGATTTGATTCTGATTTTTCTGGATGGAGCAACAGAATCAAGTGTGTCAAGGAAAATCTTACTGAAGGAATTTACTGCCTCATTGAGAGGGAGGTGATCGAGGAATAACCAATTAATGGCAGATAGTTTGAAATTAAAAGTGCCTGGACTGAAGTCGGTAAGGTTTTGCTATACACTGTAAGTACGGTCTTTAGGTGAGTGTTGGGTGAATCTGTGTATGAAGGTTGGGGAGTGGTCACTCAATGAGTTGGGAAGTATACCGGGATTATGACAGAGATGAGAAACTGCAGTAAGGATACAGTCAAGGATGAGTCTGGATGAGGTGTCTGTTGTTGTACGAAAGTCTTTTTATACTGCACAGCTTGTAAATAAAGGGATTCTGTCTAGATCTAGGGATGTCACTGTCCTCTTTTATTCAGTCCTCATTATGTCACTAATTGAATATACTGCCCCCTTTAGCATGTATCTGTCCAAGATGCATGCAACAGAGATGCCTAACTAAAAGGGTACAAGGCCTAAACAACATGTCCTACATGGATCGACTGAAAGTCCTATCACCAGGAGCGTATCTAGGGTGGGGTGAGAAGGGCAAGTGCCCCAGCACAAAGGGTTTGTGTGCCAGATTGGCCATCCTTCGTCATGATCTCTCTCTCTGTTTTGCTTTATTGCAATTGCATTTGCAGTGAAACCTGAGTGCTGCAGCTGTCAGTGTGTGGTCTACAGTGTAGCAACTGTTTACATTTGTAGCAAGCAGTTTGCTACAGTTTAAAAGCAATTTTTTTTATAGACATAGTTATATGTGTTGAGTGGAAGGAGCATCAGTGACAGGGCAAAGAAATGGGACCTGAACGGATACGGCAGGAAAGGGGGGCATGTCATGCATCTGGCCAGCTAGATGGTATGTCAGTAGAAGGAATGGCATTTTTTTTTTGAATGTGAATGGAAGTGCTGGTGGGGGGAGCATGGATCTAACTGTAATAAGCCGAATGGCTTAATACAATAAAGTGCTTTTTTGTTCTTCAGGCTGTGGGGAAAGTGGATACAACTTTAATAAGCAGATCTCTAAAATGTAGAGATTGGCTTTATAATACAGTGAATTTTTTTTTTTTTTTGCTCTTCACTTGAAGAGCTGTGAGGGTTGGTCACTGGTGGGGGCTTATGAGCCGGCTACATTTCTGCATGTCATTATACTCAGTATCCTGCAGATGGGCTAAGAGGTGACCTGTATCTGGCATACAAGACATCCTCCAACCCATGACTGATGGATTTACTGCACCATCAGCTAGTCAAATAGCATCAGAAATACTCAGCCTAGAAATCTAAACCTCTTCTGCAACATCAACAGAAAAGTTTGGAAGAACAGGTATATTTTACAGTGGATACCGCTGCAGTGGAATAGACTCACCATCTACTTAAAACAAAGTTCACTACTGTTCACGTTCAAGCTCAGCACAGATCTATGGCTGGGAAACAGAAAAATTATGACAGAACTATCTCCTGTACTACTAATGGACAGAGGCAGCTTTGAAATGCTTTAGCCCAATGCATGGGGTCCCCTCAAATTATATATATGGTATGATCCCAATTATTCTCCTTAGGGGTAATATATAATTATCGTCCATGGAATGGATAAGGCCAGTCTATAACCAAATGGGTTGGGTTATACTGAGCAAAAAAATGGAAATTGGCTAGGCTTAAAATGCCCCCCCCCCCCAAAAAAAAAAACTACAGTTAGCCAAGTACTTATGAACCTATAAGGGGCTGCTTATTTTTGCTATAGGAGCTAGGTAATGATTGTTGGAAGAGGGGGAGTCCCTTCTCTTGAGTACTCAGTCATTAGGTAGGCTCCTCTACTTCTTGACAAACATGCAGCATGTTAGGATGCCTCCCATGCCTTCATCAAATGCATACCGCTCAACCTCCAAACAATGACAATAAGCACAAATGCTCTTGAAAAGTAAGTACATCAATCCTAAAATCTGGGCAACTAATTAGCATAACATATGAATACTGAATAACTCAACTCTTTCCATTTCAAGTAAAATTGTGGGATACTACACTGAGACAAATAATGCTAAAATATAGACGTAGTATCAAGGACAAGATCTGTAGAGTTTAATGAACTATATTACAAAAATCAACCATACAAAGTTGTTTACTTTTTGATTTTGAAAGAGAGATAAAACATGTAGTATTCTTATTATTGTGAGCACCAGTATGTCGATCAAGTAATCTAATTTCCTGTGTGCTAAATAATTTCAAAATCATATGTGATTGGGGTTCAGAAAAACTCGAGTGGACAAATCAAACCTAGGATTTATCACCAAGAAATAGGTACATTATGTAAAGGGGTAATCAAGCCTTTAAGTATGTACCTCCAAAATAAGTACATCTGAGTGCGCTGGAAATGTAATTAAGATATTATTATGCCTCTATTTGTTGCATACTAGGTATGTGAGTATGGAGGTTCCTATTTTGTGAGTAGACATATTAATGGTTAACTAATCCTAATAGAAATAGGAATTTTCCATGAGGGCAGTACAGTCCCATAAAATGTCTCCCCTTTGGAGAACAGAAATTGTTTGTCCAAGAATTCTGAGGAGTGGCCAAGTAAGTGAAGGAATATTAATGTGACAAGAGACAAGGAATGGTTGGGATGAGTAATTTGGAAGTTGTACAAATTACTTTTCATTCCTTCCTTAACCAATTTATTCAGAGTATTTTCTTAAGATAGGGATAGTGCCATTTGGAATTTCAGTGCTAAAAAAAATTTTAATGAGATTTGTTAAATTACACAGGTTTTGTTTTTTCCTGTCAAGTAGATCTGGTCCTATAAGAGGTTACAGTTCAAGAGCCTTGAATTCTTCAATGTGAATGGAAAAGGCAGTGGATGAAAGCCTATTACTTACCGAAGGATGAGACAGGCAATAACTATGATATCCTAGAATATCAGTAGGGTTTGTAGCCCAGTCAGCAAGGCTGTATCCGTACCCAAAGGTTAAAGCAAATGATACACTCTTTTTGCAAGAGACAACTCAAAAGGACTGAGCACAAATAACTTATGAGGTCTGAGTTAAGTACTATAGACTATCACAAGGGCAGGGGCTTAAGCAGGTGATAACTATAGTGAGTTATAGTGAGCTCAGGTAAAGCTACTGAGTTATATTTTGGATGCCTTCATAGATCTGGTTGGGTTCAGGTAGTTGGCATTAATGTAAATTGGGAAGATAATTGTGGTAATAAGCTGTCCAAATCCTCATTTCCCACTCAAGCTGCTGCATTTAGCTTTCTTCATAATAGCTGTTGCATTCAACTTTCTTCATATTTTTTTTTTCCTGGAGGATTAAAGTAATTTTGTGATACAGAACAGGGTAAGGAGGAAATGCAAAAACTTGTTTAACAAAAAGCAAGTCAGCACGCAGAAGGGGACTCTGCTTCTCATTCTTCTAATAATAAAGCACACAGAGGAGACTTTGGAACAGTAGAAAATATTTCCCTGGCAAAGGAAAATGCTTGAGAGAGAAAAACACAAGGAGTTAACCAGAAGACTCAGGAGTACCTTGGAATTTAACTAGAATCTGGAGTTGGCAGACTGAGGTGAAAAGAAAGATCAGCAACATGGAAATTAGTGAATGAGACTGCAAAGCATCAATCATGACTGTATTAGAATAAGTGGAAAGAGTGGACTTTTGTTGACTCCGTCAAACTTCTGGGGAACTGAAAAGTGTCTGCACCACTTCAAGTTGTTAATGTTTGGAAGGACTCTAAGGGGGAGGGAAAGGAGAAAGGTAACCAAGTAAAACAATTTATTTTCTTAGCAGTATTTCTATGAAACCTTTCACAATTTAAATTGTACATTTTAAAGTAAAGTATTTTTAATTGTTCTTGTAAGTGATAAAGTTACTAAAGTAACCAGATGTCTTTTTCTTCTTCTTCCTCTTCTCTCCTCCATTTTTGTATTAAGAAATGTAGACATTACAGCGCAAAACAAGAAAAACTAGACAAAAGCATGTTTAAGTTAATAGGCTGTAATCTTGGGTTGTTGATGTGGTGGATGGGGTGTAAAAGTACACAGATCATAAAATATGTAGAGCTGATATGTTTTCTCATTTTTTAAATAGGTGAATGTCTGGATTAAGACCCTTGGCTAAATCCAACAACACATTTTAATTGGAAATAAGTTACTATGAGAACAAAGAATATAATGACAAGTTTTCCTTTAGCAATATATGTTTCAGCTCATCTTTCAGGCTGCAGCAGAGGACTACATTATTTTTTGCATCTCTCTTACCATTCCATGGAGACAATCTGATAACAGGGCAATAAAAGACAAAACCATTGTTTATTCTATGATAATGGTTTCTGAATTAATGTAAGTTCTTAGGCCCAATGTAAATACTAGTCTAACTGCCCTATTTTTTTTTCAAATGAGGGGGAAGATGCAGAAAAAAAAGAACAGACACCAATTAGTCTAAGCAGAAGCACAGGCAATAACAAGAATCTTATTGTGGGTAACCTAAATTTCAGCTAAATAGGGACCTGTGTTAACAGCTATTAAGCAAAAATGTTCCTATTAGAAGGGTTAAACTTCATTATTTGAAGATGTACATAGTTATGTGCATTTATATTCAGTTAGCAGGTTAATGTGGTGTTCTGGAGGTGTGTTTCTGAGGTGTTTTAATTAAAATAAAAAGTCTTGCAAAATATATTGATTCCAATGTTAAGAAAAAAAAGGATAGACTTGCTAAACATTAATGAGTACATAGGTTCATACTAGGCTATCTGCCCTAGGGCATTTATAAGCCTAGCCAGAGTGTGTTTGGCTTTCACCACCCATTTTAAATGAATTTTGCTATGCCCTTTTTCGAGGTTAGTATACTGTGCCTCTGTCTAACAGTGACACAGAAGTGATACCCGGGGTAAACCGACCATCTCCCATCCACTCATCAAGATTCCTCTTGAAGAGTGTCAATGAGGGACTCTGCCTAACCTGGACTGGGATTTTATTCCAGAGTGAAGGGAGCATCTGGGTTATGAATCTGTCCCTCCAGCATGTCCTATTTATTTCAGTGCTGAGGTTCAAGTCTCTCGAGCGCATAGCTCAGTGGGATTTGGATTTTCTGAGGTGCAGCATGTCCATTAATTCCGGGTTGGACATGGCTTTATACGTCAGGCACAGATCGCCTCTGAGCAGGTGGTATGCCACTGAGTAGAGCTGGAGTTTCTTTAACCGGGCAGCATATGGCATCTGTTTGAGCCCTTTGATCCTCTTGGTGAGGTACTTTTAGGGTCTTTCCAGTTGCTGCAGGTGTCTGGGTAAGGCACATCCCAAAAGGGGCATTGTACTCAAATATTGGCCTGACTAGGGATGAGTAAAGAGGCACGATGACCTCCCCTGATCTAGATGTGAATCCCTTCATGATTAGGTGGGCTATATAAAATGTTTTTCTAACCACTTTGGCCACGTGGTTGTCAAATGAGAGATTGCTATCAACTTGGGTCCCCAGGTCCCTAATTACTTCTTCTGTACTTAATGGATTACCACCTATGTGGTAATTTGTGGGCACTTTGTTTTTGCCAAAGGGGATGACTATACACTTTTTGGCGTTTAGCTTGAGGCCATGGCTCTGGCACCAGTTGTCTGTTTCTATGAGCCCCTTTTGTAGGATGCTTGTGTCGGCTGGAGAGTCTATTATGGCACCCAGTTTGCAGTCATCTGCAAACTTGGTCAGCCACAGTCCTTCCGTGTTAGCCTGTACCTCCGAGAAATTTATACCGAACAAGAGAGGTCCCAGGACTGAGCCTTGTGGGATGCCACTTGTAACTGGTTTGGAGTCTGACATGGCTCCAGCAATTCTAACCATGTGGGTTCTGTCCTAGAGCCAGTTTGCAACCCATCTAGTGACATAGGGGTTTATATTTAAGCTGGTGAGCTTATCTATAATGCCCAAGTGGGGTATTGTATTGAAGGCTTTTGCAAGGTCCAGGTAGGCTGTGTGGACCACCTTCCCCTCGTCAATGGCCTTGGTGACTGTTTCAAAGAAATCGACCAGGTTTAAGAGGCAGGATCTGCCCTTATCAAAGCCAAACTGGGTAGGATCCAGTGTCTGTAGGTCCCCAATATCTTTATTTATGAGGTCCATGATGATCCTTTCCATAGCTTTGCAGACCAAGCTAGTCAAGCTTATGGGGTGATAGTTTCCAGGATCCGTTGAGGCACCACCTTTGTGGAGAGTAACCACTGTCGCTATACGCCACTCTTTGGGTACATATCCTGTAGTAAGGCTGGGATTGAACATTAGTTTTATGTTTGGGTTTAGTTCTTCTTGGAGTTCATGTAGGACGCAGCCTGGGACACAGTCTGGTCCCATTGATGCTGTTTTTTGCTTTGGAGAGGGCGGCTCTTACCTGAGCATCTGAGATGTCAGGGGGGCAGCACTCTGCTGGGATAGATATTTGCCCTTTTGGTGGGGAGGGGGGGGAGAAGTTTGCATTGAACCTGTCAGCTAGGATGTTGGCAATGTCTGTGGGTTTGGTGTATTTTTTGTCATTTTGGACTAATTCTGAGCATATCTGGGAATTCCCACCCAGGTTCCTAACAAAACTAAAGAAAGCCTTGTGATTATCCTTAGTGTCCTGTGCAATTTTTCTCTCGAAGCTGGCCTTAGACGATTTTATGAGTGCCCGTAGTTTTTTGCTAATACCGATCAGAGATACCTTCCCTTTTTGGGATTTTGCTCTGTCATGTAGTAGCTTCCTCCTTCTATTGTATAGTTTGTTTATGGCTGGGGTCCACCAGATAGGACGCCTAACTTTGGAGGACTGGGTCTTGGTTTTATTTGGGATTGCATGATCCATGCATTCCTGAAGGTGTTCATAGAATGCGTTTATAAAGGATTCTGCGGTCTGGACCATATTTTCCACAGGTCCGGGGGCTTTGAAGGATTCCACCTCGGTTTTGAGGAGTGTGAAATTTGCTTTAGAGAAGTTTTTCATTGTGTTTTTCTGGGCAGGGGCTGGCGTCGGGATGTGAATATCTAGTGAGATTAGTTTATGGTCTGATCTTACCAGTGAGGGGTACACTTCTGGTTTGGAGCATAGAGTCCCCATGTTGGTGATGATCAGGTCCAGTATGTTTTCCCCTCTTGTGGGAGTGGCAACAAGTTGTTCCATAGCATTTGAGTTTATAAATTCTAGGAACCTTTGGGCTAGGGTGTTGGAGCTAGAGTAATGCTCCCAGTCTATGTTAGGATAGCTGAAGTCGACAAATATTATGGTGTTTGGAGAGACCTTTATATTTTCCACTGTTCTCAGGAAGGCTGAGTGGGGTTCCTGGGTTTGGGAGGGTGGTCTGTAGCAGGCTATAAACTGGAAGGCAGTTTTACCCACTGTTAGTTGCACATGGATAGTCTCTGATGCTTCGTGCTGTGCCACCAACCTGGAGGTGTGGGTATCTTTGACGAATATTGATACTCCCCCTCCGTTTGTGGTTCGGTCCAAGTTTTGGGGCTGAAAAACATGGTATGAGATATAACCTGGTAGTGCTGGGGTGCTCTCGGGAGCCTTGAACCAGGTTTCTGTTACTGCACAGATATCAATGTTCTCCATGCTAAGGAGAGTTTTGAGTGCGTGCATCTTGAGGTTTAGACTTCTGGCGTTGAGTAGCATTACTCTTAGTTTCTTATCCCTTGTGATACCTATGGAGGTGGGTTTGTCTTTTGAGCCTTGCCTAAAAAAGGCACTATGGGGGTGGCAAGAGCCTTTGCCAATATCCAAAAGCCCAGGGGTGACAGGTGCAAGCCGTCCCTAGCGAAGCATTGTGGCTTGTCCAGCATGTCATCCCAGGCAGACAGGCATTGGATCCCCTTTGAATGACACCAATTCTTAAGCCAATTGTTGAAATTGATCATCTTGTCTTCATATTGTGGCATCATTCTTGGTAAGGGTAAGATGCTACTCAAGGTCAGGGTCATACTGGCCCTGGGCTACATACTCGGAGAGCTCCTCTATGTCTCTCTTCATGTAGTCCAGGGATGTACGTCTCAGGTCATTCACACCAGCATGGACAATGACTGAGTCATATTTGTACTTGCCTTGGAGTGACCCAAGTGCTTGTGTTATGTGGCGGATCCTAGCACCCGACAGGCAGCTCACCATGACTTTCTCCTTGTTCAGCCTGGTGAGCGGAACGTCAGTGTGCCTGATGATAGAGTCACCTATTACAAGTGTATCAGGTGTGTTGTTTAGCCTTAAGGGCTGTGACTGTTCAGCACACTGGCTTTGTGAGCTATGTGTTGCACATGTTTTGTTTTGGGGTAGCGGTTGCTTGGCTGAGTAGTAACAAGTGCACAAACCGCGCCAAAGCGGGTTTTATACAGGGGGACTTGAAAGAGCTAGAAATTAGCCCAAAACGGCCAATAGACTACCAGATTCTTGTGCTGGGAACACTCCTCCAGGGAGTACATTCTTCTTTGTACATATTTATTGCACTTTCCTGCTGTTTGTGCTTTTAATTTTTTAGTGCTTACTTATATAATTGTTTTAGTGAGCAAGTGCCAGGCTTTAGAGTGGGAATAGGGTGTTTATTATGAGAACTAGATCAGTTCTAAGGGAAAAAGTGAAGAGCAAACTTTGTGGAGCCGAGAATGGTTTAAACCCAATTAAGCGGCGCTGCCCAATGCTGCGCTATGCACAAAATTCACGCAAAGCCGCGCTAAAGCGGGTTTTATACAGGGGGACTTGAAAGAGCTAGAAATTGGCCCCAAATGGCCAATAGACTACCAGATTCTTGTGCTGGGAACACTCCTCCAGGGATAGATAGGCTGCTCCAAGCTCCCCACTGCCACTGGTGAATAAAGAAGCCTCCCTTTATCCAAGAAAGGAAATGGGCAACACAGGAACTTAAAAGTCCAGAATACAGCAAAGCCTGTATTTGGACTACTCTAGGTCAGGAAAGATGGGAAGCAAGGATAATTTTTTTGTTTATTTTTTTTTCTTTTTTGCAACAAACAGCAGAAAAGTGCAATAAATATGTAACACAGGCTAGCGCACTTGAGTGTGTAGCCTCAACAGGTAAATGCAACAAACAGGGCAAACTTTACAAGTGCAGGTGCAAAAACAACTTTAAACAGTTTAAAACAGTTCAAGAAGCAGAAATACTTGCAGTTTAGCTAGATCGGACAGTCGCCCAGGTAGTAGCAGGAAAAAAACACTTATCAGGTTAGCAGTCGCTCTTTTAGCCTCTCTGCTGCTGGCACCACTCTGCAAGACCACAAGGAGCTTGGCTGAGTAGTAACAAGTGCACAAACCGCGCCAAAGCGGGTTTTATACAGGGGGACTTGAAAGAGCTAGAAATTAGCCCAAAACGGCCAATAGACTACCAGATTCTTGTGCTGGGAACACTCCTCCAGGGATATATAGGCTGCCCTAAGCTCCCCACTGCCACTGGTGAACAAAGAAGCCTCCCTTTATCCAAGAAAGGAAATGGGCAACACAGGAACTTTCCAAAAGTCCAGAATACAGCAAAGCCTGTATTTGGACTACTCTAGGTCAGGAAAGATAGGAAACAAGGATATTTTTTTTTCTTTTTTTTCTTTTTTGCAACAAACAGCAGAAACATGCAATAAATATGTAACACAGGCTAGCACACTTGAGTGTGTAGCCTCAACAGGTAAATGCAACAAACAGGACAAACTTTAATTTACAAGTGCAAAAAAGCGCTAAAGCTGGCTTTAAAGCAAGGGGTTAGAAGGAGATAGGAAATGGTCCAAAACGGCCAATAAGCTACAGGTCACTGGGCTGGAACCACTCCTCAAGGGACAGATAGGCTGCTCAGAGCTCCCCACTCTCATTGGTGAACAAAGAAGCTTCCTCCTATCCAAATAAGGATATGGGCAACACAAGAACTATGACAGCCCAGAGATCAGCAATACCTGAAGACTGGACTATTCTAGTTCAGTAAAGGTGGGAAACAAGGATTTTTTTTTAAAGTAGCAGAAATTAGGTACAGAAACACAGTAAATGCTTTAATTCGGCTAGTGCACTTGAGTGTGTGGCCTACCAGTTAAACTAAGCAAAAACAAACTTTAAAAGTGCAAAAAACTCAGAAATACAGGCAGGAATGCAAAAAAACAACTTTGCAGAGCTTATTTAGTTAAAGAAACAGAGAAATCTATATATACAGAAAAGCAGCTAAAACACACAAACACTTCAGATGCAGTGCAACCTAGAGCACTTGAGTTGTAGCAATATTAAGGCAATGAGCTAATGACACTAGACTGGGAGGAGTGTCACAGATCAGATTTACAGTAGGGGCAGGCAACTGCAAAGCCACCAAGTATAAGAGCAAGACACCAACTGGGAGGGTGGGGGCAATAGCCTACAGACACAGTAGCACTAGAGAAAGCACAAACAGATAAAGATTTGTAAAGATTAGAATGCTTTTGACTGCAGACAAATCAGTTACTTGTGCAGATTAGTTAATAGCAATAAAATACACTCGAAGACTAAAACCAGACAATAAAAGTGCTATATATTAATTGTTAAAAACAATAATCTGTATAAATAATCGAAAAAAAACAGGATACTTGTATATCTCAGCTAACAGCTGCGGTGAACAACTCTTATCCACTCTGCTCAGTGTGTATAGACAGAAACCCTATCAAAGTTAGGGCTTAAATACCAGAACAACAACTTTTTTTTTTTACAAGAACACAAAAGAACCAGCCCCCACTCAGCAGACTATTAACACAATCTAGCAAAGTTGAGGAGAGGCTTCAGCTAGAAACAATAGCCTACAGACAGTAGCACTAGAGAAAGCACAAACAGGTAAAGATATAGAATGCTTTTGACTGCAGACAAATCAGTTACTTGTGCAGATTAGTTAATAGCAATAAAATACACTATAATACTAAAAAGCAGACAAAAGTGCTATATATTAATTGTTAAAAACAATACTCTGTATAAATAATCGAAAAAAAACAGGATACTTATATATCTCCGCTAACAGCTGTGGTGAACAACTCTTATCCACTCTGCTCAGTGTGTATAGATACACATATCACAAAAGCTGGAAACAGACATTTAAAAAAGCTACCATATATAACAGGTGAGAATAATGACTTCTTACTATAATGGCAACACTTTCCATATTATTTTGGAATGTAAATGTTCTCATACATATAAACAAAAATGAAAGCATACTTAATTATATCAAGAAATGCAGAATGCAAACAGTAATGTTACAGGAGACATATTTGGAAAGAACTGAGCATATGAAGGTGATAAAGAAGAGATTTCAGTAGGTATTACTCAACATAATATTAGGGACAAAGGAAAAGAGGATCACTTAAATTACTAGTGGAGCTCCAGTAGAGAGAGTAAAAACTATAATAATGGCAGATTTGTGGCAGTAGAGGGCTACTGGCAAGGGAATATGATTATACTTTCATTCATTTATATTCCACCTAAAACTGCTATTATGGAGCTTAAAAATTGTGGAGAAATAATTACATTTCAGCAGGGAATATTACTTATAGGTGGGGACTATTTGATTTTGAACAATGAGGATGTATCTTGGTCAGCTAGAAGAAAAAATGTAACAAAAGATGATTTCTGAATGAATTTATGAAAATACTTGGCATGAAAGATGTTAATTCAGTAGTAGGAACTCAGATAAATTACATATTATTCTCCAAAGTTAGACTAGGCAAATTATTTCACAGGAACATGTGCATTTAAATTCAGAATTTTGTCATACATCCAATAACTATTTCAAATCATGTGCCAATAATTAGTAAAATAAAATGCAGGGTAATGAAGTAAAGATGAGACACAGGTGCTTCCAGACCAAACTGTTGAGAGGAATTTAAGGAACCAGTATTGGAAATTATCTGGGAGTTATAACATTAGATAGAAAGTAATCCAGACGTTATAGCTAGTGAGTGAGATAAAATGAAAGCAGAGTTTAAAACAGGGTAGAAATAAAAGAAAAAAGTGATCAGTTTAAGAAGTAATAATTATTTAGAGGGGTTGACAAAGGTTAAAATATTACCAAATAAGGGGAGTCTCACCGAACAGGAGGCAGCACAACTGTAGAGTATTAAAAAAAGAATAAGGGAGTGCCTGGATAATATACACGAATTTAGAAAGTAAATATTTTTGACAACTCCAGAGCACAAACATGTTTGGCACAGTGACTTAGGCAACAGATAGTAGAAAGAGATATTGCCAAACACAGGGAGCCAATAAGAAAAATAATCACAGATACTGTAGGGGCATGAGAGCGATTTCAGTAATTTTATGAACATTTGTATAAAGCACATAAGTGAGAAAATTAAGAAAAAATACAATTGCTAATATTTATGAAGATTTAAAGATGCTAAAGTTAGAGGTAGATGTGGCTTGAGAACGAACAGTTAAGACAGGAGGAGATGAAGTAAGTATGGTGATGTGCAACTGATCTACAGGTAAGACTCCAGAAATAGATGTCATTCTGGTAGAAGTTTGAAAGCTAGGAGGGAAGAAAGTGATAAAGATCTGGAAGGTTGTGTTTAACAGTATTTAAAAAGAGGGGAGGCACTAACATACTGGAAAAAAAGCTGTGGTGGCTATAATACCTAAAGATGGTAAAGACTTATCTGATCCAGTTTCATATAGGCCGATTTTGATTTTAAACCATGATTATAAAATGTTTATGTCTATAATGACTAAAGGAATGGCAAAGGTGATGTCAAATTTGATAGCTATGGACCAATGTGGTTTTGCAGATGGGGGCCAAGATTTGACAACATTAATGGAACAGTGATGACCCTGAAAAAAGTAGAATGTAAGAAAATATCACTGTTACTGGTGAGTCTTGATGCAGAGAAAGCATCTGACAGAGTAAGCTAGGATTTTATGAGTACGATGATGGAAGCATTTGCATTTCCCTTTGCAATGATAAGGTTAAATAGAAGGCTATATGGGAATCAGTGGCAAAAACCTCAGTATTAGGTCTCCTTCTCTGATGACTTGTACCTGAACAGAGGAACCAGGTGGGTTGCCCTCTTTCCCCTTCGTTATTTTGTGTCATATTTAGAACTATTGGCAAAGAAAACAAAGGACTCAAAAATTCAAGGATATAATTGGTATGGTGCTCAAAAAAGCTGACTATTTGCAGACATTATTTTGTACCTGATGGAACCAGAAAAAGGACATATCAGTGTTATGGAACATTCTGAGAGAGTTCTGTTTTTTTTTTTTTCAGGATATAAAATTAATGAAGATAAACCTAAGACTATAGCTATAAACTATGTACACACACTTAAAATAGTTAAGCAATACTCATTTATAGAGATATGACAAAAAGAAGTATTTAGGAGAATGGATTAAAAAAGGATTTTGTTGTAGCAACTAAGGATATGTGGGAAGAGATTAACCAAAATATAATGCAAAAACTGAGAAATTGGACGCTCTTGCCTACAGATACGGATAGCAAGATACAACTACAAGCAGTAAAATTGGTTTTAGTCCCTTTCGTTTTATATACAGGTCAGACATTTTATCAACTAGAGGATAAACTGTGGATAGTAAATCACAAATAGTTGAAGGAATTTATTTGGGAGGGGAAGAGGGCAAGAATCAAGTGGGATAAACTGATCCTTCCAATAGAACAAGAAGGTTGAGGAATACCCGATTTGAAGGGATATTTTACAGCCACAAAGTTAAGGCTCTTATACATAACACAAGCAGAAAGCAACAATTCAAAGTGGAAGGGGGTGATGATGAAGCAGGGGACTAATTCAAGTGATACTAATGGGATTTTGGATGCAGATCCATAAGGAGAACAGCAGTAATCATATAGATTATTATATACATAAAGTAGCAGAAAGTGTACTAAGAACTAAGCCAACATGGGAATGGAGAAAGGAAATTCTGCCAACAGGGATGACTGCAATTAGGTGTACAGAAAATAGGCAAAAGGGTGCTGGAACTTACTGGAGGAAGTTGGCAAAGTTAAAAAAAAAGGGATAATTAGTAAGGCATATACAATACTGCAATATAACTACAGGAATCAATCAGAAGAGGTCAGAAAAGAATGTGAATAGATTAGATATGCAATTCACAATGAAACAATGGGAGGACATATGTATGGCTGAAAAATATGCAACAAAATCTAAAAAATTTAGAATTTTTGCCTGGAATTATTTGCAGAGATACTTTTATACCCTAAGCAGACTCCAATTTTTTTTTTCTTCAGGTAGATGACAAATGTTGGAGGTGTGAAAGGAACATATACTCTCAGAGTATAATGAGTTGGTATACTTTCAAAATTCCCTAGAGTTCTCTATCAGGAATACTAGGCAAGCATTTGGGTGTAACTAAGGAAATCATTTTTTTGTGGTGGGATAGAGGATCTAAACTGCCTAGACATAAGTAAGGCCTTATTAAGTTTAATTCTGGTGACTGCCAAAAAAGCAATTACTAGAAAATGGAAATAAAAATCTACACCAACTATACTTTTAGTGAATATTTTACCAAAGATAAAAGAACGGGAAGTTGGATCCTTTGAAAATGGTTGGAGTAAATTACACAGAAAAAATAGAAATTGTGGGAACAAAACATGCACAATGTTTAAGAGAAGACAGGAACTGAGCAATATATGAATGTTGTTTGATTATATGATATATAGCTATATATGTGATGCACAATGTTTAAATGTTAATGTACATCATGACTTAGCTAGCTCTAACAAAATGTCATCTACAGTTTTATTGCAGAGTGAAAGTTCCTACCCCTCATTTTCTTCCTAGACTCTAAAAAATCTACCTGCCCCCCCCCCCAAAAGCACACTGATTACTAGTGGCTCTATCACCAGCATGAATAGGAAAGAAAGGAGACAACACTGTCTAGCATTATATTTTCAAGACAGAAATGTAAGTCTGCCTTTGTCACAAGTGATAATTCAATTAAGGTGTTTAAAAAATGGCTGGCATCATTTGTATGGAGAATTTAAATACCCTCACCTAAGCTTTAGATTGAAAAGTGAACAGATCTTGGACATCATACGCACTGATATGGGCCATAAATGGCATTCTGCCAAGTTAAGGTTAATGGGCTGATGTTCCCAAAATTCTGGGGGGGAGGATAGCATCCCACTCATTCATGTTCCTGCAGTTTGCTGCCTACAACAGACTAGAGTTTGTTGGAAAAGAAAATTATGCCTCAAATGTGCTCCCTAAAAAAGTTTATTTTCTATCACACATCATGGGAATTTTTAGGTATCCATGGCTCCTACTTGGGAGATGGATTCTTTTTTATATGGCTACCTACTTTTCTCACCAAAATATGTGAATAATGTGAAATCTTTTGGTTGGCTCATTCCATTTCTTAGGCTTTAGTATGCATCGTACGGGACATTTTTACTTGCACAATAAGGCAACGAGAGTTGATAAAAGCTGCGACTTGTGTACAAGGACATGTTTGAGTTATCACTTCTGCCCACCAGGAAAAAAAAAGAGAGGGGATTCTAAGTGCAAGCCTATTTTTTTCTTTATAGTGAAGACTTTTGGGATAACTAGATTTAAAGGGTCATCTTGCTTCAGAGAAAGGGAGAGGTTTTATACATGCATTTACTCCTAGCAGTAGAAGTTCTTGACTAAGATGGTGAAGATTCAGTCATGAGTGTTATCTGAGGAGAAATCAGATACTTGGCTGATTCAAACTTGGAAGTAGGAGTATTCCCTTAAAGATGCATCCAGTTATTATTTGCATCCTAAATAGTAAAGAATGTTGTAGTCTCCAATTAGAAGACTTGCAACCCTCCCAATAGCTTTTCTTGGGGTGGTTGGCAGCATTAATTCCCAGTCTTACATCCTGTAAAGTGTGCCAAAAACATTAGCTGAGGAAGAACTGCTTAAACACGAATCAAATATTTTGAAAGACATGCCTATGTCTCTAACAGCCTGCCAATTTGTATCAACATCTGTCATCCTAGGGACTTTTTTTTTTTGGCTCATCTCCTGCTGCCCATCAAGCTTTACCCCCTAGGATGTTTTAAAGAACTGTTCATTGCCTGGGGTGAAAACTGTATGGTCCACGGATTCCCCTAGGGTGAGTTAAATTAACTAGAAGTGAGGGCAGTCATATACTCATTATGGATCTAACATTTATCAAGTCTTAAAACTGCTGTATATTCCTGTAGTATTCAATGATTGAGCATGTAATAGGTCATCATGATGTATGCACACACCCCTGGACATATATGATTTAAATGGCTCTGCCCCTGCAACCTTACAGATAGCACCTCAGTGCGATTCCCCCATCTCAACCTGGGATTCAAGCAGACTGTGCTCAAGCATGATGCCTTCCTTTCCCCAACAAGAGAGTTGAGCAGGCTATGCCTTCTCTTTCTTTTTCTCTCCATGACAGTACCAAGAGGTGCTCAAACTGTACTTGCACTCAGTTCTTCTGGATTATGGGGCTTTATACCATTACAGCAATAGATCTTGCATCCAAGACAATGTCAGTGCAGCTGAAGGCATGTAACTTGCATGCTTCTATACTGATAGTCCTCTTCCAGAGTTTTGGAACTCTGTGCTTCTGATCCAACCAGTTATTGCCCACCTCTATACTAAATGCTGATTACAAATTATACATGTTGATATGGGCAATGAGAAAAAAAAGGCAGTGGTAGGGGGTTATCTGGTACATCTGGATCACGCAAGATTCATTCCCAAAAGACATTAGGACAGTATCAAGAAGGTTATGGACCTTCCTGAGAAGGTGGCATTGGTTTGAAACAATCTCAGTCAGCTGTGATACTGAGAGGCCTTTGACAGGCTTTCTTATGATTCCTTCTGGCTGTACTAGTGTAGAGCCTTAACAGGCTTCAAGGAGGATATGGGCTGGTGAGCTAGGATCCATGGACATTGGGAAGGTCTGTCTTGAAATATAGTACTAAACACTGATGTCTCATTTCCTTTCTATTTAATATGGTGATGGAGCCACTAGTAATCAGTGTGCTGGGGGGGGGGGGGGCAGGTACATTCTTAGAGTCTGGGAATAAAATGAAGAGTAGAAAATTTTACTGCAATAAATACGATGCAGATGACATTTTGGTAGTGTTTGTCAAGTCAGAGCAATGTATTTTAGACATTTTGCAAAAGATTTAATCTGTCAAACTGCGGGATAAATGTGGCTAAACCTTAGGTTTTCTGTCAGCAATGCACTTAGACTGGGATGGCAAAGGATTTTCCAGCATCCTGATCTAGTTTCTTCACATATCTGGAGTCAACTTGGTGCTGACCTACAGAAGGGTGGGAGATGGAGTATAATCAAAACGGAGAAAAAAGTCGGGGATATATATATATATATATATATATAGAGGGGGGGGGCTTTGGAGATGGTAGCCTCACTGATAAAAAATAAAAATATAAAAAAAGATTTTTTAATAAAGAATGCCTTTTATTGTCTCTCTCTAAAAAGTAAAAGATAAGGAAGAGTAACAACTTTACAAAAGAAACAGACAAGCTGATTTCAGAAAAGCATTTGAGGTTGATTTTGCTGATTCTGTTATTGAAGCAGCAGTAGTAGTACCAGGAGTCCACAAACCCCACATTTATGAATCTCCTGAATATTCGTAAGTCATACAGCACCAGAAATCCAAGACTAAGGACCTGAATTTTGTCTGTGACTTAAACAGAACATGCTGGAGACACAGATATGCATCTCAGAAACTACCCCTCTCCTATGGGACAGGATTCCCATACATGTAAAGCTGAGTTCATCTATTATCCAGTTTAAGATCAACCTAGACTTGTGGATGGGGAATAGGAAATTTACACTGGGCCTGGCACTCGTCCCTTATGGACAGAGGTAGCTTATAAATGCCTGGCCCTCAATGTCCTATTTGGATACAGGACATAATTATTTTTTCAAGAGAACTTGGCTAGGCTTTGAAAGGCTCCCTGGGTCATTCGCTAGTAATCTATGAAACAAGTGCAATGTTAACACAAACCACTTAAACAACTAGCTGGAAATCCCTTGCTGAAGGTAATTTCAAGACAGTAAAAGTGAATGGAAAAGCATTTTTTCACCAAAAAATTCAGTGAAATGCACACACAAAAGCAGGAAACAAGTGGAAGAGGGCAGTGACACAGCCTTATAAAACAGCAGCAGAAGGGTAGGAGGGTTAGGAAATTTTCAAGAAAAAAGCAGGCCAGCTACAGAGGATAGCAATCAAATAAAAGCAACACGAGACCTTTCAGAAACTTTAGCTTAATATGTTGTGGGGAATAGGGAAAACACAGAATGCCAACAGGTAAATAAGCAGAAAATAAAAGCAATTAAGCACAAGCTGGAGCAGAGACATTTCTCTCCCTATTGAGTTTCTACTGCAGTTTATGGCACTAGTGTATGCAGAAATTTACCAGTGATGCTCTACTTTCCATGTACAGCAAAATCATTTTTCTGAGCTTGTGTTTCGCTACAGCTGAATCTAATCTGCATTCCATCCGGTTGAAAGAATTCTTTTTTTGTTCCCTAATAAGTGCTGGATCAGCTGGTTTGTTCTGATGGATCCATAGCAGTGCAGCTGTCAGTAATCCCCTACTTTCCTCAATACTGTGTGCATTGATTTTCCCTCATCATGTCAGGATCACCAACCCCATGATTGCTGGAAATGCAGATTAGGTTCAACTGCAAGAAAAGACAAGATGGGCTATATTAGCTGGAGACTATACAAGTATTATACATTATTTTTCCTGACTGGGGCCTATCCGAATTCAAAAAAATCCTTTCCTATCTATTCCATGTCTCTTTCTTGTACAGCTTGGAGATTTTATATATATATATATATATATATATATATATATATATATATATATATATATATATATATATATATATATATATATATATATATAGTTCCGCTTCACAAAGTCAAACGTTCAGAAACTCGAAATGCATATGGCCGAAGTCATATGCTCGAGTTTCTGAAGCTCAACTTCGTGAAAGGGAGCTAAAAAAAAATAACGTCACAAAACAGTGCATTTCTGCAGGGGGGCAAGCACCCCTATACCCCCTGCTACTTATTTATTCCAACTCTGAGATCACACTACAGTGCAAAGGGAAATCTCCCATTCTGCGCTGTATGCCATTCCCAATTCACAGTGTCAAGCTTCCACAATTTCGACCATATGGTCTCAACCATATAGATTTCGAGATTGTGACCATTCGACTTTGCGAAGGGGAACCATATATACATCTATATATATATATATATATATATATATATATATATATATATATATATATATATACACACACACACACACACATAGTTTGTACCACATCAGGTGATACACAAGTCCCTTTCAATGGTTAGGCTGTTTGCATTTCTACTCTTGCAAATTACCCTGCAAAACATGGGGTAGGTCTACATTCCTCCAATGGGTAAAGCTGATCCATGCCTTTGGTGTCCCAGTCCTCAAAGGGCTTGTCTTAAGTCTCCTGAATCAATAGTAAATTTTGTGATATCATGCTCTGGTCTAGGAGGCATGAAAAACATATCTAGCACATGCACCAATTATTAAGCCCAAAACACTAAGTCAGCACAAGCTGTAAGGCAGGAAATAAAAAACAAAATGGTAATGTACAAGAATATACAAATTTAAATATGCTGACTTACAGGGAACCACAGCAACAACTGTTAGATAGATGGCTGTCCTGATGTGTGGGGATGGTGAGATGGCAATACACATTCAGTTAAGATTCCCTCTCGGATCCATAGAGATGGTGCATATGTAAGTGTACCATCTGATATCATGGATCTTCCACAGTAGGCAGACTATCGTGAAGAATCCTAAACAGCATGAAGAAATGTGGAAGGCCAGAGCTACAGAAGGATGGAAGAAATGTATTCCTAACCCATCAAGGAGGTTTCTCTAATAAATTCAATGATACAGCAAGAGCACAACTATTATATTGAACACTAAGAACTATCCTGGATGGTCTATATCCCTAAGCAGTATCCAAGAATATGGAAGAAGCCAGAGAACTGCACAAGCCCAGAGCTTAGAAAGTGAAGTCCTGGAGCACTGACCTCTAAAATGAGGTCTGACTTCAAGACTCACATCTGAGATTATTATGCTTGGTAAAGGCATGCCACCAAAAACTGAAGTGGCCATATCATCTGCAGTGGTGGAACTCTTAAAGCAAATGCTGGTAGAAGCCACTCCTAATAGAGTGTGAGCTTTGGTCGCAGCATCAGTCCGCAACCATGTAATATAAGAAGACAGCTCACTTGGCAATGTGCTTTAAATATATCCTGCTTGAGAATGGGGATTCCCCCTCCTTCTCTCACTGACATAAAGGAGATAACCAACTGGTCCATCCTTCTTAAATTCATGATCCCATTACAAGTAAAACCAGAGCTATTAGTACATATCCAAGGTGGGGAGGGTGCATTTCCATGGCTTTCTGTACCTTTTAAATAAACTGGAGGAGATGAATAGACTGTTTTTCAGGGACAATTCCAAAATCACTTTTAAAAAGAAATATGGGCATATCTTGAGGGACACACTGTTTTTCTGAAAAGTCAGTTATGGTTCCTGACACAAGTACCCAAAGTTCTGAGATACTTTACAAAGAGGTAATGGGTACTAGCAAAACTGTTTTCAAACAAACAAACTTCTGTGTCACCTAGTTAGGAGAATTCAATGTCTGAAGAGTAAGTGATTTAGCAATCAACTTTAAACCCAAAAGATGTGAGGGTTCTACAAATGCATATAAATATGGATCAGCACTTTTAGAAACTGTTTGGCCAATCAGCAGTATGCCTGAATATTCCTTTCTTCCACAGGGTCACACTGCTCAGAGAGGCTATCATGCATGCATGCACACATCCACACACCTACCTTGATCTGGGCATCACTGAGGCCCAAATCATACAGCTGTCTCAGATAAGCTAAGATCAGGCAAACAAACTACATTATGAATGTTGCAGCAGTCATTAAGCCCAGAAGATGCGCAGTCCTAGGCCCTGTGCCATGCCTTCACAAAGTCAGCTCTGGCCATGACCTCCTGGGACTTCTACAAGGGTAGGAAAAATGGCATTGGGGACTTCACAAGTCTGCACAGATGGAATAAATCCTGTGAGCAGGAATCACAAAGAACATATCCCATTTATGGTGACCCTACTGTCTGCAAACAAGACAGTGTCCTGCAGGTACACTTCCAGAACATCTCCAGAAAGAACTCCTAGGAAATGGTCATCAAGGTAAAAAAATGATACAGTCTTCTCTTCCAAGGCTTTGGACACCACAAATAACTCCATGGTGAGGACTGTGGACAATGAAGTCCCCATGACAGGTCATTGTAGAAGAAGTGATGTCCACCAATGCAAAACAAAAGAATTCTTTGTGTGGACCCAAATACTGGTGTCATGAAAGGCAATGGTAAGACACTATCTAGGTGCCCTGCAAGACCAATGACATCAGTCTCCACAGCTGTCCTAAAGGAAGACCTACACCTGGAGATCACATAAAGCTTATTCAGTGAAAGCATCCACCTAAGCCCATGTTATACCAGCACAAATGTCATCCAGTGAGAATTTTTTTGTAGAATTTCTGCTAATATGTCTGTCAACCATCAAGCCTCCCCTTGCCCACGCATTACTCTAAGGAAGGCCACAATCAGGAAGCTATAAGAGTGTTTTGTGGTCTCACCAGCATCCCACAATATGAATATTTTTTTATGGACCAATTCCCCAGTTGATGACATTAGTACTTGCCACACTGCAAAGACCATCTATGCCCTCCTGTTCAAACATGCATGATCCTTCACATGCAACAGCAGCAGCTACCACCACCAGCTTGGATGGCAACATTCATGTCCCCCCACTCTGGCTCCCTGCAACATGACAAGTCTTTTCCAAAGCCAAAGCTTTGTCATTACAGAAGCAGTGAGAGTCAGGCAGGAGCCATCATCCTTCCCAACCAGGATGGGCAAAGCTAATTTGTCTGCCTGTCTGTGCCATTAAGAAGAATTACCATCTGAAACTGGGTCATCTGGGCTGTAGATGGGTCTCAATTCCTCTATGCCATCAGTGAAGGAAAATTTAACGAAACATTTTTAAAGAATGCTTGAGAAGATGCAATAATTACCTTAGTTGAGTGAACAGTAGGTTTGACTGGGAGATGTTTATTGTATTTTTCAAAGCAAAACCTTTTGCATTTTGGTAAGCCACCAAGACAAGATTTTGGATACCTCAACTCCCAGATTGATTGGATCATAAGAAATGTGAAACTGAGAATTATCTGATTGGTTTTCTGTCCTATTTAAAAATGTAACTTCCAAAAATGAACAGAGCTCCAGCTTGGAAATAAAACCACAAAAACGACAAAATAAAAACAAATCTATTCTTCAGTGGAAAAGACAAAGGAACCAAGATGACTCTCAAGAACAAAAGAAATAAAATAACCACATGTGTAAAATA
This sequence comes from Protopterus annectens, assembly GCF_019279795.1. Classification (NCBI taxonomy): domain Eukaryota; kingdom Metazoa; phylum Chordata; order Ceratodontiformes; family Protopteridae; genus Protopterus; species Protopterus annectens. The sequence goes on along the minus strand of NC_056747.1, from coordinate 1,056,508,231 downwards.
TGAAAAAGGGGTTGGGGATGGATGGATGGACTCAGCAGAGTTAAGTACTCAAAACCAATATGACTTCATTAGACTCTGGTGACATTCACATAAATACAATCCATAAATAATGACACTATCTTAATAAACTAATCACTATCTTATATGCCAAGCCTACTAAATTTTAAAAGACAATCATTTCAAAAGCTTTTTTTCTTTAACCTTTGTTCTTTAAGAATGCACTTGTAAGATGCTTGTTTAAACCATCTTTATTAAGTGCATCCAATTGAGTTTACTATTGATATTCTTTTACATCAAGAAATTTTTAAGCATCCCCACCCTGATGTAGGGTTGTACACTATTGATGATATAAAAGAAAAATCTTTTAAAACCAATACAGTTTACAGAATGTTTGCACAAAGGATGCTTGCTATTTCTTTTCTTTAAAGCATGACAATGTTCATAAATCTTGGAAATAATTTTGCCAGTTGCTCTCCCAACATAGAATGATTGACAGATAAGACACTTGGACAAATATACATTTGTAGTGCAATTACAACATTTTAATGCCAAATAACTTATTTTGGTGCTTGTAAAACATAGGGAAGGATTGTTTGCTATTTGTTCTTCTCTGGTTTACATGAACTTAAAATATAAGGGCTAAAAACCTCATGGGAATACGTGGCTATAAAAATCTTTATGAATCAATAGCATAGCAAGCACCTATGAGCAGATTAGGATAACTTTTGTCTTGTGCAGTCACTTTTTGCCTGCATCTGGAACTTACAAGTAACAGCAGGAAGCTTAAAGTAGATTGGGGGGGTACTTGTGGTCTAGGCCATTTGAGACATTTCCTCGAACAGAATATCATGAAAAAAGTTACTGCATTTCGTGATGGTTAGGGATGCAAAAAATGGTCAAGGCAAGGCTTCCCCCAGTGGCAGAAGAAAATCTGTGATGCTACTAGATTGAGGAATGACCCAAGGTATAAGAAGGTGACTATACTTGCCCAATAAGAAGCTGGCCAGCCCAGCAGTGTGTGCTGCAATGAAAAAGCAACCAAATTACATGGCTCATTACCTAGCACAAATGGACAGAATGATATTTAATACTACACAATTGCCACATTAGTGTACCTGGCAACAGAACACCATAGAAGAGAATCTTGGAAGACTTGTAAGGTTATAAGAAACATCCCCATAAACACAATAAATAAATAAATAAGCACAATGTCTCCTTCACACCATGGCAGATGTGCTGATGGTGATGGTCACCAAGGGAACTGAAAGGTAAGAAGGAAAGTACAGTTGTGTACACCTACCATAAATGTAGATGTTAGAGTGTCTTCACTGTTGCAGTCATAACTGTAGGGTGTTCCTGCCAGCAGGCAGCCCGAGGTCGGCCAGAATTCCAAAGTCTGGGTCCGGTGTCGGCTGTACCAGCAAGTACCCCGACGTCAGAAAGCAGAGGTATAAAGCCGTCAGCCGACGCCATCTTCTCCAGCCTTTCTTGCCCCAGATGTCAGAAGCCCCCAGTAAACCAAAAGGTGTCCAAAAAGGAAACACAAAAAAAACCACAAAAGAAGTGGAAGAGGGAACAAACAAGAATAAGAGGGGATAGGTGGGAGGGAAACACCGACTGCAACAGTGAAGACACTCGAACATCTACATTTATGGTAGGTGTACACAACTGTACTATGTTCTTCGTGTTTCACTGTTGCAGTCATAACTGTAGGGTGGAATCCCAAAACAGTGAAAGAGGGAGGAGGCTATGCAGAAGTAGGGGCAGCAAGAAGACCCTGTAAAACAGCAGAGGCAAAGCCTGCCCTAGACTTAGAATACAGAGGGAGATTATAGTGCTTGGAAAAAGTATGCACTGAACTCCAAGTGGCAGCTTCCAAAATAGCTTTGGTAGGAACTCCTCTGAGAAAAGCTGCTGAAGTGGCAGCTGCTCTAGTAGAATGACTCCTCACAGTACCTGGAATCTGTTTCCCATAATGAGAGTAGCAAAACCTTATTCCATGAGCAATCCATTTGGAAATCGTTTGTTTAGAAATAGCCTTGCCTAGAGAACTGGAGGCATAACAGATAAGCAATTGATCAGATTTTCTGAAATCTTTAGTTTTGTCCAGGTAAAAACGTAGCTGTCTGTGTACGTCCAATGAATGTAAAATCCTTTCCCCTTTATTTTGAGGATTAGGAAAGAAGGTAGGAAAGTGAATAGTCTGATTTAGAGCCACTTTCGAAATCACCTTAGGCATAAATGTAGGATTGGTCCTCAAGGAAACTCTGTCTTGGTGGAAAATAATATATGGTTCCACAGCCATGAGAGCTTGCAACTCTGAAACCCTTCTGGCAGAAGTCAATGCTAACAAAATAGCTGTCTTCCAGGATAAGAACTTGATATCTGAAGCCACAGCAGGCTCAGAAGGAGGCAAAGTAAGTTTCTCCAAGACATAATTAAGATCCCAAGCAGGAACAGGAGTAGTTCTGGGAGGCCTCAAATTCTTAGCCCCTCTCAAAAATTGTCTCACCAATTGGTGAGAAAAAATGGGAGGATCAGTGTTAAAATGAGCTGAGATAGCAGAAGCATGAATTTTGATGGATGAAAAGGAGAGGCCTTTAAGCAAAAGGTCTAAGAGGTAAAGTAAAATAGAGGAAATATCAGGCACAATAGGGTTAAGAACCTCGATCCTGCATCCAAATACAAAATATTTTCCATTTAGAAGCATAAGATTTCCTAGTGCTAGGTAGTCTAGCTTCTAAAAGAACATCCAAAACCTGTTTGGGAAGAGCAGAAGGAATCAAAGGCCCTTGAAGAGTCAAGCTGCCAGACATAGGGTCTTGAGTTGAGGGTGTAGCATCTGACCCTGATGCTGGGACAGAAGAGAAAGGTTCAGAGGTAGAATCCAAGGAGGTTCCAAGAACAGGTGTTTTAAGGTTGGATACCAAAACTGCCAAGGCCAATTTGGAGCTATCAGAATGATTATCTTGGGCTTGTCCTGTTTTATTTTCAGTAATACTCGAGGAAGAAGAGGGAAGGCATATCCCGAAAGGTTCCTCCAGCTGAATGACAGGGCATCCACTTTCCAAGCTGTTTTGCGGAAGGACCTGGTGCAAAAATGAGGCAGCTGATGACTGAGATGGGATGCAAACAGATCTATCTGAGGACACCCCCAAACTGCAGTAATCTTGCTGAATAGGCTGGGGTCCAGCATCCATTGATGAGGATCCAAAAGGTTTCTGCTTAGGCTGTCTGCTAAGAGATTCTGTTTTCCTGGAATGAATTGAGCTTGAAGATGCAGATTCAGATTTAAAGCCGTGTCCCATAACTTCATGGCTAGTCTGCAGAGGGGGTAAGAATGAGAGCCCCCTTACTTGTTTATGTACCACATGACTGTGGTATTGTCTGTACGAATCAGAAGAGGCCCCGGATTTAGATGTTTTTGGAAGGCTAGAAGAGCATTTTGAACTGCCAACATTTCCTTCAAGTTGATGTGCCAGGCTAGATGCTTCTTTGACCAAGAACCCTGCTGGCAAAGATTTTGAAAATGAGCTCCCCAAGCATAATCCGATGCATCCGTGGTTATGGTCTGAGAAGGTTGAGGCAGACGGAAGGGATTCCCTTTGTTTAAAGCACAAGCCCTGGACCACCAAAGGAACTCCTTCTGGAGGCAGGGAATCAGTGTAATCATTGTGTCCAGACTCTGGTAATGCTGTGACCATACACTCTTTAGGTACCATTGAAGTTGTCTCATGTGAAGCCTTGCATTTAGAATCAACAGAATGCAAGAAGCCATGTAGCCCAATGCCTGCAGGAATTTCCTTGCAGTGAGCCGAGTTAAAGTAGCCAAGGATTTGAAAATTGAGGCCAGCTGTAATTGCTTTTCTGGAGTGAGGAAGGCCCTTTGCAAGTTTGTGTCTAGAAAAGCTCCCAAAAAGATAATTTGCTGAGAGGGGATCAAATGTGACTTTTTTGTGTTCACTGAAAATCCCAGTATAAGGAGAAGACATTGAACAAGAAGCAGATGCTGAAGAAAAAGGTCTTTGCTGTCCGCCTGAATCAGGCAGTCGTCCAGGTAGGGGTAAATTTGAATCCCTTGGAGTCTGCAATAAGCTACTACTGGAGCCAGGCACTTGGTAAAAACTCTGGGCGCAGTAGATAAACCAAAGGGCAGTACAGAGAATTGAAAGTGCCTCAAACCTGCCTTGAACCTGAGGTATTTCCTGCATTCCTGCCTGATGGGAATGTGTAGGTAGGCTTCTTTCAAGTCCAATGTCACCATCCAGGCATCCTGGGAGAGCACTGGAAGAAGTTGTTGTAAAGTAAGCATCTTGAATTTTGGAATTTCCAGGAAGGTGTTTAATACCGAAAGGTCCATGAATTTTGCTTTCTTGGAACCAGAAATAGTCTTGAGTAAAAACCTTTTCCCATCTCTGAAAGTGGAACAGGCTCTATGGCTCTCATGGCCAATAAGGCATCCACTTGATTTAAGGCCTCTGACCACTGATGTTTTGGCAGATCTGGCCAACCGATAGACCTTGGCAGAGAATGAAAGTGGAATTTGTACCCTCTTAAAATCACGTCTAAAACCCATTTGTCCTGGGTAATCTGAGTCCAATTTTGGTAGAAAAGAGAAAGTTTTCCTCCGAGAGGGGCTTCCAGGCAAAGAGGACCTGTAGCCCAGCAGAGGGAGTCATTGGGTCTGCTTCCTTTGTGATTGAGATCTGTCTTCACCCCTTCTAGGTGATGAAGCAGTCCATTGTCTGGACCTGTAAGAGGCCTGTGCCTGAGCTCGACCTCTGGGGCGTCTATATCTTCCCCTTTGAGGCCTGTCAGATGTGGGAAAGGACCAATTTTTGGAGGGCTAATTCCTGGAAAATCTAGGAGGCTGAACCTGTAAGAAATCTTTCACAGTCTGCATAGATTTTGCTTTTTCTTCCATCTTTTTAATAACCTCCTCAGCCTTGGATCCAAATAAAACATCATGTTGAACAGGGGCATCTAACAGTTTAGCCTTAACCTGTTCAGGTAAATTATGCTCACGAAGCCAAGCATGTCTCCTGATAACAGTACCAGAGGCTGTGGCCCTGCAAGAAGCTTCCAAGGCATCAAAACCACACTGTAAACTATGTTTGCTAACTTGTTCAGTTGCATGCAATACATCCTGTAATTCCTTGTCCTCTGCACATGCAGGAAAGGTAGAAAGCCTTTGCTTTAAAACAGACAAAAGAAATTGCTAATACTTGAACATGTGAAACTGGCAATTTAAAGCTCTAATAGAAAGAGTAGCAGAAGTATAAACCTTTTTGCCTCACCTGTCCAAGGCACGAGAATCCTTTTCAGAGGGAATAGGATTTTTAGATGAAGCGGCCTTAGCAGCCTTAGAGCCCTGAGAAATAGTTTCAGGATCTGCAGAAGGGTTCTTAAATAAGAATTGATGGGAATCAGGGACTCTGTAAAATCTATCAGGCTTAGAAGGAGCAGGCGGCAAGGAATCAGGATTCAGGTTAGCTTCAGAGAAAGCATCATCCACAATATCAAGTACAGGAGGAATAGCCAAAGGCCTGTGTTGAGGGAGAAGGAGAAATTCCCTAAGCCTCTTCTTGGAAGCAGAGTAATCCTGACCTTCCCAATGAAAATGCTCTCTCATCTCATGTAAAGTTTCTCCAAAAGAGAAATCTTCAGGGGGAGAAGCAGAGGGTATAGAGTCCTCTGCATCAGAATCCTCATAAGGAGGAAAAGAATAATCCTGTTCAGAAGAAGACACAGAAGCCTGATCAGAGGAATCATAAGGTATATCCTGTCTAGGCCTTTTTTCAGGAGGAGGGTGAGAACCCCCTAATCATTGTAAGCAAATCCTCAGCCATCCGTAGTAATTGCTTCTGGGTCTTGGGAGCTGTATCCGAAGCAGCTTGAGAAGAAACCCTTGGTTTAACAGGAGTCTTTGACTTTGCCTTTGCCTTTGTAGAAATAGTGATATGAGAAGGCCTGAAAACCCCCTCAGAAGCCGGTACCTGCACAGTGGTTCCGGATCCATCTGAAGGAGCGACGTCCGAAGGTCCTGCAGCAGATAAATTACTAGGCCTAGATGGCTCCCCATGGGAATCCATGTCGGCCATCGGTTCCGAAGTGGCGGACGACAGGGGCTGCAAAAGTGCCTCACTGACGACCCGAAGCTGGCTCCGGCTGCAAAGTATCCTGTTTGGACCTCGGAGGCCTATCCTTGTCCTTGCATTTCTTTTGAATTCCGGTTGTCGGTAAGTTATCCGACGACATCCTGTAATTGAATCATCTACTGAAATAATTCAAGGCCCAATCGTACCTATGCTTGATAGTGCGAGAATTAAACCTGGCACAGAACCGACAGCAAGAAACATCGTGGTCAGGGCCTAAAGCAAGGTAGACAGTAAGAGTGGAAATCTTTATGAGGTATTTGTTTTCCACACGATATACAATTATTAACTTTTTCTGACATCGGAGGAGCAAGAAAAAGATTCCCCAACGGGGTACTTAGCTTGAGAAGAGAAGTAAAAACTTCAGACCAACGACAATCAAAACACGTTGTCCTGAATGTGCCAACCAATGACTTGCGAGCTGCTTTCCACCGCACGGCAAGAAAGACTGGAGAAGATGGCGTCGGCTGACGGCTTTATACCTCTGCGTTCTGACGTCAGGGTACTTGCTGGTACAGCCGATGCCGGACCCAGACTTTGGAATTCTGGCCGACCTCGGGCTGCCTGCCGGCAGGAACACCCTACAGTTATGACTGCAACAGTGAAACACGAAGAACATCTCCCCTAGAGACAAACTATAGTATGTGACCACCAGCAAAGATGAAACTTGCACACCTTTAAAATTTTGATGCAGTCTGAAAGAAGGTTCCATTGAATTCTCAGGGTCCACTGCGACACCCACGTTATACAATGCATATGGTACTAGGAAAAACATCATGCTGCAAAAAAGACCATAGGTTTTCAGGCAAACATTTACAGGGTTGATATATGAAAAGAAAAATTAAAAAAAAGCTTTGTTCTGCAATGGAGGAATCCTTTCCTGAGATAGTCTTACACTGTGAGCCAGCATGCCAAACATGTATCCAATGAACACGAGGGTCCACAAAGGCTCTGTTTGTGACTCTGTAGTGATCGCGGTGACATCTATGGATTACAAATAGGTTAACTCATTAAATCTGAGTGATGCCTCCAGGTGCATCTGCAGGTACCTCCTATTGACACCTCTAGGCGTCAAATATGGCTTGTTCATATTTGCATCAATAATTCCAAAAACATGCTATGTACAAGGTTTTAAAAGATTTCATCTTAAAGCTTACACAATGGCAAACTCAACTGCATTAATATTTTGTGTCTGCCTGGTGCAGGTAAAGAGATATTAACTGTTGTTTTTATTATACTAATTTATATATATATAATTTCATATTTTTTCAAATATTTCAACTAAGTAGCACAGAATTCCTCAGCCTTACATGAATGATCTCAGTTAGATGAATAAAATACTACTGACAGTATGTGTGTAACTTTAGTGGTTGCTGAGATATTGTTTACAAAATACCACAAGCTTAATAGTTACTATGTTTACTTTAACTTACAAAATTCAGTTTAAGACCTAGGACCTAAAGAATACTATCACTATAAAAGAGTTTGTGATGAAGAGTTTGCCATTTATATTTTTTTCATAACCCCTATGGTTCCAGAGATATGAATATTTGTTTGAAATATGAGGACATCATTTGATTCTGTCAAAAGGCTTAGGCTCCTCTCATTGGAAGTTACAGTGCAAACTTCGTGAGATCCATTGGAGTGAATGAGATAAGTATTCTCTCACTATCTTCATCAAATTATGGGCAGCTAGAAGCCTATCAACTAATAACAGAAAAAAAAAGAAGTTATGTACTCACCATTTCGTTCCATCTGAGTAGTCCTATTTCATTTGTCTTCAACCTGTGGGTCTTTGGATACACATCATATCAGACACGGCCGCATTTTCCAGCTATGGCTCTGAGCGCCATGCTCCTCTTCTTACCCATAATGCCCCCATCTCCCTTCAGATAGAGTTTGCTGCCTAACAGGTATCAGACACCCGACCCAATGACACCTTATCTTCCAACACTAACATCACCAAAGAACTTTAGCCCTGACAGAACCAAAGATCCCAATAATAACTGTCCGGTACAAGGGTCATGTCATATCCCAAAGGATAAGCTAAGGGGGAAGGATAGGGGAATGGTTGAAGACAAATGAAGTAGAACTGCTCAGATTAAATGTTATGGTGAGTACATAACTTCTTTATCTGAAGTAGTTTACTTTATTTGTTCAACCTGTGGGACAGAGTCCCCCAGGTACCTAACTCTTGGGAGGCCCTCATGGAAGGATATTCTGGAGCACTGCAGAGCCAAAGGAAGCTCTACTCCTAGAGACCAAATCCTGCTTATAATAAGAAATAAAGCTGTGAGACGAGGCCCAAGTAGCAGCTGAACAAATAACATCCAAAGAGACCCTAGACCAAAAGGCTGCTGATGTAACCATAGATTGGGTCAAATGAGCCTTCACTTTTCCTGGTAGAGACAAACCTCTGAGTAAGTTCGGCCAATGCATTGTGAAATCCAGCAAGCGATAGTCACTTTTGAAACAGGTTTACCAAAGAAGGGCTTGGCATAGGACACAAAAAGCTGATGAGACATGCGGAAAGGTTTAGTCCTATGAAGATAAAACCTCAACTGTATGTGTACGTCCAGTACATGTAATTTATATTCCCCTTTGTTCTGGTAGTTAGGAAAAAAAATTAATAGTCTGATTAATATTGGCTTCTGAAGCAACCTTGGGAAGGAAGGACGAGTTAGTGCGTGGAGACACTATCTTTATGAAAGATCATATAAGGGACTTTGATAGAAAGAGCTTGAAGCTCCAACACCCTCCTAGCAGACATGATGGCAACCAAGAAGGCAGTTTTCCAGGTCAAAAATTAATGATCCACAGATGCCACAGCCTCAAAGGGAGGAGAAACCAATGCCTGCAACAACAAGGTGAGGTCCCACAGAGGAATCGGGTCCTTAACCGGGGGTCTGAGAAGAAAGGCACCTTTGAGAAAGGTTTTACAAAGTTTAGAGGAAACCAATGAAGACATGTTTACCCCAACATGAAAATTAGAAATGGCGGCTAGTTGGACTTTTACTATAGAGGAACTAGCACCCTGATGAAAAATGCTAGCTAGAAATTTTAAAACTGCTGAAAGCAGTGCAGTGACAGGATCTGAAGACCTCTGAATGGACCATATAAAAACACGTTTCAATTTAGTACGATAAACCTTTCTGGTCTACAATTTATGAGCCGTCACCAGAATGGACTTGACAAGAGATGACAGACCGGGAGTCCTAAGAATCTTGGGAACTGGAGCAATGAGCTTCAGACTGTCCAGATCTGGATGAGGGATCCCCTGAGGGATGTGAGAGCAGATCCGGGACCGGATCAAAGGTCCATGGTGGAAAAACTAGATGAGACCAGAGTAAGGGAAACTAAACCTGTCGAGGCCAGAATGGAGTTATAAGGATCACAGTGCTCCCCAGCCTTCAGGCTTTATGTAGAACCTTCAACATAAGGGGGAGAGGAGGATATGCGTAAAGAAGACCAGGAGGCCAAGCATGACTCAGAGCATCTCTGGGGGTTTCTCCTGGGTGGGGGGGTTGAGAGTGAAAAACTGGCTGCATTTTGCACTGGAAGGAGATGCGAAGAGATCGCAGTAAGGACAACCCCACTCTAGGAAGATCTGTTCCGCTACTGAAGGCTTTAGAGACCACTTGTAAGGCATCAGATCGATCTGCTGAGCCTGTCCGCTAGAATGTTGGACCATCCCGGGATGTGTGTTTCCACCAGAAAACAGCCAGTGGAGATAGCCCATTCCCATACTTTCATGGCCTCTTGACATAAGGGATAAGATCTGGTTCCCCCTTGTTTGTTAATATACCAGACCAGTGACATACTGTCTGTCTGAATTGCAATCTTTCCCAGAGAAATGGAGGCCCGCAATGCAAGAACCACCACTCTCATCTCTAAAACACTGATGTGCAGATAGGTCTTGGAAGGGGACCACATGCCTTGGACTGTCCTTCCTGAGCAGTGCCCCCCCACCCACCCTAGTAGGGAGTTGTCCGTGGTCACCGTGGTTTTGGGTAAAGGAGGTTGAAAAGGACGTCCCTTGAGGAGATCCGGGGACTGGATCCACCACCAAAGGGAGTCCCTGCATGCTTTTGAAATTCTCACTGGAAAAGACAAAGGAAGGTCTAACAGTGACCACTGAACCAACAGTGTCCACTGCAGTACCCCCATATGAAGGCATGCCGTAGGAAGATTTATTGTGGCCGCCATAGAACCTACAGCCCTTAACACTGCTTCAGTTGCTGGTAAACGAGTCTGAAGAATGTGTAAGACGTATATAGTTGCCTTTAGTGCCGTTTTTAGGCAAGGTTCAAATGACAAATTCACCACTATAATGAGAACAGGTAAGCAAAAACTGAGGGTAATGCTACTCAATGCTAGAAGTCTAAATCTCAAAATGCACTCACTTGAGACACTCCTTAAAATGGAGATAGATATCTGTTGCAGTGACTGGGACCTGGTTCAAGGCTCCAGAGAGCACCCCTGCACTACCAGGCTAACCACACTTTTCAACCATGTAACCTGGACCGGAACACCAAAAGGTGGAGGTGTGTCCATATTCATTAAAGATATCCACACCTCCAGGCTAGTTGCTCAGCATAATGCATCCGAGGTTATCCAAGTGCAACTAACTCTCGGCAAAACTGCAATCCAAATAGTAGCTTGCTACAGATCCCCCACCATGCCCCAAGATACCCACTCCTCTTTTCTTGATCTACTGGAAAATACTAGGGTTCAACCAAACACCCTAATAATGGGCGATTTCAACTACCCCACCATTAACTGGGAAAACTACTCATGTACAAACTCCTTCACATGCTTTCTGGAGTTCATAAACTCAAATGCCCTGGATCAACTTATCCACACCCCCACCACGGGCAACAATATCCTAGACCTAATCATTGCCAACATGAGTGACTGGTGTTCCACACCTGAAGTCAACTCCTCGTTGGTCCAATCCGACCATAAGCTAATCACTCTTGATATCCACATCCCGCACTCACCCCCCCCCCCCCATTAAGGAAACCATGGTAAAGAATTTCTCAAAAGCCAACTTCATGCTTCTTAAGACAGAAGTGGTGAATTTCATGACACCCATCCAGATGGACAATACAGTTACGACTGCTGAATCCTACACAAATGCACTCTTATAAGCACTTACACAATTGCATGGATTGTGCTATCCCAAACAGAACCAAGACGCTATCCTCCAAAAAAAAAGGAAGCCAATCTGGTGGTCCCCTGCCATAAACAAACTGTACAACAGAATGAAGAAATTGTTGCAAAAGATAGTAAAATCCCATGAGTAGAGGAGCTCCTTGGTCAGCCTCAGTAAGAATCTGAGATCCCTTATAAGATCCTCCAAAGCTAGGTATGAAAACAAAATCACCACAGATTCTAAGGACAACCACAAAGCATTCTATAGCTATGTCAAGAATCTCAACGGCAACACCTAGATCTGCTCTGAGTTACAGCACAACGGCAAAAAATTACAAAACCAACTGATATTGCCAACGTCCTGGCAGATGGGTTCAGTGCTAACTTTACCCCCCCCACCCCTAAAGGGCCCATATCTATACAGGAAGAATGCAGAGTCCCTGTAATCACAACTACGCAGTTAAAAGCTGCACTCTCTAAAGCCAAAAACACAGCATCCATGGGACCGGACAACATCCCAGGGTGCATTTTACATGAACTTCAGAACAAACTGGCTCCCCATCTAAGCACCATGTTCAATCATAGCCTCACATCAGGCTTTGTGCCCACTGAATGGTGTACAGCAACAGTTATCCCACTCCACAAAGGGGGAGCCACCACTGATCCCAGGAACTATCACCCTATTAGCCTGAGGAGCCTGGTCTGCAAGGCTATGGAACATATCATCAAGGAAATCATAAACAAAGACATTGGTAACCTCCAAACTCTGGATCCCACCCAGTTCGGATTTGTGAAAGGCAGATGATGCCTCCTGAACCTGATTGACTTCTTTGAGGCAGTCACTAAAGCTGTAGATGAGGGTAAGGTGGTTCACACAGCCTATCTTGCCCTTGCCAAGGCTTTCAACACCATCCCCCAATTCTGGAATTATAGCTAAACTCACTAAACTAGGTATAAATCCCTACGTCACAAGATGGGTTGCCAACTGGATCACTGACAGAACCCACACTGTAAAAGTTGCACACTCCAAATCTGACCTCAAACCAGTGACAAGTGGAGTACCACAGGGTTCAATCCCTGGGACCTCTCCTGTTTGGTATCTACTTCTCTGAAGTACAGGCTAACAGAGAAGGCCCCTGGCTAATGAAGTTTGCAGATGACTGCAAACTAGGAACCATAGTCAAGTCCCCAAATGATGTGGAAATCCTACAGAAGGCCCTCACTGAGACAGATGCTTGGTATCAGAGCCATGGCCTCCAGCTCAATGCCAAAAAGTGCACTGTCATCCCCTTTGGTAAAAACTCTGTACCCATGAACTACTACATAGACAGCTGTCTACTTAACACGGAATGTGTGATGAGACCTTGGGACCCAGGTGGACAGTAGTCTGGTCCTTTGATAGTCACATCACCACAGTAGTCAGGAAGTCCTTCTATGTGGCACACCTCATCATAAAAGGGTTCTCATCCAAGGAAAAAAGAGGTCATTGTTCCCCTCTACTCAACACTCAGACCAATTATAGAGTACAATGCCCCTTTTGAAATGTACTTTACAAGACATTTGCAGCAGCTGGAAAGGCCACATAAGTACCTCACAAAGAGGATTACTGGCCTCAAACAGATGCCCTACACTGACCGTCTCAAAAAACTCCAGCTTTACTCCATAGCATATCGCCTGCTCCGAGGTGATCTCGGCATAACATATAAAGCTATGTCAAACCCAGAGCCGTTGGACATGCTACACCCAAAGAAATCCCAATCCCTCTGAGCTATATGGTCTAGGGACTTAAACCTTGTCACCACAATAAACAGGACATGCTGGAGGGATAGATTCCTGTCCCAGAGACTTCCCATACTCTGGAACAGGCTACCCATCTATATCAAGCAAAGTTCTTCATTAGCACACTTCAAGAAAAATCTTGATGAGTGGATGGGAAATAGGAAATACACCCTGGGGATCACTTCTGTGTCACTGCTGACAGTGGCACAGGAAAATAACTTTCTTGGGTGGCGTGAGCCAGGGAACCTTGTTGGCTAAGCTTACGTAGGCCCCCGGGCTGATAGCCTAGTACCTACCTATGAACCTCAAGCTGTGTATCCTGTCTGACGTGAGGAACACCTTTGTTTGAATAGTGTCCAGCCGTGCCCCAAAGAAATCTAAAATCTGAGCAGGGTGAAGAGCAAACTTGTTCATATTGATCGTAATCCCCAACTTGTTGGTTAGCTGAAGGAAGGAGTCCATGGCATGACACAGAAGACGATCTGAAGGGGCAGCGAAGAGCCAATCGTCCAGGTACAGAAAGACCTGAATTCCCTGAAGCCTCAGGTGAGCCGCTACCGCCATTACCTTGGTGAACACCCGGGGGCTGTGGTGAGACTAAAAGGGAGGGCTCGAAATTGGTAATGATTGGCTCCCAGCCAGAAGCTAAGGAACCTCTGGAAGTGCCTGTCCATCTTGATGTGATAGTACGCATCCTGGAGATTCATCGAGCACATCCATTCTCTGGTCTGCAGATAGGGCAAGATAGATTAAATCGTGACCATCCAGAATTTTGTCTTGGTTACTGACCGGTTCAATTTGGACAGATCCAATATTGGTCCGAGGTCCCCCGTCTTTTTAGGCACAAAAAAGAACCTGGAATAAACCCTGGATCTGGACTGGTCTAGGCAGACCGGTTGGATGACTAGTTATCTTAGCAGTGAATCTACCTGCACTGCTGCTTCCTCCCGCAGCATGGGTGGGACATCTGGGAGGGCTTTGTTGGATGGGGGAGGATCCTTGAACAGGACAAAATATACTCTGGATATGACTTGCAGCACCCACTGATCTGTCGTGATGGACTCCCATGCTAGTGGGTGAAGCGACAAGCAACTGCCGACTACCTCCAGAGATGGACAGCCGGCCAACCCCTCAGAGCTGCTGTCCAGGTTTATCCGAGAAAGGTTCTCGGGACCCAAAATTCCTGGGACCCCCTCTGTCTCTAGGGTGGCGTCTATCATATCCTCCTCTGCCTCTGGGTAAAGGCAAGTCCTGAGCATCCTGGGAAAATGCCTGAGACTTGCAGAACCACATCTTCTTCGGGCCTCGCTGGTTCCTGGAAAAGGACCTTTGAGGTGGAGAGAAGCGGATCCCAATAGCAGATAGCATCTTCCTGTCCTTCTCGCTCTGTACCAACATCCCAAAAAGGAAAGAACCATAATGGGCATTGGTAAAAGATGCCTTGAAGGGCTCCGAGAACTGACATAACTGGAGCCAGGTGTCACAGCGGATGGCAACACCTGACCCCACCACCCGTGCGGCTCCCTCCATGGCATGGGAGATCAAGCACATAGATGGGTTGGCTACAGATTTTAGGGAAGCAATTCATGCATCGCACATCTGCCTGTCCTCTGCCAACATGGACCTTGAGGTCAACTCCGTGACTTCCTTAACCAGATCTCTGTGGAGTCGAATGATGTGCACCATGTAGTTCAGCACCCTCATACAGAAGGTCGCTGAAGCATAAACTCACTTCCCAAAATGATCCAAAGCTCTCAACTCTTGTCAGGCAGATGGAATGTGGAACTCTCCTGGGCAAGTTCCTTCTTGGTTGCTGCCACCACCAGCTTAGCATCTACAGGGGACCCATTGTGCCAGTTTAACTTGTCCAAGTGGAGGCTTAAGACCTTGTTTGGGTACTTGGGTATTGGCTATATGGAGTCCGGCTTCTTCCATGCCCTAGATGTTATCAAATCCACAAGTGGATTGGTAGGAGGGGATACCCAGGAGGTAGATGGGCCTGAGCTGAATGCCTCCAAAAACATCGACTCATAAGAGGTTGGTTTTGGGCCAGACCACCCTCCTCTTTGGCGAAGGATGTCCATGATGTCTCCAAAGGAGACATCTTTGGGGGCTGATCTTGGGGAACCTTCCCCTTCATCTAGTTCCGTGTCTTCAGTGAGGGACTCTGGAGGAGAGTCCAAGTGTCTCCTTTTACATGTATGCTTGCGAGGGGGGCTCCTCAGTGGGACTATCTGGGGAGGTCTTCCCAAGCGGGTTGTTCCAAGGCCAGAACTTCCTAGGGCACTATGGCTATGGGCTGTCCGAGAGGGCAGGATGGTCGGACCTACACTGAAGGCCAGGGGGGATTGGATGGACTCCAAAAACTAAATAGTCAGTGGCCTCAACCCTGCAGGCACCCTCTCCACCACATCAAATGCCGAGGGGGAATGGACCTCCTGGACTGACCAAGTGGAAGCCACTCCCAACTGATCCAACCAGGGAGCCAGAGCCAAGCTTCTAGGAACCAAGATGCTGAGGGGAATGCTTCTCTTCGACAAGCTCAGAGCAGACAGCACCCCTTGGATCTGACCCTGAGGCTAAGCCTCTGAGAACTTGGTTCCGATCTAGTCAGATCTGACACACTCAAGGCACTGGCTGGCATCAAGGTACAGGGTACTGCCGTCACCGACCCCTCAACTCCAATTGTCCTCGAATCCAACAACTCTGAAACCACAAGTTGGATCAGAGAAGGGGTGATGGGTCTAAACACTGGCTGAAAGGAGCCTGCTCTGGTGGGAGAAGGCCCGGGCAAGACCTCCATCTGGATTTGAGTGTGGATAAACCTCCGCATCATCTTGTCCATCTCCACTTCAGACAGGCTCCATGCAGAGCGGGAGGACACCACTGAAGTAGACCGGTAAAGTTGGTGGGGAGAAGGCCTAGGGGCCAAACAACTAACCTGCACCTCGGGCTCAGGCAAAAACCTAGGGGAACTTAGCCAAGGAGTCACTGGCCTGGAAACAGGCTTAACCTTCAGCAGGGGGCCAGCCTCTGACAATCGGTCAGATCACTTGTGTGGCCGGTCCTTCTTGGCTTTATCCACTTCCCCAGACTTCTTGCTGGGACGGTGAGTCCTAGTGGCCAAGGAAGGGGAAGATGAAGCAGCAGCCACTGCTTTCCCAACAGGGGAAGATGGGACCTCAGTCCCAGCAGAATAGGGCAACAGGCCCTTAATGATCAGTTTGTCCCACCTGTCCTTAATTGTCCTGGGATTAAACCCAGTACAAATAGGACAGGGGGACTGGGGGTGAGCCACCCCCAAATAAAACAACACAGATTGTGGCCATCTGCTGGAGAAAGCTTATGGCCACACTCTGTGCACCTTTTGAAGCCTGGCTTCGGGGCATCCGCCATGCTTCAGCCAGCCCAAAACACACACACACACACACACACACACACACACACACACACACACACACACACACACACACACACACACACACACACACACCACATAGAAAGAGAAGAGGGGAGGAAAGATAGTAAAGCCTACAAGCTATTTCTATGGATAACCCTAAGAAAAGACAGAAAAGGTTAGAAGAGAAGTTATAGATAGAAAAGCTCAAAAAAGGAAACCAATTACTGTTGAAAAATACTGCTGAATGCTATGGAGCTCAGACCATGCTGCTTCCTCTCAGGCGACAAACAAGATCTGAAGGGAGAAGGAAGACAGGGGGCATTATGTGTAAGGGGAGGAGCATGGAGCTCAGACCCATAGCTGGAAAATGCGGCCATGTCGGATCCGTAACTGCTCATACTTCCATCACTTCTACTCCTCCCACTTAACTCTATTCCACTTATGTAATTGTACAAACATTTTGTTAGATTATATATTTACAAACACAGCTTGTCATATTTCCATGGTTTCTCAAATGTAAACCACTGTTATTTCTATATTGCACATTGTTTTGTTATATTATGATGTACAGGCTGAGCATGCAATTAATCATTGATCAGTGTTCTACCAGTGTCAACAAATTTACTTTAACATCCTGGGGTCTGAAGTGAGACAATATAGCATGGCCATAAACTAAAAAGTGGCTGGCCTACTCAGAAGCATAAACACTGCATCATCTCTGACAATCTTCATGTGTATTTAACTATTCTGGAGGTTAAGCAAGCACATCAAATCTCCCTCAATGAGGGAAAAAAAGAACTGTTAGCACTGATATCATCAAGAGCATTGTCCTGATGGCAAACTGATTTATTCCACTTGCCTTCTGTGCGGAGTCTGCATGTCCTCCCTGTGGTCGCATGGGTTTCCTCCGGGTGCTCCGGTTTTCTCCCACATCCCAAAGACATGCTGTAGGTGGATTGGACACTCCAAATTGGCCCTAGGTGTGAGTGTGTGTGCCTTCAGTGGAAAGTTGGGTGCCGGGCTGGCAACTTGACACTGTAAAACTCCACTGCCAATCATGAGTGGACAGGTGATCCACTGTGCCGACCCCTAACCGGGAAAAGCCAAAAGAAGAAGAAGGTGGTCTTGGATCAGCCTATTTTTTTTTCTTTGGTACCAAAAAGAATCTGGAACAAAATCTGCTTCCCCTTTCATTTGGTGGAATCTCCTGAATGGCTTACTTTGCAAGATATTTAAGCAACTTTGAACCGTACCATTGTCCCCTGATGGGGTGGGACTTCAGGAAGGTGAACAGGGTGGATAGGATGACAAGGAATGAAATTTTGTAACCTCTGGAAATAATGCTCCTGATCCATCTGCCCTGACTGAATGCCATCCATGTATGAAAGAGACTCCCTGACTACTTCTATAGAAGGAATGGGATGGCAAGTCTTCAGAGTTATTGCTGGTTCTGAAGTCTCACTGAACAGGACTTGTGATAATCCTGGTTCTGCCAAAAATCTTGGCATCTAAATGGTTGTGTCTTCTGAAATAAGTCATGGCTTCTCTAGCCTTCTGCCAGATTGTTGGTACTTTTGCTATGGTTACTGCTGGTGTTCCTGGTCCTTTTGAACCACTACTGCTTAGGATCTTTTTGACTGCTTGAAAAGATGTTGTGTCATCTTGAAATGAATGTCTGTGGTTGGCAATGTCTTAACATCCTGTTCACTTTCTTTCAGTGTATCTCTGAATTGAAGGCAGAACAAGTCTATACCACTAAATGTGGAATGCAGATAAAAGCTGCCTAGAAATTCTTATTGAAGTCAAAAATAGAAATTCAAGGAAGATGGTGAAATATAATACCTAGACCTGCTACCCATGTTGCTCCATCCAAGATATTATGCACTACATGCATTGCAAGGTTAGATATAGTGGAGGATCATTGTTACTCAGGACACTGGCTTGTTTTTGAGCTCATTGATCTTTAGTGGCTGATGTTGAATTTTGTCCAATTCCTCAGCAAGCTCACACTGGAAATGGAGCATATAAGACCAGCAAAAAAGTGCCCTTATAGAGGATATGAAGATGGACTTCCCAAAGCAGTCTAGGGCACTAGACTACTTGTTTGGAATGTGAAATAATGGACTCCAGGGTACTGGCTTTCTTTTAAGGGCAGCAACCACCACTATGTAATCAATGATGTACAGCTGTATTAAAAACTTAACTAACTGCAGATATTTGAATATATTCACTGTTCCTTCTATCACGTCTGGAACTTCTGCCTGCAACAGCCTGATGGCAAGACCACCTTAAAGGGTTTGATCTTCCAACTCCTGGTTTCAGTCAACTTCCTACCTTCTTGGATGCCAGAACACTGGTGGTATAAGAGAGGCATAAGCAGATGCCATGTTCTGATCTTTCATGCCATGGCTGGAAAAGGAGCTTATGTCCCACAGCACAAGTAGACACTGAAGACTTCTCACCAGGGATACATATTCACCAACGAGGCCCCAATTTGTCTCTCTGATTTCTAGGCAGGGTCAGAAGGAGCTAGGTGGGGAAATGAGGGATGGTGGGGAAAGAGGGAGGAAAGGGTACCCACCCCAAGTCAAGGATGCCCAAGCAAGATAAAATGATGGTGGGAGGGTACAGGGACTCCAACCAAGAATATATGCAAACACCTGCAATTATGGTACACTCCTAACACAACTATACTATGATCCTTGTAATATTCACTGCTGCAGTCATCACTTCTGTGAAGACTCACAGAAGATCAGGACCACTGGGTGGCTGACCTTGAGTTGGTTAAGATATCAGATCTTGTAGAATGGCAGTGGCAAACACTACCCTGCTTGCAGAATTCAAACTGTAATGTTTGGAAAAGGTGTGGATAGAGTACCAGGTGGCTATTTAAAACACTGATTGGGTATACATCCATCTTAGGAATGCTACTGTGGCTGCTCTAGATCTAGAGGGATGTGTCTTTACATGGCCTAGGACAGTCTTTCCATGAAAGGAATAACCTAGGACAGTAGCAAATATTTTAATGGAGTTAGTTTATTGATAGTTTTCTTCTTCCTACCCTACACAAAAATGATAGTGGATCTTCAGATTTCCTAAGGTTCAAACTAGATGGAATTTAGCTCTCTTTGCATCTTCAAGACATGTAAGGTTCTCTATCTCTCTCTGTTCTGTGTGTGTGTGTGTGTGGGGGGGGGGGGGCTCATTGGAAAGAACACAAGAAAGTGATAAGCCTGATTCAAGGAAATGTCTTGTCACCACTTTGGTCATGAAAAAGAGGTTGATGCACACAGTAACTCTCTCGTACTACAATATCAAAAATGTTTTATACATTAAGGCTTGCAGCTCAAAAATTCTACTAGCAGATGTCACAGCTACCAAAAACAGCATCTTCCAGAAGAGGCAGTTTAGGGGAACTAAAGCAGTAGGTTCAAATGGTGCCTGACCTGGGGCCTTAGCCTCTAGCAAGGAAGCAGAGACCGAATTGTCTTTCACTTGCTAGGTTTGATTTTCCCCCAAAATTGTTTTTCTAGCCTTCATCATATGCAGCACTTCCTCAGAAAACTTGCTTGCCTGGGTTTACTGGATGCTATACCATATATACTGGCATCCTTAGAGTTCTGAGAAAGGGATACAATAAGGAACCTCTCTTCCATGTCAAAAGATCCATTGAGTGAGGTAACAGTGTTGATACTACCCCCTCACTACACTTAGCAGGAGGAATAAAAGTGTTCTCTGCATCAAAATGGAGCTATTTGCATTTTTGGCATTTTCACCATTATCTTCAGCAATGCCCTAGGATCAGGGGGTATCAAAGTGGAAACATGAAGACAGACCTGCTCATAGAACTGAGAAAGTATCTATTTTCCAAGTTGCAAGAACTGCTGCCCTGCAGTAAAACCTCCTGAGTTGTCTGTTCTTTAAGGAAGTAAAAAAGTTCTATTTATGGTACACACCCCATGGATTAAATCCAAGAATACATCCCCACACACCAATCATTTGTTTGGGCCTGACTGTGACCTGCATAGCTGGTCTGCTAATACATTTTCCTGTGACTGGGATGTAAGATTCTCAGAGTTAGTTCTGTCTCCTTAGCTGCTTCCAAATCTTGCACTGCCAGTCCACAGAGAATGCAAGAATCTGTGTCCCTGCTTGCTGATATACCACATCACTGTGGGGATGTCTTATACAACATGCCTGGTGCCCCTTATAAAGAGCTGTTTGAATGTTTTTTAGTGGTAATGATATAGCAATGATCTCTTTCAAATTTAATTTTGCCCTCAAATTTCTATGTTTTTCCTCATATTGTCACAAGTGCCCTGTATCCTCAGATCTCCATGGGATGTTTAAGGAGTCTGGGGTAAGGGTCTGGATTTCCTAAGCAAGCTTGAAAAGTGCCCGTAGATTGAGGTGCACCTGGCTTTGTAAACCATGAGATCTTTTTGATACCTTACAAATGGGGGAACTCTGGCCTCTAAAGACTAGGAAAGTTGACACCATCTTTTTTCTGAAATAAAATAGTTTCCTTATATAGAGCCTTGCTACATACATCAGATTTCAAGGTGCTATGTAGTCTAGAATCCTGAGGAATTCCCTTGCTGTGATAGAATACCTCTTATGGCATGGTCTGGAGTAAGTGAAAAAAATGAAAAAAAAAAAGGCCTTGAATTCAGGCAGGAAGGCTTTCTGCTTCCAGCAAGTTGCCTAGGAATAATACTTTCCTTGCAGGTGTCAGATTAAACTTGGTGAAATGAAAGAAGAGACCCAGCTACTTGAAACAAGCAAAGGTAAACTTCAAGGTGTTTGGACTCTGTTCTACAGAGGGGTTCCAGCGTGTAGCTCGCAAGACATTTCCCTGCGAGCTACATCACCGAAACCAGTTGGCTGCAGCAGCAATTTGCCGTAGAGCAATACGGCTGAAAAGCATAGCCGCTGCAGCTGTACACTATGCAAAGTAATCCTACAACTGGTGGTGATCCTTACAGACAGCTGCCCGGCAGTATTCTAGCAGGGACGGCCGTACTACTTCCTTCCATGAAAATACAGAACGTGGTACACATCTAGTACGGCTGTCCCTGCTAGAATATGGCCGGGCAGCTGTCTATAAGGATCACCACCAGTTGTAGGATTACTTTGCATAGTGTACAGCTGCAGCAGCTATACTTTTCAGCCGTATTGCTCTACGGCAAATTGCTGCTGCAGCCAACTGGTTTTGGCGATGTAGCTTGCAGGGAAATGTCTTGCGAGCTACACGCCGGAACCCTCTACAGAGTCTACCTGAATTAGGCAGCTGTCCAAGTGATGGAAGATGTGTATGCTTTTGTTTCTGCAAAAAGACCAGAGACAGGCATTTTGAAAAAACACTGGGTGCATTGGACAAGCCAAAGGGCAGGAATATGAACTGCTAGTGGGCTCCCCCTGCCTGGAATTTCAGAAACTTTTGTGCACCTCTGATATAGGGATGTGGATCGAGATGACCATAAAGGCTTAATAGAGTATAAAACATAGAAAAATAATGGAACCATACTGCTGTGAATTAAGTTGCAACATAAAAGAGATGAAGTCAATCAGATATTTGACGTACACATCACAGAGTGCCTTCCATATTAAAGATTGTTGGCAGAATACAGAAAATGAGAAAGAGGGGAGTACTGACTGAAAGATCTGCTTTTTATTAAACATCTTTATCAAATCATCCCTTATGACATAAGCAATCATACATTTATATAAATGAAAACAAACCATACTGACATAACTTTATATCACTTATAATCTATCCAGTCACTATCAAACATTACATAGCTCATACAAATCTTTGCCTTCTTTTAAACCTCATTCCTCGTCTGCATGTATTGTTCCAACAGTTTCCATTTATTTCTATGTAATTTGTTCCTACCCTTTTCTAAAGATCCCATTTCCAGTTTTTTTTATCGCTGTTACTATATTCACTGCTTCTAGTAGTTGGTTTAGACTTTGATTTCCATTTCCTAGTAATTACTTTTTTTGGCAGCCACCATAATTAGACTCAGCAATGTCTAGGCAATTCAGATTCTGTACCATAGCTCAAAAAAATATTTTCCTTAGTCATACCAATTTGCTCACTCAGTATTTCTGATACAGTAGTCTGCAGGGAATTTTTAAAGGCTGCTAACTCATACTCCCAGAAAATATGTTCCCAGTTACCTCTTTATTCCCCATCACACCTCCAACATTTGCTACCTACCTGAGGAAAAATTATTTGGAGTTACTTGAGGTATAAAAATATCTATGTAAACACTTCCAAGCGAAGATCTTAAATATTCTAGACTTTGCTGCATATTTGGGATACATACATATATCCCCTATTATTTTCTTTGTAAATTGCTTGTCCAACGTCACTTTGGAGCATGCACACGATGTGCCTTTTCAGTTAATAACTCATGCTGTGGAATACCAGCCAGTTGCTTATTTGTACTTTCATAAAATGAAGACAGACTGTTCCCTTCAAGCTTCTGTGGTACAGTGGAACATCTCAGTTTTTTTCTATGTGCTCTGTCCTCTAATTCTATTATTTTTTTAAACATCTCTTCTTAAGCAGTCTCATATTCAGCCAGCCTTTTCTTCATTTTGACTTCTGATTTTTGCAGTTGTATTACCTAATCTGAATATCTTTTTAAAGCTTCCTCCATTTTTCCAGTCTTGTTATTTGAGTAGATATACTCCTTTAGTATTTATTTTGTTTTAATCAGCTTTGAGTACATTTGACTCATTGTTTCCTCTAGGTTACTGGAAGTCATGTCTTGCACCAACGCTGGAATCTGGCACTGCTTTTTGATGAACAGCTGCAGAATTCTTTCCAGTCAGTGTTTTTCCTCACGGCTTGTGGTTTTCTTTCAGGTTCTCTGATTTTTTTTTCTTTTTTTGCTGGAATCCAGGCAGTGCACTTCCTAGCTAGTTAATGAAATTTACCCTGAAATGCAAGTTTACTGGCTCTCTCTTCTGATTTTCTGTTTTCACACAGAGAGCTGAAATTAAGCTGTTAGTCAATGTGCAGCCATCTTGGCAACTGAAAAATCAGTTTTGATAAGGTTATTAGTGCAACTATGACTAGAAGACAGCATAAAAACAGAAATTGCTTTAAAAAGCCATTAAGAATATCAGTTTGGGTAAAAGTCAGTTACTAGTCAGTAGTTACACTGCCTGGATGTTTGCAATAAATAAATTTAGAGAAACTGAGGAAAAACTTTCAGAAAAATAAAAAAAGCTTGGACTAGGAAGACCTCTGTAGCTGTGCAACAAAGTCATTCAGGTTTCAGCTCTAGTACAGGAGATGGCTTCCAGTAATTTATAGGAAAACACAAATCAAGTGCACTCAGAGATGCTTAAAATTAGCGTGACACTGGAAGACTATATACAGTCAAATGGCAAATATCTGAAAAAATAGAAGAAACTAAGTAAATACTCAGATGAGCTCAGAAAACACAGCTTGAAATGAAAAGACTTGCTAGACAAGAGGCTTCTCAGGTGGAAAGGTTTCTAAAATAGCTTTAGAAGATGAATCATGCAGATAAAACTTGACTTTCTGCTAAATCAAAGAAACTGGAAGGAACAGATTGCACTAATTTTATGAAATTGCAAGTAAGCAAGTTGTTTCATAGCAGAATTTAACAGAGCATACATCATGTTTATGCCCCAAATGTGGCCATGATAAACGCAGCCAAGACCTATACTAGTAGAGATACCAACATGCCAGCAGAAATACCAACTCCTGACAAAACTGGCAAAAGAGAAAAGTATTAAAACTAGATACAGCAAAATGTTTGCGGAAAATGATTTATTGTACACCAGGCAGAAGAGAAGTTTATCCTGGCATTCAAAATATATCCAGTGGTAGGAGTGAGATTCAAGTTGCTATATCACCTGTATTTTTCCTGCAGGATTAAAGACATTTTGGATGTAGAAAGGGCTAAGGAAGTTTTGCCAACAAAGAATGAGCCAGCCAGCAGGTGACTTTACTTCTTTACTTCAGATGAAAGTCAAAGCCCACAGAGATCCTTTGCAAAGGCCCTTTTCCATGGTCTCAAAAGGAAAATGCCTGAGTGGGAGTAAGGCCAGGCACTGACTAGAATCATAAGTATCTTGGACTTGAGCCAAAATGTGGTATTAGAAGGCTGATATCATGAAAAAGTAAAACAATGTGAACTTACTGAATAAATGGGAGAACTGTAATCATCAATCACATTAGATGAAGTTTAGACACATGAATTGTGGTTCTGCAGAGTGGCTGAAAATGACTAGAGCTTACCACTGATAAACTGGCGAGACAATGCTAAAGCAAAAAACCCACTTTATGCCATTAATTTAGGACAACACGGAAGAGACTGAAAAAGTAACAATAAGAAAAAAGGTTTTGCTCTTATTATTTGTATAATAACTTCACGTTGTAAACAGAATGTTACTGTTAAGCAGTTCTGTATAGTATGAATCCAAGAGTATTTTAATGTGAGGTGTAGGAGTTTTATCAGTGATGGCATTACATGCTAGTGATATTGAAGTATTTTTTCTGAACTGTAATGTATCCAAAGCTTTATACTGTAACAAGATAAAATAGGCTGGAAAGTAACAAGTCAAAGTAAACAATGTTGGGATTTTGGGCTGCTGGGTATGTACAAGTCTATTGATCGCATTATATGTAGAATTAGAAGATAATTCTCCCTACTTCTATTCAGCTAGGTGCTTAAACTAATGAATTTTAGTACAAGAGATAGACCTGAGATTTTTTAATCAACTAGACTTGTAAAACAAGAGAAAATTATGAAAATCATGAAAAAGAAGTTATGTACTCACCATAACATTCCATGCAAGTTGTTCATCTCACCTTCTTTCTTACTGATGGGATCGGCTCCGACTTGGCCAACTGCAAAAGCTCGAAGTCTTCAACCAGCTCAACGCCAACTCCCTATCCCATGATGCACCCTAATCTTCTCTCAGATCTTGTTTGCTGCCAACTGGCTACCATTAATATGCCACTCAGAGCTGGATAAGAGAATGCACCATATAACAAAAGGTAACGGACCTCAAGTAGACTGGATGAGGGTGGGACATAAGAATGAAGGTAAGATGAACAACTCATATGAAATGTTACAGTGAGTTGTTCTCCCTCGTCATTCATTTTTACTGATGGGTAGTGTCCCAAGCACCATCTTTCTCAGGTGGCTCACGGGAGAATGTTCTTCAGAACTGTGGAACCAAAGGAGGTCCTGTCCTTGGAAGCATTGTCTACTTTGTAATGAGTGATAAAGGTATGAGGTCTTGACCAGGTAGCTGCTGCACAAATAGCATCTAATGGTAACCTTGCAGAAAAGGCTAATGAGGTTTAAACAGCTCTAGTAGAGTGTGGCTTTATATTCTGTTGTAAGGGAGCATTCCCTGAACTATAAATGAAGGAAATGCAATCCGATAGCGTCAAGGTTACTTTTGTCATTGGGGCACCTTCTTTTGACTCCAAAAAGGAAAAAAAAGAGCTGATCCGTTGATCTGAATAGTTTCGTTCCATCTAGATAAAATCGGAGTTGTCCAGGAACATCAAGTTTGTGCAGCATGTGTTCCATCCTATTTGTGTACTTAGGAAAGAAAACGGGCAACTCAATGGATTGGTTAAGATTTGTCTCTGAACAAACTTTTTGTAAGAAGGATGGATTAGTTCTGAGCGAAACTCTCTCATTATGGAAAATCAACAGGGAGGTTTGATGGTCAAGGCCTGCAACTCAGAAATCCTTCGAGCAGAAGTAATAGTTATCAAAAATACAGTCTTCCATGAGAGGAATTTTAAATGACAGGATGAGGCTGGTTCGAAAGGAGGTAATATAATTCAGGAGAGAACACAATTTAGATTCCATGGCATGGCTGGAGCTCCGGTTGGTGGTCTCATATGAATGGTACCCTTAAGAAAGGCTTTAGAGAGTCTATGTGACATGACATTAGAACTTTGGAAGCCAAGATGAAAGTTTGAGATTGCTGCTAATTGAACTCTGATGGTAGCTGCAGCAGCTCCTTCATCGAAAAGTTTAGTCAGAAATTCCAGTATAGATGGGATCAGAGCTAGGTAGAGATCAACATCATTCTGAGATGCCCATAGAGAAAATCTCTTCCATTTGTTAAGATATAACTTTCTGGTGGATGATTTATGAGTGGATGTTATAATATGTTTGGCCTCCGCTGAGAGGTTGTAAATCCTGGCTACTGTTGGAATTGGAGCAGCCAAGCTGCCAGTTTGAGGGAATGAAGAGAAGGATGAAGAGCCCCTGATGAATGAGTCAGCAGATCCAGAACTGGGTCCAGGATCCAGGGTTCATTCAAAATATGAGGCTGTAGGAAGGGAAACCAAATTTGCTGAGGCCAGTAAGGGGCTATTAAGATTATGGTCCTTCCCAGAGACTTTGCTTTCTGTAATACTTTGGGTATCAAAGGGAAGGGGGGACAGGCATAAAGGAGACCCAGGGGCCAATTGTGCACCAGTGCATCCCTTGGGGCATCCCCCAGAGGGGGGGGATCAGGGCAAAGTAGCTGCTGCATTTCATGTTGGGGTTGCAAAGAGATCGCAGCAAGGCTGTCCCCACCTGTGGAATATCCGTTCCACTACTTGTTTCTTTAGGGACCACTCGTGAGGCAAAAGAATTGGCCTGCTTAGCTTGTCTGCTATCATCTGGACCTCCCCGGGATGTGCGTTGCTATCAGAAAGTGCTGGGTGGAATTTGCCCACTGCCATACTCTCAGGGACTCTTGACACAGGGGATAAGATTTGGTTCCTCCTTGTTTATGTACCAGACCACTGACATGTTGTCTGTCTGAATTGCAATTGTTCCCGGAGGTAGAGTGTCTTGAAAGGACTGCAACACTAGAAGTACTGCTCTCATCTCCAGAATATTTACATGCAGATGAGCCTTGTGTTTCTTCCATGTGCCTTGGGCTGTTCTTCCCTGATAATCTCCCCCCACCCTATCAAGAAAGTGTCCATAGTCACCGTGGCTATGGGATTGGGTAGAACGAATGGGCAGGCCCTGAGTTACCTGTTGAGATGTCAGCCACCACTGAAGGTCCTTCTTGCACGTATTCGTTATGATGATTTGGTGCAACATTGGGAGTTCCTGAAAGGACCATTGAGAGAATAGCAGCCATTGTAGAACTCGCATGTGGATATGAGCAAGGGGAATGGCTATGATCACTGCCACCACTGATCCTAGCAATTTGAGTACCATTGAGACTGGGGCTTTTGTCCATGGAAGCAAGTCTAATATTTGTTTTCATGAGACAAACTCTTTCTGGAGGCAGACTTAATGTCATTGAAACTGTGTTTAACTCTGCTCCTATAAAAATGGTCTGTTGCGATGGTGATAAGGCAGATTTTTCTGAGTTGATGGTAATCCCCAATTGATGGCAGAAATTTAAGGTTGTATCCGTCTTGCCTGAATGAGTTGATGCTTGGTGGTGGCAGTGAGGAGCCAGTTGTCTAGATATGGAAACGCCTGGAATCCCAAATGTCTCAGGTGAGCTGGGACTACTGCCATACATTTGGTGAACACTCTGGGGGCTGTAGTGAGACCAAAGGGCAGAGCATGAAATTGATAATGGCTGGCTCCCAGACAGAAGCGAAGATTATCCCTGGATGACATGTCCATCTTTATGTGGTAGTACGCACCCTGAAGATCTATAGAACCCATCCAATTGTCTTTCTCCAGAAAAAGGAGTACTGACTGAAGCATGACCATCTGGGAACTTTGTCTTTTTTACTGACTTGTTTAGTCTGCTGAGGTCCAGAATAGGTCTCCAGTACCCTGTTTTCTTTGGAAGTAAAAAAAAACCTTGAGTAAGTTTCAGATCCTCTCTGGTCTGCTAGGCTTGGCTGGATGACTCTTTTCACCAGCAACCTTTGGACCTCTAAGCCTGATTGTTCCCTGTGACTGGGTGGAAGGTTTGGGATTTTTTTCACTAGAGGGGGTGGAGTGGCAAAGGGAATAGAGTATCCTCTAGATGTTATGCTTTGTACCCAGCTGTCTTTTATTTTTAGCCAGGCATCTAGGTACAAAGAAAGGTGTCCCCTAGACTGCCTCCAGAGATGAACAGTTGGGCCTCCTTTCAGGAGCACTGATAGGGCTTGCCAAAGAACTGATCTCTGTCACCCTAGTTCTGCAGACTCCCTCTGCTGCGTGGGAGACGTCTTCTGTTATTACGCCCTCATCTGCCTCTAGAAGGGGTTTCACCATGAGCGTACTGGTAAGATCCTTGAGATTTATGGAACCATACCTTTCCACCCCCCCTCCCTTTGGGGTAAGGTCAATTTGGGGTAGAAAAATGTACTCAGACAGCAGACCTCTCTCCATCTTTTTCACTTCTGGTAAGTGTTTCCTTTACTTTTGTTCCGAAAAAGGACGAATCGTCAAAGGGGGTGTTAATGAAGGAAGACTTAAAGGGTTCCGCAAAGGAACATAAGCGCATCCAGGAATGTCTCCTGAGAGCAATTCCTGTACCCGCTGCTCTGCTCGTACCATCAGCTGCATATAACAGATGCATGGACGAGTCCACAATCGAATTAAGAGTAGAGAGCTGGGAAGTTACCTTGTCCGAAACCTCCACAGCTACTGAACCCTGCAGGGTGTCTTCTCAGCTCCTTCAGGAGATTCCTTTGTAATCCAGTGAAATGTGTGAGATAGTTCAGTGATCGAAGGACAAAGGCCGCTGAACTAAGCATATGCTTCCTGTATCTGTCCATGATCCTGGATTCTCTATTAGGAGGATGAACAGATGAAGTCTCTGATAATTCCTTCTTGGTGGCTGCCACCGCCACCACCATAGCATCAACAGGCACTCCTTTAGTAAGATAAGCTCTATCTTGAGGGCAAGTTATAAATGTATTAGGCCTTCTGGGTACAGGCTCTGTGGTGTCTGCAGACTCCTATGCCCTTCCAGTGAGTAATTCAAGCAACTCACCAAAGGGTGGAGACGCAAAGTGGAGCGTTGAGACCCAAAAGCCTTCAGGAGGACTGACATCATCAGTGGGGTTAAGGGCTTTTCAGACAATCCTCTGTTTAAGAATTTCTAAGATATCTGCAAAGGAGATATCTTCTGAGGGGAACTGTGGGGATGCTTCTGACTCATCTAAGTCAGTATCCGAATGGACGGACTCTTGTGGAGAGTCCAGATGCTTCCTCCTGCAAAGTCTCTTCCTTGACACCTCTTCTTTGGGAGCTTATGGAGAGGACTTGGATGAACATGGCTCACCCAATAGGGCTTCCTGAGGCTCAGGATCGCTACGCTTTAATGGAGCATGTGATGTAGAGGCAGACACCAGTGCGTTCAGGGAGGGAGCTGCTGGGACTGATGGAGTGGTTGTTGGCATGGACAAGGCCCTCCTCTTAGCCTCGAAGGTCCCTCAGTCCCGATGAGAGGAATTCCCTTGGATCCAAAGATTTGATGGAAAATGTCTCCACCAGTACAGAGGGCTCCAAGCCAGAGATCAGGGATGAACTCACTTGAGCTGAAGCCCCAAGAGGTCAAGTCGGTCCTACTATCCTCCCTGGATCCGACTGGTGAGTGTCGGCTCCGAGATCCTTCAGTCGGCACTGAAGAGAGGGTAGGCAGTCAGGGCCGAAAAGCCTAGAGTAGGTGTTGGTCCCGAAGGTTCCACGATCATCAGTTCCACACTCTCCAGCTCTGAAACTTCCATGCTGATGGGAGGAGGAACATAAGATGTTGGGGGAACTAAAGTTGGCTCCGAAGCCCCCGGGGTCAGTGCCAATAAAATGTTTGCCAGCGCCAGTATCTGTAGAAGCTTCTTCACCACGTGGTCCACATCCAAATCAAACAGTCTACTTGAGGCCTGTGAAGAATGTGATGAAGCTACTGACTGTAAAATGGGAGATTTTAGTGTAGGAGATACCAGCTTCAGGGACCGTTTCCTAACCATAAGTCAGTTCTGAAGGCTGTGGAACCAATGTTGAAGATTTACTGGAGGCTGATTTTGAAGTCGATGGACTCATCGGTTCCGTAGGGTTTTTGGAGTGCTTGTCAGACTTATCCAGTGACTCTTGGAAAGAGGATTTTAAAAGACCCTTATCCATGAGTTTTCTTTTTCTTTCATGCAACACTCTGGAGCTAAAAGAGTGGCATATAGCACAGCTTTCCTGCAGGTGTACGTCACCCAACCAGTAGACACAGTCAGTATGTCCATCGGTGATAGGCATCTTCTGCCCTAACCATAAGTCAGTTCTGAAGGCTGTGGAACCAATGTTGAAGCTTTACTGGAGGCTGATTTTGAAGTCGATGGACTCATCAGTTCCGTAGGGTTTTTGGAGTGCTTGTCAGACTTATCCAGTGACTCTTGGAAAGAGGATTTTAAAAGACCCTTATCCATGAGTTTTCTTTTTCTTTCATGCAACACTCTGGAGCTAAGAGAGTGGCATATAGCACAGCTTTCCTGCAGGTGTACATCACCCAACCAGTAGACACATTCAGTATGTCCATCGGTGATAGGCATCTTCTGCCCACATTTTGGTCATTTTTTGAATCCAGACTTGGATTTTTCCTTCTCCTGATGAGACATAATATCAGAGACAAATATATATTTCACAGCAAGTATTGCCCTGTAAATAAGAGGGCTCTAACTCTAATATCCACACTGAAACAACTAAAACCTTGTAAATAAATAAATAAATAAAGGCTCTGAGAAAATTTAGCTATTACTATAAATGTAAGCTAAGATAAGCTATCTGCCTGTAAAAAAGAAGGGCTCTAATTTAACAGATAAACACACACTATGTAAAGCTAGAGATAGGCAGAAAATAAGGCCTAAACACATTCTAACTATTAGTATTAGTATAAATTTACACCAAGTTAAACTGTGTGCCCTGTGAAAAAAAGGGCTCTAATTTAATAGATTCACACACACACACACACACACACACACACACACACACACACACACACACACTATAATGCTAGAGATATGAATAAAGGCCTAAAAGCACGGCCACTAATATCTAACTAATTTAACTATAAACAAACTGTATTATCTATGCTCTAAACTATCTAAATCACTAACAGGCTAAACTATTTGAAACACTTAACAGAAAAAGGAAGTTATTCACTGGCCAGAGCTGGTGAACGTCTGATCAACTTGCAGTGGCAAATGACATCTGAGGAAAGATCAGGGTGCATCATTGAGATAGTGAGTTGGCCGAGTTGGAGCTGAGGATCGGCTCTGAACCCATCAGTAAGAATGAATGCCGAGATAGAACAACTTCACATCATATTTTTTCTTGAATTTGCAGTTATAAGCTAATTTTCCTTTAGCATCTGCTTTTAATTTAAAGACAATTAGCGCATATGTGCAAGCAATTAATCACGAGATCTGACCAATGTGCTCAGAGTGAAATCTACACGGGTTCTTTCCTGATTTGGTAATGTTACTAGCCAATTTCCCCCAATGACTAACAGTTTTAGTTGGAGAATGAATCTGCATGTGCAAGCAATTAATCAGGAAAGGAATAAATAGTGTGTGTTGAAAAAAAGACACAAGGATGTGTATAAAATTAACTTTAAATGGGAAACTGGCAAGCAATTCAGGGAATTAAATTACATTTGAAACTGTGGGAAGTAAATGGTTAACTAATCGCTTCCTCAGCAGCCTTAGTACTTTACTGGATTAAATAACACTGCACAATTTAGTTTACTTAATGATAACCAGTAAGCATTTTAAGGCTAAAAGCTAAAGTTTACTGAAAGAATGTAAGCTGTTTTTCACCTCTGGGTGGGGAACATTGAGATGACAGCAATCTGTGAAATTAGGAAAAGGGGGTCTATCATGCACTTCAGCATAGTTAACCCTAACTTTAAGCGGCTTTGGGTACAGCCATTAATCTCTGGCAATTGTTCCTACAGAGAAGGGTAAAGTTTTCTATTTGGGAATGCAAGGAGTTTTGTGTGTTTGCCGCAAGTTAAAATGGGCTGGTGGGTTTTAAAATGTGTTTAATTTTTGTGTTTGGTTTGCGTTTGACAGAAGCAAAAAATCTGGAAAATGTGTCATTGATGCAAATAAAGATGAGAAGTACCTACATACAAGAACAGTCTGCCAAGCATTAATGTGTGTATGTAAGCTACAAACTGGAAAAATGTTGAAAAGAACTTTTATTTACAGTATGTAGAAGCAATAGCATTTTATCAGAATGGTTATTTTGTCAATATTAACTTGGAACATACAGCCTTGCAGGTATATACAAAAAGCAGAGTAGTGAATTAAATTAAGAGTGGGTAGCAATGTTATGGGAGAAGCATCTTGATAAAAATGAGCATCTAAATTGACAAAGGATTTCAGAGTGGACATTCAGAAGAGTATCGGGGACAAAGGAAAGGGGATAAATATTAATGCTGAGAAGAACTCCAATACTGACAGAAAAGGGGGGAAAGACAACAGGTAGATTTCTGGTAGTGAGGGATTATTAGTAAGGCAAGAGGATATCATGTATTTATACTCAGTTTAAAACTATTATGGACCTTAAGAAAGTTTTGAGAGAAATAAGCTTGCAGGGATTATTATTTATGGATAGCTCTACAACCTCATTACCAATAGGGAGGCTGTACCAGGGCACATAGAAAAAGAAATAAAAGATGGTGGATTTATGAAGAACTGCATGAAAATATTTGGACAATGTGAATTTATTGACAAGAACTCAACATTTTTGTATTATTCCCAAAATAGAATAACTAGGCTGGATTTGACAGAATTTATATTTGACAGGACATGCATATTTAATCAAAAGCTTTGAAACCCATCCAGCAACTATATTGCATTATGCTCCAATAAAAACTATGATAAAGTCCCAGAGTAATGATGTAAAAATGAAACAGACACCAACTTATCTGTCGGAGAGAAATTTAAAGGAAAACTCCACCTTAGAGCTAAACATTTTTTTTACTGTATCTTTGTTTTCTGAGCTATTTTAATGCCTTAGAATCACTCCAAGTATTTATTTTCCAATTTTAATGCATTTCCCTCAAAATGGTGGATGGTGTATCCTGCTTTGATAATGTAATCTTTTCTTGCTTTCATTCCTTCTTCCCAGAATACATTTCAAGTCCTCTTTATATGAGTCATGCTAGACATAAGGAAGAAGTGGTGTTCTCTCATGCCATTAAAGGAGAACCACACCCAAAAACTGATAATACATATATTTTTCAACAAATCTTGAACATTTCTGCATTGCTAATGCCTCTGCATCCAAGTAAATAGTTATTTTCTAATTAGTTGTACCCTAAAATGATCTGTAGGAGGCTGCCACGGCTAGCATTATTTTGTTTTACAGTCAATGCCTTTGCCTTCCTGATGTCACATTAAGAGGGACAGAAATAAATCCTTATGATGAGGGGATCATTTAATGTAGTTTTTTTCTCTCATCAGTTGCCAATATTGCTGTGACTGCTTACTTTTCACTGTCAGAATCAATTCACATTTTTAATTACTTTGCTTTCTTTGATTTCCATTAGTGGCCATCTCTGCTGCAGCCTTTTAAGGAACGTTTGAATGACAGTCTTGAAAATGTTAATTGTTCTTTTCAAAATAACTGTAGTTCACTAAAGTGCAATAAATCTGACCACTGTGATTAACAGATGCTACTTGGTTTGAGATGGTTTGTGTTGCATTCACAGTTTTAAGTATTGCAGCTCAAATTAAAGTCTGATGTTAATCATCTTTCCCCAACTCCAGAAGAAACAAACTTTTGCAGAAATTACAGTGGAGGAAAAAATGCAAAATCATATACTGACAGAAAGTAAGAGTTCAATTGACATCATTTGCCTTCTTTCTTTTTGACGCTGAGTTTTACTAAAGGGAAAGACATTTGCATCTGAAAACTAAGCTTGAAACCCTTGCCTTTGTTCAGGTTACAACATTTATCTGAGGTGTGATGCTGGCAATCTGTAACTGATAAGGCACATTTAAATGTCATTATTTTCTTAATGGTTCTGTTTTTGGGATAAGTGACCTAACTTAATAACTTTGCCACTCTTAGCAGCTGTTATAATGTAACAGATGAGACAAATGCAGGAAAGAAAGGCAAAAATAATTATTAAATTATGTTTTTCTGTATGTGAAGTGTTTAGTCTTGGATTACAGGGAAGGAAAAACTTTTTAAAAAGAAAACTTTTTGGTGGAGTTCTCCTTTAAGAGAATGGCAGGAGTATAAAGTACTGTCATCTAACACATCATCTGTAACAGAGCTACCTTTGTTTCCTTGAGTGAACCTCAGTTGTGTGTGTGTGTCAGAGCTTATTTGTTATGAATAGCTGTTAGTTACTTCCAGCAAAAGAAAGCAGGTAAACAACAGGCTTTTGTAAATGGATTCTTTTGTTGTTCTAAAGGAGGTGACAGACCTTCCTCCACAATCTCATCCTAAGGTGTGAAAACTCTCACTGTAGTAAACAATCTTTGGTGCATCACGTACGGGTGACAACTACTAGTGTTAAGAAAAGGAGTCCAAAGTCTCTGTCTGCTACTTCCCAATGCCTTCAGTGATAATTTTTTCTCTGTCATGAATGATGCAGAATTAAAAAGTGCTTTACTAGTTCCATGATTATTTCTGTCATGTTCACTCCCACTTTTTTCCCATTTTGTATTTAATTATACTTTGTTAACTCGGAAAGTAAACTGGTCTCAGCACCCTTTTCAGCCACAACCTGGGCTACCCCAGCAAAGATAACAAGTAATAAATGCACTTAACAATACAATGAAAAAATATTCTGCCAAAGACAGACAACGATTGCATTGTATTAAGTATTTACTAGAATTTATACATTAATAATGCTTAAAAAGAAGTTATGTACTCACCATAACATTCCATGTGAGAGTTGTCCCTCTCGTCTTCATTCTATACTGATGGGATTCAGAACCAATCATCGGTTCCGACAAGGTCACTTACTAAAGCTCGAGGTCTCAAACCAGCTCGTGGCTCCATCCCTATCCCATGATATAATAGTGCCTTTCTTGCATCTTGTTTGTTGATGGAACTTGCGCCAAATTTACATGGCTATATAGAAAGCTATATATCCTACTGGTAAGCCTTGACAAGGTTCAAAGTAAGGGTAGTACATAAAAACTTTTTACATTCTAGATCCTCCAAGAGCTCATGAAGGCTGGGGATAAGGAGGGTGGGATGTAAGAATGAAGACGAGAGGGACAACTCACATGGAACATTATGGTGAGTACATAACTTCTTTATGTGAAATTGTCCTAGCTCGTCTTCATTCTGTACTGATGGGACAGCGTCCCTAGCACCATTTTCCTGGGTCGCTCACGGGAGTATATTCTTCAGAACAGTGGACCCAAATGACGCCCTGCCCCTGGATGCCATGTCTACTTTGTAATGAGTGATAAAGGTATGTCGTCTTGACCACGTTGCTGCTGCACATATAGGATCTATTGGGAGTCTTGCTTTAAAGGCCTGGGAAGTTGACACTAATTTGTAGAATGAGCCTTTACTTTGGTTGTCAATTCATTGTCTGTTGATTGATAAACAAATGAAATACACTGTGATAATCTGGATAAGGTTGATTTAGACACTGCTAGGCCTTTTTTATTTTCTGAAAATGAGTCAAAAAGTTAAGTCAGATTTTCTGTGGTTGGTTGTTCTATGCAAATAAAAACATAGTGTCTGTGAACATCACGCTGATGAAGAATGTATTCTGCCTTAATGCCATATTTAGGGAAAAAAACTGAAAGGTCTATAGATTGATTTTGATTGAACTCTGGGCATTGTTTTGACAGAAAGGAAGGGTTTGTGCATAGAGAAACAGTGGCATTATGGAAAACCAAGTATGGGGGTTTGATTGTCAATGCTTCTAATTCAGAAACCCTTCTACTTGATGTGATAGTTATGAGAAAAATGGTTTTCCAAGATAAAGATTTCAGGCTGCATGATAATGCTGGCTCAAAGAGTGGAAGAATTAAGCGAGATAGAACAAAACTGAGATTCCATAGTGGATGGGGTGGTCATATGGAAGGTCTTAATAAATTTGTGCCTCTTAGAAAGGCTTTTGAAAGTTTGAGAGACATGATGGTCATTCCTTTGTTGCTAATATCAAAATTTGAGATTGCTGCCATTTGGGCATGAATAGTTGCTGCAGCTAATACTTTATTAAAAAGTTTAGCCAAAAATTCCAGTATGAATGCCAAGGGTGCTGAATAGGGACCAATGGAGTTTTGTAAAGCCCAGATGGAGAATCATTTCCATTTGCTATGATAAAGTTTTCTTGTGGACATCTTATGAGAAGAGATGGAGATGTGTTGGACTTCTGGGGTGAAGTTGTGTAGCCTGGCTATATTGGGAATTGGAGCAGCCATGCTGACAATTTTAGGGGGTGAAGAGATGGATGGAGAGCCCCCAACGTGTCAGGTCGTCTGGTACCAGGTCCAGAATCCAAGGCTTTTCCAGAAGATGAGGCTTCAGGAAGGGGAACCATATTTGACAAGGCCAGTGAGGGGCTATTAGAATCAAGGTCCTTCCCAAACTGCTGTCTTTCTGAAGAACTTTAGGTATTGGGGAAAGGGTGGAAATGCATAAAGGAGTCCCAGAAGCCAAGTGTGTACAAGTGCATCCCTTGGGGACTCCCCCAGAGGGAGGATCAGGGCAAAGTAGCTGCTGTATTTTGCATTTGTGCCTGTGGCGAAAAGGTCGCAGCAAGTCTGTCCCTATCTACAGAATATCTTTTCCACTATTTCTTTCTTCAGGGACCACTCGTGTGCCATCAGAATGGCTCTGCTTAGTTTGTCGGCTATCACTCTGGATTTCCCTGGGATATGAGTTGCTATTAGAAAACGTTGGAAGGATGTCACCCACTGCCATACTCTTAGGGCCTCTACAAAGGGAGTAAGATCTGGTTCCTCCTTGATTGTTTATGTACCACACTACTGATATGTTGTCTGTGTATATTGCAATTATACCGATCAGAAGAGAGTCCTGGATTGCTTGCAATGCCATCAGCATTGCTTTCATCTCTAGTACATTAATGTGCAAATGAACCTCGTAGTCCTGCCACATGCCTTGGGTAGGTCTTCCCTGATAATGCCCCCCCCCCAATCTGGGATGCATCCGTGGTCACTGTGGCTACTGCAGTAAAGGGAAAAATTGGTCGACCAAACGTCACCTGGTCTGAGTGAAGCCACCAGCGTAGGTATTTCTTGCAAGTGTCCGTTAGAATTATTGGATGGGACACAGGCAGGTTTTGTATGGACCACTGTGTGAAAAGCATCCACTGAAGTATTCTCAAGTGTAATTTTGCTAAGGGAATGACAATTATTGCTGCTGCCATTGTGCCTAGAACTTTCAGGACCGCCCTCGCTGGTACCTTGTTCTTGAAGAGAAGGTACTGGATTTGAATGTGAAAAGATTGAATCCTATCTGTTGGAAGCTTGGCCACCATGGTTTTAGTATTTAATTCTATGTCTATAAAGACAATGTGTTGTGATGAAAATAAAACAGACTTTTCATAATTTACTGAAATCCCTAGCTGGGCACAGTTTCAGGGTATTGCCTCTTGCTTGAATAAGTAAATGCTTGGTAGTGGTGGTTAGGAACCAGTTGTCTAGATATGGAAACACTCTGAATCCTAAAAGCCTCAGTTGAGCCGTGACTACTGCCATGCATTTGGTGAACACTCCGGGGGCTGTTGTGAGACCAAAGGGCAGAGCTCGGAATTGGTAATGACGGGCTCCCAGCTGGAAGCACAGGTAACTTCTGGATGGCCTGTCCATCTTTATGTGGTAGTACGCATCCTGGAGATCTATAGAGAACATCCAATTGTTTTTCCATAAAAAGGGAAGTATTGACTGCAATGTGACCATCTGGAACTTTGTTTTCTTTACTGAGTTGTTCAGTCTGCTGAGATCTAGAATGGGTCTCCAGTCTCCTGTTTTCTTTGGAACTAAAAAGAACCTCGAGTAAGTTCCGGATCCTATCTGGTCTGTGGGGACTGACTGGATGACTCTTTCTAGCAACCTTTGAATTTCTATTGTTGCTCATTTCCTGTGACTGGGTGGAACATCCGGGATTTTCTTTATATATATGGGGAGGTTCTGGAAAGGGTATTGAATAGCCTCTGGATATTATGCTGTGTACCCATTTGTCTTTTATGTTTAGCCAGGCTTGTGGGTACAGAGATGATTGACTCCTGACTGCCTCCATAGATGGACTGTCAGGTCTCCTTTCAGGAGCACTGATAGGGCTTACTGAACAACGAACCATGGTCACCCTGGCTCTGTGGACCCCCTCTGCTGCGTGGGCGGTGTCTTCCATTATTACCTCCTCTTCTGCCCCTGGAGGAAGGTTCACTCTGTGTGCCCTGAAAGGCCCTCTGGAATTTTCAAAACCACATTTTCCCCCCTTTTAACCCTTGGGATAGTGTCTAGAATGTGCAGAAAAATGGACTCCTACAGAAGAGAGAGTCTTTCCTTCTTGTTCACACCAGGTAAGAGTTTCCTTAACTTTAGGCCTAAACAAGGACAGGCCATAAAATGGGGTATTGATAAAGAATGACTTGGAGTTCAGCAAAATTGCATAAGCGCATCCAGGAATGTCTCCTAAGGGCAATTCCAGAACCTGATGACTTGCTCACTCCATCGGGTGCATAAGAGGCAAGCCTCATGGAGGAGTTGACCATTGAATTAATGGTGGCAAGCTGGAGGATACCTTGCCTGCTACCCCCACAGCTATTTTACCCTGTAAAGTATCTCCAAGCTCCTTCAGGAGATGTCTTTGAAGTCTTGTAAAATGCATAAGAAAATTCCGGGACCTGAGAGTGAAGGCTGCTGAAGAAAATATGCGCTTCCTATACCTGCCCATTGTCCACAACTCCTTGTTCGGGGATGGACAGATGTGGAGGTCTCAGAAAGCTCCTTCTTTGTGGCCACCACCATAGCATCTACAGGGACTTCTTTGGTCAAAAAGGTTCTATCCTCTGGGGAGGTAATACATTTATTTGGCATCTGAGGACAGGTTCTACTGTATTATGGAGCCTCTCATGCCTTTTGACAAACTAAGACAAGGAGTTTGTCAAAAGGTGGAGACACCCAGGTGGCTGAAGGTTGAGATCCAAAAGCCTTCAGGTACACAGACTCATCAGCAGGGGTAATGGGCTTCCAGCCACCTCCCGGCCTAAGGATTTCCAGGAAGTCTGAAAAGGAGACGTCCTCAGAGGGTGACCATGGGGACCCTTCTGACTCCTCGAGGTCCGTGTCCAATGTAATTGACTCATCAGGAGAGTCCACATGCTTCCACTTACATAACTTCTTCCGAGGGACCTCTTCGATGGGACACTCCAGAGAGGTTCTGGAAGATAGGGTCTTGCTCAATGCTGTGTCCTGAGGCTTAGGACCTTTACGCTGAGGGGGGGATCGTGTGAGTGGAGATAGATACCGGTGTGTTCTCAGGGATGAAACACCTGGGGATCCAACAATGATGATGTCAGAGGGGGCAAGGCACTCCTTATAGCTGTGAAAGCCCCCTTCCCATGGCCCGTGGAAGTCCCTGCTTCCAAAGAATCGGAGGACCCCCCCCAGAACCATGGGGGTTGTCTCCGAAGCAGAGGTAGAAGCCGAGCTCACCAGAGCCAATGCACAGAGGGGTAAAGTCAGAGCAAAAAAGGTCTCAACTATCCCCTTGGACCCGCCCGGTGAGTGTCGGCCCCTAGATACCATGGACAGCTCCAAGGTGGTCAAAGCAGTAGGAAATGAAGAGATTGCAGTAGGTCTCCAATTCCATCAGCTCCATCAATGGTGGCTCTAAGCATCCCAGTTCCGAAACTCGAGCTGGAGGAGAAATGGAAGGTAAGGGAATGGCTACCGTCGGTTGCGAGCTTCCCAGAGTTGGCTCAGACAACAATTTGGCTAGCACCAGTGTCTAAATCCAATAAGCTCCTGGTGGATCTGGACGATGGATTGGATGCAACAGATTGTAATAGTGGAGACCTAAGAGTTGGGGAGATCGGCTCCAAAGCTGGTGAGCGGCTCCAGACTGGTAATGCCATTGGTTCTGACACACATGGAACTGAGGCAGTAGGTCTGTTCTTATCAGTTTTCTTCTAAGATGTCGGAGACATCCTGGGTTGCTTTGTGAATGGCTCCAACAATGTAAATGAACTAGGAGGAGATGGTCTTTTAGAGGTGCTGCCCTTAGTTTTTGGAGGACTTTGAGACTTATCCAAGGCTTCTTCAAAGGAGGATTTAAGTAATCCTTTTAAAATTAGTTTGTTTTTGTGCTCTTGTAGCACTCTACCACTAAACAAGTGACAAATGGAGCAGATCTCTTGTAGATGAATGGCCCCTAGACAATAAACGCACTCAATATGTCCATCAGTAATGGACATTTTTTGAGAGCACTTGGGTCATTTCATAAAACCAGACGGTTTAACTTCTTTTTGTTGTTTCGTCATTATGTAAGACAGTAATCTCATGGACACACACACACACACGGACCCAGAAAAGGCACCCTCTAATTTAAATAGGACTGAAGTAATATATAAAGAACTTTCTAACTCAAGCAAGCTCTTAATAGCAGATAGAGACACAAAAAGGAACACACTCAAACAGTATAATACCGCTCAGAAACACCAAGATATAATTGTAAATGTGTAATGAAAAGTGTTAACAGTAACACCGATTATATATTGTATTAATAAGGCACTATCTCTATACATATACAGCTGGAAAAACATGATACAGATAAACCACTGCACACAGTTTTTTTGGAAAAGGGATTGTAAAGGGAAAATCAACGGCACAAAAAAGATTAACACACAGTATATTAATATATATGAGCTAACACTGCTCAGACTGTGAAGAAGGCAATCTAGCAATACTAGTAATATCAAACTAAGAAAACCACTGGAAATGCAAATTCTTTCCAGTTGCTAAGTATAGAGGCCTAAAGAAAAATGCCTCAAACAAAACTCACACAACCAATTATTTATTTTTTTTTAAAACTAGAGAAAATGAACAAGCTTGAAAAAGCGATATAAACCTAAGTAGATAAGAATAAGAAGTTATGTACTCACCATAACGTTCCATCTGAGTAGGTAAACTTCATTTGTCAGCAACCTATGGGATTCAGATCCGACCTCGGATCCAAGCCGGCAGTTTTCAACAGCTTTAGATCCGAGCTCCAAGCTCCTCCCCCTACCCATAATCTCCTGCCAACCCTGACTGACCTCAGATCAAGTTTACCCAACAGCAGAGACTGCTATAAAATCATCATTCTCAAGATAAGTGGGTAAATCCCATGGACCCGAGAATGAAGACATTCACAAGTGAGGGGGCAGGAGGGAGGGACGGTTGCTGACAAATGAAGTTTACCTCCTCAGATGGAACGTTATGGTGAGTACATAACTTCTTAATCTGAAGTAGTTAACTTCATTTGTGCATCAAACTATGGGACAGAGTCCCCAGCTACCTAAATCTTGGGCGGCCTTCATGGAAGGCTGTTCCGGAGCACTGCAGAGCCAAAGGATGCTCTCCCTCTGGAGACGATGTCCAATTTATAGTGATTGATAAAGGTATGAGATGAGGCCCAAGTGGTTGCCGAGCAAATATCATCCAAAGAGACTCTAGCTCTAAAACCCGCAGAGGTAGACACAGAACGAGTAGAGTGGGCATGGACTCCCGGAGGTGCGGGCCTGCCCGAACTTTTGTATGCTAAAAGGATACACTGTGAAATCCATCTAGACAGTGTGACTTTAGACACAGATTTACCCAAGTTAAATTTGGTAAAGGAGACGAACAACTGGTCGGATTTCCTATGACCAGATGTCCTGTGGATGCAGAAGCGAAGTTGTCTATGCACATCCAATGAGTGTAATTTGTATTCCCCTTTGTTATGGTGATTAGGAAAAAAGACCGGCAGGTTGATGGACTGGTTAATATTAGACTCAGAGGCAACCTTGGGCAGAAAGGAGGGATTGGTCCTGAGGTAAACTCTATCCTTGTGAAAGGTCAAGTATGGGGGTTTTACAAAGAGGGCCTGTAGTTCAGAGACCCTTCGAGCCGAGGTGATAGCGACAAGAAAGGCCATTTTCCATGACAAGAATTTAAGATCTACTGTAGCTGCAGGCTCAAATGGGGGAGCTGTCAAGGCCTGAAGAACCAGTGTTAAATCCCAAGGAGGGACTACATCCTTCACTGGAGGTCTGAGCAGAAAGGTGCCCTACAAAAATGTCTTGCATAATTTTGTGGTGATCAAAGGGCCCAGTTCATTTCCCACGTGATAATGAGAGATAGCTGCTAGTTGAATCTTGACTGTGGAGGAGCTAGCCCCCTGATGGAACAGTCCTGACAGAAAGTCTAATACAGTGGGCAAGGGAGCTGTAAAAGGATCCAAATTTTTGCGTTCTGCCCAAATGGAGAAACGTTTCCATTTGCTGCTATAGATCTTTCTAGTAGAAGGCTTATGTGCTGCTACTAGAATAGTTTTAACTGGGGAAGAGATGCCGGGAGTCCTAGCTACGAGTGGAACTGGAGCAGCCAAGCTGTGAGCTTGAGGTTGACCAGGTTCGGGACTGGGAGATCTAGGGGGTGAAATATTAGATCCAGACTGGGATCCAGAATCCAAGGAGGATTCACCAAATGAGACCAAAGGTAAGGGGAACCAGGTTTGACCAGGCCAAAATGGGGCAATGAGTATAATCCTGCTCCCCAACTGACTGGCTTTCTGAAGAAACTTCATCATCAAGGGAAGAGGAGGGTAAGCATAAAGAAGACTGGGAGGCCAAGCATGCACCAGAGCATCTCTCGGGGGTTCCCCTGAGGGGGAAATGAGAGTGAAGTAGTTGTAACATTTTGTGTTCGAGGGAGTGGCAAAGAGATCGCAACAGGGTTGACCCCATTTGGCAAAAATCCGATTCGCTATCTCGGGATTCAGAGACCACTCGTATGGCAACAGGATGGTGCAACTTAGTTTGTCCGCTAGGATGTTGGACCGTCCCGGAATGTACGTTGCTATGAGAAAGCGGTTGG
Organism: Protopterus annectens; assembly: GCF_019279795.1. Lineage (NCBI taxonomy): Eukaryota > Metazoa > Chordata > Ceratodontiformes > Protopteridae > Protopterus > Protopterus annectens. Next base: position 1,056,464,715 of record NC_056747.1, on the reverse strand, counting down.
TGGAGATCGCCCATTCCCACACCCTCATGGCCTCTCAGCAGAGTGGGTAAGACCTGGTTCCCCTGTTTGCTGATGTACCAGACAACTGACATATTGTCCATCTGAATCGCAATCGTTCCTACAGGAAGAAGGTCCTGAAGTGCTTGCAACGCTAACAGCACTGCCCTCATCTCTAGGACGTTGATATGCAGTGAGGTCTCCGTGAGGTCCCACATGCCTTGGACTGTCCTGCCCGAAGAATGCCCCCCCCCACCCAAGGCGGGAGGCATCCGTGGTCACCATGGCTAGTGGAGAGGTCATAGAAAAGGGGCATCCTTGCTGGAGGTCCGGGGATTGGAGCCACCATAGGAGGGCCCTCTTGCAAGCCCTGCTGAGTGGAGCGGGATGGCTCAGAGGATAGTGAAGAAAGGACCACTGCACCTGAAGGGTCCATTGTAAGACCCTCATGTTCAAACGAGCCATTGGCAATAGGTTGATTGCTACTGCCATCAAGCCAAGAGCCCTCAGGACCAATTCCACTGGGGAAGCTAGAGATTGCAGAATGGCTTGGACGTGTAGCCTCAGGGTTAGTAGCCGGTCTGAGGTCAAGAAAGCTAGGAGTTTGTTCGTATCTAATCTGGCCCCTATGAAGTCTATGGTCTGAGTCGGAGTAAGAGACGACTTCTCTATGTTGATAGTGATCCCCAGCCAGGGGACTAGACGAAGAAAGTAGTTTCTGGCTGCACAGAGTAGATGCCTTGTCGGGGCGGTCAGGAGCCAGTCATCCAGGTACGGAAAGACCTGAATTCCCTGGAGCCACAGGTGGGCCGCTATCACTGCTAGCACTTTGGTGAACACCCTGGGGGCTGTGGTGAGACCAAAGGGGAGGACCCTGAATTGGTAATGACTGACTCCTAGCCGGAAGCAGAGGAACCTCCTGGATCACCTGTCCATCAGAATGTGGTAGTACACATCCTTGAGGTCTATAGAGCACATCCAATCGTTCTCCCATAAAAGGGGGAGAATGGATTGAAGAGTGATCATGCGGAAATTCTCTTTGGTTACGGACAGATTCAGGGAAGAAATGTCGAGGATTGGTCTTAAGTCCCCCATCTTTTTTGGCACCAAGAAGAACCTGGAGTAAAACCCGGACCCGCACTGGTCTGAGGGGGCATGTTGGATGGCTCTTTTTTCCAGCAAATGTTGGATTTCCATTGCTGCAGCCTCCCTCTGATTGGGTGGGACATCGCGGAGGTATCTGGGGCTGCGTGGGTAACGAGAGAAGGGAATCTGATATCCTCTGAATATGATGCAAAGCACCCAGCGGTCTGTCGTGATGGACTCCCAAGCTGCTGGGTGCTTCGAGAAACGCCCCCCGACTGCCTCCAGAGTGGAGCAGTCAGGTAACACCTCAGAGGTGTTGCGTGGGTTGGTCCGAGAAGGGTTCTCTGGATCCAAAGTTCCGCGGGCCCCCTCTGCCTCTGAGATGGCATCCACCCTGCCCTCCTCCGCCTCGGAAGGGCTGGGAGTCCGGAGCAGGACGAGACTGTTGCGACTTCCGGAACCACATCTTCTTCTGTCCCTTTTGGTTCTTAGAGAAGAATCTCTGGGAAGCAGAGAAGCGGACTCAGACGGCAGACAACGTCTTCCCATCCTTTTCACTCTGGACCAAAGTATCTCGCACGGTTTTGCCGAAGAGGGCAGAACCATCAAAAGGGCATTAGCGAAAGACGCCTTAAAGTGTTCCGCGAAATCACAGTGCCGGAGCCAGGCCTGACGTCTCATAATGAGGCCCGCTCCACTAGCTCTAGCGGCTCCTTCCATGACATGAGACAGTAGCCGCATAGAGGTTTTAGATATGGATCGTAGAGTGGCCATCTGGGTGGAGTGCAATTGTTTGTCCTCCACCGACATGGACTTGGGGGGCGATGCAGCATACTCTTTGATAAGGTCCCGCTGCAGTCTTAGCACATGTGCCATGTAGTTCAGTGACCTCACAGAGAAGGTAGCCGAACTAAACACGTGCTTCCCTAGGTGGTCCATCGAGAGACTCCTTGCTCGGGGGATGAACCGAGGGACTCTCCTGAGCAAGTTCCCTCTTGGTGGCCACCGCCAGCAACATGACATCTACAGGGGGGCCTTTGCTCCAGTGGGATTTGTCGGAGGGTGGGCTGAGAATCTTGTCCGGGCACTTGGGGACTGGCTCCAGTGTCCAGCTCCTTCCACGTCCTGGTAGTATTCAAGTCTACCAGGAGGTCAGCCGGAGGGGACACCCAAGAGGTAGACTGACCTGCTTCAAACGCCTCCAAGAACACGTATTTGTCCGAGGTAGGCTCTGGGGCAGACCACCCCCCCTAATTTTGAGCATCTCCATGATGTCACCAAATGAGGCATCTTCGGGGGGTGATCTTGGGGAGCCTTCCCCTTCCTCCAAATCAGTGTCCTCAGTCAAGGACTCGGGGGAGTCCAGGTGCCTCCTCTTGCACCTTCGCTTGTGAGGAACCTCCTCGGAGGGGGCTGTCCGAGGAGCTCTCACCAGCAACGTCTTGTTCCAATGGAACTACCTGGGACATCAGAGCAGGCTGTCCCTGGGGCCGGGTGATGGAAGTCGGACCCAACTGAGGAGGAGTGCAGGGTGGAGCCGTGGTAAGGGCTGGGGGCCTGGGATCCCTCGACAGAACCCTCTCCACCACATCGAATGCAGAGGGAGAGCTAATCTCTCTGGGATCTGAGAGCAGACCCTCCCTTGGATCTGACGGATGGATCAGAGACTGCACTGAAGCGATCGGACCAGCATGCTCCGACATGGACGGAGCCGAAGCCATGCCAATACTGCCGGATCTGAAGCTCAGCCCTCGGCTCCGAGAGCTTGGATCCGAAGAGAATAGACCCGACAGACTTGAGGGAAGTGTCGGTGCCGAAGTACCTGAGACTATCGGTGCTGACACATCCCCGGCTCCAAGGCTGCCCGGCTCCGAAGACCCTGAACCTGGGAAACGGGATGGAGAAGGAGCTATCGAGGCAAAAAAGGTGGTCAAGCTCCCCCCCCCCGGAGGTGGGGGGGGAGGCAGGAGCACTCCCATCTGCAGTTGGGCCTGGAAGAATCTTCTCATCATCTGGTCCAAATCTGCATCAGTGAGACTTCGGGTAGATCTCGATGAGGCCACCGAGGCAGGGCGGGAGTGTCGCCTCGATGACCTCGACGGAGATCTGGTCTCCTCCTCCTCAGGACCCGGTGAAAAGCATGGGGACCGGATCCGAGAAGGAGGAGACCCAGAAGTCCTGGAGGGAGAAGCCCACTTAGCTGGGGGGGCCGAAGCGGAGGCCTCGGCCCGCCACTTGTGGTGCTTCTCCTTCCTCCTTTCTTTCCTAGCCTCCCTCTCCTCCGGGCCTAAGGCAGGAGGTTGAGTCCCAGCCGGGGGAGGGAAGTAGGAGTGGCAGCCGCCGCAGCGGGAGCCACGGGAGGACCGGAGGTAGAAGCAGAGTCCGGGGGCAAAAGACCCGCCAGAATCAGCTTAGACCTCCGGTCCTTGAGTGCCCTGGGGTTGAACGCTGCACAGATGGTATAACCAGATGACAGGTGTTCAACCCCAAGGCACATCACACACCGAGTGTGGCCATCCGCTGGGGACAGCTTATGGCCACACTCGGTGCACTTCGAAAACACTAACTTTGGGGCCTCAGACATACTAGAAGGTAAAAACCACACACACTAGGCCTCAAACACACACACACAACCCTGACGGAACCACAAAGGAAGGGGGAGGTTAGAATATAGGACAAAATAAATTAAACTAAGATGGTTCTAAGGGATAAGGGACCTGAAAAAGTAAAATTTTCTCACAAAATGTAGAAAAACGCCTGGAACTCGGGATCAAGCTGCTGAAGTAAATTGCGGCAAACTAGATCTGAGGTCAGTCAGGGTTGGCAGGTGATTATGGGTAGGGGGAGGAGCTTGAAGCTCGGATCTAAAGCGGTTGAAAACTGCATGCTTGGATCTGAGGTCGGATCCGAATCCCATAGGTTGCTGCACAAATGAAGTTAACTACTTCAGATCTTTAATTATAGAAAACTTTCTAAAGTTTTAAAGAGAAATAAACAAATTTTTGTACTCAGCCAGAGCTAGTCATAACCCAATCTGCTTCAGCGGCAAACAAGATCTGAGGAAGGCACTATTGTATCATGGGATAGGGATGAAGCCACCAGCTGGTTTGAGATCTCGAGCTTTAGTAAGTGGCAGAGTCAGAACCGAAGATTGGTGAAGACAAGATTGGACAACTTCACATCTCTACTATGTTAATATTATTATAAAGAACGAATTGTATGCAACCATATTGCAAAACTCACAGCACCATAAGATGCTACTATTCTTTAAATAACTAGGAATCACCAAGTGAATGTTTTATGGCTTCACAAAAGAAAAGGCCGGGCGAATAATTATATTTGCATCACTTTTGTTGTCCTAAGATAGTATGAAAACATACTAAACCTATAAGATTTGGAATGGAACAACCATTACCGTTGAGCTTAATAACTAGTACAATGAAAAAGGTTTGGGACATGTAGAAAGTAGGAAATGGAAGGTTGATTAGGATGATGACAACTGTATAATACACACATGAATTGACAATATCTATGTGCATCTGTATATATGTGTGTTATTTATACACATACATACACACATCCACCCATATGTGTGACTACTTGCAAAAGTATCTATTCTATATTTCTCTCTAGATGTATTCACACTGGACTGCATCCCACATGTTACAATATATGCTGCATACATAATTTTATACACACAGTATGTGTGTGCGTGCATGTATGTATGTATATATATATATATATATATATATATATATATATATATATATATATATACACACACACACACACACACATACACATGTATATATTATATGTATGTTTGCATGTTGACAGTTACACAATTTCCATTTTGATTTTTTTATTTAAAGGACATGAAATACACACACAGGTGCATAATCTTTCTCCGTTAAACACATGTGGGCACACACTAACACTTTTTTGTACATACATATAAGTTTGTACTACACACATGAACTTCTAAATATATGTGTGTATACAGATATACACACGTACTATACATGTATACATGTGTGTGTGTATATCTATATCTCTCTCTCTATACATACATATATATATATATATATATATACATATACATACTTATACATACACACACAGGATATATCAACACATATATGACCTCAAGAAGAAAGATGAAAACAACACCCTATATAGGCACAATAAGTCCAACCCTACGCACGAGTTTAAGGTTTGCATTACTGAGCAGGTTAACCTAGGTAAATGGGCAATTGATGACTTCTTAGAATTTTTAGAACTTAAATGGAAACTTAGGACCAATGCCACCCAGCCACCATGTTTAAATGGAAATGCTTCAATTTCCAGCATACTAAAACTCGAACCTGGATATTATTTTGGGTAATGATGCTTTGATACCATAGGGTACGTATTTGATATGTCTTAAACAGGGTATGCAAATTTTTAGCTACGAGTGTTTATAAAACACAGAAAAAATGTTTTTATTTTTAGCTGCAGTAATCCTTTAAGTGCACTGCATATGGTTGTAAATTATTGCTTTGTATTTATTTCATGTTTTTATAGTAGGCTTTATAATGTTGTAGCTACTTATGCTGACATTCTGAGGAAATGTTATTAATTAGTATATTATGTAATTACTTAATTTAGTATGGTGTATAAAAAGGCTTCTATATTTATGGGTAATTTTTTCTGAAAGTCCAGTTACTAGAGGACGAAAGAGCTTAACCTCTACTGTCATTGCTTTATGAGTTTTTTTAAGTAATAAATTTATGTTTTGAGTAGCACTCAACTCTGAAGTCTTTTCCCACCAGTGTGACTGTTCTTGGTTTCTGGATCGATTTTCTTGCTTACATATATATATATATATATATATACATATATATATATATATATATATATATATATATACACACACACACACACACACACACACACACACACACACACACACACACACACACAGGCAGACTCGGTCAGACGTGCATTTAAACACAGGAAAAGTACTTCTGATGTTGGTTTCTTAATATTTTTAATGCAAGGACAGCAAATGTATGATAAAGTAAATTCAGCTGTACAGTATGGTTGCCACTGATGGTCACATTTCCTTTGTGGATTAGAAAATGCTCATGCGCTCTACCACTGTAAGGACTGACTCAGTCAGTAGGAGCCTCTTGCCATATGCATCCCCCTTTGAAAGCATGTCACAAAAAAACAAAATACCTCTTTTATGAACACTATCAGTGCACCTAGTTGATAGGGTTGCCACCTGTCTCTCTCTCTCTGCACTTTTGTCCTGCGTGTGTGCGCACACGTGGAGGGGTGGCTTGAAAATTGTAAATGTGCTGAGAGTTTACAAGAAAAAAATATTTTCTGGCTTTTCTCTAAATATCACAGAAATGTCTGACACTAAATTTAAGTTATATGAACATATAAACTATTATAAATAACCAACATTTAAAGCTTAGCATTTCAATACTGTGATGCTGATTATGTAAATTTGTCAGAAGAGGTGACAACTACCTTTAAAACCCTGACTGATCTAACTGCTTTGTTTTGCTATGAAAGGGTAGTGTTAAGTTCACCTCTTCTCTTCAATAAAAACAGTGGAAAACAGTTCCACAGCTTTCAGTCTTTTCTATAGCAGCTGCTGAGCACCTGACATTTGCCGGATAAATTGCCCAGCTAAGATTAACAGCAGTATCTGGCAGGGTAAACTATAGATTTATCTGTGTGTTTGGTATATAATGCAGTCAGAAACAGATTCCACTGCAAAGTATATGAGAAGTTAAGCTTAAAAAAAGGTAAGTGGACTTCTCATTCCTTTGATTCCAAGGCAAGGAAATGAAAGTTTTAAAAAGTGCAAGTAGGTTTCTGGGATATACACAAAACCTGAAGCATATTGTAGGAAGAAAAGAAACCTAAGGACAGAGTTAAACTGTAGGAGAGCGCAGAGTTTTCCTTAAAAAGTAGACACTGTTTTGTAGGGTTGTTCTTTCTGAATTTGCAAATTGGAGGGTGCAGTAATTGCTTAACTGACTTTAAGGGAGAGATAGTGGATATGAATTATTAAGAAAATAGAAATTACTTTATAAGGGATAACTAGTTAGTAGATTGTAGAAATGAGACATATAGGAAAGTAGTAAAGTACAGTTGTGCACACTTACCATAAATGTAAATGTTCGAGTGTATTCACTGTTGCAGTCATTACATTTGGGTAATCTGCTTGCAGGTTGCCATCAGTCGGCCTGATTAACAAAGTCTCAGGTACTGCATTGGTTGATGTCCCTTCTTCCATGATGTCAGGTTGTCAGGGGTAGAAAACATGCAGCCGATATCATTACATCAGTTTTTCTTGCCCCAAATGTCAGGTGCCCCCCTAATGGGAAGCAATTAAACATAAAACACAAAGGTATACCTCCAATAAAAAAGCAAATACACCAAAAAGGCTTTTAAGCATAGTAAAGGAAAGTAGAGGTATAGCCAAAAAGTAGTTAGGTGGCAGGAGGGAGGGTAACCAGGACTGCAACAGTGAATACACTCTAACATCTACATTTATGGCAAGTGTACACAACTGTACTATGTTCTTAAGTGTTTCACTGTTGCAGTCATTACATTTGGGTAGATTCCCAAAGCTATGGTTGGGAGGAGGAGTTTAAATAGCATTAGGGCCAGCTATAAGGTCCTGCAAGACTGCAGTGGCAAAGCCAGCTCTGGATTTAGAGAAAATTGGCAAATGATAATGCTTGGTGAAAGTATGTACAGAACTCCAGGTAGCAGCTTCTAGGATGTCCCTGGTAGGAACACCTCTGAAAAAGGCTGTAGAAGTAGATGCAGCCCTGGTGGAGTGAGGTCTGATCCCCTGGGGGATAGGTTTTCCATGGTGCTTACAGCAGAAATGAATGCAATGGCTTATCCATTTAGAAATGGTTTGTTTTGAAATAGCTTTCCCCTCCGCTCCTGCAGCAAATGCTACCAGCAGTTCAGATTTTATTTGAGTTTTAGTCCTGTCCAAGTAGAATCTAAGTTGTCTGTGCACATCCAAGAAATGCAGTATCCGTTCCCCTTTGTTTTGTGGATTAGGAAAGAAGGTTGGCAAATGAATGGACTGATTAAGAGCCACACTGGATACCACCTTGGGCATGAAGGATGGATTGGTTCTGAGTGACACCCTGTCCGCATGAAAGATGATGAAAGGCTCCACTGCCATACGGGCCTGTAATTCAGATACCCTTCTAGCTGAAGTGATTGCTAAAAGGAAAGCTGTTTTCCAAGAAAGAAATTTTAAGTCTGCAGTTGCAGCTGGCTCGAAAGGAGGTAGAGTGAGTTTCTCCACTACAAAATTAAGGTCCCAGGCTGGGGTTGGAGGTCTCAAATTTCTGGCCCCTCTGAGGAACTGCCTGAGCAGTGGATGAGAGAAGAGGGGTTGTTCTGTGTTATAATGAGCAAAAATGGCTGAGGGGTGGATTTTAATGGAGGAAGAAGACAGGCCCTTGTGAAGCATCTCAGTTAAGTATTGTAAAATCTGAGGTAAATTGGGCGCTGCTGTGCTCATCCCTTGAGATTGGTTCCAGGCACAGAATCTTTTCCATTTTTCAGCATAAAATTTTCTAGTACTAGGCCTCCTTGCCTCTAAGATGACATCCATCACAGGTTTGCTGAGGGATGACAAGGGCGAGTTTAAGTAATTAGCCAGGCTGCAAGTTTCAGTGTTGGAAGCTGAGGGTGAAGAATCTGGTTCTCCTGCTGAGACAGCAGGGAAGGAGTCTGAGGCAGGTGCCATGGAGATAACAGTGACACACTGCGCAGAAGGGGGTACCAGTGTTGGCGCGGCCAGTCTGGAGCAATCAAAATCATCCTCGGTTTGTCCTGTTTGACTTTTAGTAGTACTTTGGAGAGCAGGGGCAGTGGGGAAAAGGCATAGACTGATAGGTTTTTCCAGCTGAAGGACAGAGCATCCACTTTCCAGGCTTGTTTGTAGGGAGTCCTTGTGCAAAATTTGTCCAATTGGTAGATCTGAGGGGAGGCAAACAGGTCTATATCTGGACTCCCTCATTCGCTTGTCAACATGCTGAAAATCCTTGGTTCCAGTTTCCACTCGTGTGGGTCCATGAGATTTCTGCTTAGTCTGTCTGCCAGTGCATTTAATTTTACTGGCAGGAATTGAGCTTGAAGGTGCACTTGGTAGCATAAGGCTGTGTTCCACAATGCCATAGCTAGTCTGCAGGGGGGAGTAAGAATGTGTACCCCCCTGCTTATGTATCACATAACCGTGGTGTTGTCCACCTCTACCATTAGTTGTTCTGGAAGAATGTAGTCCTTGAAGGTTGTCAGAGCATTCTATACAGCTAACATTTCTTTTTGATTGATATGCAGGTGCATTTGACTTGGGTTCCATTTGCCCTGAATGCACTTCCCTGCCAGGTGAGCCCCCCATGCATAGTATGATGCATTTGTTGTTAGGGTTTGGGTGGCAGGGGGTGGTGTGAAAGTTAGTCCCTTGTTTTGGTGGCAGGCTTCTGCCCACCAAAGGAACTCTAGACGTAGGCAAGATATGATAGGAATCATTGTTTCTAGGTTGTGAGAATGTCGACTCCATAGGCTTTTTAGATACCACTGTAGTTTCCTCATATGCAGTCTTGCATATGGAATTAGAAGAATGCAGGAGGCCATGAACCCCAAGGCTTGCAGTATTTGTCTTGCAGATAGCAGGGTTTTTGTGGCCACTTGTTTGAAGTGGGTTGTCAAATGAATTTGCTTTTCTGACATGAGGTAAGTCATCTGGGAAGTTGTATTCAAGCTTGCTCCCAGGAATGTAATTTGTTGACAGGGTACCAGTTGTGATTTCTTTTTGTTTATGGTGTACCTCAGACAAGTTAGAACCCTTTTTACAAAGGCCAGATGATTTAAAAGTATGTCCTGGCTTTCTGCCTGAATTAGACAATTATCCAGGTATAGGTATATTTGAATACTTAATCAAAAAAAAAAGGCAGCAGCGAGGCCACAGTATACACCGTTTTTATTACAAATAGAGTGAGTGCTTTCGTTAGTGTAAATCCACCAACTTCATCAGACAAATAAAACCACGTTCTGTTACAACTTAAATACTTTCAAACAGCCACACCAATTAAGCAATTAAAAACATTTTTATTTTAAATTAAAGCAATACTCCCAACAATGTTTCACCATTAAAACTAGAATGGAAGTACAATTTACATTATCTGTACTATAAACTATGTTATAATTAAAAGTGTGTTCTTTGAACTACATAGGCATCGCAAAACCATTTATCTCAAATAAAAAAGTTAGAAATAAAACACAAAAAAAATCAACAGTAAGAACTAGCCAAAGTCTTTGAAACATCCTTGTATACATACATATATATTTATATTCTTCATCAAGCAATTATAATACCTATTATCAACAAGCCCAAATATTTCACACTAATCCACAGTGCATTTGTTTAAATTAGAAACCCAAATAGAAACTTGTATGAATTACTTAAGCCCAAAACCAGTGAATGGACAAAATTCGAACATATATAATGGACCTAATGATAATAAAAAAATGTATATTATTATTAATGATAATAATAGTAAGCTATAATAACCATATATGGAGTAGCTTTATCTTTTAAGGGCCTTAAGTTTAAGAAGGCATCTAATAAAAATGCAATCGTTAAGCCCTGGGGTCACATGGGCCGATGTGCGTACTTGTCATTTCAGTTCACATTCCTCCAGTCTAAGTTCCCAAAGCCCACCCCTAATATTGTGTTCTACCTGTTGTAGGACAACAAATTGAAATTTGTGGTTGGGGTGTTCTATAATGTATCTTGCCAAAACATTGGTAGTATTGTTCTTACCAATACAATAAGTGTGTTCATATACCTTTTGTTTGATTTTTCTCTCCGTTTTCCCAATATAGTATGCATCACAGGAGACACAAGTAGCTGCATAAACCACTCCTTGGGACTCGCAATTAAACTTGCCCCTTATATGGTACTCTTTCTCCCTCAGTTTGACCTTATTTGTGGTTCTAATAAAGCTACATTGCGGGCATCTGCCACATTTCAACATACCCATACCTCTTTTATTTACCTTACTTATCTCCACTAAGGATTCCAAATTAGGGCCCCTTTGGAAAGTCATAAGAAGTAGTTTTCCCAGTTTGATGAGACTAGTATCTTCACTAATAAAGGACCAGTTTTTATTAAGGATATCCCTAATGTGTGTGGCATCCAAAGAAAATGTTGTAATGAACCTATTGGTTACACTGTCATTAGCACGATCCCTTGTCACTATGTTGCTAACTGTCCATCCCGTATGCTCTTGTTCATAGCCTTTACAAACAATCGGGCGAAAGTGACCTAAAGTTCTCTTCCCATCAACTTCCTCAAAAATGGTACTGAGGAACCCAATGGGTAACCTCTTTTTAAAAACAAAGATTTTAGAAGTGTACATTCATCTGTAAATTCACCATAACAAGAGGTCATTCTAGCAGCCCTAACCGCTTGCCCTTTCACGATTGCCTTTTTCTGATGTAATGGGTGGCTGCTAGTAAAATGTAAAAAGGCATTAGAATAAGTAGGCTTGCGGTAGATAGTTGTTATATATCTTTGGTTCAAACTATCCTTACTTAGGAGCACATCCAAATAATTAATGTCCTTGTGTCCTATCTGATATGTGAAATCCAGGAATGAAGTAAAAGTTTTGATGTTGTAAATGAAGGTTTCAATACGTTGCACTTCCCCTTTCCAGATAAAACACATCATCTTGGTACCTTGTGTACCAGGCAAAATTTTTTGTATAATGCATCATTAAACAAAAAATTCCTCTCCCAAAATGCCATTACACAACTGGCAAAACTACTACCACATGGCGACCCCACAGCAATCCCTGTCTTTTGTAGATATTGTTCCATTAAACCACAGGAAGCTGTTAGTACTAGCTCCAACAAAATTTCAATAATTCTGATGTCACTACTTGCCATCCCTTTTAAATGTAGGAAATCTCTAACCCATTCAATATCTAGTACCTGTGGAATAACTGTATACAGATCTTTTATATCCACTGTAATAAAGGTAAAATCATCTTTGTATTCTAAATTACTGATACAGTGAAGAAAACTCCAGGAATCATGGCATATTTGTGATTCAGACTTGATGAAAGGCTTTAATTTGTAGTCAATAAATTTAGCACACGCATACGTAACTGATCCACTGATCCTCTCCCATCGACTATAGGTCTAAAAGGAGGGTTATGAGTATTTTTATGCAGTTTGGGAGACACAAATAACGTAGGTAAGATGGGGGCTGGCATGATTAAATACTGCAAGGTGTCTATGTCAATACTACCTTCGAGGAATAAGTCATTAAGTACATTATTCACCCTCTTGTATGCAGTATTAAGCTCATTAAGACTAACCACTTCGTATACATCAGATGCCACATGAGCTTGCATTCTATCTAAATAATCAAACTGGTCCCCGAAGACCAAACCTCCACCCTTATCAGGTTTCATGACTTGAATGTTACAGGAGTTCGATAAGTCAATGTATTCCAATTCACTCTTGGAACAATTCATTTTTAGAGCAGATCTTTGGACCTCCTTGGCAAGTAAAGCTCTAATGTCCATTTCGCTGTCCTTTTCAAAAATTGCTAAAGATGCCTGCATAGGTGAATTAAATAAACTAGGCACTCTCAATGTGCCTATAAGTGCAGGGTTGTTAACAATGAGTGCAGTGAAATTAAGCTTATGCACAAACATTTTCAGGTCCAAAATGGTTTTAACCAGATCAGCCCTTCTGTCAGGCACAAATGTCAGTCCCTTTGCAAATACACTGACAATCTCTTCATTAACATTTAAAGTACTGAAATTATATATCTTGAAGTCCCCCTCAGTATTGACTAAAATAGTTGGTAAACTGTGGTTTACAAAAATAAAATCCACTGCTGGCACAATAAAGGTTGTCCTCCAACACCACAATACTGAAGAAATCTGGTTGCTTTATGTGGAAATAAAGAGCTTTGGTTTTATTTTGAAGAGTTCACCTTTCTTCAGTATTGTGGTGTTGGAGGACAACCTTTATTTTGCCAACAGTGGATTTTATTTTTGTGGTTTGGTGCTACGTGTTCGTGTGGCTTGTGGTTTCTAGTTGAAACTCTGGTTTACCTCCTTCTCCGGTTCTGGTGCTTCCTGCATGAACCCTGGGACCGGTTGTAATTGTTTTGATTGTGCCTCTGCTGGTTCACTCAGTTGTCGTGAAAATCCTGTTGATTGATGGATATATTTGAATACTTCTTTCCCTGCAAAATGCAATAACTGGAGCTAGGCACTTTGTGAATACCCTGGGCGCAGTAGATAAGCCAAAGGGCAGTGCAGAGAACTGACAGTGCATGTAGCCTGCTTTGAAGTGCAGGTATCTTCTGCAAGATTCCCTGATTGGGATGTGCAGATATGCTTCTTTTAAATGTAGTGTTGCCAACCAGGAGTTTTTGCCTAGCATGGGAAGTAATTGAAGAGTCAGCATCTTGAATTTTGGAATCTCCAGAAAGGTGTTTAGAGTAGACAGGTCCAAGATAGGACACCATGATTTGTCTATTCTGGGTACCAGGAAAAGTCTCTAGTAGAAACCTTGTCCCTTTTCTTCTTCTGGTACCAGTTGAATAGCCCCCATGCTTGAGAAAGAAAGTACTTGTTTTTGAGCCTCTGCCCACTGATTTGGGGGTAGGTCCGGCCACCCATTTGGCATTGGCAATGTGTGGAGGTGAAATCTGTATCCCTGGGACACTATATTTAAAAAACATTTGTCCTGGGTAAGGATTTCCCAGGTCTTTGCATGAAAAGCAATCTTTCCCCCCACAGGGGCAGTCAGAAGATAAGTGCTTGGAGATTTTAAAAGGAAGTCATTCCACAGGGGGAGTCTTGTTATTCCCAGACTTGGAAGTGGAGGCCCCCCCACTAATTAGTTCCATGAGTCCCCTGGGACTGAAACCTGGGTTTTTTTTCTGTGTCTGGGTTTGGCTTGAGAAGACCTGGAAGGGGGTGGAAAGGACCAAGTCTTAGAGGGCCAGTGCCTACTAAATCTAGGAGGCTGAACTTGTAAAAAAATCTTTAACAGTTTGCATAGATTTAGCTTTATCTTCCATCTTTTTAAGAACTTCTTCAGCCTTGTTGCCAAACAGGTGGTCCTGATTTAAAAGAGCATCCAACAATTTAGCTTTAACATGATCAGGCAAAGATTGCTCCTTAAGCCAAGCATGCCTTCCAAGCACAGACCCAGAAACAGCAGCCCTGCAAGAGGCCTCTAAAGAATCAAAACCACATTGCAAAATATGTTTTCCAACTTGTTCAGCAGAATGCATTAAATCCTGTAAGTCTATTTTCCACACAGTCAGGAATCAACATAATTTTCTGTTTAAGCAGTCCAATAACATGTTGCTGATATTTTAACATATGAAATTGGCAGTTTAAAGCTCTAATGGCCAAGGTTGCTGAAGTGCAAACCTTTTTACCCCATCTATCCAGTGCCTTGGAGTCTCTATCAGAAGGGGTAGGATTTTTAGCAGTAGAAACTTTAATGCCCTTGGGCCCCTGTGAAATAGTCTCTGGATCTGCAATAGGATTTTTGAAAAGGAACTTGTGGGACTCAGGGACACTGTAGTATCTGTCAGGTTTAGTGGGAGCAAGAGGCAGGGAATCAGGGGCCAAACTGGATTCCGAGAAAGCATCAACAATGTCTAGTACAGGAGGAATAGCCAAAGGCATATGCTGAGGTAGGAGAAGGAAATCCTTAAACCTCTTTTTTGAATCAGAAAATTCCTGGCTTTCCCAGTGAAAATGCTCTCAGAGTATGTAAGGTTTCCCCAAAAGAAAAATCCTCAGGAGGGGAAGCAGAGGGAATAGAGTCCTCTGCATCAGAATACTCATAAGTAGGTAAGGACAAATCCAGGTCATCAGAAGAGTCAGAAAAAAACAGAATCCTGATGAGAAGCTTCATAGTCAAGCTCAGCCCTAGACCTCTTAGAGGGGGGGGGGTGGCTACCCCTGATTAGAGTTATTAGATCTTCAGCCATTTGTATCATTTGTTTTTTTAGGCATAGAGGCCTGAGCATGTGACCTGGGCATAGTTTTTTTAGACATGGATAGAGATTTAGGCCTTAGTAATGAAGGAGGTGTTGATTTAATATGCAAGTCCATAGGCCTGAATACATCCTCAGAAGCCAGTGCCTGCACAGCAGCTCTGGACCTGTCCAAGGTAGAGACATCCACGGGTTCCATAGTTGAAGTATCTCGCGGCATACCGGACTCCGAATGGGTCTCAATAGAGGCCTGCAAATCAGAAGTAGCTGGTATCAGGGGCTGCGAAAGTGCCTCAATGAGTACCGGCAAACTGGCGACTGGCTTAGGAGAAGCGGTGGCAATTTTGGACCTCGGCGGCCTGTCTCTATCTTTGCATTTTTTCAGAATCTCGGTAGTCTGATAGCTAACCGATTACATTTCTGGATAAATAAACCAAGAACCGAAATATTTAGAGGCAAAAATATACAGATGACGGATAGTGCGCTGATTAAATAAAGCACAAAACCGACAAAGGTACATCGTGGTCAGGGCCTAGGCAAGGAATACAGTATGAATGAAAACCCTTATGAAAGATTTGCTTTCCACAAGTAATGCAATTATTAACTTTTACTGACATCAGTAAGGAGCAAGAAAAAGTTTCCCCAATGGGGTAGTTAGCTTTTAGTTGAAGACTTCGGTTCTGAAACTCGAAAACGAAAATCTCAGGAGTCGGCCGACTGGCACTTGCGAACTGCTTCTGCTTCGGGCACTGCACGGTAAGAAAGACTGATGTAATGATGTCTGCTGCATGTTTTATACCCCTGACGACCTGACGCCATGGAAGAAGGGACAGCAACTGACGCAGAACCCAAGACTTTGTTAATCAGGCCGACTGAGGGCAACCTGCAAGCAGATTACCCAAATGTAATGACTGCAACAGTGAAACTTCTTCAGACAATGAAAGAATCAAATTACAAACATTAAAACAATGATGTCATCAATTAAAAAATACAACCCACCTCACTTTAAAGAAACAGTCATTGAAACTAATAAAAATGTGCATATTTACATTAGCACAGAAAAACCAATCAAGAAAGTAAAAATAAGAGATATTACTCATCATGAATTAGATATGACTGATGAGAAGAGGTGAAATTTCTCATCTTAATAAGGCTTTGAGCTTTAAAATGCTTTTAATTAATTGTACTGAAGAAGTTTACAATATTCAAGTAAACGAAAGCGCTAACTTTAAAGTGTCTTGGTTCCAGCGTGTTTGTTCTCCATTTTTTGTTTATTTTAGTATATACATTTCTTTGTTCATTTGTTTTTCATACTCATGGTTCTTTGCTTTGTCATCCCAGGCAGGTTATAGGGACCGGTTTTCCATGTACGGCCCTGTATATAAATGCAATTGCCATCAGTAACAAGCCTAGGGTAATGGCTAATTTGTAGCATGATGCTGACCAGGTGTTTGAAATGAAGGCAAGGCTGGAATAGAACTTTGGGTCTCACTTGGTGGCAGCTGTACCCCCAGTGTTTCATTTAGTGCTCTAGATGAGACAGCAAAGCTTAAAGTGCCCAGGTTGTCAAAGTAATACCATCTCTTTAAAGTATGTCTTTCAAATAGGAACATTCTATTGATTCCTGAACAACCATCCACCTAGTTGTGTAAAAACATTCCTATGGGGGTTTACTGACTTTTGCATTCACTCTAGGCTGCATCATGTAAACTTTTAAGTCTTGTGTAATTACATTTGGGCCAAGGAAGATTTAGCAGCTCTAATGAAAAACATTGTATTATGAAAGAAGGCTGGTTTGTCCAGGTTGTTACCTCTGCAACATATCATCTTGCCCCTGCTTTTGAAATGATACCACTTATTGAATGTGGTGACCAGCGACCTTGTCAAATAACATCTTAGTCCGTTTTTGCACTGGTATTTCTTTTTACTCATTTTGGTCTTCATCTAATGGTGTCATAATCTGAACAATATTTAGCCACCATTGTTTCACTGGGGAGCTCACTCACACCATTTGGAAAAAAAGACCAACTGCTTTGGACTCAGTTGACTATAACAAGTATGACTTCTACTCTGGACTGAATGAATCCATCTAACTTCTCTTCTTCCTCTTGGGTATATGAAGCATGGACCAAGAGATGTACAGGGAATGGAACACTGTTAAGAGGTACATTGGTCCTTAGAATGACAGGCATGAAATGAGGAGCTAATGCTCTAAGACTTTATGTAAAATAGCAACTCTTCTGTCCACGGTAATATGAGCAGTGGATGCAGCCTTCCACGTTATGGGTGATGAACAGCCCGTGCAGCTCAGTCTGCCTCAATACCCCAACAGTCTTTACAGCAGAACAATAAAAACAGATTTATCATTAACAAGACTGCAACCATTAGAGCAGTGTTCATACTCTCCAGACATCACTGGCTCTGATTCAATCAAGGCTTAAAATCTGTTCATGGATAGAGATTCAAGTTCTCAATTATAAAGAGCTCTTATTCTCATGCCTGTGATCACCAGTATGCACTCAGTTACAGCCTGCATGGATATTCTACGTTCAGTTATTTGCTGGAATCCAGATACCCTTTTGCAGTTGTTTGTTTCTCCTATCTCTTCTGAAGTGGTGATCTCAGTCCTCAAAAATATTTTAGACCCCTAAACATTTTTCCATCATGACATTTTTATTAAAATTATACAAAAATTGACATGCTCAACTAGGATAATGAACAGTACATGCATCAAACCATGGATTTTGTAATCTGACTTCCACACTCAACAGTGAGCCCTCTCTTGTTGCAATCTATTTATAGCTGCAGACCAACACTTTTATGCTGTGCAATACTGCTTAAACTCTTGGCAGCATCTGACACGGGATCACAGAATCTTCATTGAATATTTACACATTATTATGGTTTCAAGAAGAATTGTTGAGTATTTTTGACCGTAGTGGTTTTGAAGTCAAGAAAGCCCTGATTAAAGAAAATGAAAGGATTTGGGGGCAAGTATATCAGGAGGGGTCTACTTCTAAACACCGACACGCCGATTCCCCGACACAAAACTCACCGACGCCAAATAACCGACAACACACAAACCCGACACAAACCCGACAACGCAAAACACCGAACACCAAATCACCGACACACGGAACGTAAACACGCGACACTACATACCATACACACTAGCCCTGACCCAAACCCTAACCCTAAGGTCCGACACTATCGCACACTTCACCTACCTGCACCCTAACCCTAACTCACTTACACACCCCTAGCCCAAGCTCCGACACTAACGTACACATCACCTACCTGCACCCTAACCCTAACTCACTTACCTGACCACTCCTACCTCCGTCACTGTCGCACACTTACCGGGTCGCGATCGCAGATTACCCTTGTCGGTCTTTCCACTGTCGGCGAATCACCCTGTCGGTATACGTACCTGTCGGTCATCTGGCGTCGGTGATTTCCGCGTCGGGGAATCGGCGTTTCGGTCTTTTGAATGGGACCCATCAGGAGATAGAATACATTATGAAGTAGTGACTAATGATCTTATGTTTTCTGTTGAAAATGAGGAGAAAATATTTTAATATTAGGCAACGGGTGGAAGAAGAATGTCATGTTATTTTTAAAAGGAAGTGTTGCAAAATAGATAGGGATTTGAGGGATTACAGACAGAAAAAAGAATACCCATACCCCAAGAATGACAAATTTGGTCGAAAAAATAATTTTTTTGATAAATCTGGACCACAACACAGTACTTATTCCTCTTCTTTTTGGAAGAGTGCTAGAGAATGATATTTATGACTATTTTGAGTCCAATCAGAAAGTGAAACACAGGAATAATCTTAACTATTATCAAAGGAAAGCTTTAATGGATCTTAGGGATGATGAAACAGTGATTGTCAGACCGGCCGATAAAGGTGGGCCTATAGTTTTGATGGATGTGTCTGACTACAATGAGAATATGCTTCAACTTTTGAGTGATAGGAATTTTTATCTCAAAGTAGATATGACACTAGTGAAGGAGAAGGTTTTTCAAACCTACTATATGCTTGATGATCTTATCATGTCTGCTAGTATTACCAAAGAATTGTATGAATATTTGAAAGTTTTAAACCCTCTTATTCCAATCATACAGGGGCTACCCAAGATTCATAAATCTTTGGTAAAGCCCCCGATGAGACCCATTGTAGCAGGCCAAGGTTGGGTCACTGAGCCTCTATCCATCTACACTGAGTTTTTCTTAAGACCGTTAGTCGATAAGAATATTAATATCTTGAGAGACAGTAAACAATTTTAAATAGATTTATATACTTATACTAGTCAATTACAGGACGGAACACAATATCTGTTAGTCACACTAGACGTTGTCAGCCTGTTTACTGTTATTCCCAATGATGTGGGGATTAGTTTTATTCACGATTATTTATGTAATCACTCTGATTTCTCGATTGAGAAAGTAGATTTGATCACACTATTCTTGGAAACCATTTTGGTTACCAATGTTTTTGTTTTTGGAGATTAGATTTTTCTACAGAGGGATGGCGTGGCTATGGGCACATCCTGTGCCAATAGCTACGCCAACCTTGTAATGGCAGCATGGGAGGACAAATTTTTGTTTAAACTAGACCTGTTTAAGCAGTTTGTAGGCATGTATCGGAGATTTGTGGATGATCTTTTCCTTGTTTGGCTAGGTGATGTGGATACACACTTAAAATTTGTTGAAAGTTTAGATGAATCGACTGATTTTCTGAAATTCACTCTAAAATACTCAGAGTATGAGATTTCTTATTTAGACATTAATGTATTCAGGCTTAGCAATGGATTACTTAATACTTCAGTCCACAGGAAATCATGCTATAGGAATACATTACTCCATAGGAATAGCATGCACCCACAGTATGTTTTCACTAACGTTATGAAAGGTCAGTTTATGAGGGCATCAAGGCTGAACCCATCGGATGAGGGATATAAGAGTGAGATAGATGGTCTGAGAACCAAGTTCATGGAGAGAGGGTACAATGCAGAGAGGGTTGATCAAACACTCATTGAAGTTGATGGTTTAAGAGCCACGAGAGCGAGACCCTACTTTTCTGAGGCTGCTAGTTTTGCTGAAAACAGAATTTTGCCTACTATAATGCATGTTAAGGCTCCCATGTTTTTTACTAAAGAAGCTGTAGATATAAAATGCCTTATGGCTAAACATTGGGACATTCTATTATCAGATAATGAGATAAGCAAAGTTGTAGGCCCCTAACCAAATATGTTGTTTAAGAACAAACTCAACCTTAGGAGGTTGTTATGTAAACCGAAGAATAGCCACCATAGGAGAAGGGTTAATTTATCTGGCAATAATACTATACCATGTGGTAAATGTACTCAGTGTGTGTACATCAACGAGGATACAACATTTGTGCATCCTACTACCAAGCGTACATTTTACTTCAACACCTCCACTAGTTGTTGCAGCAAGAATGTAGTTTATTTGGCCAGATGCGTAATATGTCCCGCATTTTATGTTGGGAAGACCAACCGAACTTTAAAGGAATGAATTAGGGAACATGCTTATCATATTAGGATAGGTTCAGATTTTAACGCTCTGGCCAAACACCACAAAGAATCAGGTTCCAATCACACCTTTAAGTTTAGTATTGTACAAACCTTGGATTGTGACCTTAGGGGTGGTGACCTGGTTAATCGGACACTAGAATGTGAAACAAGATGGATTATCAGGTGGAGGGCTGATGTACCACCAGGGCTGAATGATAAGATACATATCAAACCATTTCTGAAGAGTAGGAGACCTTTTAGACCCAAATAATATACATTCTTGGAGTCCCCCGGTCATTTGTGACAGTATTTAGCTGTGTCTATTATAGTTTTTTATAAAGCATTCTATAAGATATATTTTATGATCAGTTTATTAATAATCTATTTTCTAGTGTCTTCTGGTCATTTGTGAAATATTTAGATGTATTTATAAAGTATTTTATATTATATATATTTTATTATCTATATTTTATTATTTATTCTTCTGTAGTCATGTACTATTTGCGTGTATATAGGTCTTTCACATATATTTTTTATATATTTAAAATATAATATGCTGTTTTGTAGAAAGCTTAGATATTTTTGTTTCACCTGATTTAGTGCTTTAAGAACACATACCTTGATCATTAGTATTTTAACCAATGATGTTTCGTGGAGGGATATTTAAGGTACAAGAAATTGTTTGTGCTCTGTAAAAGTCTGATGAAGCCTACGGGTGAAAGTGCTTACTTGTGTTGATCAATAAAAGTCTCTTTTTTACGAAGTTGGATTTGATTTCGGATTATTAGAACAACTCTATTGCATTACCTGTTATCGTGGAATTGGTGCCATTAGGGATCAGCGTTTTGTGTATGGTGACTTATTTCATTTATTTTGTCTTTACGCCGATTCCGAGCTCTGTTGACATCCAGGTGTCAAAACATACCTACAGAGTGGCTTCTAGTAAAAAGACTCCATTTTATACCTTTTGTAGTGTACAGTAATGCAAGGCTCATTTCTATGTCCATTATTGTTGAACATATCTATGCTACTGATCAGCTTCAAAGGGAAAGGTTCCTCTTATTTCTATGTTGATGTGCAAGTTCACATATCCTTTCTTCAGGAATGCATGGAAAGTGACGAGTTCATAGTTCATATCTTGCAGAAAATTCTCCTCTGGCTTTCCGCAAAATTAAAGCTTTGGCTGAACATACTGCTCTGACAGATTACACCTCTTTGCCACTGTGACCATTTACCTATGGTGGCAGTAAGCTTGAATTTGTGTCTAAAGGTATAATATGATGCAGTCCTCAATGACTGTCTGACATTTAGGGGAGAAATGACACATAGTTAGCCCTTTAACTGCAGATGCAAAGAATACTCAGTGCCATAGCAATATCCTTCTAAGGCCAGTGGTTCATTTATTAAGCTTTATGGAATGTCAGTGAATTTTTGCTTCACTGAAAGCCTGAGGTCTCAAAAAAAAAGTGTAAGCATTTCAATAGATCTTTGGTAACTAATCAATGCAGTTTTGAAAGAACTGAATTAACTTATTACCCATAAAGTATTGAATAAATAAATACATGGATGAAGCATTACCAGTGCTTTATGCAGTGACTGGCTGCATTGTCTTGGTGGAGAAAATGAGGAAGAGAGAACCAGATCATTACTGTTACATGACAACACAGATCATAATTTTGAAACACTTGCTGAATAACGATTATGAATTCATAAAAAATATATACCTGAATTAATAACACAAGTTTGCTGCAACACAAAACCATTTTCTTGCATAACTTTGTTTTCATTTTGCCAGCCAAGCAACCATCAAGCCTCCCCTCAATTAGATATTACCCTGTCTGAAAGGAGCAATCAACTAGACAGATATGAGGGTGCTTTGTACTCATCAGCATCCTGGTAAAGACAGCATTTTCATTTTTAAGATCTAATCCCATCCGTGGGGTGGAATGAGCATGTGTCACAGTAAGGGACACCTATACCCCTCTGCCCATGCATGTGTCTTTCCACATGCGCTGACAGAGATGATTATCACTACACTGGGTGGCTACACCAAACTCTTTCTGGCACTGGCTCTCCATATCATGATAGGCCTCTGCTTTTCAAGCAGAAACCTTGTCACTAAAGCAGCAGTGGAAGCAAAGTTGGAACTCCACTTCCTGCTCCTTAGTTGAGGAATGCAATTTCCTCCACTGCCAGTGCCATTGCCAAAGCCACTAGTTGAACTTGGGCCACCCAGGGTGCAGTCAAGACTTTAGCTCATTAAACCACTAACACAGGCTAAAAAGGCTGCTGTTTTAGTTGAGGCAGGAGAAAGCTATTAAATTTTCTCATGTAAAACAATAAGAAAATAGATATTTAAAAAGGAAATACTCATACACATGCACACACATACAGAGGAAGGTATAACATGTATTTTACCCTCCCACAACTTCATGTATATCCTACAGACACAGGGTGGGGGAAAAGCCGTGCAATTTTTGACAGAAAATTTCATGGTACAGCTATATACTTGTCCTTATGGCTATGACTGCAGAGAGTCTACATAACAATATTCCGAATATCTTGTCTTGAAAATTTCACTGCAAAATAAACAGTTCAAAAGATAAAACCCTATATGTGCAGCCATTGCTATAGGTCAAAATGCTCAGCACTGAGGTTACAAAGCCTGTGCTTTCATTTGAGGAAGTCAGTCAGAATTAAATACTTAATACCACATAATTATCTCTGTGGTCATTCTTACCTTGGTGTATTTTTACATTGGCTTTTGCAATGCCTTCTGCCATGGGTTGCCTGACAACAGATCACCAAGCAACAGTTGGTTCAAAACTCAGCAACAAACCTATTTACCAGTTTTCTTTCATTGCATTACCTGGATGATTTAAAAGGTCTCCAGCTCTCATCACACAAGCTTGGTCAGCATGAGACTGCTAGAAGTTCTAGGCTTCAACTTGAAACATCACACATTTAGCCATCTATGTACCAAATACTACAATTTTAGAACATATTACAGGAGAGGTCCTTTAATGTCCTTCATTTTTATCAATATTTTAGTGAAACACAGTGAATTTATTTTTATTATTGTTATAAATATATTATTTTACATGCTGTTTTATGTTGCATTACTTTGCATTTTAAATTGCTTACAGAGTATAAGCACAAAGTGGTACAAGGATTGAAAAGATCTCATAGGGTTCCTCAAAAGTGAACAGGACAGCTTCCTCAACAACAGGTCTACGTGCCAAGTTCTGTGTGGTTTAAATATAAAGAACCTCCCCCTTCAATTGTGTGTCCAAGATGAATGTTTTGCACTTCACCTGAAGGGAGGATACACAGTTAAGTCTGTGAAGGCCATGCCTAAAGTGTCAGCATAGTTAAAACTGCAGACAAACTACATGAAAACCCACTCTGGAAGTCACCAGAGTTTTAAAAACACCTCCACTGAGCCGAGATTCAGGAAAGATGGCAAATTCTCCAATATCTGATCCACCAGTAGGACTGGAATCTAAACAAGTGAGATGAACCCTTAGAGACACTAAGCCTCAGTTGTAGCAGAGGAGTAAATTCTCTTAGCAATCCTGTCCAGGGATTTAGACTCCTTGGTTAGACGGCAAGCTAGCAAAACTGAGTGATATTCTGGTTCTGTACTGGTTCATATAGATCATGTAGGAGTCAGCCCTAGGATGCCTGTTAAGGTACTTGGTTGAGGACTTGCAAACAATGTCTATTTTTTGGAAGTTGCAGACGCAAAATTCAAATGCTTCCAAGTCCAACACATATGTCATGTTTAACGGCTGGCACATGAAAGGATAACCAAGGCTTTTTCTCTTTCCCCAGATACTCATTAAAATAGTTCTGAGAAAAAGTAATAAGAACCATAGACTAATCTATACAGCCTTCAAAAGCCGAAGGGTCTTCCCAAAGGAAGGGTCATCAAGGGGGAGCGCCATGGTGTGAGTATGTTTATACCCTTACCCATCTCAGTAACACTAGTCTCCAAGCCTCAAAGTATCCACATAGGGAAGGTATCCTTCATCCTCCACCAGTTCCAAGAAATGAAAGCCAGTACATACTCATGTAGGAATGGGCCCAAGAAAAACATCATGCCACTGGGATCCAGAACTTGGAAGCACACCTGCCAATAGTTGCAGAGGGACTTGACAGTCTTTCACTTGGTCTAGTGCTAGTATCAGGTCATGTTCCCCAAGGAGGTATTCTTGTACCCTCTTTAAAATAACACTAGATTTCAAATGTCTGCCTGAAATTTATCCCATGAACCATGAGTGCCCTGGTTTAAAAAAAATTGACTCTCCCCTACACATTATGACTGGCCCATGTTGTGAAGATGCCAAAGTTTGTCTAGGTCTGGTGGGGTGGTTGGTTCACGACTTCAAATAAAGACTGAAGATACCCTTCAAGACAGTAAAGGCAAATTCATCCCTCACCCTTGTTATCACATCCACTTAAGCTTCAGTGTTTTGAGAAGATATGCAGAGAGAGGACAAAGCTGCTGCTGGATTAGTCTCATAGGCACTAACTAGGCTATTGATATCTGATGGCTTTAAGAAGCATAGGCTTAAACTCCCATTATAGCTTTTAGCCCTTATATTTTGTTTATAGGCAAGTACTATGACAGCTGTCTTTGCTGACCATTTTAAGCCTAGCCAATTTTCCTTCAAAGATGCAAATCAAACTCTTTACATTGTCTCTCTGAAGTAACACATTAACCACTATGCCAACCCCAACAGAATATCCCACAGGTGGACAGAAAAAGGAAAAGTTGAGACATTTGTTGCCCTAGCCATGAGGAACTTCGGTGTTGAAGTGGGGTAAATTTGCAGCTTTCCATCCATTCGTCCAAATTAAATTTGATTAGAGTAACAGAAGTACTTCACTTTATGTGAATTGGAAGACTCTTCCACAGAAGAGGTTTTATCTGTGATACATACCTATTCCTACATCATCTTTTTTTTTTTATGTTGCAAAAGTGATTCGGATTCCTTGAGTGGGTGTTCACACTACCATTGGACTTTTGAATGTGTAATATGCCTGACAGGATAAGGTTTGTTGAGGCATTAGACATGAGACGGAGTCTGTAGAAGGGATAAGGTTTTGAGAAGGTCTTAACAGTTTTTGTGATTTAGGCCCTTTATTTTTTTTACTGAGAAGGCATTGTAGTCACGCCAGTTTTAACAAACATTTGGAGAGTTAAATATCAAATCGGGCATTATATTCAATCATCAGTTGAAGAATTACATCCTTGGAGCAGGATACCATACCTTTAGATATAAGCTGTGTGATGAAAAAGTACTTCCTTACAACAGTACATATGTGGTGATCAATGAATAATTCATTACTGACATATTCCTAGATCCCGGACTACAGGACCAACTTTCAGAGATGTGTTGGCAATGTGGTAATTAAAAGGGAAGTCATGCTTGCTGAATGATGACAATTATATTTCTTGCCATTTAGTTTTAGTCCATGGTTTTGACATCAGCTGCTGGTTTGGGAATGCCCCCCCCCGGAGGATTTTGGTGTCATCTGTGGAATTTATGATGGCAATAAGTTTACAGTCATCTACAAACTTGGTCAGCCATAAACCCATAACCCTTAACATTTGCTTTGACTTCTAAAAAGTAAATGTCAGAGGAGTAGCCCATGGTCTGAATCCTGGGACACACTGCTAATGTGTAGTGTAGTGTAGCTGTCCACCTTCCAACACCTTTTTAACTGTATATGTAACTGCCTAGTGCAGTTACTTGAAAACAGTCCTGTAGTTTCTGCAGACTAAGTCAGGTGGAATAGCAGACATCTTAATACTATACAATACCACTGTTAATCTTACAGGTCATGGTTCTAGTTGAAATTCTCTTTCTCAATGCTATTAACTTCTATGCTATTTTACACATGTAAAAGCAGTGGAAGACTTTTATCCACGCTCTTTGGGTCCACAGATTGTTTTATGAACCACTACTCTCACGGCTGGAACCAAATGCACTTGGGCTCACTATGCTCCCTACCCTACCTCCATTTCCAACCCACCCCCATACTCTACATTTAACAACAGTCAACCCTACCTACTGATCAGCCATCTGTCAATTCCATCTCATGTCAACCCCCAGCAAATGACTATTTGCTACACACTATTACATACTCATTTAAACACGCACACTCGACTTAACCAAACTCTCCTGCTTAATTTCACTCGAATTTCTACCATAAGCTTCAAATTAGGATACTTTCCTTCTTCACTCACAAAAAAGCTACATCCTCATCCTCTTATATCACTAGCTTATCGGACGTCCTATCAAATTCCTCTACTACATATCCATCAAAGCAGTCAATACATTTGCACACAGATTAACTAACTGGTAGAACTAAAGTACCAACTCCCTTACCCAACATTTCCTAGAATTTATAAACTCAAATGCTCTGGATCAACTGATCAACACTCACCACAGGTAATAAGATATTGGACCTGGTCATCACCAACATGGGCGATCGGTGTTCCAAATCGGAGGCCAACCCCTCGCTAGTTAGATCTGACCACAAACAAACCACTTTGGATATCCACATTCCGCCCCCACCCCCGGACAAGGAAACCACTGTGAAAAACTTTTCAAAAGCAAACTTCACGTTACTTAAGACCGAGGTGGAAAGTTTTAAAGCCCTCATGCTGAAGGATAACGCTGTCCAAACTGCAAAATCCTTTACTAATGCATTCTACAGGCACCTACAAGAAAGCATGGATCGTGCTATCCCAAGCAAAACCAAGACTCACTCCTCCAAGAAAAGGAAACCAGTCTGGTGGACCCCTGCCATAAACAAGCTATACATAGGAGGAAACTAGTACAGAAAAGAGTAAAATACCAAGAAGGGAAGACATCCCTGATCAGTATCAGCAAGAAACCATGAATCCTCATAAAACTGTCT
The DNA here is from genome assembly GCF_019279795.1 of Protopterus annectens. Classification (NCBI taxonomy): domain Eukaryota; kingdom Metazoa; phylum Chordata; order Ceratodontiformes; family Protopteridae; genus Protopterus; species Protopterus annectens. The sequence continues at coordinate 1,056,437,081 of NC_056747.1, read as the reverse complement.
AAGGTGAGCTTCGAAAGAAAAATTGCCAAGGACTTCAAAGATAACCACAAGACATTTTTTTAGCTATGTCAAGAATCTACATTCTTTAGCTATGTCAAGAATCTAAGTGGCAATGCTCAGATCTGCTCGGAGTTGATGCAGAATGGCACAAAATACACTGAACCAACCGATATTGTCAACATCCTGGCAGACAGGTTCAGTGCAAACTTCACCCCCCTCTCACCCCCAAAAGGGCCCATAACCATACCAGAAGAATGTAGAGCCCCTGAAATCACAGACACTTAGGTTAAAACAGCCCTCTCCAAAGCCAAAAACAGCATCAATGGGACCGGACAGTGTCCCAGGCTGCATCCTACATGAGCTCAAAGATGAACTAACCCCTCACCTAAACACACTGTTCAAACTCAGCCTCTCCACAGGCTATGTACCTGTAGAATGGCACATGGCAATGGCTATTCTGCTCCACAAAGGTGGAGCCACAACAGACTCCAGGAACTATTGTCCTATAAGCCTGACTAGCTTGGTCTGCAAGGCTATGGAGTGCATCATCATGGAACTCATTAACAGAGACATTGGGAACCTCCAAACACTGGACCCTATCCAGTTCGGCTTTAAGGGCAGATCATGCCTTCTAAACCTGGTGGACTTCTTTGAGACAGTTACCAAGGCTATAGACGAGGGAAAGGTGGTACACACAGCATACAGCATATACCTAGACCTCGCAAAGGCCTTCAACACCATTCCCCATTCTGTGGTTTAGACAAGCTCACCAGCCTGAACATAAACTCCTATGCCACAAGATGGGTTGCCAATTGGCTCATGGACAGAACCCACATGGTGAGAGTTGCGGGAGCTAGTTTTGACTCTAAACCGGTTACAAGTGGTGTTCCCCAGGGCTCAGTCCTAGGACCCCTCCTGCTCGGCATATATTTCTCAGAGGTACAGGCAAGCACAGGAGGACTATGGCTGACCATGTTCGCAGACAACTGCAAACTAGGGGCTATAATTGACTCTCCAGCTGACACAGACATTCTCCGAAAGGGTCTCACTGAGACTGATACCTGGTGTCAAAATCATGGCCTCAAGCTAAATGCCAAAGTGCATAGTCATCCCCTTTGGAAAAAACAAAGTACACACAAGCTACCACATAGGTGGTAGCCCCCTAAATATGGAAAATGTAATAAGGGATCTGGGGACCCAAGCAGATAGTAATCTCTCCTTTGATAATCACATTGCCAAAGTGGTTAGAAAATCCATCTATGTGGCCCACCTAATCACAAAAGGGTTTGCATCCAGATCAAGAGAGGTCATTGTGCCCCTCTACTCATCACTTATCAGACCCATCATAGAGTAAAATGCCCAATTTGCAATGTACCTTACAAGACACCTGCAACAGCTGGAAAGACCACAGAAGTACCTCACCAAGAGGATCACTGACCTCAAACAGATGCCCTATGCAGCTCGACTGAAGAATCTCCAGCTGTACTCGGTTGCATACCGCCTACTCAGAGGTGATCTCTGCCTAACATACAAGGCCATGTCCAACCCAGAATTGGACATGCTCCACCTAAAGAAAACCTTATCCCCTCGAGCCACACACTCTAGGGATCTAAACCTCACCACAACAATAAATAGGACGTGCTGGAGGGATAGATTCCTGTCCCAGAGACTTCCCATGCTTTGGAAAAAGATTCCAATCTACACTGGGCAGAGCTCCTCGCTAAAACTCTTCAAGAGAAACCTTGACGAGTGGATGGGAAACAGTTTACCCCAGGGATCACTTCAGTGGCTCTGCTGGACAGATGCACAGGGAACTAATCTAAGGGGGCGGCAAAAGCCAACACATTCTGGCTACACTTATAAATGCCTTCAGGCAAATAGCCTAGTACCTACCTATGAACCTAAATCATAAACAATACTCATTCCTTTTCATTAGCTTATATCCTGTTTACAATCAATTTCATTACTTTAAAATTAGCCTACTTACAAGTCCATACTCAATAAGTTGGCCCAAAGACTAAAGCTGAAATATAAATACCCTTACATCTTTGCCCAGTTTTTCCAGCACGTAAATATAATCCAAAGACAGCCACCCTAACCCAGGACCAGAAAACTATCCCACTAATCTCAAATACACCACTGAAAGATACTTATCTCCTGCTAAGTCTCAAGGTTTGCACCTTTTCACATCTAATGATAGTTTGTGTCTTTCGGCTTTTCCCGGTTAGGGGTCGCCACAGCGGAACTCTGGTCCACTAATGATTGGTAGTTGATTTTTACGTGCCGAGTTACCAGCCCTGACGCACAACCTTCAACGAAGGTACGCTCATTCATGCATGTCCCCACGCAGCAGACGCTCTAGCTGAGAATCGAACCGGACAGCGTCTTCCTGTGAGGCGACAATGCTACCGCAGCACCACCACCGCAGAATTAAATATCAGAAATATGTGCTTGGACAGCACACCAACATTCTGATGTATATGTCATCACTGAAATCTGGCTAAAGCCAGAAATCAAGGATGACTAAATCATTCCTCTTGGCTACAATACATTAAGACTACTTAGAATTTGTAAAACAGGAGGAGGCATAGCCATCTTATTTTATTTATTTATTTGCATTTGTTAACCGGGTTGGTCCAGCTGGGTAAGAATTACCCTTTTTCAGTGGAGACCCGAGGGGAAAAGCCCCAGACAGACATACAAATACATACGAATAGAGACAAATTAACAATATTACAGAGGAAAACAATATTATGGGTACAATGGATAAGAAAAACAAACAATGAAAGTTTGAGAATATGAGTAAGGTAGGCCAAAGGCATGCATGCAAAAGATTTATGAAAAGGTGTTCTGAGCAAGATCTCTGAATTAAGTTATAGTAGGCAAAGAAATGATGATTTAGGTGTGGAGTTAGTGGTGTGGGAGTTTTAGGTGGGAGCATGTGAAGGACATTCCCACTTGGAGGAGAGATGGGAGAGAAGCATGGATTTGAAATTGTTGTGTTTAGGTATATTACGTAGTGGTGTGGGGAGATTGTTCCATAGTTTGGCTATAGTGTGGGACAGTAGTAGTTTACCAGTTGGGTGGATGGGTTTGTGTACATGCAGGAGGTTTTGGCCTGTGGATCTCAGGGTACAGGGTAGGTGTGTAGGGTGTTGGAGATTTAGCAAGAGAGGGGCATTCTGCTGGTTTAAAGATGAGTTTGTGGGTTGTTATAAAAATGCTCTATACTTTTCATTATACCAGCTTAATCCTCCCCAATTTCACAGTGCCTAACTTTTTATAGCCCCTCAAACTCAATTCACACAAAAATGTATGTATAATTGGCAGACTACATACCCACAGGTAATAACAGACACTGCTGAAGACTTCCTTTCATGGGCTTCATGAAACATCTTTCAAGAAACTATAACAATAGGAGACCTGAATATACTGGCCAACTAGACTGTGAAATCCCTACAAATACCACAAACTTATATAGAATGACTCAAATTACTACACCAACCAGGTACACTATCACTACTGGCAGAATGTCCACTATAGACAGGAGTCTTAACACCCCTAATAAGAAATTCTGTAGGTTCTCGTCTAGATACATTAAGTGATCACCTACCTACCTTTACAGTAAAGCACAAGTTTTCTATTAAAAAGAGGCCTATGGAGAGCGGACACCCTGAGGGACAAGCAATGGAGTCGCTCTCCTTGGATCCGAAGGAGGAGTCAGAGCAGAGTCCACAGGTGCCGAGATGCAGAGGGGGAGCCTGACAAACCTGGAGCTGACAGAACCCCCCTTGGATCTGACGCCAAGACAAAAGCTCTGAGAGCTCGGATCCGACCTGCTCAGGGCCATGGCTGTTGTCAAGGTACTAGGCACTGTTGGTGCCGGCCCTCCAACTCTGAGAACTCTCGGATCCAAGGGCTCCAAAACTAAGGGCTGGATTAATGAAGGAGCAATGGGGGCAAAGAAGGGCTGAGAGCTCCCCGCTCCGGAGGGGCTGGCAAGACACCCATCTGGATCTGGGTACAGATAAACTTCCACATCATCTTGTCCATCTCAGATTCACTCAAGCTATGGGTGGAATGGGATGAGGAAGCCACCAACACCAGCCAGGAGTGCCAGTGAGGGGAGGCTCCACAGGAATGCTGAGACACTGTCAGCTCCAGTGAAAACCTCGCAGAATGGAGCCAAGGGGTACTGGGCCTAGGTGGAGCTCTGGATTTAACTGGCGGCCCCGACTGAGCTGAGCGGTCAGGGAACCACTTCTTGCTCCTGTCCTTTTCTCTTGTCTGGTTCCAAAGGCCTGGAAATAGGGGTTTGAGCCCCGGAGGCCTGAGTAGAAGTTACGGTAGCAGTCGCTACAGCAGAAGAAGTGGGGACGGCCGTCCCAGACACCGAAAGGAAGCCCTTCATTAACTTAGACCTCTGGTCCTTGAGGGTTCTAGGGTTGAACCCTGCACAAATAGTGCAGGCCGTATTCAAGGTGGGCTATGCCTAAGCAGACAACACACAGAGTGCGGCCATCAGGCAGAGAGAGCTTGTGGTCACACACTGCATTTCCTGGAAACAGGCCTGGCAACCTCAGCCATGTCTAGGAAGGCCTGCACACATGCAAGCGCACACATGCTAATTCGGTTGGAGAAACACGGAACACAAAATGGTAACTCCCCCCCCCGATGACCAACGCAAGTATATGAGGAAGTTAGGGGAAAACTATCTAAGGGAACCCTGACTAGAAAAAAGAAAACACTCAGCAAAAAACACCAAATGCCTTGAGCTTGAGACCATGCTGCTGGGCCTGGAAAATGGCAAACGAGATCTGAGGGAAGGAAGTCGATGGAGGGGTATTATGGGTAAGGGGAAGAGCTCAGATCAGAAGCTGATGAAGCGGCTGTCTCAGATCTGACCCGGATCAGAATACCCACAGGCTGATGACAAAATGAAGTCAACTATTTCAGATCACATTTTCTATTAAAAAGAGCACTACTAAAACCATGAATGAAATCTATCCTCCTTTAATAATGACACATTCATCTCAAACCTAAAACTGTAAAATGGAGTATACATAAACTCATCTTGATAAGGCAATCAAACCATTTACTTCTATATTTTTCAACATACTAAAACTAACCCCACCCTGGCTCATTAAAGCAACAAAACAACTAACAAATAATGCAGAGTATGCAAAACAACATAGCCACCTATCAACAACGTAAACATTTTAAAATATTACAAAATTGAAAATTAAATTTGACAAAGAAACTACTGTACAAACCTGTAGACAATAAGAAAAAAAAACCTCAAAGCATTCTAGTCTTCCATTAATCAACTACTAAATACATGCTCCATCACTCAACCTACTCCCAACCATTCCTAGGCAGACAGAAAAGCTAGCCAATTAAATTCCCATCTTATTCCAACTACTGTCTCTTTTACTACCACCCAGAGTTCTCTGCTAACAGTACACCACCTACTAACACTCTAATACTCTGTCTCCAACCCTGAAACCCACTTATCCCTTCTCCGATAGTTTGCCAGGTGAATATATCAAAATAGCTGCTGAGGCCCTGACATACCAAATCACCATTCTTACAAACTTTCCACTTTGGAAAACTGCCCCCCACTCTCTGGAAAAAATCCTACATACTACCCTCTGCACAAAGGTGGCAATTCTACTGTCCTGTACAACACCATATTCATTGCCATTCTTCCTCCTTTATCAAAGATACTGGAGAAATGTAAACAATTTCAAGTTCTCATTTTCATTACTGAAAAATAAAAGTCTATCCCCCGCACAACATGGCTTCAGACCACATCATAGCACATCTACTGCCCTCCTAAGCTCCACTGCTACTGTGAACTATAACAGAAACAAAGAAATCTCAGCACTATTCCTTGATCTGTTAAAACCATTTAAATACGGTGTCACACCAAAGGTTGCTACACAAACTGTCATAGAACTTCATGGATCTTCTTTAACATAGCTCAACGGTTGCTTGCCAGACAGCATACAGCAAAATGGCAAAACCACATCTCTTCCTTTTTCACTGTGAGAATCCCACAAAGCTCGATACTAGGTTCACTACTTTTCAATTTAGTCATAAATGATCCACACTCGGCTAGTAAACAAGTCACCATCATCCATTATGTGAATAATTCCATGCTCATCTACTCTGCTAAAAGTACAGATAAACTACAACAGTGCACCCAAGAATCGTTTTCCCAAAGTGTGTCCTGGCTCTCTAACTCAAAAGCTGCACCTAAATCCAAACAAAAAAAATAATCATATTTACACCCAAGCAAATGTCTGATTACAAAATGAACTTTGTAATAACTTCTGTCAGTAACACCAAACAGAATTACTAAGTTGCACCAAACTTCTGGGGGGGGGGGGGGTCATCATCACAGAAAACTTGAAATCTGACCAACACATACAACAGACTGTAGAGAAATCCTGCCAAAAACTTAATGCCCAGTATATGTTCAAACCATAACTCACTGATAATGCAAGGAGAAATATTCCATTTTCTGCCTCATCTTAACATTCCATATGCCGTTCTCATACTAACCAATCTTCGTTCCATTCAACTTTCACAATTAGACTAATGTCATAGCTAAATTCACAACTAATTACACCTATAGGTACCACCACTGCATTACCCTTCAGTAAATTCAATGGCTGGAAGTAAGGCACTTCCTTACTTATTCACAACTACCCATAAATTCATCTACAAACCAGACAAATGGTCAAGCCTAACTAACCTTTTTCATCTCTACACACCTGCTAGACCACTTTACTCTGCAGACAGAATGTTTCTACATGTCACCAAAACAATACTTCTGGTGACTTTGTACTCCTCTTGTCTTTCCAAAACCTAGAACTTCTTTCCTTTCACTCTCAATCTACTAGAAAACACAGTCCTTTAAACTACAACTGAAGCAATATGAAATGGACACATGATTATGTTTATGCAAGTCCCCTGGCTATCCTTGATCTAATTCACTTACTCACCCCCTCTACTAGTCTCTCTTCCCCCTTCTATGACTGCTTCTACATCACCAGCTAATACTCTTCTCATTTCCAGTCTTCTCTTCTTCTACAGCTCACCACTCCAACTCTAATTCTATAAAGTTTCAACAACTGTTGTCCAAACATATCAGCAATTCTGCTCACAATGTATGACTTCAGGTAACCACGTAGTAAAACACAAATATTTATTCTAGTGCCTCGGTGTAACCACCTTCAAGGAATAACACAAGTACAAAAAAGAAGGGACGATAAACAGGGGCAGGGCAATGGACACCATTATAACAAGAAATTTAGAAGACAGTATAACTAAAGGTATGTACTGCAACTAATATTGTATTGAATTTATCGAATTGTAACTTGACTGAAGAACAGGTTACAGTTTTAAATTTTGGGCTTAAGTTTGTTCCTACGGTCATACCGAGGGCCCATGCAGTTAAACAAGAAAATTTTAGGTTTATTCGTAAACTGCAATTGAAATGTTATTTTTTCCATGCAAAAAAAAAACAATGTTAATGTGAATGTGTGTAATGAAATGCAAGCATATAGTGATTTAGATGAATGTTTTTATTCATGTGAGGATGAAGTAAATGCATGTTGATTTAAGGAACAATGATTTAAATGCATATTGTAAAGTGGATGTTTCTGACATTCCTGATTCCTATAAGTTTATTCTTCCTTTTGACAATGTTCATGTTAAACAGTTTGGTACCATGATAGGTTTTGGAGGTGATAATATATGTGAGGAAACTGAGAAATAAAAAGTATATAGAATATAAATTTAAACATTAAAGAATGGCAAGCATTAAAGGAACTACAAAATAGGAAGGATTTAATAATCAAACCAACCGATAAAGGCAATAAAATAGTAGTGATTAACGTAGTCCACTACTACAAAATGTGTATGGAACATCTAGAAAATGATTAGGTCCATGAGAACTTTTAGTTATGTACTTACCATAACTTCGGATGTATGGGATCCATCTCGCCTACATTCACAACAGATGGGTTCGGAGCCGATCCATCGGCTCCGACTCGGCAACTAATACACTAGCACAAAGTCTCTCATTGGCTGGGCTACTCCCTATCCCAGGATGCACTACACCTGCTTCCCCAGATCTTGTTTGTTCGCTTTCATACATCCATGCAAACACAGAAAAATTAGTAGTCACTATAACCAACTAAAGTTCTTCAAGAAAGATCTCCAAGAAAAAAAGAGACTACAGTTCCTCTAAATCCGAATGGAAGGGGGAAGGAGGGTGGGTACTTATGAATGTAGGCGAGATGGATCCCATACATCCGAAGTTATGGTAAGTACAGAACTAAAAGATGTAATGGGATCCTATCCCGCCTACATTCACAACAGATGGGACAGCGTCCCTAGCACCTACATCCCAGGTGGCTCATTGGAACACACTCCTGAGAACTGTGGAACCAAAGGAAGCTCTGCCTCGAGAAACCACATCCAATTTGTAATGAGAAATGAAAGTGTGCGGAGAAGTCCAGGTTGCCGCAGCACAAATATCATCTATTGATAACTTGGAGTGAAAAGCTACGGAAGTAGCCATTGCCCTGGTAGAATGAGCCTTGACTGGAAAAGGAAGGTCTTTGTTAGCCTGTGAATAAATAAAAATGATACAATCTTTAATCCATTTAGATATGGAGGTTTTTGTTACTGGTTGACCCAATTTGTTCACTGCAAAGGAAACAAACAATTGATTTGATTTCCGCGTTTGAGCGGTTCTATTCAAATAAAAACACAGTTGTCTATGTACGTCCAATTGATGCAAAGTATATTCTGCGTTATTAGAGAATTCTGGGAAAAAGACAGGGAGTTCTATAGTTTGTTGAATACAGAAAGAGGAGGCCACTTTTGGTATAAATGCAGGGTTTAATTTCAATGAAACTCTATGCTTGTGAAAAATCAAATAGGGAGGATCAGAACAAAGAGCTTGAAGTTCTGAAACTCGCCTAGCAGATGTTATGGCTACTAAAAAGGCCGTTTTCCAAGACAGAAATTTTAAATCACAAGTAGCAGCTGGTTCGAAAGGACGGGCAGTTAGGGCAGCAAGAACCATATTCAAATCCCAAGGGGGACAGGATGAGATAAAGGAGGCCTAAGGAGCCAAGCCCCTTTAAGGAAAGCCTTACAAAGTTTGTGAGACATCAATGAAGGTTCAAATGAAGCATGAAAATTAGAGATCGCCGCTAACTGAACCTTAATGGTAGAAACTGAAGAGCCCGACTGAAAAAGGGAGGCCAGAAAATTCAGAACCTCCGATACTGGTGCAGTGAGAGGATCTATACCCCATTCTTGAGCCCTGAAGGCAAACCTTTTCCATTTACTGGAATAAAGTTTGATGGTGGAAGGTTTATGAGAAGAAGACAGTATGTGGACCACGTCCGGCGAAAGAGCATTGTCTCGGACTAAGGATGGAAGTGGAGTAACCATGCTGCCAACTTCAGGGACCTGAGAGACGGATGAAGCCATCCTGACTGATGAGTCAACAGGTCTGGCACCGGATCCAGAAACCATGGACCTTCTATCGCATGCCTCTGTAGGAAAGGAAACCAAACTTGACGAGGCCAGTGCGGTGCAATCAAAATCATCTCGCTCTCCATGTAAATGGCCTTCTGTATCACCCTCGGTAGAAGGGGAATGGAGGAAGGCGAGAGAAGACCGGGGCTAAATGTGAGTCAGAGCGTCCCTGGGAATCTGTCCCTGAGAAGGAAACAGTGTGAAGAACTCTCTGCATTTCGCATTGTGAGGGCTGGCAAACAGGTCGCAGCAAGGAAGACCCCATCTGTCGAAGATTTTCGCAGCTATACCCTGGTTGAGGGACCACTCGTGGGGTAAAAGAATGGTCCTGCTTAATCTGTCCGCAATCACATTGGACTTCCCGGTATGTGCGTTGCCATTAGAAAGCGGTTGGTAGCTACCGCCCAGTGCCAAAGTCTCATGGCTTCTCTGCATAGTGGGTAAGACCTGGTTCCACCTTGCTTGTTTATGTACCACACCACCGACATGTTGTCGGATAGGATAGTAATCGGGCCCTGTGGGAGAGCGTGATGGAGAGCTTGGAGTACCAATAGTACCGCTCTCATCTCCAGGACATTGATATGCAAATGCGTTTCCTGGATCTGCCATGTGCCTTGGACCGACCTGTCCAGGTAATGACCCCCCCACCCTACCTGGGAGGCGTCCGTAGTCACAGTGGCAACTGGACGTTGAGGTATGAAGGGTCGCCCCTGGTCGAGATTTGATTGGAGAAGCCACCAATGCAGATCTCGACGGCAACTTTCCGTGATTATGATTAAGTGGTTCAAGGGAAGTTCCTGATAAGACCATTGAACCGACAGTAGCCATTGTAAAATTCGCATGTGAAGTCTGGCCAAGGGAACTAAAAGTATGGTCGACGCCATCGAGCCCAACAGTTGTAGGATCCGATGGGCCGGGGCTCTTTGTAGGGGGAGACAGGATTTGACTTGATCTTGTAAGACCTGAATTCTTGCTGCCGGTAAAAAGGCACGCATTCTTTTTGTGTCTAAGTCTGCGCCTATGAAAGTAATACGCTGAGATGGCTGTAGTACAGATTTTTGCAAATTGAACGTGATCCCCAAGAAACGGCCCAAGGTGAACGTGGCTCTGAGCGCTTGGAGTAGTAGATGCTCAGAGGTGGCAGTAAGGAGCCAGTCGTCTAGATAAGGAAACACCTGGAATCCCAGACTTCTCAGGTGAGCAGTTACCACTGCCAGACACTTGGTGAACACCCTGGGGGCTGTGGTGAGACCAAAAGGCAGTGCTCGGAATTGGAAATGACTGACTCCGAGGCGGAAGCGTAAATGTCTCCTGGACTCTTGAGCTATGGGAATGTGATAGTAAGCGTCCTGGAGATCTATGGAGCACATCCATGCATCTTTTCCAGCAAAGGAAGAATAGATTGAAGAGTGACCATTCGAATTTGGACTTCTTTGAAACGATTCAATGAACTGAGGTCCAAAATGGGCCTGAAGTCCCCTGTCTTTTGGTACCAAAAATAATTTTGAGTAAGTTCCTGATCCGATCTGGTCGATGGGGACAGGCTGGATGGCTCTTTTTCTAGCAGCTTTGAAACCTCTAATGCTGCCTGATCCCGCTGACTGGGTGGTACGTCCGGGATTTCCCTTAAAGAAAGGGGGGGTTTGTTGAAGGGGATGATATAACCTCCGGTAATAATGCGAAGCACCCACTGATCGCTTGTTATGGATTCCCAAGCTTGTGGGTGCGCCAAAAGCGACCCCGACTGGCTCCGGAGTTGCACAGTCGGGCAACAACTCAGGAACGCTGGTTGTATGAAGAACCACGAAAGGAATCGCGGTCTCCAGAGTTACGGGGGCCTCTGCCACCTCTGGGGTGGCGTCTTCCAAAATTCCCCCCCCCACCTCTGGAGGGGGAATCACTGGGTGGAGTAGGGAAAGACTTCTGAGATTTTCTAAACCACATTTTCCCTCCTCTCCCAGCCTTGGGGTAAGGCCTAGAAGGAGCGGAAAATCGGGCCCCAACAGCAGTCAAAGTCTTGCCCTCCTGCTCGCACCGAGTTAGTGTGTCCTTCACCTTGGGTCCAAACAAAGATGACCCATCAAAGGGGGCGTCGGCGAAGGAAGACTTGAAGGCCTCCGTGAACGAACACAAGCGTAACCAGGCTTGTCTCCTGAGGGCAACGCCTGTTCCTGCTGCTCTACTCGCCCCTTCGGCCGCATATGAAATGAGCCTCATGGACGAGTTAACAATAGAAAAGAGGGTAGTCATCTGTGCGCCAACAGTCGGGGCCAGCGCCTCAGGTAGGTTACCAACAAGAGAGTCATTTAGCTCTTTGAGAAGATCCCTTTGGAGCCTCGTAAAATGACATAAGTAGTTTAGCGACCGTAAGGCAAAGGCCGCTGAAGACAGGGCACGCTTCCCGTACCTATCCATACTCCTAGAATCCTTATTAGGAGGATGAACAGACGTCGAAGCCTCTGCCACGTCCTGCTGTGTGGCAGAAGCCACCACCAAAGCATCTACAGGCACACCCTTTGTGAGAAACTCCTTCTGGGGGGGGGCTGACAAAAATTTATTGGGCCTCGCAGGCACCGGTTCCACAGAATCAGGGTGTTCCCGCCCTTGAGAAACCAAATCAAGGAGTTCATCAAGGGCGGAGACACCCAGGAGGCGGAAGGCTGGGCCCCAAAGGCCTTGAGGAAGACTGACTCCCCAGCTGAGAGGGTTTTGGCTTGCCAGTCACCTCTCTGTCTCAGAATCTCCAAGATATCTGAGAAGGAGATATCATCCGAAGATGATTTGGGGACCCTTCTGCGTCATCGAGGTCAGTATCCGATGTAATAGACTCATCTTGGGAGTCTACGTGCTTCCTCTTACACAATTTCTTCCGTGGGGGTTCATCCGAAGCAGTTTCGGACGGACCACCCGGAAGAAGGGAACCCCCGATGGGGGTATCCTCAGGCCCTGGGGCCCCACTGCCGGGGGGCTGCAACACAACAGAGGCACCAGTCTCCAAATCTAGGGACGGTGAGGTAGAATCTTGCTGAACCGGCAAAGGCATGGCCAGCACGCTCCTCATGGCCTCAAAGGCCGGACCTCCAGAATCCAAGGAGGTCACTGGTCTAGAGGCCACAATGGCACTGGGAATTCCAGCAGCTGATGCTCGAGAGGAAGACTAGGCACCAAGCACCCAATCCCAAAGTATTCCCTCGGGCCCGGCTGAAGAGGTCGCAGTACCAAACCCTGAACCGGAGGACAGGGTAGGAAGCACAGTCGGAACCGAGACCTCGAAGGGGTCTCTGCTCCGACCGTATGGCTCCGCTTTGCTCCACCACCACCGACTCCAACGGCTCCGAGGAGGTTGGAGGAGGAATCAAATGTGTTGGAGGGGGGATCGGCTCCGAAGCTAACTGTGCTGGAGCCGAGACCAATTTAGTAAACACTGGAGATTGGAATAGCCTCTGTAAAACCCTATCCAGGTCCGAATCTGAAAGTCTCGATGATTTAGAGGAGGTAGACAATTGAGAAGACTTTCCTCTCGGCTCCGAGAGAGAAGGGGACCGGCTCCAAAATGGCTCCAATGCTATCGGCGCCGACTCCACCACAGCATGGACCACCATCGGCACCGAAGGAGCCTTCTCCGGAGCTGAGGGGGAAGAGTCTGAGCTGCACACTTCCACCGGCTCCGAAGCCATTGGAACCGATGGAGGTGATTCACCTCTCGATACTCCAACTTGCGGCTCTGAAAGCAATGGAGCCGAGGTAGGAGTTATCGAGGCAGACCCTTCGACCCTCGGCCCCGAAGTCAGTGGAGCCGAGGAAGAAGAGGTCAATTTTGTCTTTTTAGAAGTCGGCTCCGACGGACTTGTCGGAGCCGACGATCTTTTCTTTTTGGAAGCAACAGGTAGATCTAAGGCTTCCTCAAAAGAAGGCTTGATAAGCCCTTTCAATATTAATTTGTTCTTGCGTTCTTGAAGAACTCTAGATGAGAACGCATGACAGACGCTACAAGTCTCTTGCAGATGTTTCGCCCCAAACAATAAACACATACTGAATGACTGTCTGTAATGGACATTTTATATTTGCACCGAGTGCATTTTTAAAACCTGACTTTTGTTCCTTAGACATGATACAGGCCACAACAAGTACAACTCTAAGGAAATACTACTCTACCACAACAAGTATAGCACTACACACAAATTAAGCCAACTGAAAAGCCTTGAGACACACTGGCGCAGTACTGGTGAAAGTTTACCTCACAACAATTTGATACAAGTTAAACGGCCCAAAGCCCTCTAATTTAAACGGGCTTTGCCCAAAAAACAACTAACCAAAAGTTAATAAAACTAAAAGCACTCAAAAGGTAGGGCAAAGGCCCTCTAACTTAAACGGGCCTTGCCCGACTGAACAAATTAAATTTTTTGGAAACAAGCACTCAACAAAAAACCAATAAGAACTAGTAAGAAATAGCTGTTAAAACAGCTGTTTGGTTAATATAGACAAAAATTCCCTAGGTCAAGGACCAATAAGGTAAAAAGAACCACTTAGCTCCAGCCAAGTCGAGACCACGTCCAGCTTGTTAAGCGGCAAACGAGATCTGGGGAAGCAGGTGTAGTGCATCCTGGGATAGGGAGTAGCCCAGCCAATGAGAGACTTCGTGCTAGTGTATTAGTTGCCGAGTCGGAGCCGATGGATCGGCTCCGAACCCATCTGTTGTGAATGTAGGCGAGATAGGATCCCATTACATCTGTACCATAGAGGTGTATGAACAAGCCTTAATTAAATTTGAAATAATGTTGGACAAATAGATTAGAATATTTTACTGAAAAAGATGTTAAAAACAAGTTGTTCGATAGAAATAGTGAGAAAGCTATATTTTTTTTGCTTGCCAAAGGTACATAGAGTAAATGACCCCCCCCAAGTAGACTGATAAATTCAGCATGCAGATATTTCCTTCATAAGATTGGTATAGTACGGCATAATATACTATTACCACATGTCCAAAAATCTCCTGTTTACATACAGGATAGTGCTGATTTTCTTAAGAAAATATTCCCGCTTGTTTGGAATGAAAAAAGTACTGGTTGGTACTTGATGTGAAGAGCTTATACATTTCAATTAAACATGAAGATGGGCTGAAGGCTATCAAATACTTCTTGGGTGACACTCCTTTTACATATTTTGTTTTGGAAATAGTTGAATTTTGTTTAAAAAATAATTATTTTTATTTTGACAACCAAATGTATAGACAGAAACAGGGTACAGCAATGGGGGCAGCATTTGCCCCTAAGTATGCCAACATGTTTATGTCATTTTTTGAAGTTACATTTTTATGGAAGCTAGATTTTATGAAAAAATGTTAATTTTTATTTTCGTTATATCGATTTAATTTTTGTGAGGAAGGTTGGAATAAAACAAAGATTTGTGAATGATTTACATATGAATCCTTTTGACCTTTCTTTTGATGGCTTACAGAAAGGTGGGAAAGTGGTTTATTTGGATTTGATTTTGGAAGGTAAAAAAAATGGTAGCGTCATAACTAACATGCACAGGAAGTTTGAGGATGGCAGCCAATATCTTTATGCAAGCAGTTGCCACCCCCCATGTAATGGCTGCTCTGCCATATGGAGAATTGCTTAGGTTATCTAAGTTATGTAATGATGAAGCTAACTTGGAAAGAGAAATGGAGCAAATAACAGACATGTTTAGGAGAAGGGGATAACATTTAAAGTCTATCGAGGCAGCTAGAAAAAAAGTATTAGAAGGAAGGAATGTAAACAGAAGAAAAATAATGGCAGTGGACTATCAAAGTAATATATTGAGGGAGCAACAAGTAAATGACTATATTATGTCTCTGTTTACAACATTAAGAGTGGGGCATTAGTGGACATGATTAAATATTATTGGGAATATCTGCTACAGGATATATTTTGTCCACTATTTTACCAAAGAAACCCTTTTTTTTGTTTAAGAGAAGTAAAAATATAAGGGACATGGTGGTTCATGGTATTTTTGTTAGACCAATAGAAAAAATTGGAAGGCCTTTAGTACAATATTGTACTTTTTGATGCAATAAATGCAGTATATGTTCACATATTAATACAGTTGACAATATTAATGATGTTAAATTTGTGTCAAGAGGGACATATACATGTGAAAGTAAAGGGGTAATATATGTGTTGAAATGTCCCTGTGAATTGTATTATATAGTGGAGACTAAAAGAAAGTTCAGGACTAGATTCATGGAACACTTGAGATTTGTGAAGAATCTTAAGGAAAAGAAAATATCTTCACATTTCAAAATGTATCAGTAGTGATGAAAGTTTGTTGCATGGCACTAATTTAGAGAAAGTTGAATGTGTTGAGAAAAATGCGAATGTATTAAAACAGAAATTAATGTACAAAGAAAGTACATATATTTTAAAACATAAAACCTTGGTACATAGGGATTTAAATAATGAGTTAAACTGGAAAGGTTTGCTTTAAGTGAATAATTTTACGTAAATTAATTAATTGAATATAACTTAAGGATGTATAAGGATGTTTTTTTTGTACTTGTGTTAGTCCTTGAAGGTGGTTACACTACGGCGCTAGAATAAATATTTGTGTTTTATTACGTGGATTCCTGAAGTTATACATTGTGAGCAGAATTGCTGATATGTTTGGACAACAGTTGCTGAAACTTGTGGAGAGAGAAGGAGATAGGAGTGTGGTTGTACAAGTCTAATTCTATAAAGGTTTGTTTCAAGTCTGTATGAGCAGTCCAGAGAGAGGAAATGTTAAAATTCCAGCTGCTAATGGCTCATATGCATCTCTACCTACTTTATCACTAAAAACTGCTACTTAACTTTGACTATTAATGCAATCTGGAAATCAGACCAATTATAGACCTTGTCTACTCTGTACTTTCATTACAATTTTTAAAGATATTCAAGTCTAATGTAAAAAAACAAAACAAAACAAAAAAACTAGGTTTGAGCTATGGACGTATTATCTATTGTTATTCCCACCTGTTAAATAAAATTAAGAATTCAATACACAGGAGGTTCAGATTCAAAAGTTTACTAGTGTACACCAGGAGGCAAAAAACGCACAAGTACAGAATTTTATCTGACATGAAACAGGAAGCACACAATTTTATATAGGTTTAACATTTAAGCTATGCCCACCTTACTGACGTGATATGTCACAGGGCATCTACATCACTTTAGCTTACAGTCCTTTATTCATAAAACTGCTGATGCTGTATATTTAACAAAAAAACTTTTCCTTTAGATACAATACGGCCTTGCTATCCAGCTGGTCAGACAATGTCTTTATGTAAAGTTACTTCTTCAAGGTTTCATATCAGTTCGAATACAATAGCAGATTCAGTCTTTTAATACACGTCTTTGTTCTCTGTTACACTTTCTCACACAGCTGCGTGCTATCTCAGTAACACATATACAAGGCCAAATCATTCCAACAGGAAAGAGCAGAAGATTTCATTATTTCACACAAATTTCCTGACACAGCAGATAATCACTTGTGAAAAGCATAAACATTAAAACTTGCTAAGCTAGCATTCTGCCAGGGTCAAAGATCAGCTTTGCTTCAAGCCACACTGCAGTTTCAAAACTACTTAACATTTACACATGAATTAATCTGTACTATTACACGATTAATAGAATAAAATGCATTATATACTACTTTGCTTTTAAACTAGCATTTCTCATATATTCAAATACACATTTTTCTAACATTTTCCCCCCTATTAATACTTTTTATTCTATTTTGAAGTATGCATAGTGTCATTTCATCTCCCAACTTCTTCCACTTAGGATTTTCAGCTAGGTGAGTCATTCAATCTATACTTCAGAAAAAATGTCATCTGAGATCAATCTTTCAATCTCAATATCTTGGTACAAAGTTTCAGTAACAGATACATCAATAAAATCTTTGATTAACCTTTTCATGCAGGGAATTCCACAGCTAACACATGCTCCTATTAGGAGTATATCCACACAAATGGCAATCAAAATATTCATTAGGATGGAACCCCACCCCCCAAACAGATTCTGGAAAAAGTCCATCAGTGGGTTTGGGCCTGGTTCAGTCATGGCTGATACTTGCTGAATTACCTCTAGGTGGTTATTGATCTCATGAAAATTGTCAGGAATATAAGCACAGCATTGTTCTTTGATAAGCGCGCACGTACCACCTCTCGCCACTAAGGTGAAGTCAAGAGCCATCTGATTTTGTAGCACAACAGTTCTCATTGCATTCAGTTCATCAGTCACCAGTTCTAGGGCGGAAAAAGTTGCATTACTCATTACTTCGAGAAGTTTCGACAACTTCCTCAGCTCCCAGATCGATTTGACTGCTCCATAGGCTGGGAATATTCCTGCCCAGGATATAACACTGTCACTCAAGTCCATATGAGTCAATTCGCTTTTGTCTTTTACTGAATTGTGGTCTTTCCAGCCAGCTTTGATCTTTCCAACTGGATTCACAGGTTTTTTAACTGGACCTTCGGGTTTTCGGGCTGCTTCTCTCACGTTTCTTATCTTACCCAAAGGTAATTCTGCAGTATGTCTTATTGCCGGAACCAAGTAACCCAAGAAACAACTGCCGGACCAATTCTCAGGTAACCATTTATAAGCCTTTTTCCCACAAATAAAATAACAGTTTTCTACTTTAGTACTAATACGCATCAGCCCTGCATGAAACATTTTCTGATCTATAACTGACAATTGTTTAAACAAAACTGGATTTTTGCGAATGTCATTCATAGTTGTTTTCAATGAGTTCAAATACGAGTCATAATTAGTATTGCAAAAAGTATTGCCATTACCATTCTTAATATAACATTGGTAAGATATGGTTATATTACAATTGCTCCAGCCCACCTGGAGGGTGTCATTTTTGAAAAAACATACAGTTCCTTTTTGTGTGACAGGTAAAAATAAAGCGATTTTGTCCTGTGATCTCACAGTTCCTGTATCGAAAAGTAAATTCTCCCAAGTCTCATTTATTCCCAAAGGGACAGCAGACATTATCAGTCCTCCATATTCTGTTGGTATAGCTGTACAAACCCAGCAATTTGAAATGTTCATAGTCTCTGCATATACACGTTTCATGGCTAGGTATGTGTTAAAATTTGGATGCCAGTCTATAGATGTTTCATCACACCTTCCCACTTTCACTTGTGTGGTTGTGTGTAGGATAAACCACAACAAGAAGAAAATTGTCACAATTACAGTTAATAAATGTACACTCAACAAAATTATTATGCAACATCTCTGGGGTTGATCTAAATTTCTATTCACTTTGTTTTTGGCCATCTCGGTCTGGTTGTGTATCAGTCAAAGTTTTTATCAAGCTGAAAGTTCTTTACCGGTTTACAATGCGTCAAATAAACCCAGGACGTCCTCTCGGCCACTCTAACAGCAGTAGGCGTTGCCAACAGAACCTGGTATGGTCCCTCCCACTTTGGACTTGCCCAATTCTTCCTTTTCGTCACTTTCAGCCAAACCCACGACCCTGGGGCCAAGACTGCTGTTCCTTATCTGAAAAAGAGTTAAACTGCAAAACAGATTTATTTGTTAACAGTTTCCTCATATAACTAGCTAATGAACTGTCAGCCTCTTGCTCTGCAGGCATGAGAGCTTTCCACTGAGGTACATAATATGCTCTCCCAAAAACTATTTCAAAGGGAGTCAAACCCTTTACATTTGGAACCGTTCTCATACTCAGCAGTGCCAAAGGCAGACAGTATATCCAATTCTTTTGGGTCTCCTCAACTAGTTTCCTAAGCTTATTTTTGAGGGTACCATTGTACCTTTCCACCAGTCCTGCTGACTGTGGGTGGTAAGCACAATGGTTCTTTAAGGAGATACCAAAAAAATCTCCCAAGCTGGTGGATTGTCTGGTTTACAAAATGTGTGCCATTGTCACTATAAATCCTCTCCAGAATGCCAAATCTAGGGATTACTTCTTTTATCAGGGCTTTCGCCACTGTTGCTACATCCGGGTTTTTGGTTGGAAAAGCTTCTACCCATTTAGAAAACATGTCTACAATAACTAAACAAAACCTTTTCCCTTCACATTTATTCAATTCTATGAAATCCATACAAATAGTATGGAATGGATACGGTGGTATAGGAAAACTTCCTTGCTTGGTTTTAAATGCCCCTTGTGCATGATGCTTGTTACAAGTATGACAAGCTGCACAAAATTTTTTTGTGTAGTTTGTGTATCCATATGTTTGGAATATTCGGTTTACTAACTGTACCATCCCCCCCTGTTGAGACATGGCACTGCCCATGGCTCAACAAAGCTGCATATCTAAATTAGACGGCAATATCGTTTTTTTTTCTTTGGAAATGTACAGTCCATTCTCAAGAATTGCACCTTGTTTTACCCATTTTTGTTTTTCTGCTTTTGTGGAAAGCATCTGCATTGTTTTTAACATGTCTAAATCTAAAATCTCAGAGGGTTGTAATTCCTCATTTAAAAGTAAAGTTTCTGAGGCTGCTTGCTTTGCAGCTGCATCAGCTCGTGTAGTGCCTTTCGAAATCTTATCCTGTTGTTTTGTATGAGCTACACATTTACAAATAGCTACTTTGGTAGGTAACTGAATAGATTCTAATAACTCCAAAATAAATTGCGCATGATTAATAGGTTTTCCACTAGATGTTATCATTCCTCTATTTTTCCATTGTTGTGCAAATACATGTACTGTAGAAAAAGCATACTGACTATCAGTATATATGTTCACACACTTGTTTTTTGCTAAAGTACATGCCCTCGTCAAAGCTATCAATTCTGCTGCTTGTGCAGATAAGTTGTATGGTAAGGATTGAGCTTCTAAAATTTCAGTGTCTGTAACTACTGCATACCCTACCAGATTCTTCCCTGTAGGACCCCTTCTGCACGAGCCGTCCACGTAATATGTCACCTCGGCATTATCCAAGGGCATATCTGTAAGATCTTGTCTAGGTAAAGCTAACTGTTCAATTTCCTGCAGGAAGCTGTGTGGTGTGCCATCCACAGGAGTTGGGAGTAATGTTGATGGATTTAATGTCATACATCATTCAATTGTCATATGAGGTTGGCTCAGCAGTATAGTCATACACGAAAGATGTCTAGCAGGAGAAAGGTATGCCACTTTTTCTTGCAGTAAAATTATTGCAACTGCATGAGGCACTCTCAGTGTGAGTGGGTGGAATAACACCACTGAGGTCGAAGCCTGTACTGCCATTGCAGCTGCAACTACTGCTTGTACACAGTGAGGCAAAGATCGCGCCACTGGGTCTAACTGTGATGAATAGTAGGCTATGGGGCGTTGCTTGTCCCCATGTTGTTGCATCAATACTGACGTCATATATCCTTGCTTACAATCTACGGTCTGAAAGAATCGTTTATGGTAATTCGGAAGTCCTAAAACTAATGAAGAAGCTATCAACTGCTTAAACCTGCAGAAAGCCGTTTCTGCTTCGATTGTCCATTGTAAGATATCTTGTGCTGCCATTGGTGTCTTATATATCAAGTCAGTCAGTGGAGCAGATTCCAAAGCATAATTTGGTATCCAGCTCCAACAAAAATTAGTTGTACCCAAGAAAGACGACATTTCTTTCTTGGTTGTTGGTTTAGGTGCTTGCAAGATTGCTGTTTTTCTTTCCTCATCTAGTATTCTACCTTCATTGGATATTACATATCCTAGGTATCTAACTTGTTTTCTCCAAAGTTGTAACTTACTTTTGTTTACTTTGTGTCCTTGTGTTGCTAAAAATTTCAATAATGCTACAGTATCCTCCCTGCACTGTTGCTGGGTGGGGGCTGCTAGCAAGATGTCATCTACGTAAAGTAGAATTTGACTACCTCCCGGTGGGGTAAACCCTGCCAGTTTGCTAGCCATTTCTTGTGCAAATATTGTTGGGCTTTCACAATATCCCTGTGGTAGTCGAGTATACGTATACCTTTTACCCTGAAATGTAAATGCAAACCAATATTGACTATCAGGATGTATAGGTATTGAAAAGAAAGCATTGCTAATATCTACCACAGAGAAATACTTCTGTTGTGGTTCTAAATCGTTTAACAAAGTATGTGGGTCTGGCACCGTAGGTGCTCTAGATATTACTGCATTACAGCTTGTAAATCTTGCACCATCCGCCATTCCCCATTTGCTTTTTTAACAGGAAATAGGGGTGTATTACATGGTGAATCAGGAGATTCCACCAGTACTCCTTCTTTGAGTAATGCTGCTATTATAGGCTTAATTCCTATTTCTGCATCATTTCTCAAAGGATATGGTCTTTTCTGTGGTCTAAAAGCTGACTTTGGGGTTATTGTAACTGGTCCTGCTGTTCGAATAAGTCCTACATCTGACTTGCCTGTTGACCAAAGAGTTGTTGGAATTTGACAGAAGGCCTTTTCTTCTTCTAATAAAAATGCTAATCAGCTGCCCTCGCCAGATTGCAAGTGTACAGCTGGATGTGTCTGTGTCAACCAATTCAGTTTTTGTTTTTGTACCCCTTGTTCTGACAGTTCTAAATCAGTCTGTTTCTCCCATCTTGTTGCTTTTTCTCCTAAATCTGCCCATTTGACACTTTTGTTTCTTGTCAAGCTGACATGTGGTAACGGATTTGATCTATACAATGCAAGGAATTCTTGAGGTAATGAACAGCTAACTACACTGTTCCCCTCAGTATCCCAGTACAAAGTACGCAAAACCAATCTAGTTGCATGATTTCTAAACAATTCTTGCTCATATTCTCTATCAGGTCCTGGTGTAGTACAGTAGTATAGAGTACAGTGTAACAAATGCTGTTGATCAGTGTCAAGGGAGGGGGCTTCACTGATGGCTACGTTCATCAGTTTCTCAGTTACTGCCCCTGGACCAGTCGTGACTAGGTCCTGGCTGTACCAGTAAAAAGTTTCACCCTCCGATCGCACTACAAAGGTATCCATCTGTCTCTGTGCCTCCATACCTTGTTGGAACTACTGCTATGCCAAATATCTGCATAAGGTCCCTGCCCAATAGGTTTACTGGACACTTTGCAGAAACAATTTTACTTCTCTGGGTCATACCTGAAACAGGGTCAGTTATTGCTATATCATGGGAAAGTGGTTCCCTGTATAGCTGTCCATTTGCAGCTTTTACTAGTATATAATCAGGTGATTCAGAATGTTCTGGTAACTTGGAGGGGTGTATCAAAGTCCGTGACGCTCCCGAGTCACACAGGAATTTGACTTCCCTTCCCTCCACCAAAAGTGTAACTTCCGGTTTCGTATCTGCTAAGTAGAGCTCTAAGCTCAATAATGCTAAGTCCAAAATTTTACTTTCTTCATCCTCCATATCTACTTGCACTTCAACTCCCTCTATCACATTTACATTTGTTTTTTGTTTATTTACTTTTCCTGATGATTTCTGACTTTCACATGATGTATCCTCACTATCATATAGTCAGTCCTCATCTCCCTTATCTTCTGTAATTACCTTTTTGTTTTGCTTACAATCCCTTGCTAGATGTCCCTTTTTCCCGCACTTGAAGCATTCACCTCTTTTTTTTCCTCTCTTCAAAATCTTCTGATCGTTTATCAGACTGTTTGCTTCCCTGGGTATTTTTCTTACCCTTTTTGCCTGACTGTAATACAAATACTTCAGCTCCGTCTTCAGCAGTGAAGACTTGCACCTTCTTTTTCTTTTTACTATTAAAATGTCTTTCAGCATGTCTAGCGTATTCGAGTAAGGCTTGTAGCCTCCCTGTTCGATGGTCTATCATATGCTTCGTAATGAAGCTACTAATAGGTGCAATGCAACCTTTCAAAAATGCATTTTTTAATTGTTGTTCATACGGGGAATCATTTGTTTGGTTCTCGGGAACCGACATACCACTATGATTATTAAAACATTCTAATAATCTAGCATAATATCCATCTATTGTCTCATTTTCCTGCTGTATGCATTGATTAATGCAAGTCCAGTCTGCTCTGGGTTTCCATTTCTCACAGATTCGGTCTGTCAGACCTTTTACTCTGTTGTCTAACTCTGCGTCACTATGTGGGAGTGGTCTAAGCTCTGCATTACGAGGATTCCAGGTGCCACAAATCATGCTCCAATCTGGACCTATAATTTGTCTTACTACTTTTTCTACTTCTTCCCCATTCAAGTGGTAACTCAACCTCATGCCTTGTAAATCTTCTAAAAATTTCGTAAAATTAACTTTCGGATGGGGGATTCTCTCAGTAGCCTTCCGGATATCCTCCGGTGTCCAGGGTCTATATACTAAGAGTGTTGGGTCCTGCCCTTCCTGTCCTGCCTGAGGATTTGGAACATGTTTAAGTGGGCATATTTCTTCCTCACTCTCATCCTGTAGATTTCTCTCTATTTGGTATGATTCTGTGTCCCTATGTGTTTTACGTGTTCGGGACCTAGTCTCAATAGGATCTCTAACAAATGGTTGTGGTCTTGCTGAAACTTCAGGATAACGCGGAGGCGGACCAGCCTGTCCACTCACTTCATATCCTGAAAAAGGTAAGGGAGGGGGCAAGGGAGGAGGAGGAGGAGCTGTTGCTATCACCAAGTTATTATCCTCTGTCTAAAAATAATGTTTTTGAATTTTTAAGTTTCTGTTCTCTACGATTTGCTTCCTCAATCCACCTGTGTGCTTGAGGAATGCCTAGTTGGCGTTGCTTTTTTGCCTGACCTCCCGCATCAGATTTAAGCTGTTTAAGGAGTTTAACTAGTGAAGTTTTATCTAGTTTACCATCAAACTCATATTTACTAACCCATTTCGTATAATACCCAACGTTATCAGAACATTGTAATTGCATGTACTTTGCGTCTTCGGTTAGGGGTGGATCTCACGATGTTTTAGTGCACTGATTACCAATGTCAAAGAAAATGTTATGTAACCCTTTTTTATCACGTGATATCAAGTTCTCAGTTCCTGTTCACAGTTTAACTGCCTACCTTATTCTGTTAACCTGATCTATGACCAAATATACAGTACTTCCTTTTGTCCCTGATCTGCAAAACAAATCTTGACAACAATATACTGTAACCTAGTCACTGATCTAAAACAGAAAAAAGGCAAATTCTTCCTACCTGAGCCTCCGGTATTGAACTGTCCAAGTTCCGCTTTTCGGCCACAGATCAGAAAGTGGCCAGCCTCTTTACACGACAATTCAGTCGGAGGTCTTTTCACTCAAGAACAACCATTTCGGTAACTTCTCCTGCGCAGTATTCGACCACCGATACCCTCTGATCTGCGGCTTACCAAGGGAATTCCGTCTGCGAAGGACCAAACTGTTAAATAAAATTAAGAATTCAATACACAGGAGGTTCAGATTCAAAAGTTTACTAGTGTACACCAGGAGGCAAAAAACGTACAAGTACAGAATTTTGTCTGACATGAAACAGGAAGCACACAATTTTATATAGGTTTAACATTTAAGCTATGCCCACCTTACTGACGTGATATGTCACAGGGCATCTACATCACTTTAGCTTACAGTCCTTTATTCATAAAACTGTTGATGCTGTATATTTAAAAAAAACTTTTCCTCTAGATACAATACGGCCTTGCTATCCAGCTGGTCAGACATAATGTCTTTCTGTAAAGTTACTTCTTCAAGGTTTCATATCAGTTCGAATACAATAGCAGATTCAGTCTTTTAATACACGTCTTTGTTCTCTGTTACACTTTCTCACACAGCTGCATGCTATCTCAGTAACACATATACAAGGCCAAATCATTCCAACAGGAAAGAGCAGAAGATTTCATTATTTCACACAAATTTCCTGACACAGCAGATAATCACTTGTGAAAAGCATAAACATTAAAACTTGCTAAGCTAGCATTCTGCCAGGGTCAAAGATCAGCTTTCAAGCCACACTGCAGTTTCAAAACTACTTACATTTACACATAAATTAATCTGTACTGTTATATGATCAATAGAATAAAATGCATTATATACTACTTTGCTTTTAAACTAGCATTTCTCATATATTCAAATACACATTTTCTAACACCACCATAACAATCAAATCTACTCAATATGTACACTATTATTAATATTTTAAGTACTTAAGGAGCTTTTCTCCCTGGACCTCTGAAAGGTGGCAGATTTCTTTTCCAGTTGGACTCTTCCAGTAAATAAATGCAAATCAATCAATAAATTAATAGCTTAGGGTCTTTTGGAGAAGGTAGAGCTACATGTCTATTTCCTGGGTTCTATTTGTGAGTCAGTTTGCTATCCAAAGAGTTACATGGGTATTTACATTTATCTGTGAGAGTTGTGAGTGATAAGAGTGTGGGATGTTGTCAAATGTCTTTGTGAGGTCTAGGTATGAGATGTGTACTGATTTGTCCTCATCCATTGCTTCAGTAATTTTCTTCAAGAAGTTGATCAGGTTAAGATGGCAGGACCTGCCCTAGATGAATCTGAACTGGCTTGGGTCAAGAGTATGCAGATTTCCTATTTCCTTAGTTATTAACTCTATAAGGATCCTTTCCATAGCATTACATACGAGGTTGATCAGGCTTATGGGTCTGTAATTATACAGAATCCAAAAATTTGTGTAAGGAGATGACTTTCGCTGTTCCCCATTCATCCACCACAAAGCCTGTTTGGAGGCAGATACTGAATAATCCTGTAGACAAGTCTAAAGTCAGGTTTCAGGCTAACCAGTAAGCAGCCCGGTAAGTTATCTGGCCCCACTAAAGTAGAGTTCTTGGTCTTGGATAGCTCCTTGAGGACTTGTTCTTGTTAGATTTGAGGGGGTGTAGATGCAGGTATGGGGTGAGGTGTCAGCTAAATTTGTTTGTTAGTCTAGTTCATTGGTAGTACCCTTTGGGTCTGATTATGTGACACACTTAACAGCTCTACACAGTGCTGGACATTGTTTCTGAGGCGTCTAACAATTAAAAAAGGCTTTGTGGTTATCCTTTGCCTCATATCTGCCTTTGGTTGACTTGATCAGGGTTCATAGGTTCATACTAGGCTATCTGCCCTAGGGCATTTATAAGCCTAGCCAGAGTGTGTTTGGCTTTCGCCACCCATTTTAAATTAATTTTGCTATGCCCTTTTTCGAGGTTAGTATACTGTGCCTCTGTCTAACAGTGACACAGAAGTGATACCCGGGGTAAACCTACGATCTCCCATCCACTCATCAAGATTCCTCTTGAAGAGAGTCAATGAGGGACTCTGCCTAACCTGGACTGGGATTTTGTTCCAGAGTGAAGGGAGCCTCTGGGTTATGAATCTGTCCCTCCAGCACAGGGGTGGGCAAACTTTTTGATTCGTGGGCCACATTGAGTTCTAACATTTGACAAAGGGGCCGGAACAGGAGCAGATAGATGGCATGCTTTGAAAACATCACCTCATTGGGGGAAAAATACACATCTTGGGATATGGAGAAAACATGTGCTTTAATTTCCAATGAAAATGAAGAAAAGCATTACAATAAAATCTCTGACTTCGAAATGAGTCTTTAAACACTGAAAATCAAATAAATGACCATTTTATTTTAAAGCACTGAAAGTTCTGTTATCCTTCGGGATATCACCATCACACTCCTCCTGTCTTTTTTTTTCAAAAACAGTAGGAGATGCAGATGTACTTGTCCTGTTCCTTTTATTCAATTTGTTTCCCCGGTGCCAAAAGTCAACGACGACCAGTGCAAGGACGAAACAGTTGCAGCAAGTCAGTCTGTGAAGCATTATATTTGATCTGCTCACACTGTTTATTTTAACAACGTGCGTATCACGGAGACACACACATTTTAATGGGAGCAGTGTTGTTGGTCTCCTTTTTTAGCCAGCGCATCAAAGTCTGGAGTTAGTTTTGTTGTGGCGATTCTCAGGATGGATCTGAGGTGTAGGTCTGTTAACTTGGATCTGTGGCTGGCTTTGTTGATGTTCATGACGCTGAAGGTCTGTTCACACACGAAGGTAGAGCCGAACAAAGCCAACATCATCTGCGCTTTTCGCCTTAGATTTGGAAATGCGGCATCATTGAGTGAAGCATAGAAGTCATTTAGTTTCAGAGAGCTGAACTCCTCTTTTAAGGCAGGGTCGGACTGAAGGTCGATCAGTTCAAGCTGAAGCTCCTCTGGAGCTGTTTCAGGGTCTTGTGACAGAGGAAAGGCCACCAATTGAAGTGACTTGTCAATTTTGTCGAAATCCAAAAACCGACGGCAGAATTCTCCGTGCAGTGCATCCAGTGACTCACTGTATTTCTTTACTTTTGCTCCGGCCTCTTTCAGCGTGGCTAGTCTAGGAAAATGAGTGAATGACTTGTTCAAAATCTGCCTGGAGAATAAAGCCAGCTTGGATTTGAAGGCTTTCACATTTGTGTACATGTCATGCACAAACTGCTCCTTCCCCTGCAGTTTCACGTTGAGCTCATTCAAGTGTGAAAATACGTCCGTAGCAAAAGCAAAGTCACACATCCAGCTCTTGTTGCTCAGCTCAGGAAATTCATCAGTCTTCCCCTGCTGTTCCAAAAACACGCCAATCTCCCCTTTGAGCTCCCACACTCATTGAAACACTTTGCCCAAAATCAACCAGCGGACACGGGAGTGATAAAGCAGGTCCTGGTGATCCGCATCAGTTTCCTCCAAAAACGCAATGAACTGACGGTGCTGAAGTTCCCATGCGCGTATGAAGTTGATGAGTTTCACCACAGGATTCACAACATGATTCAGCTGCAACACCGATTTACATAGAGATTCCTGGTGGATGATGCAGTGGAGGAAAATGACATCCTGGTCAGGGTTTTCATCTTTCACTTTATTCTGGATTCTCCTCAGCAGGCCAACGTTTTTTCCCGTTAAATTCGGAGATCCATCTGTGGTGACGTTAACAAGCTTACTCCAGGGAAGCTTCATGTTTTCGATGGCAGCAGACACCCGTTCAAACAAGTCCTCTCCACGTGTTTGTCCTTTCAGAGACTCCATTGTCAAAAACTCCTCCGTTATTTCAAAAGTTTCGTTGATTCCTCGGATAAAAATGAGGAGCTGAGCAGTGTCTTTGACATCATTGCTTTCATCCAGTGCTAAAGAATAAAAAGTGAATGACTTCGCCTTTTTGTTTAATCTGCTGGTGATATCTTCATCTATTAGTTCCACACGGCGAGTCACTGTCCGCAGTGATAAACTGATTTTCTCAAATTTGTCTTTGGTCTCCGGGCACAAAATACCTGCTGTCTCTACCATACATTCTTTTAAAAACTCGCCTTCAGAAAATGGTTTGCTGGCCTTTGCTATTTTGAATGAAAGCATAAAACTGGCCTTGGTACTTGACTCTTGAATGGCAGTTTGACGGTGAAAAAAACTTTGCTGAGCCTTCAAATTAGCTGCCAACTTCTCAGCAGCAGCTTCCAGTTCTTTTGTTGAGAGCTTGCTAGCATAATTAGCGTGCTTTGTGGCAAAGTGACGGCTAATATTATACTCTTTAAAAAACGCCACAGTTTCTTGGCATATCAGGCAAACAGCAGATGATCGGTGTTCAGTGAAAAAATATTTAGTTGTCCACTCCTTATTGAACACTCGACATTCTCTGTCCACTTTCCTTTGTCCGCTCATCTTCATAGAGGGGCGGTGGGTCACCTCAACAAAGCAAATATATCTAGAGTGCGCCATCTAGTGAGGAAACATCAGAATTGCAGGGGAAATAAAACATTAACAAGGTTAATTTATTAAATTTTTTCAAGTTTGGCGGGCTGAATCAAAATGTTTAACGGGCCGCATGTGGCCCCCGGGCCATAATTTGCCCATGCCTGCTCCAGCATGTCCTATTTATTTCAGTGCTGAGGTTCAAGTCCCTCGAGCGCGTAGCTCGATGGGATTTGGATTTTCTGAGGAGCAGCATGTCCATTAATTCCGGGTTGGACATGGCTTTATACGTCAGGCACAGATCGCCTCTGAGCAGGCGGTATGCCACTGAGTAGAGCTGGAGTTTCTTTAACCGGGCAGCATATGGCATCTGTTTGAGCCCTTTGATCCTCTTGGTGAGGTACTTTTGGGGTCTTTCCAGTTGCTGCAGGTGTCTGGTAAGGTACATCCCAAAAGGGGCACTGTACTCAATTATGGGCCTGATGAGGGATGAGTAGAGAGGCACGATGACCTCTCCTGATCTAGATGTGAATCCCTTCATGATTAGTTGGGCTATATAAAATGTTTTTCTAACCACTTTGGCCACGTGGTTTCCAAATGAGAGATTGCTATCAACTTGGGTCCCCATGTCCCTAATTACTTATTCCGTACTTAATGGATTACCACCTATGTGGTAATTTGTGGGCACTTTGTTTTTGCCAAAGGGGATGACTATACACTTTTTGGCGTTTAGCTTGAGGCCATGGCTCTGGCACCAGTTGTCTTTCTATGAGGCCCTTTTGTAGGATGCTTGTGTCGGCTGAAGAGTCAATTATGGTGCCTAGTTTGCAGTCATCTGCGAACTTGGTCAGCCACAGTCCTTCCATGTTGGCCTGTACCTCCAAGAAATATATACCGAACAAGAGAGGTCCCAGGACTGAGCCTTGTGGGATGCCACTTGTAACTGGTTTGGAGTCTGACATGGCGCCAGCAATTCTAACCATGTGGGTTCTGTCCTTAAGCCAGTTTGCAACCCATCTAGTGACATAGGGGTTTACATTTAAGCTGGTGAGCTTATCTATAATGCCCGAGTGGGGTATGGTATCGAAGGCTTTTGCGAGGTCCAGGTAGGCTGTGTGGACCACCTTCCCCTCGTCAATGGCCTTGGTGACTGTTTCAAAGAAATTGACCAGGTTTAAGAGGCAGGATCTGCCCTTAAAGCCGAACTGGGTAGGATCCAGTGTCTGTAGGTCCCCAATATCTTTACATGAGGTCCATGATCCTTTTCATAGCTTTGCAGACCAAGCTAGTCAGGCTTATGGGGCGATAGTTTCCAGGATCCGTTGAGGCACCACTGTTGCTGTACGCCACTCTTTGGGTACATATCTTGTAGTAAGGCTGAGATTGAACAGTAGTTTTATGTTTGGGTTTAGCTCTTCTTGGAGTTCATGTAGGACGCAGCCCGGGACACCGTCTGGTCCTTGATGCTGTGTTTTTTGCTTTGGAGAGGGCGGCTCTTACCTGAGCATTTGAGATGTCAGGGGGGCAGCACTCTGCTGGGATAGATATTTGCCCTTTTGGTAGGGGGGGGGAGAGGTTTGCGCTGAACCTGTCAACTAGGATGTTGGCAATGTCTGTGGGTTCAGTGTATTTTTTGTCATTTTGGACTAATTCTGAGCATATCTGGGAATTCCCACTCAGGTTCTTAACATAACTAAAGAAAGCCTTGTGATTATCCTTAGTGTCCTGTGCAATTTTTCTCTCGAAGCTGGCCTTAGACGATTTTATGAGTGCCCGTAGTTTTTTGCTAATACTGATCAGAGATGCGCCTTCCCTTTTTGAGATTTTGCTCTATAATGTAGTAGCTTCCTCCTATTGTATAGTTTGTTTATGGCTGGGGTCCACCAGTCAGGACGCCTGCCTTTGGAGGATTGGGTCTTGGTTTTATTTGGGATCGCATGATCCATGCATTCCTGAAGGTGTTCATAGAATGCATTTATAAAGGATTCTGCGGTCTGGGACGTATTTTCCACAGGCCCGGGGGCTTTGAAGGATTCCACCTCGGTTTTGAGGAGTGTGAAATTTGCTTTAGAGAAGTTTTTCACTGTGGTTTTCTGGGCAGGGGGTGGGGGTAGGGATGTGAATATCCAGTGAGATTAGTTTATGTCTGATCTTACCAGTGAGGGATACACTTTGGTCTGGAGCATAGAGCCCCCATGTTGGTGATGATCAGGTCCAGTATGTTTTCCCCTCTTGTGGGAGTGATAACAAGTTGTTCCATAGCATTTGAGTTTATAAATTCTAGGAACCTTTGGGCTAGGGTGTTGGAGCTAGAGTAATGCTCCCAGTCTATATTTGGGTAGTTGAAGTCGCCCAATATAATGGTGTTTGGAGAGACCTTCATATTTTCCAGTGTTCTCAGGAAGGCCAAGTAGGGTTCCTGGGTTTGGGAGGGTGGTCTGTAGCAGGCTATAAACTGGAAGGCAATTTTACCCACTTAGTTGCACATGGATAGTCTCTGATGCTTTGTGCTGTGCCACCAACCTGGAGGTGTGGGTATCTGTGACGAATATTGATACTCCGCCTCCTTTTGTGGTTCGGTCCAAGTTTTGGGGCCGAAAAGCATGGTATGAGGTATAACCTGGTAGTGCTGGGGTGCTCTCGGGAGCCTTGAACAAGGTTTCTGTTACTGCAGAGATATCTATGTTCTCCATGCTAAGGAGAGTTTTGAGTGCGTGCATCTTGAGGTTTAGACTTCTGGCATTGAGTAGCATTACTCAGTTTCTTATCCCTTGTGATACCTATGCAGGTGGGTTTGTCTTTTGAGCCTTGCCTAAAAAAGGCACTATGGGGTGGCAAGAGCCTTTGCCAATATCCGAAAGCCCAGGGGTGACAGGTGCAAGCCGTCCCTAGTGAAGCATCATGGCTTGTCAAGCATGTCATCCCAGGCTGACAGGCATTGGATCCCCTTTGAATGACACCAATACTTAAGCCAATTGTTGAAATTGATCATCTTGTCTTCATATTGTGGCATCATTCTTGGTGAGGGTAAGATGCTACTCAAGGTCAGGGTCATACCGGCATGGGGTACATGCTCAGAGAGCTCCTCTATGTCTCTTTCCATGTAGTCCAGGGAGATACGTCTCAGGTCATTCACACCAGCATGGACAATGACTGAGTCATATTTGTACTTGCCTTGGAGTGACCTGAGTGCTTGTGTTATGGGGTGGATCCTAGCGCCCGACAGGCAGCTCACCGTGACCTTCTCCTTGTTCACCCTGGTGAGCGGACGTCAGTGTGCCTGACGATAGAGTCACCTATTACAAGTGTATCAGGTGTGTTGTTTAGCCTTAAGGGCTGTGACTTTTCGGCACACTGGCTTTGTGAGCTATGTGTTGCATGTGTTTTGTTTTGGGGTAGCGGTTGCTTGGGTGTCTGCTTTGGAGGTCTCTGCTGCTTAGGCAGATTTTTATTTAGAGCCTCCGAGTATGTTTTTGCGTGTTTATGTGTTTGGTTTGCTGTCGTGGTAGGTCTATGTGAGACTGGAATTGTAGTGAGTGTGGTTTCCTTCTCCTCCTGACTGGTTATGCCAGTACTGAGTTGAGAGCGCTTAGCCTCCAGTTTGGCTATATGGTTGCATCTCTCACATGTGTTGGTAGGGTTCTGAGTTTCTTGTCAAGTTTAGCAAGTGTGTTATTGAGATCTTGAAAACAACATTCATTTTGCATGCAAAGTTCTTTTTTTTTTTTTTGTATTTTACTACAGTGCCTGTTTATATTAGGTTTCCACTATTGGAATTGTATTTACTTCTGCAAGGGACAGATGCATCAATGCAGCTATTTACATGCGCACAGAATTTGGCAGAAAAGGATTCTGCATAAAGTACAGTTGTGTACACTTACCATAAATGTAGATGTTTGAGTGTATTCACTGTTGCAGTCATTACATTTGGGTTATCTGCTTGCAGGTAGCACTCAGTCAGCCTGATTATCAAAGTCTTGGGTCCTGCGTCAGTTGCTGTCTCATCTTCCATGACGTCAGGTAATCAGGGGTATAAAGTATGCAGCCGATGCCATTACATGAGTTTTTCTTGCCCCAGATGTCAGGTGCCCCCATAATGGGAAGCAGTTATAAACAATGTTACACCTCCAACAAAAAGCAAATACACCAGAAAGCTTTAAGCATAGTAAAGAAGAACAGAGGTATAGTAAATAGAAGTCCGGAGGCTGGAGGGAGGGTAACCAGGACTGCGACAGTGAATACATTCGAACATCTACATTTATGGTAAGTGTACACAACTGTACTATGTTCTTCATGTTTTACTGTTGCAGTCATTACATTTGGGTAGATGCCCAAAGCTAAGGAAGGGAGGAGGCAATTAGATAGCATTATGACCATCTATAAGGCCCTGCAAGACTGCAGTGGCAAAGCCAGCTCTTGATTTTGAAAAAATTGGCAAGTGGTAATGCTTGGAGAAGGTATGTACAGAACTCCAGGTAGCAGCTTCTAGGATGTCCCTGGTAGGGACACCTCTGAAAAAGGCTGTAGAGGTAGATGCAGCCCTGGTGAAACGTGGTCTTATCCCCTGTGGGGTAGATTTTCCATGGTGCTTATAGCAGAAATAAATGCAGTGGCCTATCCGCTTAGAAATGGTTTGCTTTGAAATGACCTTCCCCTCTGCTCTTGCAGCAAATGCAACCAGCAGCAGTTCAGATTTCTTGAGAGACTTAGTCCTGTTCAAGTAAAATCTAAGTAGTCTGTGCACATCCAAGGAGTGCAGTATTCGTTCCCCTTTGTTCTGTGGATTAGAAAAGAAGGTTGGCAAATGAATGGAGTGGATACCACCTTGGGCATAAAGGAGGGATTGGTCCTGAGGGACACCCTGTCCGCATGAAAGATGATGAGTCTCCACTGCCATGAGGGCCTGTAATTCAGACACCCTTCTTGCTGAAGTGATGGCTAGATGGAAGGCTGTTTTCCAAGAAAGGAATTTCAACTCTGCATTTGCAGCTAGCTCAAAGGGAGGTAGAGTGAGCTTTTCCAACACAAAGTTAAGGTCCCGGGCTGGAGTAGGGGCTCTCCTGGGTGGTCTTAAGCATTTGGCCCCTCTGAGGAACTGCTTCAGCAGTGGATGAGAGAAGAGGGGTGGCTCTGTATTATAATGAGCTGAAATGGCAAGGCATGAATTTTGATGGAAGAAAAGGAAAGGCCCTTGTGAAGCATCTTAGTTAAGTATTGAAGAAATGTGCTGTAAATTGGGCACTGTTGTGTCCATCCCCTGAGTTTGGCTCCAGGAATAGAATCTTTTCCATTTTTCAGCATAGGATTTTCTAGTACTAGACCTCCTTGCCGCTAGAATGATATCCATCACTTGCTTACTGAGGGATGGTAACGGAAAGATCATGTAATTAGCCAGGCTGCAAGGTTCAGGGTTTGAAGCTGTGGGTGCAGAATCTGGCCCTCCTGCTGGGACATTAGGGGGTTTGAGGCAGGTGCCATGGTTCCAGAAGTGACACACTGTGCAGGAGGGGGTACCAGTGTTGGCGTGGCCAGTCTGGTGCAATATGTATTGCTCTTGGTTTGTCCTGTTTTATCTTTAGTAGCACTTTGGAGAAGAGTGGCAGAGGAGGAAAGGCATAAACTGATTTTTCCAGGTGAAGGACAGGGCATCCACTTTCCAAGCTTGTCTGTGGGGTGTCCTTGTGCAGAATTTGTCCAATTGGTAGTTCTGAGGGAAGGCAAACAGGTCTATCTCTGGGTTCCCCCATTTGTTTCTCAAAATGTTGAATATCTTTGGTTCCAGTTTCCACTTGGGTGGGTCCATGAGATTTCTGCTTAGGTAGTCTGCCAGTGTTTTTAGCTTGCCTGGCAGGAATTGAGCTTGTAAGTGCACTTGGTAGCTCAAGACTGTGTTCCAGAGTGATGGCTAGTCTGCAGACAGGGTATGAGTGGGTTCCCCCTGCTTGTTTATGAACCACATAACAGTAGTGCTGTCCGTCTTTATCAATAATTGTCCTGGAAGAATGTGGTCCTTGAAGGCTGTTACAGCATTCTGTACAGCTAACATTTCTTCTTGATTGATATGCAGGTGCATTTGACTTGGGTTCCATTTGCCCTGAATGCACTGCCCTGCCAAGTGAGCCTCCCCATGCATAGTCTGATGCATCTGTTGTCAGGGTTTGTGCGGCAGGGGGTAGAGTGAATGGCAGTCCCTTGTTGTGGTGGCAGGCCTCTGCCCACCAAAGGAACTCTGTCTTTAAGCAAGGAATGATAGGAATCATTGATTCTAGTTCCTTAAAATGCTGACACCATAGGCTTTTTAGATACCATTGTAGTTTCCTCATATACAGTCTTGCATATGGAATTAGAAGAATGCAAGAGGCCATGAACCCCAGGACTTGCAGTATTTTCCTTGCAGATAGCTGGGTCTTTGTGGCCAAGTAGTTTGAAGTAGGCTGTCAAATTAACTTGTTTCTCTGCGTATTCAAGCTTGCTCCCAGGAATACAATTTGCTGGCAGGGTACTAGATGTGATTTCTTTTTGTTTATGGTGTACCCCAGAGAAGTTAGTAATTTCTTTACGAATGCCATATGATTTAATAGTATGTCCTGGCTTTCTGCCTGAATTAGACAATCGTCAAGGTATGGGTATATTTGAATATTTATTTACCTGCAAAATGCAATGACTGGAGCTAGGCACTTTGTGAATACCCTGGGGGCAGTAGATAAGCCAAAGGGCTGTGCAGAGAACTGACAATGCATGCAGCCTGCTCTGAAGTGTGGGTATCTTCTGCAAGATTCCCTTACTGGGATGTGCAGGTAGGCTTCCTTTAAATCCAGTGTTGAAAACCACGCATTTTTTCCCAGCATGGGAAGCAGCTGATGAAGTGTTAGCATTTTGAATTTTGGGATTACCAAAAAAAGTGCTTAGGATAGACAGGTCCAGGATAGGACATCAGGAATAGTCTTTTCTGGGCACCAGGAAAAGTCTTGAGTAAAAACCTTGACCCCATTCCTCTTCTGGGAGAGGTTGAATAGCTCTGATACTTAGGAGAGAGAGAACCTGCTTTTCAGCCTCTGCCCACTGATTTGGGGGTAGGTCTGGCCAACCGTTTGGGGTTGGTAAGGAGTGGAAATGGAATCTGTATCCTTGAGAAACTATATTTAAAACCCATTTGTCTTGGGTAATGAATTCCCAGTTTTTTGTATGCAAGGCAATCTTTCCTCCTAAAGGAACAGTCAGTTGAGCAGGGCATAGAAGGTTTAAAGTTAAGTCATTGTGACAGTTTACCATAGGGGGGTGTCTTACTACTTCCAGCTTTGGAAGTGGGAGCCCCCCACTGCTTAGGCCTGAGAGTACCTTGAGACTGAAGCCTGGGTGGTCTCCTGGTACTGGGCTTGGACTAACAAGGCCTGGAAGAGGTAGGAAAGGACCAATTATTAAAAGGCCAGTGCTAATTAAATCCGGGAGGCTGTACTTACAGGAAATCTTTAACAGTTTGCATAGATTTAGCTTTTTCTTCCATCTTTTTAAGTACTACTATGCTTTGTTGCCAAACAGGTGGTCTTGGTTTAAGGAAGCATCCAGTAATTCAGCTTTAACATGATCTGGCAAAGATTGTTCCTTAAGCCAAGCATGCCTTCTAAGTACAGACCCAGTGACAGCAGCACTGCAAGATGTCTCTAATGAATCAAAACCACATTGCAAAGTATGTTTTCCAACTTGTTCTGCAGAATGCATTAAATCCTGTAATTCTTTATTTTCAGCACAGTCAGGAATCAACATAATTTTCTGTTTAAGCCATCCAATAATATGCTGCTGATACTTTAACATATGAAACTGGCAGTTTAAAGCCCTAATGGTCAAAATTTCTCAAGTGTATACCTTCTTACCCAATCTGTCCAGAGCCCTGGAATCTCTATCAGAGGGGGTAGGGCTTTGGCAGCAGTAGCCTTAATGCCTTTGGGTCCCTGTGAAATGGTCTCAGGATCCAAGGTAGGATTCTTAAAGAGGTACTTGTGAGAGTCAGGTACTCTAATATCTGCCAGGTTTTCTGGGAACCGGAGGTACAGTGTCAGGGGCCAGGCTAGATTCCAAGAAGGCATCATCTACAATGCCCAGTACAGGAGGGATAGCTAAAGGCCTGTGTTGAGGTAGGAGTAATAATTCCCTAAGCCTCTTTTTGGAGTCAGAGTAATCCTGGCTTTCCCAACAGAAATGCTCCCTATGAGCATGCAAAGTTTCTCCAAAAGAGAAGTCCTCTGGAGGGGATGCAGAGGGAATGGAGTCCTCTGAATCAGAATCCTCATAAGTAGATGAGGGCAACTCCTGGTCGAGAAAACAGAAATTTCAGAATCCTGATCAGAAGAATCAGAAGGAAAATCAGTTCTAGGTCTCAGGAGAAGGCTGGCGTCCCCCGATTAGAGTAATGAGGTCTTCAGCCATTCTTATTTGTTTTTTAGGCATAGAGGTCTGACCATGTGGTCTGGGTGGTTTTCTTGGCGCGAATAGAGTTTTAGGCCTTGAAGAAGATGGAGCTGGTTTAATATGCAAGTCAGTAGGCCTGAATACACCCTCAGAAGCCGGTGCCTGCACAGCAGCTCTGGACCCATCCAAGGTAGAGACATCCGCAGGTTCCACAGTCGAAGAAGCAGCTCATAGCATACCGGACTCTGAATGGGTCTCAGTAGAGACCTGCGAATCTGAAGTAGTGGGTATCAGAAGCAGCGAATGCGCCTCACTGAATACCGGCAAACTGGCGACTAGCTAAGGAGAAGAGTCATCGGCAGCTTTGGACCTATGCAGTCTGTCTTTATCTTTGCATTTTTTTTGGAATGTCGGTAGTCGGGTGGCTTACCAAAGCCATTTCTGGATAATTGAACAGAGTGCCAAAATATTTAGATGCGAAAATCAACAGACGACGAATAGTTTGAGGTTTGAATAAGGCACAAAACTGACAGCGAGGTACGTTGTGGTCTGGGACTAAGCAAAGAATGCAGTATGAATGAAAATCTTTGAGGTATTTTCTTTCCACAAGAAATACAATTGTTAACTTTTACTGACATCGGTTTAGAGCAAGAAAAAGGATTCCCAATGGGGTACCTAGCTTAGTTGAAGACTTCAGATCTGAAACGCGAAAACGAAAATTTCAAGAGTCTGCTGACCAGCACTTGCGAACCGCTTCTGCACCGCACGGCAAGAAAGACTGATGTAATGCCGTCGGCTGCATGCTTTATAGCCCTGACTACCTGATGTCATGGAAGACGAGACAGCAACTGACGCAGAACCCAAGACTTTGATAATCAGGCCGACTGAGGGCTAACTGCAAGCAGATAACCCAAATGTAATGACTGCAACAGTGAAACACAAAGAACATCCAGTGGGTTGTCAGGATGGAAAAGCCTGTTGAATTTTAGTCAGGTCATCATTCAGTTTTAGTAGAATTCACCTTCACATAGCCTCTGAATACTGAGATAATGTCAAATGCTTCTGGCTTCAGTCTTGAGATGAATGGGACTGCCTTCAAGGCTGATTTGACCAAGGAGGAAGTTATAACAGGTGGGAGCAAAGCTACCCCTTATTAGTAAGGACCAAGTCCAGAATTTTATTGCCCCTAGTTGGGGTATGGCCCAGTGTGTCTGCATTGAAGTCCAGAGATCTGTTGGCATACATGCTTGAAGATGTACAAATCCTTCAGTTAACCTGCAGTAGCTGAAGTCTCTTAGGAGAATGGTATTTAGCTTAAGGCAGAGGGCCTTCACACTAGATCACAGCTTTGGGCTGCAGAGGAATGAGGAGGTCTTATAGTTAGCAATTATATGATAAGGGGTTTTGTTAACAGTAAGTTGGACATGGAGGGGTTCCAGGTCATTGTCTTGCCTAATCAGCCGGGAGGTGAAATATTTACAAAATGTGTACCCCGCCACCTTTATTGCCTTTATCTAATGCAGGGGTCTGAATGTGTGGTAGGCACCAAATCCCAACACCGATGGAGTGCTCCTCTTTATAGGTTCATAGGTGCTTACTAGGCTAACAACCACAAGGCCCTTTTTAAGCTTAGCCATGCATCCCAAATCTCTGACAAGTTCTGCTACCCTTGATAAGTGTAAGCAGAGGCAAACATTTGCAAACAGGGGCCTTGGAGATGAACGATTTACAGGTTGCCTGTATCCATTACAGACATAGCTGCCAAGCCAGGGATTAAAGCTGGTCTCTTAAGACTATACATATATTTAACTGTTTCCAGGGTAAGGAGTAGATTTTTTTTAAGTCTTCTAGCACTGAGCAGCAATACCTTTATGTTACCCAGATTCTGTTTTGTTATGTTACATGAGCTGGAAGAATGACACTGACTAAAAAGGGTACTATGGGTAGACAAGTTTTTAGCCAATATACAAAATGTGTCGGAGTACAGGTACAAGTCCATATCTCGCAAAGCAGTAAGGATGGTTTACCATCTCCTCCCAGGTTAATATACATAATGTATCCCCTTAGAATGACACCAGAAAGTAAGACAATTGCTGAAATCAATATTTGCTTACACTGCAGTATCATTCATGGTGACGCCAGAATGCCGCTCATGGCTAGGTTCATACCTGCCTCTCAGATACATACCAAAAGCTTGATCATGTCTCTGTTTGTATAGTCCAGGGAGATGCATCTCAAGCCATAATTACTGTGTCACATGTGTACTTGAGGTGCAAGAATTTGAATTGATTCTTGATGCAGCAATTAATGGTACTAGATAGGCAACTGACCGCAACCTTTTTCTTGTACAGCCTGTAGAGCAGTGCATCAGTATGTCACACTATGGAGTCACCTATGACTAATATTGGATTGAGTGAAGGTTTGCTTTATGGGATTCTGAATTTCGTCAGTACCCACTGCTGAATGGGTCTGACTTTTTTCTGCAGAGCCCTGCCATAAATCTATAACAAAGTCAAATGCAGTGCATTAGCTACTTAGCAACTGTTTTCCCAATGACAATCCTTGCTTGTTTTTGGTAGAGCAGGCAAACAGCTAATATGATTTTGCCAAAAGATTAAGTTCATTCTAAGCAGGACCTCAACTGTCCGTGCACTGCTAGAGACTCTCCTTATTCGCCAGATAAGAGAAGACTGGGAGATGAACAACTTTGTTCAAGGTTACACCTGCAAAGAGTATTCGCATAAAGGATGGACAAGTGCACAGGTTCACCCAATTTCTTCTAGAACCACAAGAAAGACTCTCTGCGTGCAAGGCAGAGATTCGCCTAAAAGATGTGATGGCTATCAGATAAAAACACATTTCCTAAGAGAGAAATTTTAGAGGTGGAGAAAAAATAGTTCAAAAAACACTTTTTCCAACACAAAATTCAGTTTAGAAGCTGGGGTCTTGTTTGTCCTAGGAGGCCTAACAGAGAGGATGCCCTTCAGGAACTGCATTATTGGTGTGTGTGTGTGTGTGTGTCGGATGGACAGATCTTTATGCGAGCACAATGAAAAGAGTCAAAACATAAGGAAATCTTGAAGACAACAACTCAAAAAGTACAGTTGTGTACACTTACCATAAATGTAGATGTTCGAGTGTATTCACTGTTGCAGTCATTACATTTGGGTTATCTGCTTGCAAGTAGCCCACAGTCGGCCTGATTAGCAGTCTTGGGTCCTGTGTCAGTTGCTGTCCCTTCTTCCATGACTTCAGGTCATCAGGGGTATAAAGCATGCAGCCGACGCCATTACATCAGTTTTTCTTGACCCAAATGTCAGGTGCCCCCCAAATGGGGAGCAATTAAATATAAAAGTACAATGATATACCTCCAACATAAAAGCAAATACACCAAAAAGGCTTTTAAGCATAGTAAAATAAAGTAGAGGTATAGCCAAAAGAAGTTAGGGGGCTGGAGGGAGGGTAACCAGGACAGCAACAGTGAATACACTCGAACATCTACATTTATGTTAAGTGTACACAACTGTACTATGTTCTTCGTGTTTCACTATTGCAGTCATTATGTTTGGGTAGATTCCCAAAGTTAAGGTTGGGAGGAGGAATTTAGATAGTATTAGGACCAG
This sequence comes from Protopterus annectens, assembly GCF_019279795.1. Lineage (NCBI taxonomy): Eukaryota > Metazoa > Chordata > Ceratodontiformes > Protopteridae > Protopterus > Protopterus annectens. The sequence continues at coordinate 1,056,395,900 of NC_056747.1, read as the reverse complement.
CTATAAGGCCCTGCAAGACTGCAGTGGCAAAGCCAAATCTGGATTTTGAGAAAATTGGCAAATGATAATGCTTGGTGAAAGTATGTACACAACTCCAGGTAGCAGCTTCTAGGATGTCCCTGGTAGGGATGCCTCTGAGAAAGGCTGTAGAGGCAGATGCAACCCTGGTGGAGTGAGGTCTGATCTCCTGGAGGATAGGTTTTCCATGGTGCTTATAGCAGAAATGTATGCAATGGCCTATCCATTTAGAAATGGTTTGCTTTGAAATAGCCTTCCCCTCTGCCCCTGCAGCAAATGCTACCAGCAGTTGTTCAGATTTCCTTTGAGGCTTAGTCCTGTCCAAGTAGAATCTGAGTTGCCTGTGCACATCTAAGGAATGCAGTATCGGTTCCCCTTTGTTCTGTGGACTGGGAAAGATGGTTGGCAAATGGACTTAAGAGCCACACTGGATACCACCTTCTTCATGAAGGATGGATTGTATCTGAGGGACACCCTATCTGCATGAAAGATGATGAAAGCCTCCACTGTCATAAGGGCCTGTAATTCAGATACCCTTCTTGCTGAAGTGATGGCTAAAAGGAAAGCTGTTTTCCAATATAGAAATTTTAAATCTGCAGTAGCAGCTGGCTCGAAAGGAGGCAGAGAAAGTTTCTCCAAAACAAAGTTAAGGTCCCAGGCTGGGGTTGGAGCTCTCCTGGGTGGTCACAAATTTTTGGCCCCTCTGAGGAAAGTACAGTTTTGTACCTACCATAAATGTAGATGTTAGAGTGCTCATACAGCTGCAGTCATAACAGATGGGTTATCCTGCCGTCAGGCGGGTCCTCGGTCGGCCGAATTCCAAAGTCTAGGTCCGGCGTCGATTGTCGTCAGTTCCTCCCTGACGTCAGTGCGGCAGGGGTATAAAAGAGGCAGCCGACGCCATTTTCTTCAGTTTTTCTTGCCCCAGATGTCAGGTGCCCCCAGAAGGAAGGCAAACATAATGTTATACACAAATGCAATGTTGATAAATCAAAAACAGTAGTTGCAAGCAAATACACCATAAAAGAATACCCCAAAAGGTTATAAGAAAAGGGTTTGTCATAAGGCCTGTCCTAAGAGGGGTTGGAGGGAGGGAAACCTGGACTGCAGCTGTATGAGCACTCGAACATCTACATTTATGGTAGGTACAAAACTGTACTATGTTCATCGTGCATAGAGCTGCAGTCATAACAGATGGGAAGAATCCCAAAGCTAAGTAAGGGTGGTAGGCACTAAGTGGAACTAGGAGGGGCTAGGATGCCCTGCAGGACTGCTGTGGCAAAGCCCGCTCTAGATTTAGAGTATAGTGGGAGGTGATAGTGCTTGGAGAAAGTGTGCACTGAACTCCAGGTGGCGGCTTCCAAAATATCCTTGGTAGGGACCCCCCCTGAGGAAGGCTGCAGAGGTAGCTGTGGCCCTGGTGGAGTGGGATCTGATGCATGCAGGCACAGTTTTTCCATGAAATGAGTAACAAAAGCATATGCAGTGGGCTATCCATTTTGAAATTGTCTGTTTGGACATAGCCTTTCCTTGAGCACCTGCAGCATAGGACACAGAGTTGCTCAGATTTCCTGAATGGCTTTGTCCTGTCCAAATAATAACGAAGTTGTCTGTGAATGTCCAAGGAATGTAGTAGTCTTTCACCTTTGTTTTGTGGATTAGGATAAAAGGTAGGTAAAGTGGATAGTCTGATTCAAAGCTACACTGGATACTACCTTTGGCATAAAGGTAGGGTTGGTTCAAAAGGAAACTCTGTCCTGATGGAAAATGATGAATGGTTGCACAGCCATGAGGGCCTGTAGCTCCAAAACCCTGTGAGCTGAGGTGATAGCCAGAAGAAAGGCTGTTTTCCATGACAAGTACTGTAACTCTGATGAAGAAGCTGGCTCGAAGGGAGGAAGGGGTCAGCTTTTCCAATACGAAGTTGAGGTCCCAAGCAGGGACTGGTAGTTTCCTTGGGGGTTTTATATTCTTTGCCCCTCTGAGGAACTGCCTTAAGAGAGGATGAGAGAATAAAGGAGGATCTGTGTTGTATTGTGAAGAAATGGCTGAAGCGTGGATCTTGATGGAGGAGAAGGAAAGTCCATTGTTTAACATCTCAGCTAGGTACTGTAAAATTTGAGGTATATTTATTACTCAAGGATTCTGTCCCTTCTTTTGATTCCAGGCACAAAATCGTTTCCATTTGGTGGAGTAGGCCTTTCTAGTAGAAGGTCTTCTGGCCTCCAAGATGACATCCTGAACCTCCTTGGAGAAGAAACTGTTGGGAAGTCAAGGAATTCTCCATGCAGCTAGATTTAGAGTTTTGAGATGGCTGTGAAGAGTTTTGTAGTTGTGCTGGGACAACAGAAGAGGGACTAGAGGCAGGATCCATGGTGGGGAATGTGTCAGGCTCTTCAGGAGTGGATACTAGTGTTGCCTTGGCCAGTCTGGAGCAATGAGAATCATTTTCGGCCTCTCTGCTCTGGCTTTTAATAGAACTTTGGGCAGTAGAGGAAGAGGCAGGAAGGCATAGACTGCCAATGTTGCCCAATTGAAGGAAAGTGCGTCCACTTTCCAGGCCTGTGGATGATAGGTCCTTGAACAAAATTTTTTCAACTGGCAATTTCTGTGGGTAGCAAAAAGATCTATGTCTGGCTGTCCCCATGCCCGAGTTATCTTTGTGAAAATTTGAGGATGCAACTTCCATTCGTGTGGATCTGTCGTATTTCTGCTTAGATTGTCTGCCAGTGTGTTTTCCTTCCCTGGCAGGAATTGCGCCTGTAGTTGAATTTTCAATTCCAGTGCTGTGTTCCATAGGGTCATAGCTTGCCTGCACAGGGGGTATGAATGAGTTCCCCCCTGTTTATGTACCACATCACTGTGGTGCTGTCTGTCCTTATCAATAGCTGGCCTGGATGCAGTAGGTCTCTGAAGGTTATAATAGCCTTTTGCACAGCTAGCATTTCCTTTTGGTTGACGTGAAGCAGCTTCTCTTTTCGTGCCCATTTTCCCTGAATGTACTGATCTGTCATGTGTCCTCCCCAGGCGTAGTCTGAGGAGTCTGTTGTGATGATTTGAGTTGCCTGAGGTACACAGAAAGGAAGATCTGTGTTTCTTTGGCAAGCTTGAGCCCACCACATAAATTCCTTTTGAAGGCATGGAATGAGTGGTATAATTGCTTCCAAGCTGTGGCTGTGTTGAGACCATAAGTTTTTTAGGTACCATTGAAGTTTCCTCATATGCAGCTTTGCACATGGGATTAGTAGGATGCAAGATGCCATGAATCCCAGAGCCTGCAGGACTTTCCTTGCAGTTAGCCTGGTGTAAGTTGCCATTTTTTTGAAGTATTGAGACAGTTGCCCTTGCTTGTCTGGAGTGAGGTAGGCCATCTGGGTGGTTGTATCCAAGCTGGCACCCAGGAAAATTATTTGTTGAGAGGGTATTAGTTTTGATTTCTTTTTGTTGACTGTGTATCCCAGGAAGTTCAACACTTTTATTACAAACGCCAGGTGCTGCAGTAGTATGTCCTTGCTGTCCGCTTGGATCAGGCAGTCATCCAGATATGGGTAGATTTGTATCCCTTGTAGTCTGCAGAAGGCGATTACTGATGCCAGGCATTTTGTAAAAACTCTGGGTGCAGTAGATAAGCCAAAGGGCAATGCAGAGAATTGGTAATGGGTTGAACCTGCAAGAAATCTGAGGTATCTTCTGCAATCTTGTCTGATAGGGACATGCAGGTTATGCCTCCTTGAGGTCCAATGTTACCAGCCAAGACTCCTTGCCCAGCATGGGAAGAAGCTGCTGTAATGTGAGCATCTTGAATTTTGGCACCTGTAGATATGTGTTTAGGATGGATAGGTCTAAGACAGGTCTCCAATCTTTGTCTTTTCCTTGTTACCAGGAATAGTCTGGAATAAAACCCTTGACCTTGTTCTTTTGCAGGTACCTCTTGAATTGCTTTCATGTCCATGAGAGCTGAAATTTGTCTTTGTGCCTCTGCCCTTTGATTTTGTCGCAGGTTTGGCATGCCCCTCATTTTTGGAAGGGTGTGAAAGTGGAACCTGTAGCCTCTGTCTATAATGTCCAGAATCCATTTGTCTTTTGTAACAATACGCCAATTTTTTGAGAATAATGTCAGTTTTCCGCTCAAAGGTGCTGCCATTAAAGCTTTGCTTGGCAGGTGTAGGGGGAAGTCATTTTGTCTGTTTTCTAAAAGACTGTGATCTATCCTCTCCACCTCTTGGGGTTGGGGCTTGCCACTGTCTGGCTCTGAAAGATCCTTGAGGTTGCCCTCTACCCCTTGGACGCCTGTATCTGCCCCTTTGAGGTCTGTCCGTGGCTGGAAAGGACCAATTTTTTGAAGGCCAGTTTCTGCTGAAACGTGGAGGTTGTACCTGCAGGAAATCTTTCACTGTTTGCATTGATTTTGCTTCTTCCTCCATTTTCTTTAGCACCTCCTCTGCTTTAACACCAAACAATACATCTTTTTGAAGAGGTGCATCTAATAATTTAGCTTTGACATGACCTGGTAAGGTTTGCTCTGAGCCAAGCATGCCTACGTATAACAGTCCCTGTAACAGCAGCTCTACATGAGGCCTCTAAAGCATCAAAACCACACTGCAAGGTATGTTTACCGACTTGCTCTGCACCATGCAACAAATCCTGCAACTCTCTTAAATCTGGTTGTGCCATCTTGCTTTTCAGCTGAGATATCAAAAACTGTTGATACTTTAACATATGGAACTGACAGTTTAATGCCCTCATGGTTAAAGTGGCCGAGGTGTACACCTTTTTCCCCCACCTTTCTAAAGATCTGGAATCTCTCTCTGAAGGTAATGGGTTTTTAGCAGTAGAGGCCTTAATTCCCTTGGGACCCTGTGAAATAGTTTCTGGGTCAGCAGTATGGCTTTTATATAGGAACTGGTGAGAATCAGGAACCCGGTAATACCTGTCTGGTTTAACAGGAGCTGGAGGCAAAGAATCAGGATTAAGGCTGGCTTCTGTGTACACATCATCCAATATATCTAAAACAGGAGGGATAGCCAGAGGCCTATGCTCTGGGAGCAGAATAAATTCCCTGAGCCTTTTCTTGGAATCTGAGTAATCTTGGCCCTCCCAGTGAAAGTGTTCCCTCAATGTATGCAGAGTTTCCCCAAAAGAGAAGTCCTCAGGGGGGGGGGGGGGAGACGGAGGGAATAGACTCCACTGCATCAGTCTTCAAATGGAGACTAGGCACAATCCTGGTCCTCAAAGTTCTGAGGTGATAGAAGCTTGATCTGAGGAAGGGTAGTCTTCCTCTAATCTGGGCCTTTTGTCAGAGGGGGGTTGATTGGTTTTCGTGGCTGTTTTAGATTTAGTGAAGGCTTTAATAGAGAAGGAGGAAGGCCTGAAGACCCCTTGAGAAATGGCAGGCCTGTCTAAATTCTGAGTTTCCCCGCCAGGAGTGGCGTCGGTACCTGTAGTAGGAATGGAGGCCGAGGAGCCTGCGATCTAATGCATTGTCATCGGTACTCAGCTGAGTACCGGAGAACCGGTAGTTGGCCTTAGCGTGGTATCAGTAGGTGGTGCGGACCTCATATGTCGGTACTTATCTTTGCATTTTTTGCTCAAAACTTATCCGACATAATATAATTAAATTTTTGCCAAAAAGTGAAGGGTGAACTAATAGTGTGTTTGTTGAATCTAGCACAAAAGCGGCAGGCGAGGCGCGCGGGTCTGGTCCTAAGCAAGGTATACAGTAAGTGCTTCCCACATGAAATGCAATTATTAACTTTGTCTGACATCGGTCTGAGGCAAGAAAAGTTTCTAGCAGGGGTTTGCTTTTAGAAGACTTCGCTGAAATACTTTGAAATCTCAGGAGCTGGCCGCTGCTTCTGCTTCCGGCACCGCGGCAAGAAAGACTGAAGAAAATGGCGTTGGCTGCCTCTTTTATACCCCTGCCGGACCTAGACTTTGGAATTTGGCCGACCGAGGACCCGCCTGATGGCAGGATAACCCATCTGTTATGACTGCAGCTGTATGCACGATGAACATCTGCTTGAGCAGTGGATGAGAAAAAAGGGGGGGGGGTCTGTGTTATGAGCTGAAATGGCTGAGGCATGGATTTTAATGGGGGAAAAAGACAGGCCCTTTTGAAGCATCTCCGTTAAGTATTGTAAAATCTGAAGTAAATTGGGCGCTGCTGTGCTTATCCCTTGAGATTGGTTCCAGGCACAGAATCTTTTCCATTTTTCAGCATAGGATTTTCTAGTGCTAGACCTCCTTGCCTCTAAAATGATATCCATCACAAGGTTTACTGAGGGAAGGTAAAGGAGAGATTATGTAATTAGCCAGGCTGCAAAGTTCATTGTTTGAAGCTGAGGGTGCAGAATCTGGATTTTCCTGCTGAGACAAAAGGGAAGGAGTCTGAGGCAGGTGCCATGGGAATAATCATGACACACTGCGCAGGAGGGGGTACCAGTGTTGGCATGTCCATTCTGGAGCAATCAGAATCATCCTTGGTTTGTCCCGTTTGATTTTTACTAGTACTTTGGAGAGCAGAGGCAGAGGGGGAAGGTATAGACTGATAGGTTTTTCCAGCTGAAGGACACAGCATCCACTTTCCAGGCTTGTTTGTGGGGGTCCTTGTGCAAACTTTGTCCAACTGGTAGTTCTGGGGAGAGGCAAACAGGTCTATATCTGGGCTATATCTGGGCTCCCCCCATTTGCTTGTCAACATGTTGAACATCCTTGGTTCCAGTTTCCACTCATGTGGGTCCATGAGGTTTCTGCTTACTCCATCTGCCAGTGTATTTAATTTTCCTGGCAGGAACTGAGCTTGTAGGTGTACATGATAGCTCAAAGTTGTGTTCCACAATGCCATGGCTAGTCTGCAGAGGGGGTAAGAATGTGTTCCCCCTTGCTTGTTTATGTACCACATAACAGTGGTGTTGTCCGTCTTTACCATTAGTTGTCCTGGAAGAATGTGGTCCTTGAAGGCTGTCTGAGCATTCTGTACAGCTAACATTTCTTTTTGATTGATATGCAGGTGCATTTGATTTGGGTTGCATTTGCACTGAATGCACTTCCCTGCCAGGTGAGCCCCCCCATGCATAGTCTGATGCGTCTGTTAGGGTTTGGGCGGCAGGGGGTGGTGTGAAAGGTAGTCCCTTGTTTTGATGGCAGGCCTCTGCCCACCAAAGGAAATCTAGGCATAGGCAAGGTATGATAGGAATCATTGCTTCTAGATCCTGAGAATGTTGACACCGTAGACTTTTTAGATACCACTGTAGTTTCCTCATATACAGTCTTGCATATGGAATTAGAAGAATGCAGGTGGCCGTGAACCCCAAGGCTTGCACTATTTGTCTTGCAGATAGTAGGGTTTTGTCAAATTAATTTGTTTCTCTGCCATCTGAAGTTGTATTCAAGCTTGCTCCCAGGAATATAATTTGTTGACAGGGTACCAGGTGTGATTTCTTTTCATTTATGGTGTACCCCAGACAAGTTGGAACCATTTGTACAAAGGCCAGATGATTCAAAAGTATGCCCTGGCTTTCTGCCTGAATTAGACAATCGTCTAGGTATGGGTATATTTGAATATTTCTTTGCCTGCAAAATGCAATAACTGGAGCTAGGCACTTTGTGAACACCGGCAGTGCAGAGAACTGATAGTGCGTGTAGCCTGCTTTGAAGCATAGGTATTTTCTGCAAGATTCCCTGATTGGGATGTGCAGGTATACTTCTTTTAAATCTAGGGTTTCCAACCAGGCATCTTTGCCTAGCATAGGAAGTAATTGAAGAGTCAGCATCTTGAATTTTGGAATCTCCAAAAAGGTGTTTAGAGTAGACAGGTTCAGGATAGGATGCCATGAATTGTCTTTTCTGGGTACCAGGAAGTCTCGAGTAGAAACCTTGTCCCTTTTCCTCTTCTGGTACCAGTTGAAGAGCCCCCATGCTTAAGAGACAGTACTTGTTTTTGGGCCTCTGCTCACTGATTTGGAGGTAGGTCCGGTCACCCGCTTGGTGTTGGCGTGTGGAAGTGAAATCTGTATCCCTGGGAAACTATATTTAAAACCCATTTGTCCTGGGTAATGAGTTCCCAGTTCTTTGCACAAAGAGCAATCTTTCCCCCCAAAGGGGCAGTCAGATGATAAGGGCTTGGAAATTTTAAAAGGAAGTCATTGAGACAGTTTCCCACATCCCAGATTTCCCCACTGCTTAGTCCTGTGTGTCCTCTGGGACTGAAACCTGGGGTTTTTGCTGTGTCTGGGTTTGGCTTGAGAAGACCTGGAAGGGGCTGGAAAGGACCAATTCTTAGAGGGCCAGTGCCTACTAAATCTAGGAGGCTGAACTTTAACAGTTTGCATAGATTTAGCTTTATCTTCCATCTTTTTAAGAACTTCCTCAGCCTGGTTGCCAAACAGGCAGTCCTGATTTAAGGGAGCATCCAACAATTTAGCTTTAACATGATCAGGCAAAGATTGTTCCTTAAGCCAAGCATGCCTTCTGAGCACAGACCCAGTAACAGCGGCCCTGCAAGAGGCCTCTAATGAATCAAAACCACATTGCAAAGTATGTTTTCCAACTTGTTCAGCATAAAACATTAAACCCTGTAATTTTTTATTTTCCACACAGTCAGGAATCAACATCATTTTCTGTTTAAGCAATCCAATAACATGTTGCTGATACTTTAACATATGAAACTGGCAGTTTAAAGCCCTAATGGCCAAGGTTGCAGAAGTGTAAACCTTCTTACCCCCATCTATCCAGCGCCCTGGAGTCTCTATCAGAAGGGGTAGGATTTTTAGCAGTAGAATCCTTAATGCCCTTGGACCCCTGTGAAATAGTCTCTGGATCCTTTTAAAAGGAACTGGGACCCTGTAGTATCTGTCTGGTTTTCTGGGAGCAGGAGGCAAGGAATTAGGGGCCAAACTAGATTTTGAAAAGGCATCATCAACAATTTCTAGTACAGGAGGAATAGCTAAAGGTCTGTGCTGAGGTAGGTTGAATCAGAAAAATCCTGGCTTTCCCAGTGGAAATGCTCTCAGAGTATGTAAAATCCTCGGGAGGGGAAGCAGAGAGAATGGAGTCCTCTGCATCAGAATCCTAATAAGTAGATAAGGGCAAATCCAGATCATCAGAAGAATCAGAAAAAACAGAATCCTGGTCAGAAGATTCATAAACCACTTCAGTCCTAGGCCTCTTAGAAAGGGGGGGTGGTGGCTACCCCTGATTTAAGTGATTAGATCTTCAGCCATTCTTATCATTTGAATTTTGGGCATAGAGGCCCGAGCATGTGGCCTGGGCATTGTTTTTTTAGGCATGGTTCGAGATTTAGGCCCAAGAGAAGAAGGAGGCACCAGTTTAACATGCAAGTCCATAGGCCTGAATGCACCCTCAGAAGTCGGAGCTTGCACAGCGGCTCCGGACGCATCGAAGGTAGAGACATCCATGAGTTCCATAGTGGAGGTATCTCGCGGCATACCGAACTCCGAATGGGTCTCAGTATATCAGGGGCTGCAAAAGCGCTGAGTACCCCAACTGCTGGCGGCAGGCTGGGGAAGCGTCATCAGCAGTTTTGGACCTCGGTGGCCTGTCTCTGTCTTTATCTTTGCCTTTTTTTTCAGAATCCCGGTAGTCTGATGGCTAACCAATGACATTTCCAGATAATTAAACCGAGAACCAAAATATTTAGAGGCAAAAATGTACCAACAACGGACAGTGCGCTGATTAAATAAAGCACAAAATAGACAGCAAGGTACGTCGTGGTCAGGGCCTAGGCAAGGAATACAGTACGAATGAAAATCTTTATGAGGTATTTGCTTTCCACAAGTAATGCAATTATTAACTTTTACTGACATCGGTAAGGAGCATGAAAAAGTTTCTAGCGCAGTACTTCGCTTATAGTTGAAGACTTCGGTTCTAAAACTCGAAAATGAAAATTTCAGGAGTCGGCCGACCAGCACTTGCGAACTGCTTCTGCTTCGGGCACAGCACGGCAAGAAAGACTGATGTAATGGCATTGGCTGCATGCTTTATACCCCTGACAACCTGACGTCATGGAAGAAGGGACAGCAACCGACACAGGACCCAAGACTTTGTTAATCAGGCCGACTGTGGGCTACCTGCAAGCAGCTAACCCAAATGTAATGACTGCAACAATGAAACATGAAGAACATCACATATTGAAGAAACAGTTATGTAGTTAACATAATTTGGCATCTGTGCTATCCTATGTCATTATTCCTCATATTAGGGTCCTGGATCAGACATTGGATCTGAGCCGGCAACTTTAGCTTAGATGGATCCAAGGCTCAAGCTCTTCCCTCTCCCCTAATCCCATGCTGCCCTCTAATCCTCAGATTGAGTTTGCTAACATAGCCAGTATTGTTACAACCCAAAAGGTAGAAAGGAAAACAGTCCTAGACCTACAGCACTCCAACTTCCTTAGATGATCCAACAAGAAAGGGGGATGATAGGAGGAAAATGTGAGAAATGACACAGGATAACACAGATGACAAGTTATGGTACGCACATAACTTTTTATCTGATGTTATCCATGTCATTATTCCTCACAGAAGGTTCAGAGTCCCCAGCTATAATTTACCCTGGGAGGCCTCAAGGAAGTACGTGTTGAAGCACTGTGGAACCAAAAGAAGCCCTGTTCCTGGAAATCAAATCCAGCTTGTAATATGATATACAGGTGTGAGGATTAGACCAAGTGGCAGCAGCACAAATATGGTCAATAAAATGTCGGGCCAAGAAAGCTGAAGTAGCAGCCACAGACCTAGTTGAATGTGCTGTAACAGTTCCTGGAGCATCAAGATGCTTGTTGATGTAGACTGTAGAGATACAGCTGGAGATCCATTTAGAGATAGCCACTTTAGAAATGGGGATGCTACGTCAATTTGGGGAAAAAGCCACAAAGAACTGGTCTGATTTGTGAAACTCCTTAGCCCTATGCAGATAAAAATCACAATTACCTGTGTACATCCAAAGTATGCAGAATGTACTCTCCCTTATTGGAATAATTGGGAAAGAAAACTGGTAAGTGAATACATTGGTTCAGACTGGATTCAGTGGAAACCCTGAGCAAAAAGGATGGATTCATTCTAACAGACACACTATCTTTGTGAAGACCATATATGGGGGAGCAACTGACAGGGCTTGTAGCTCGGACACCCTCTTATTTGAAGTTATGGCTACTAGAAAGGCTGTTTTCCATGACAAAAATGTGAAATCACAAGAACTAGCAGGCTCAAATGAGCTTTGAGTCAGAGATTGCAGCACAAAGGGTAGATTCCAAGGAGGCTAAGGATCCTTAATGGGTGGTCTTAGGAGGAAAATGCCTTTCATGAAGGCTTTACAGAGTCTGGAAGAGAACGTATGCTCACTATTCTCATGAAAACTGGAAATTGCAGCCAACTGAAACGTAATTGTAGAAAAACATGTCCCTTCCTGAACAAATGAGGACAAGAACAAGAGAATATCCGGCACAGAAGTAGAAAAGAGGTCCAGATACCTGCTCTTAGCCCAGACAGAAAACCTTTTCCATTTGTCACTATAAACCTTTCTGGTGGAAGGTTTTTGGGAGGCTAGGATAATATTCTTGTTGGGAAGGCTAGCTTGAACTGTTTCAAAAATCACTGGAACTGGAGAAACCATGCAGTTAGACAAAAGGGTCCGAAGATTGGGAAGAGGGAACCCCAAAGGATGGGAGATCAGATCCTGAAGGGGATCCAGTATCCAAGGGGAGGTGAGACCTTAGGAGGGAAACCATGGCTGACGAGGCCAGAAAGGGGCAATGAGGATCAGGGATATCCTCAGGCATCATGCTTTCTGCAAAACTTTGGGGATAAGAGTTACAGAAAGGTAAATGAAGAGACCTGGAGGCCAATCGTGGACTACAGCATCCCATGATTATTGGATCAGGAGGAAGGCGATATCCTTGGAATCCAAGCAGTTTAATGTTGACAGCAAACCAACAAACAGTAAAAATTCAAGTAGTTCAGTTAGAAATTCAAAAATACTGGCGGCTTTCAGCAATTCCTGCGGGTTTCATCAGCAATGTTTCAATTAATCTTAATTAAATTAATTAATTGTTAGTGTGATTCCTAATTGTCTATTTTAAAAAAAGTAGATATTGTTTTGATACCTTGAAGACAACAACAATAAATAGTAGACTAACTAAATAGGATTTCTTTGTTTGTGTAATTAGAATAGAGGGCTATTTAACCAATAAAAATACTGATACTTAATAAAAACTAACATGAATATAATATAATTATTATAATCCAACATATGTACATTAATTTTATATACATTAAATATTAATAAATATATATAAATATAAGGTAAAATAAAAAATTTTTTATCAATTCATTCATTCCAATGTAAACATTATTTTTTAAAATTAAAAACCATATTATATAAATAAATACCAGAATTAATAAATATTAATAAAATTAATGTTAAACACTACATAATACTACTTATAATCTTAGATATATTTTGGATTATAGTAGATTTGTAATTTCTTGTTTGTTTAATTTTAAAAAATAATGTTTACATTGGAATGAATGAATTGATAAAAAATTTTTTATTTTACCTTATATTTATATATATTTATTAATATTTAATGTATATAAAATTAATGTACATATGTTGGATTATAATAATTATATTATATTCATGTTAGTTTTTATTAAGTATCAGTATTTTTATTGGTTAAATAGCCCTCTATTCTAATTACACAAACAAAGAAATCCTATTTAGTTAGTCTACTATTTATTGTTGTTGTCTTCAAGGTATCAAAACAATATCTACTTTTTTTAAAACAGACAATTAGGAATCACACTAACAATTAATTAATTTAATTAAGATTAATTGAAACATTGGATACTTTTTTAGTATATAAGCTGGTGCAATGTATTACAAGACATACTCTGATGAAACCCGCAGGTAATCGAGCGGGTGAAAGCGCTCAGTATTTTTGAATTTCTAACTGAACTACTTGAATTTTTTACTGTTTTACGTGTTGGTTTGCTGTCTTGGTTCGTGTTTGGTGTGAACATTAAACTGCTTGGATTCCAAGAATATCGCTTGTGTTACTTACATTCCTTTAGTGGTTTTCTGTGTTTACCACATGCTGCATTTGTTGTTGGTTGAGGAGGCAAAAAGGTCACAGCATGGCTGATCCCAATGATCAAAAATCTGCACTGCCACCGTCAGATTGAGGGACCACTAATGAGGCCTCAATATGGTTCGGTTGAGTTTCTCAGCAAACACGTTGGAGTCCCCGGGAATAAGTGTTGCAAGAAGAAAGCGCTTGGAAGACATCATCCTTTACAAAACTCTCATGGCCTCTCTGCACAATGGGTAAGATAGTGTCCCCACCATTTGTTGCTATGCCAGATCGCTGCCATGTTGTCCATATGAACTGCAATCGTCCTCAGAGGGAGGCAATCCTGAAAGGCCTGCAACATTAGAAGGACAGCTCTCTTCTCCAGGATGTTTATGTACAATTTGGTCTCTATGGGGGACCATGTGCCTTGAACTGTTCTCCCCTGGAATGCCCCCCACACACACTCCAACAGGGAAGTGTCCATGGTCACCATGGCCTTGGGCAGAGGGAGTGAAAATGGCCTGCTGAAAATGAGATCCTGAGACTGAAGCCATCAAAGAAGGTGCCATCTGCACACTAGCTTCAATTTTATGGACACGAACATAAGTTGACAAAATGGACCACTGAACCACCAGGGCCCACTGTAAAATGCTGATATGGTACCTTGCTAGTGGCACAAGCTGTATGGCCATGGCCATGGCCATGGATCCTAGGGTCTGAAGAACCAAGCAGACTGGAAGATTGAACAGATTTAAGACTTGCATGATCTGTTCCCAGATCAGCTGCACTCTGTGAAGAGGTAATTGCTGCAATCTCTGAGACGGAGTCAAGCTGGACTCCTATGAACTCTAATTTTTGCTTTGGGACCAAATTGGATTTCAATAGGGTCAATGTAATCCCAAATTGTCTGAACAGGAGGACATATTGGATGGCTTGTGACAGTTGATGCCTCGTGGGTGCTGTGAGGAGTCGATTGTCATGGTATGTAAATACCTGGAATCCCTACAGTCTCAGCTGAGTCGCCACCACTGCCATACATTTGGTAAACACCCAGGGGCTGTACTGAGTCCAAAGGGCAGGGCTGTGATCTGGTAATGATTGGCCCCTAATCGGAAGCAAATATATGTCTCCTCAAGCACCTATCTTGATGTGATAGTAGGCATCCTGGAGATCCACTGGGCACATCCAGTTGCCCTTGCGTAAGAGAGGCAAAATGGATTGAAGAGTGGCCATCCAGAACTTGGACTTCTTTTGACTGACTGATTCAACTTGCTGAGGTCCAGAATAGGATGCAGGTCCCTGGTCTTTTTTGGCACTAAAAAGAAGCGAGAGTAAGTTCTGGATCCCCTTTGTCCTGTTGGGACCTCTTGGATGAGTCTCTTCTGAAAAAGTTGTGCAAATTCCTTGAAGGCCAACTCCCTCTGGCATGGTGGTACATCAGGGAGATACCTTCATACAATAGGGAGATGAAAAAAGGAAATGCAATAACACCCATAAATTATGTTTAACACCCGCTGATCAGAGGTAATGCTTGCCCAGGCTAGCGGGTGAAGGGAAAGATGAACCCTGACTGTCTCCAGGGCAGAGCTGTTGGGCAACGCTTCAGGAGCACTGAAAGGGCTGCTCACAGAAAGGCTCATTGAAGCCATGATTTTGCAGACCCCTCCGGCCTCTAGGGTGACATCTGGCTGTTGAATCCTCTCCCCCTGCCTCTGTAAGAGTAATCAGGAGTGTCCCGAAAGGAAGACGTGATCTCCAGAACCACATCTTCTTAGCTCCTCGCTGTGTCTTGGAAAAATGACCTCTGAGGATTAGAAAACTTAAACTCAGCTGTGGACAAGGTCCTCCCTTCCTGCTCACTTCGGGTTAGTGTGTCCTTTACAGAAGGTCCAAAGAGGGTGGACCCATCAAAGGGAGTATTGGTACAAGACACTTGGAAGGCCTCCACAAACTCACGAAGTCGTAACCAAGCATGTTGCCTTACAGCTATGCTGGTACCTGCAGCTCGACAAGTAGTTTCCGCTGCATGGAAATTAACCTCATTGAGGAATTAGCGAAGGATGTCAGAGTAGAAAGCTTGGGAGACGCCTTCTTGAGGTCTTCCTTTGGTAACAACTCTGTAAGGGAAGTGGAGAGTTCTTTGACTAAGTACTTTTGAAGGCAGGTGAAGTGTACCACGTAATTAATTGTCCTCAGTCCAAAGGTAGCTGAGGCAAACACATTTCCCAAGCTAGTCAACTCACCCCAGCCTCCATGTTCGGGGAGGGGGGAGCACAGAGCTCTGCTCTGCCAGCTCCTTTTTGGTGGTAGTGGTGGCAACCACAATGACATCGACCAGGACTCCTTTGCTCCAGAAAGGACTGTCCACAGGAGGACTAATGAACTTGTGGGCTTGCTTAAGTACTGGTTCCACAATGTCAGGTTCATTCCACGCCCTGCGGGCGATAAAATCTACCAACTCATCATCAGGGGAGTACCCATAAGGAGGTAGACAGCCCTGTCCCAAAAGCCTTCAGGAACATTGACTCCTCCAAAGATGGAGGTTGGGAAGACCATCCATCCTTTTGCTTAAAGATCTCCAACATGTCACCAAAGGAGACATCATCAGGTGGAGATCTGAGGTCCGTGTCTTCTATGAAGGACTCCATGAGTGAGTCCAAGTGCCTCCTCTTGCACTTTTTCTTATGAGGTGGCTTCACTGTGGGGGACTTTAGGGAGGACTCAGAAGATGCGGGGACCCCAAGAGGAGAGAAAACCCCCTGAAGACTAGTACGGGAGGGAATGACCCTGGACAGGATGGGAGGCTTCATCATCCAAGGTAGATAAGGGTAGGGGTGGCCCTGGAAGAGTTGGAGATGTCACTCCAGTTCTGGAAAAGGTCCTCTCAACCACTCTGATGGCCGAAGGGCTGGAAGAGGCCACCAGGAAAGGAAGAATGGACTCTAACAAAATACTGCGACCCCCAGATGATACTGGACCAGAGTTGTCGAGGGACAAGACCCCCAAAAGGGGGGATCAGTCTGAAAGACCAGGACCAGACCATCCCCATGGAGCCTGTGCCGACCCCTCTGGTCTGAGGGTGGGATACAGAGCAGGCCAGGTACCCTGCTGGAGTAGAGAAAAAGGAGATGCTTGGCACTGTCTGGATCTGACCATGGATATCCAGGTCCCAAGATTCTGAAGCCCTTTTAGTCAGAAGAGGAGAATAATGACCTGGGATTGGAGAGGCTCCCCTAGCAGGGTGGGCTGGGGATGCCAGAAGTTCCAACTCTATCTGGACTTTGAGGAAGCTCATCATCCTGTCCATATCAGAGGATAACAAGCTTGTGGAGGAGTGGGTAGTACTGGCTGGGGATCCAATCTTGGACTCCAAAGATCTGGATCTATGCTCTAGAGTTCGGCTCCTAGGTCTAGGAACTGATGGAAACAAATGCCTAGAGGATCCAGGCAAAGCCAAATCCTCTAACTACAGGGGGATCAGGCAAGCCTGTCGGATCTGAAAGCCAAGAGGTAGAAGCAATGGATCAAACGAACTGGTTGGATCAGAGGCTGGTCTGGCCTTGACCAGATCTGAGGGCCTCTGATCTAAAGTGGCCCTGGGTCCCATTGAACAGTCCAAAGATCTGGGATCCGAAGATCTCAGATCCAAGACAGCCTGGGCTGGGAGTTGGATCAGAAGATCTAGGATTCGACGGCCTAAGCCTTGGGGGGGACCATAAGGACTCCACTGAACCATAACTTTAAGAAGTAATTTATTACAGCACTTGCTAGGGCCCAAAGATTAAATGTGGCATAGACGTCGCATTCAACCTCCAGGTGACGAGCCCCTAAACAATACAAGCACTCCTCATGTGAGTCGGAACTGGGCATCTTCCGACCTTACAAAGAGCGCTTCTTAAACCATATTGCTAGATTGGCAACAGGCACTGCCTATAGGACCCCACTACTGTCACAACCTAAATCTTCTGATCTTCTGGGGTGGCTAGAATGGCCTAGCCTACTTCAGTACAACCAGCTTATAATTGCCCATAAAGTTCTCAACCACCCTGATAATACACCTACACTTAAAAATATCATCAACCCTTATAGCAACCTGAGGTCACTTTGCTCTTCTAATAAACTACTGGTTCAAACGTACAAAATCAACAACTCTGCTGAGTACTCTGTTTGCTAACTATGTTGGCAAAACTTGGAACTCTCTTCCTGCTGATCTTCCCTTGAACCCTCTCAGTTCTAAAAGCCTCAAGCTATACTTTAAAATTCACTGGCCATATCCTTGTTCAAAACCCGACTAGATCCTCCCCTCTATAGTCTGTAATCATGTTACACTGCCTAGTCAATTTGTCAACACTGTTTTAAAAATGCATGATTATATTACCTGCTTGCTCAACTGGAGCCTGTAAACTGTGTGCAACTTGTAATCATTTTGTGATTTTTACTGTATGTTCTACCTTGGAGCTTTTCTCCTCGGGCCTCCGCTGAAAATGGACATGTATACAGTCAGACTATCCCGGTCAACAAATGTAAAATAAATAAATGAAAATAAATAAACTTGGAAAGTTTCTCAGACATAACTGAAAGATTAACAAACACCAAAGTATGAAAACATTATAACACTACCCTAAGAAAGGCTAAAAACAGTCTAAGGAGAAAAAAGGTGCCAAACTCCTAACTTCCAATGGGGGAACTACCCTGCCAAAAAGCTAGGATGTCTAAGGGAGGGAGGTAAAGAAACTACTAACACTAAAGTTTAAGTCTAAAGTTAAACTAAGTTTAAACTAATTTAAACAAAGCTGAAAACTGGTATAGAAAGCACTTATCTGAGTGAAAGCCAAGGATCACATCCATAGCAGAATGCTGCAAACGAGATTTGAGGGTTAGAGAGCAACAGAAGATTATGGGAGAGGGAGGAGCTTGAGCCTTGGAACTGTCTAAGCTAAAGTTGCCAGCTCAGATCCAATGCCGGATCAAACACCCTACTGTGAAGAATGACATGGATAACATCAGATCCACTGGTACATCTGCTTGCTTTGGGAGCCGGTTTCTCCTTTTGGCACCAGAGGGAGAATCTTTTCAATTTAGCTAAGTAAGATTTCCTTATACTTGGCCTTCTAGCTTTTCTTATGATTTTAGCACTTCTTCAGAATAAGATGGCAACAGGTTGACATAATCATATCTTCCAGGCTGTCAGTCAAAGGTGTGGACAGTTTGGGGTGTGGTATGAACTCCCTGAACTTTATCAAGAGGTTCACATGATGAGGTAGTGGTAAAAGTTTCTCCCTTTCCATCTGCATTAGGACAGAGCCATTGGCTGCCTTGGCCAGAATGGAGCAATTTCAATAATTTCTGGCCTCTCCTCCAACGTTTGTGTTACACTGGAGAACAGGGCTAGGAGGAGGAAAGAACTATGAAACAGATACAGCCAATCTATACAGGAAGCATCTACTGCTCAATAATATTTCAGGAACACCAAAGCAGATTTTTCTCAGTTGTCTGCTGCTCACAGAAGCAAAGGGGTCTCTATTTAGTACATCCCATCTGTTCATGAGGTCCAAGAATGTATCCCCTGGCCAGCATCCACGCATGTGGACCTGTTGAGGTCTTGCTTAAATTAGGTGCCATGGAGCTACCTTGATGTGGTACATATGACTGAAGTATTGTCTGTTATGGCATACAGGGTGCAAGACTTCTCAGACTGCTTTGAAGGTTTTAACAGCCTGAACAACTGCCATCACCCCTTTTTAAGTTTATGTTTAGTTTTGCTTCTCTGTGACTCCAGGTGCCCTGCAATTTGAGGTCTAAGCTATATGTACCCCATGAAATGTCCAAAGCATCAGCAGTCAAGAGTCTGCTTTGGAGGAGGTAGTCTGAAGGGCATGTCCTTGATTCTATTTGATATAGCCACTATTCCAACTCTCTCTCTTTATCCAGGGTAGGTCTGGCACTGTATACTCTAGGGATTGAAACTCCTGTTCTGAGAGTTTCTTTAGATACTGTTCAAAGAGTAACGTGGATGTCATATAGACAAGAATGCTCAAGAACTCTTTTTGGGTGTTACCAATTGTTTAGGAACCAGTTAAAGCGAAACAAGACCAAAAAACACGAAAGGAAGTACCACCCGACTCAGACAGCAAAGCAAGCCCTGCACTCTAGTAGTGTGTCCACGAGCCGGGCTTCAGTAGAAAGTTTAAATAAAGTGGTAGTCCAAAAATCAAACGATAAAAACCACAGATGATCAGAGCTGAAACGACAGTTCTTTTATTAGTAAAACAGGCAGAAAATTCAAGTAAAATCCAAGCGCTTTCGCCTGAGTAGTCTCAGGCTTTTTTAAGGTTGATTAGATATATGGCCTTATTGCTTTTATATTCAGTTTAATAGGCCAAATGCATTAATTAATTGCAATCAATCAATTTAAATTTTTAAAGTGCAACAGTGCTTTTCTTGAAAACTTTCTTACTTGCAGTTAAAAATATTCATAAGTAAACTTCTTTATATATTCATTTAAAATATGATCAATTGGTACCATTGAGAACAAAACATTAATACATATTATTTCTAGATGTGTTTAAAAGCTAAGAAAATATTCTAGTTGTTTAAACAGTGTACAAATAAAATACAATAAAATACAGATCCCTTAAAGGGTGAATAAACTCATTTAACCTTTTGTTCAAATAGATGTTGCCCCACTCTAATGCTACTTATTGGTTTGTTTAACCAGCTGGTGTACACCAAAAAAGAAGAAGGTAAAAAATGTATAATATATGTATATGAAGTATAATATAAGAAAAGAAAATTCAAAAATGTTGATATAATGGTTTGACCTTAAAAATTGTAAATACTATGAATATTTGGCTCAACCAGCCAATAAAAATGTTAGTTGTAATCTACCCTAATAATTAGTTTAAAATTGATAGTATATAACCAAAAAATAATAAATAAATAAATAGATAGATTATAATTTATTTCTTTTGGCTTTTAAAATGCTGCTTATGATAATGCTGTCGTTCATCCCTGGATTTTTGAGGCGTCCAGTCTGAGTTGCCAAATTAACTCTCTACTCTCTAAGTAGGTTTCCCAGTCACCTCCTCTAGGGTCTTGCAAAACACATTCAAGAACAAAAAATTTTAAAGACATACCAGTACAAACTAGTGAATGCTTAAAGAATGCATTTGAGCTTTTCTTCTTTTCAATTTCATATAAATGTTCATAAATTCTTTTTTTGAGCATTCTAGTGGTTTTCCCTACATAAAAACCATGGCAAAACAAACAAATACCCAGATAGACTACTCCTACAGAGTTGCAGTTGTAATATCCTAATGTTTTTAATGTGCAGTTTCTAGATGGTATAATTACTTCGTAAGCATCCAACATATACCTACATTGGTTACACATGCCACATTTGTATGAACCATTCTTTCTATGAGATGAAAGGGCACTCCCAGATTGTTGTGAACGGGGGTTTTGTTCAAACATACCCTTAAGATTAGTATCACGTTTTCTGGTAAATGTTAAAGTCTCTGGTATAGAAGTTCTAATGTCTTCTTGTGATGTTAACAGGGGCCAAAATAAGCGTAAGGTGTCCTCAATGAAGGGTGCATCACTGGTGTATGTGTAGACAAAACTTTTCTGCAAACTTTTCTGTCCTTGTTTAGTGTTCATAGAAAGAGGAAGCCCCTTACTCAGAAGGGGTGGAAAAGTTAGATCTCTTTTCTCTAACACCTCTGTGATACAAGAACTAATAAGTTGTATAGGGTAACCTCTTTCCTCAAACATAGTTGCTATGAATCTGGTTTCTTCTATAAAAGATTCAAGTGAACTGCATATTCTGGAGGCTCGAATAAGTTGGCCTCTAACTATCCCCTTTTTTGTGTAAAAAGGGTGCGAGCTATCGAAATGCAGAAATGTGTTTGAGAAAGAGGTCTTCCTAAAAATTTTTGATTGAAAGTGTTGATTTTCTTTGTCTTTAAATAATAAAACATCTAGGTAGTGTAGAGAATTTTTACTGAGTTCATAAGTGAAAGACAAAAAATCAGTTGTGGAATTAATGTAGTCAAAAAATTGGAGAAACATGTCTTCAGTACCTTGCCATAAAATACATATATCATCCAAATAACGCTTGTAAAATAAAATAAATTCTTTCCATTTAGTTGAATGTATGTATAGTTGCTCCCATTTATGTAGGACAATGTTTGCATACGATGATGCACATGGAGAACCCATAGCCACTCCTTTACTTTGTCTGAAGTATTCCCCACCAAAAAAGATGTAATTATTATCCAGGATTATGCCCATAAATTCAGTCAACAGGTTGACCAAGTTGCTTAAATCAGATTCCTTAATTGAGGACACCTTACGCTTATTTTGGCCCCTGTTAACATCACAAGAAGACATTAGAACTTCTATACCAGAGACTTTAACATTTACCAGAAAACGTGATACTAAACTTAAGGGTATGTTTGAACAAAACCCCCGTTCACAACAATCTGGGAGTGCCCTTTCATCTCATAGAAAGAATGGTTCATACAAATGTGGCATGTGTAACCAATGTAGGTATATGTTGGATGCTGACGAAGTAATTATACCATCTAGAAACTGCACATTAAAAACATTAGGATATTACAACTGCAACTCTGTAGGAGTAGTCTATCTGGGTATTTGTTTGTTTTGCCATGGTTTTTATGTAGGGAAAACCACTAGAATGCTCAAAAAAAGAATTTATGAACATTTATATGAAATTGAAAAGAAGAAAAGCTCAAATGCATTCTTTAAGCATTCACTAGTTTGTACTGGTATGTCTTTAAAATTTTTTGTTCTTGAACGTGTTTTGCAAGACCCTAGAGGAGGTGACTGGGAAACCTACTTAGAGAGTAGAGAGTTAATTTGGCAACTCAGACTGGACGCCTCAAAAAATCCAGGGATGAACGACAGCATTAGCATAAGCAGCATTTTAAAAGCCAAAAGAAATAAATTATAATCTATTTATTTATTTATTATTTTTTGGTTATATACTATCAATTTTAAACTAATTATTAGGGAAGATTACAACTAACATTTTTATTGGCTGGTTGAGCCAAATATTCATAGTATTTACAATTTTTAAGGTCAAACCATTATATCAACATTTTTGAATTTTCTTATATTATACTTCATATACATATATTATACATTTTTTACCTTCTTTTTTGGTGTACACCAGCTGGTTAAACAAACCAATAAGTAGCATTAGAGTGGGGCAACATCTATTTGAACAAAAGGTTAAATGAGTTTATTCACCCTTTAAGGGATCTGTATTTTATTGTATTTTATTTGTACACTATGTTTAAACAACTAGAATATTTTCTTAGCTTTTAAACACATCTAGAAATAATATGTATTAATGTTTTGTTCTCAATGGTACCAATTGATTATATTTTAAATGAATATATAAAGAAGTTTGTTACTTATGAATATTTTTAACTGCAAGTAAGAGAAAGTTTTCAAGAAAAGCACTGTTGCACTTTAAAAATTTAAATTAATTGATTGCAATTAATTAATGCATTTGGCCTATTAAACTGAATATAAAAGCAGTAAGGCCATATATCTAATCAACCTTGAAAAAGCCTGAGACTACTCAGGTGAAAGCGCTTGGATTTTACTTGAATTTTCTGCCTGTTTTACTAATAAAAGAACTGTTGTTTCAGCTCTGATCATCTGTGGTTTTTATCGTTTGATTTTTGGACTACCACTTCATTTAAACTTTCTACTGAAGCCCGGCTCGTGGACACACTACTGGAGTGCAGGGCTTGCTTTGCTGTCTGAGTCGGGTGGTACTTCCTTTCGTGTTACCAATTGTTTCCCTAGCACAGCATCCAGAAGAATCCGAAGTTCATCACGGTCAGGATGGGCACAGACAGGACATCTGTTTGTTCAATGAGAAACACATTCTGTTGAGGCAGTCTAGGATGTTCTCCCAATGACCTTTGCACCTCCTATGCAGATGGTGCCTAAATCAGGCAGTCATCCATGTAAGCATACATGTGGCTGCCATTTTGTCCTGCTGTGCCAGATGTTTTGTATTTAAGCACAAGCCAAATCAAGGAGCAAGGAGGTAAACTTGCAACAATAACATCCACCAAAGACACATACCTCCGGTATTACCCCAAGTAATCTGAAATAAGGATGTCGTGGTAGGCATCCTTGAGATTTAATGTCATTAATAGAGCCTGACAGCCCAGCAACAAGGCCTGCAGGGTTCATGTCTTGAATAAGAGGACATTTTATGAACATGTTTAATCTTAGTAAATTCAGAATGGATTTCCCTGAAATGTCAATTCTTGGGAAAAGGAACAACCTTAAGTAAAACTCTTCCTCCTTCAGGCTAAAGAAAACAGGTTTTATGATTCCCTATAGTAGTAGTTATACTGAAAGGAGGTGGAGTGAAATGTTTCTGGTCTTTTGGCATGAAAAAAGTGGGTTTTTTTGGGCCGGGGGGAGTTGATTTGAAGTGCAGTTTGTACTCTATGGTCCAAAAGTATGCTTGACTAATTCTGATAGCAGGAGGCCAACTGACGACCTGTCCTGGAACGGTCAGGGAAGAAAGTGGAAGTAGTGGATTTGGTGGGGAAGGGAAAAGGCATCGTCACAGCTACACCCTGCTGGAGGCTGAGCCTCGACAGTCTCCCAGACCTAACTCCCCATCGCTATTTTATTTTCCATGTGGCCTTTCTAGCTTTCAGCTGTTTGCCTTTGCTATGCTTCCAATAGTAAAGCCCTTGTTTAGGGGGATAATGTATGTTTACTTGGGAATAGAAGGGTGAAAATGTGTTTTACTCAACAGTACTCATTCTCTAATTTCTTAAAATGCACTGTATGATTAGGATCAAAAGAACTCCTTATCTACAGGGACATTACAAAGTTACGCTTCAACATCCTTAGCAAGGGACTGGATCTTTAGTTAAGAATGTTTGCTAACTGACCCTGTTGCAGCAGCACTGGATCGGATGCTGCATCCACAGCAACATGCCAACATTTTATGGCACGACTGCCCATCTGTAAAACTGCATATGTTTGGCTGATCATAGCTGCCTTCAGGATTTCTTTGTGCACTCCCCCATTAACTATTCTGGATCTGTTTAATGATATACTCCTGATATTTAAGAATGTGAGCCTGAACACTGAGGGCCTTGAAAGCCAGGGTTACGTAAGTTTACATGTTTTGTTCCTCTAATCTGTCAATCAGCCTACTTACACTGTCAGTGGGAAGAGTATTCCTCCCTGGAGCCAGTCTACTTTCCCTTCACAGTTTCCAGGAACACTAAGTGGATCTGTAATGAAGTTCTTATGCAGAAACTTGAGGATCTTGAACCCCATCAAATGCCAGACCTCCAGGGAGTAGGGGTTGAGAATTTGTCTCCAAGGATGCTATTTGAAAATCATCCAGAAGGGCTTCTTGGACTTGAGGGATACACATCTGACTTAGGATGGTCCATACATCTTATGGGAATAGTAGGCCTTCTACGACAGCCATTTGAAGTGCTCTCTCTCTCATCACTGAGTCAATGCCCCCAAAAGATACGACCTCTGGTGAAGAATCAGATGTCATAGTGTTCTAACCATCTGTGCCAAAGCCTACAAGAGAGGAAAGCTGTGGCATGTAGTCAAATTACTCCTCCTCTTTGGAATCTCTCCTATGATAGATCTCTCTCTCCCTCTTTTGAAGGAAGACTCCAAATACAGCTACTCTAAATCGGGCTTTAGACTACAAAGAAAATGGAGGAAACCCTGAGCCAAATTAGCCCAATCCTAGAAGGAATGATGGCTAGGCAATGGGGGAAGACCCTCCAAGAGGCAGATGGCCAGCTGTCAAGAAATAAAAAGCATTTTACATAGAGGACCCAAGATCTTATCTGGATGGATAACCACCAGGGATCTGAGAATCCTAGGGGATGTTCCTGGATTTCATACTAAGGGTGCAAATGCCTTCTTTGGCAGTAATTATATGAATACTCAAATGTTCTGAAGCAGATGGGGGGGATCAGCAGTGAAGTACATGGCCTGTTCTTTGGTTTAATGGACTGTGTTAGGGACTGCAAGCATTATGCCCACCCACAAAGAAACATCAGAAACCATACTAGTGGTAGGCATCAGGGCTATGTGCTATTTGAGTGCCTCTACTGAGCTGGTGCCCCTGGATCCAAGGGCCTTTGATGAACCTGAAAGTTCAAGGGTGTCCCTTTCTTAAACATACGGTTGCACTTCTCTTTTCTTGATTCCAGGGGTGGATGTCCATTCAATCCTGCTGCTGTATGTCTGCATACTTGGTAGATGATTTTACCAGGGACACCAGTCTTTGCTTATCCTAGTACATATGGAGAACTTCCTGCCCTTTAAAGTCTTCAGATATAATCCCTGGCAGATACAGCTAACCACATATTGCTTTGAATCTTGGCATAATGTATACAAGCAAGATGAACTTTATGAAGTTTCTGGCACGTACAAGCATACCTGGTGGATTCTCAGAAGATGCATCCTATACCTCCATATGTAGAAATCCATTAAGCTAGAAAGCTGCTTGCAAACAATCAATACCTGTAAAGACAGGAAATGAAAAGGGTCATCACAAGGATACTTACTTCTTGATGTTCTTTAGGTGTAGTACTGGATAGACAGCAGACTGCAACCCATTCCGCTGAAGTGAACTCAAATGCAGCAAGAAAGAACTGAAAGTAGTATGGGCAGATGCCACCTATACAAGCAGGCTTCTGATGATGCCAGAGCTAAACTGGCATCAGATGGGTCCATGTAGGAAGGGTGCTCAGCTCTGAAAGTATGAGGAGAAAATGACTTGGTGAATGACAGAGATCCCTCCAAATTAGGACTGAAACAGTGACCAATAAAGATAATCATATCATGCCTCTGAATGTCACCTGGAGGATATCAAGAGATCCCATCACTTCTGGGGCACTTAAAAATAAGTGAATAAATAAATAAAAATATTAAAGGCAGCATACATGGGTTTTCCCTTATACCATACATCCTACTGTTGTGCTTCACAACAGGAGATGGTACTGTGCAGGGAACATCTGAAAGGTCCGGAAGTCAAGTTGGACAGTCAACATCTGCCTGTGGTATAATTCCCACCTGTTAGCACCGATAATGTAGCAGTGATCTAAAGAGTGAAAAACGGTATCAGTAAAAGCTATGAGAATCCTCATCTCACAGTTCTGGAAATAAGTACACATTGCAGTGACTCACTAACAAAAGTATACTACCTACTTCAACAACATTACTGAGGCCTGAAAACCAACAAAGTAGAAAGAATGCTATACAAAAATACTACTAAGACAGGAACTGCAAAAGACTACCACATTTACAGACTGGCAATACAATTTGACAAAATGTACTGGGAAGATCTACAGCCTGAAGGTGAAATTGTTGGCAAAGAAAGCACCAGTACATAAAGGGATACAGCCTTGACTTCTGCTCAGGTGACGTGGGGTTCAACTAGTGGTCCTATTGCTTGATGGAGTGGAGCAGGCTATGAAAACTACCACTACCCCTCAAAAGAAGGGTGAAAGTGCACAGGGTGGATGCTAGGCTTACCAAATAACCAATGAGGTGCAGTCTTCATAATCAATTCGTTAAGTATTCAGTAATGCAGTGAATTTCATTGCCGAGCTTCCATGGTGTGAGGTTAAGCTGATCAAAATAGCCAGTGAAAGAACAAAGCACCTTCACTGCTGCCTGAAAGCCCCAGACTGGACAGCTCTCACTTCACCCTCCTGGTGAATTATCCAGACTGGAAGAATGAATGGCCATTGTCTAGGTAAAGCTTGATGGTCAGCACAACATGGGGCAAAAATAACTCAGGAAAAAATAAAACTGTCCTAACCAATGCTACTGTAAAGAAAAAGAAATTAGAAAATTACAAGAGTAATACTCCCGAACTGCACAGGCTGAACTAATCATGTTTTCCCAACAAAAGTTGCAGTGCAACAAGCAATACAGTTCAAATGTTCACAGTAAATACACATGTTAAATGATTCAAAAATGGAAGGCCACTGAGGAATTGAGGTAGGTGGACTGTTCAAAAGTTACAAATGACATTTAAGGCTGAAATATAGCAATCAATAAAATGTCTTCTAATTTCTACAAGAGTATATTTTTTATACTAAAAAAATCATGATTTGCTTAGTATAGACCTAAGGCTAATTTTAAATAACTGTAATGCACTGCAGTCTACCTCACACACTTTATAAAAAAAAACATATACATAGTATTATTTTATGTTTTATAATAGGGATACAGAAGGTGAATATACATCTATAAATATGCAGGAGTTAGCTAATATAGTGGTGACTAAAGCTGTATTCCAAGTAGTTGATCTGGGTTTGACTCCTGGCCAATGCAAGAAATCTGGGCATTTAGGGTGACACAGTGAAGCAGTGAATAGCATTGTCACCTCACAGCAAGAAGTTCACTAATTCGATTCTTGGCTGGAGTGCCTTCTATGTGGAGTCTACATGTCCTCCCTGTGTTCGTGCGAGTTTTCTGCAGGGTCTCCAGTTCCCTTCTACATTCTAAAGACATGCAGAAGGTGGACTGGGCATACTAAACTGGCCATAGGTGTGTGTGTGTGTGTGTGTGTGTGTGTGTGCGCATTTGTGTGTGGAAGAACCACCAAGGCAGGGCTAGCCACCTGGCAGTGTAAACCTTGGTTCTAGATGACTGTCACTGTTGAAGCAACACCCCAACCCCATGTGCAAAGTGGGATAAAGGGGTTGTGGATGGATGGGTTAGCTACAAGTAAGGCTCTATAATAGCAGCACAAACACAGAAGCACTGCATCATGTAGCACAGAAACTCTTAAGTTACCAAAAAATAAAGCCATCTTTAAAAATCATGTGCAAAGAATTGTAAGACTTTTTTTTAATTTTTTTTATACACAAAAGGTGTTTGCATGTATTTTCATGCCTATGAACACTTGGTTGGCTAAACATTTATTTTAAAAAGCATTTTCCTTAAAAACTTACTAAAGGACAGTCCCTTGTTTTGGTGACATGCCTCTGCCCACCAAAGGAACTCCTGTTGCAGGCAGGGAATGAGAGGAATCATTGTTTCCAGGCTGTGACAATGACGACTCCATAAGCTTTTTAGGTACCATTGAAGTTTCCTCATATGTAGTCTTGCTTATGGAATTAGTAGAATGCAGGATCAAGGTAATTAAATCCTCAGCCATTTTGATCATTTGTTTTTTAGGCATAGAGGCCTGAGCACGTGGCTCATGCGTCGGTTTTTTAGACATAGAAGTAGGTTTTGGCCTTGTTTTTGATGATGGTGGTTTAATAAACAAATGTTGAAGCCTGAAAACACCCTCAGAATTCGGTGCCTGCTCAGCGGCTCCGGATCCATCCAAGGGAGAGACATCCGCGGGTTCAATACTTGAAGAATCTTGTGGCATACCGGACTCCAAATGGGTCTCGGTAGAGGCCTGCGACTCAAACGTAGCGGGCATCAGGGGCTGCGAAAGTGCCTCACTGAGTACCGGCGACTGGCTTAGGAGAAGCTTAGTCATCGGTTTTGGACCTCGACGGTCTGTCTCTGTCTTTTTCCTTGCGTTTTTTGTGAATTCCGGTAGTCGGACTGCTAACCGACGACATTTCAGGATAGTTAAATCTTGAACCAAAGTATTTAGAAGCAAAAATATACCAACACTTAATAGTGCGTTGGTTAAATTTAGCACAATACCGACAGCAAGGCACGTTGTGATCAGAGCCTAGGCAAGGAATACAGTACAAATGAAAATCCTTATGAGGTATTTTCTTCCCACAAGTAATACAATTAACTTTTACTTACTTCGGTAAGGAGCAAGAAAAAGTTTCCCCAATGGGGTACTTAGCTTTAATTTGAGAACTTCGGATCTGAAACTCGAAAACGAAAATTTCAGGAGTCGGCCGACCGGCACGTGCAAACTGCTTCTGCTTCGGGCACCGCACGGTAAGAAAGATGGATTAAAATGGCGTTGGCTGCATGTTTTATACCCCTGATGACCTGATGTCATTAAAGAGGAGACAGCAACTGACGCAGGACCCAAAACTTTATTATTCAGGCCGACTGAGGGCAACCGGCCAGCAAATTACCCAAATGTAATGACTGCAACAGTGAACCACAAAGAACATGTAGTATTTTGCAATGGGTTGGCAAAACATTCTAATTAAACCTAAACTGCACTTGCACCTACAATGATGCAAATACTTCCTGCTGGAACTTTTAACATTAATGCAGGGTATATGGAAGGGGATGCACTGGACTTTTCACCTTTGTCAGCAGTTTTCTTTTTTTAAATCAAGACAAAACTTTGTTTCTCAGTAAAATGAAGATGCATGTGAGCACTAATTTACTGAAAAATAAGCATCTAATCAAAATCTTTACATATGACCTTCAACAGAAATATTTAAAATGCTTTTGCACCTACACTGTGCACTCACCCTGTTTTTGAATATACTCAAGTCAGGACTGTGCAAACTTGGAAGTAATTCCTTACTCCATAGTTCCTTTACCTTGTTGAATTCAATGCATCGGTTTTGACTAAAGACGGGAGTCAATTAAAAATAATGAAATAGTCTTGTTGCTCAGTTGGATCATACTGAGCCATCCCCACAGGAAGCTCCAAGCCATGTGGTATATATTCTTCTACAACATTCAGTCTGAGTAAAGACCTCAGAGAACAGTCACATTCACAGTATTTGTGCCTTAACTCATTATCCACATAATTTAGCACTCTCTCTTCCTTCACGGAAGCCACAGAGGCACATGCGTCTCACACTGCTGCTCTTGCCACAAAATAAGCACAGTTAAAACCGCTAGGAGACGTATAGAAACCTATGCTAGCTGTCACGAACCATCTTTAACAACTCGTCCTTGAACCCAGACTCATGCTAAACTAACTTCAGTAATGAACCCACAAGGAAGGAATGGGACCCGATTGAATCAAACTTTTGATTAACCTTGAGTCCCAACTTGGCACACATTAATAACTCACTAGTCCCACAACATCCCATGTTTAAAGCTAGTCATTCAGAAAAATGCCACACTGCAAAGATTACACAGGAGTCCACAGTATGGATGGCTGATCAGGATCTCACACCAGTAACTTGGGGGCATATAGTTGCATCTATTTTCATGGAAACCAGTAAAGTAAATTGTGAGTGCTTCAGGGCTGCAAAAATGCTAGTTCTGATGACAATCTTGAAAAGAGGTATAACTCAAGGCTCCTCCCTCCTGTGGAAGGAACAGAGCCACAAACCTGTCTGTGCATGACTTCATTAGCCTCAAGGTTTCCAAATAAATAGGATAATCCACTTTAAAGTGGAAGAGGGAAGGTCTGTTGTCTTTATTCATTTCCAACATAAAAGATTCTAGGTCCTCAAAAAACACCCTGACAAAGTACCAGATTGGGTAATTTTGTATATGACAACACATGGGAAGTTGACTTTACACAGTGGGTGTTTTTTTTGTTTTTTTTTTTTAAAGTGTTTGATGACAGAGGAATGGTACCAAGAGATACATCTGTCAATGGTGGCCTTCACTGTGTGGGTGCTGTTGTGAGCACTAGACCATGTCCACCAATGGTTCTATCCTTCATCTGAATATGAATCCTAGCATAGGAGAGCCTGGTGGATCAAGTTCAATTTTGGCCAACAAGCTCTGCTGGACCAGGGGTAAAAGACTGGGGAATATAGTTTTAAGTTCTGAACGCTATCACCAAGTGACTGAAGGACATGTAGAAAATATAACTCAGGCCCACCACCCCAAGGCTGGATTTAAGTGTGCGACTCTTCTGGGTATCTCACAAGCTGCTTCTTCCTCAAAAGCTGTGCAGTGGTGCAGACATCAGCCACTACCAGTTGAAAGTGAGGATGTAACACTCAGGGACAAAGAACCTGTCTCAAAACAGATACTTACAAGAGGGTATGACCAGTGTTTGTTTTCCACTTACTCAGCTGTACAAGATAGTCTTGAGCAAGAGGAAAGGACCCTCTCCTGCTGGCCACAGCAATTAACACATTCTACTGCTTACATATTAAAGTAGCAAATAGGCTAGAAGCATATTCCTCCCATATCTAGAGGAATTTAGGTTGAACTGTTGGCACTTAAGGCAATGCTTCATGTAATGTTTCTTTCCCAAGCAAAATGGACAGTGCCTGAACAGGCTTTGGTTCATTACCCGATGACCATTTGAACACTCAGGCAACTTCTGGTCTTTAGGCAGCAAAGACAGGAACTTGTTGTCAATGGGAGTCAGATAAAAATAACTGGGACAAGCTGCTTAAAAACAAATGGTGCGCTTGTCCCAATATGATATGTAAAGGTTGCTACATGCACCACTGCAGATCATGAGTGTCATGAATGCAATAGTTTACAAGGGAAAAATTCAAAATGGAGTTACAAACCCACAAAAAGGCTCAAATTAAAAACTAAATAACCTTCTCTTGTAATTTTGTTTTCCTTCCATGCAGAATGTCCTTTTTAAACAGACCAACATAAAGGGTATGGAAGGTACAGTTGTGTAATAACTTACCATAACAGTAGATATCCTACTGATTACTGTTGTAATATCCCAGAGAGATGGGTTTTTACTGCTGACATCCAGCAGCAATACCAAAGCCTAAACCTTACCAGTAGCATAGGTATGACCTCAGCTCACAAGCATAGGGATATATAAATGGATGTACGAATGCAAATCCCCAATCTCCAAGCCAGCAGCCTGAAGACATCTGAGAGTAGTAGTCAGCTAGGGAGCGTACAGTAGGAGGAGGAGTGCTCCCTTGGTCATAGAGTCTGATAGACAAGGTAGCCGAGAAAGGAAAAAGTACAATTGTGTACTGCTCAGTGTGGAAATGAGCAGAGATAGGAGAGGCATGAATTGTAATAGAGGAAAAAGAGAGACCACTGTGTAGTAGTTCAGCTAGATAATCCAGGATGAGAGATGGGGAGGGCTGTGCCACATCGGCTCCTTTAGCCTGAATCCAGGTGCAGAACCTTTTCCATTTGTCAGCATAAGACTTTCTACTGCTAGGGCATCTGGCCTCATGTATAACATCTAGAACCTGTTCACTGAGGTTGGCAGAATGACCAGTGGTCAGGGAATAAGCCAGGCTGCCAAACTGTGGGTCTGCCATTGGGAATGCATGAATTCTCCTTCCCTCTGGGTCAGGAGTGAGATGCCATGGTGGCAGTGGGGGACAGGCTGCGCAGCAGTGGGTACTAGTGCTGGCGAGGCCAGTCTGGAGCAATAACAATTGTCCTTGGTTTTTCCTCCCTTATTTTGAGCAGTACCCTAGTGATGAAAGGTAGTGTAGGAAATGCATAGACCGATAGATAGACCCAGATGAAGGATAGGGCATCCACTTTCCAAGCTATGCGGTGATGCTCCCTGGTGCAGAACTTGCTGAGTTGATGATTGGTGTGGGAGGCAAAGAGGTTGACCTTTGGGGTGCCCCATTTCTGAGTTATTAGGGTGAAGGTTTTCTTTGTCTAGCTGCCACTCATGTGGATCCAGAAGATTTCTGCTTAAGTGGTCTGCCAGAGAGTTTAGAGAACCTGGCAGGAATTGTGCTAACAAGTGGAGTTGCATGGCAGAATCTGTGCGCCAAAGGGTCATGGCCAGCCTGCATAGAGAGTACGAGTGAGTCCCTCCCTGGTTGTTGATATACCATATCACAATGGTGTTGTCTGTTTTGATCAGGAGAGACCTTGGGGAGAGAAGGGGCCAGAAAGCTGTCAATGCATATGCTGGACAGCTAACATCTCTTTTTGGTTGATGTGCAGATGGATTTACTGTGGGTTCCATTTGCCCTGTATGCACCTGCTGTCCAGGTGTGCACCCCAGACATGGTCTGATGCGTCTGTGGTGAGGGTCTGGGTGGTGTGGGGTGGTGAGAAAGGTAGTCCCTTGTTGTGGGAGCAAGCTGCTGCCCACCAGAGAAAATCTTTCCTTAGGCAAGGTATCATTGATATAACAGTTTCCAGGTCTTGAGTGTGTTGACACCAAAGGCATTTTAGGTACCACTGAAGTTTCCTAATATGCAGTCTGGCATATGGAATGAGTAGAATACAAGATGCCATGCATCCAAGAGCTTGCAGGATTCTCCTTGAAGATAACTGGGGTCTGGGTGGCTAGTTGAGAGAAGTAGGCTGTCAGATAAGTTTGCTTTTCTGGTGTAAGGAATGCCATCTGGGACGCTTTGTCCAGGCTTGGTCCTAGAAATATAATCCTTTGGGTGGGTACTTGTTTGGATTTCTTTTCATTGATGGTGTACCCTAGGGAGGTCAGTAGGGACTTTACAAAAAAACAGGTGCTTGAGCAGCTTTTCCTGTCTGCCTGAATAAGGCAGTTGTCTAAGTATGGGTAAATTTGAGTATTCCTTTGTCTGCAAAAGGCAATGGCGGGAGCCAGACATTTTGTGAAAACTCGGAGCAGTAGATAAGCCAAAGGGAAGTGCAGAGATCCTGCCCTGAAACTTAGATATTTCCTGCATGATTCCCTGATAGGAATGTGGAGGTAGGCCTCCTTTAGGTCTAGGATGGCTAGCCAAGCATCCTTGGAGAGCATGGGTAGCAGTTTTTGGAGGGTGAGCATTTTTAATTTTGGTATCACCAGGAAGGTGTTTAGAATGGATAGATAGAGGATGGGGTGCCAGGTGTCCTCTTTTCTGGGTGCCAGAAAAGGTCTGGAGTAGAAACCTTGGCCTTTCTGTTATGCAGGAACGTGCTCTACTGTCCTCAGAGAGAGTGGGGAAAGGACTTGCTTTTGCACCTCTGTCCACTGGTTTGGAGGCATATCTGGGAACCCTTTTGGGGTTGGAAGAGTGTAGAAAGAAAATTTGAATCCCTGGGACACTATGTTGAGGACCCAGTGGTCGCTGGTAATGGTGGCCCAGGTTCTTGTGTGAAAGGAGAGTTTTCCTCCTAGGGGTAAGTGAAGGTGGGTAGAGGGAGGGGGTGGGGGAGGAGAGTCATTGTGAGTTCTTACCATAATGGGGTGGCTTAGAACTCCCTGGTTTTGAAGTGGAGGAATTCCACTGTTTTGATCTCTGCATTCCCTGTTGCTGCTGTCTGGGGGGATCTGCTTCCCTGGGGTCTGGGTTGAACTGAGCTGATAGGAGCAGGAAAGGATCAGTGCTTGGAGGGGCAATGCCTGATGAACCCAGGTGGCTGGACCTATAGGAAATCCTTAACTGTCTGCATTGATTTAGCTTTTTCTTCCATATTTTTTAAGACCTCCTCTACCTTAGTGCCAAATAAGATGTCTTTGTGCAAGGGTGCATCCAATAATTTAGATTTAACATGGTCTGGCAAGGGCTGTTCCTTAAGCCATGCATGCCTTCTAATGACAGAACCAGTGACTGCTGCCGTGCAAGAAGCTTCTAGGGCGTCAAAACCACAGTGTAAGGTGTGCTTAGTCACTAGACTTGCAGAATGCATTAACTCTTGTAATTCTTTAGATTCTGCACAAACAGGAAAGGAAGACACTTTTTATTTGAGGAGTTCCATGGTACGTTGCTGAAATTTTAGCATATGGAACTGTCAATTTAGTGCTCAGATAGCAAGAGTAGCAGAGGTGTATACTTTTTTACCCCATCTGTCTAGTGCTCGGAAATCCCTATCTGAGGGGGTGGGATTCTTAGCAGAGGTTGCTTTAATTCCTTTAGGCCTTTGAGAAATTACCTCAGGGTCAGCAGTACGATTTTTGAAAAGAAATTTGTGAGAGTCAGGGACTGTGTAATACCCGTCAGGTTTTCTGGGTGCAGGAGGGTGGGTGTCAGGAGTCAAACTGGATTCCAGGAAAACATCGTCCACAACATCCAGGACTGGGGTAATGGCCAGGGGTCTGTGCTGTGAAAGATCTAAGAATTCCCAGAGTCTCTCTTTAGACTGAGGGTAGTCCTGACATTCCCATTGGAAGTGCTCCCTTAAGGTATGAAGGGTTTCCCCAAAGGAAAAGCCCTCAGGTGGAGACTGAAGGAATGGAATCCTCTGTATCAGAATTCTTATAAACAGATAGGGGTTGCATGTCTTCATATTTAGATGCATCAGTCATCAGACTCCTGTTCAGACAAAACTACTGGGGATGGATATCTTTCTTTTGGAAGTGGTAGCTTGGCTTCCCCTGATCAGCATGATAAGGTCTTCCGCCATTTTAAGCATTTGAGACTAAGGCAAGGAAATATGTGCCTGAGAGTTTGGGTCATCGTTTTCTTGGGTGTGGTTTGTCCCCCTGGCCTTACAAACATGATAGTTTTTGAAAGAACGGTAGACTCGAAAGAAGTCGGTTTGTGTCAAGAATCGGTAGTGCAAAGTACTTCCTCGGAAGCCGGTGCCTGCTCAACGGCTCCAGACCCATGCAAGAGAGAGACAACCCCAGGATCCTTAGTCGAAGAAGAGTTCTGTGGCATACCGGACTCCAAAAGGGCCGCGGTACTGGTCTGCGAATCCACAGAAGCGGGCATCAGGGGCTGTGAAAGTGCCTCACTGAGGACCGGAGAAAGTACAGTTGTGTACACTTACCATAAATGTAAATGTTTGAGTGTATTCACTGTTGCAGTCATTACATTTGGGTAATCCTGTTGGCAGGTTGCCCTCAGTCGGCCCAAATTTCAAAGTCTCGGGTCCTGCGTCAGCTGCTGTCACCCCTTCCCTGACGTCAGGTTGTCAGGGGTATAAAAGAAGCAGCCGACACCATTTTCTTTCTTGCTGCAGATGGCAGGTGCCCCCTAAAAGAGTAGCCAAAATTTATATATATATAAAAATACATGCACCAATATAAACTTTACCTTAATCTACAAGCAAATACACCACATAGGTTGTATAAATCAGAGAAGGAAAGAAAAGTTCCAGCAGAAAAAAGGGGGATGACTCGAACATCTACATTTATGGTAAGTGTACATAACTGTACTATGTTCTTCATGTTTCACTTTTGCAGTTATTACATTTGGGTAGAGTCGCAAAGCTATGGTTGAGAGGCTAGAGCTAAACAGCATTAGGAGCGGCTATGAAGACCTGCAGAACTGCAGTGGCAAAGCCTGCCCTGGATTTTGAGTACAGTGGCAGATGATAGTGCTTTGTAAAGGTGTGCACTGAACTCCAACTAGCAGCCTCTAAAATGTCTTTGCTTGGTACTCCCCTGAGAAAGGCTGCTGAAGTGGCTGCAGCTCTGATGGAATGTGGCCTAGTGCCCTTAGGCACTGGCTTGCCATGTTGTAAATAGCAGAAACGAATGCAGTGGCCTATCCACTTTGAAATAGTCTGCTTTGAGATAGCCTTTCCTTGTGATCCTGCAGCATATGCCACTAATAAATGCTCTGTCTTCCTGAAAACTTTGATTCTGTCCAAGTAAAATCCAAGCTGTCTGTGTAAGTCCAAAGAATGCAGAATTCTCTCCATGTTCTGTGGATTTGGATAAAAAGTTGGCAGATTAATAGTTTGGTTTAGAGCCACACTGGACACCATCTTAGGCATAAATGTTGTGTTTGTCCTCAGTGAGACCCTGTGGTTAAAAAAATAAAAGGTTCCACAGCCATGAGTGCCTGTAGCTCTGAAACACATCTTGCAGTAGTTATTACTAGGAGCAGAGCTGTTTTCCAAGATAAAAACTTTATATCAGCAGTAACAGCTGGCTCAAAGGGAGGCAGGGTGAGTTTTTCTAAGACATAGCTGAGGTCCCATGCAGGTATTGGTGATCTCTTTGGGGGCCTTAAATTTTTGGCTCCTCTTAGGTACTGCTTTAATAAAGGATGAGAAAAGAGTGCTGACTCAGTATTGTAATAAGCCAAAATAGCAGAGGCATGAATTTTAATTGATGAAAAAGATAGGCCTTTGTCCAGCATCTCAGTTAAGTATTGAAAAATCTGAGGAATATTTGATATAGCTGTATCAGTTCCTTGTGCCTGGTTCCAAGCACAGAATTTCTTCCATTTCCCAGCATAAGATTTTCTAGTACTAGGCCTTCTGGTTTCCAAAATGACATCCATCACAGCTTTACTGAGAGGTGCATTTTGTATGACTACATTATCCGCCATGCTGCCAGGTTTAAAGTACTGAGTTGGCTGTGCAGGATCGGATTGTTTTGCTGGGACAGTAGATGAGGTATTTGAGGTAATGTCCAAGCTGGGCATTGAGACAAGTTCCTTAGGATTGGATACCAGTACTGGCATGGCCAGTCTGGGGCAATCAGTACCATCTTTGGCTTCTCCTGTCTGACCTTTAGGAGTACCTTGGGGAGGAGAGGCAGTGGAGGAAAGGCATACACTGATAGGGTTTTCCAGCTGAAAGATAGGGCGTCCACTTTCAATGCTTGTCTGTGATAAGTCCTTGTGCAGAATCTTTATAGTTGGCAGTTGTGAGGGGAGGCAAATAGATCTATGTCCGGGCATCCCCATTTCCTTGTTATCATGCTGAAGACTTGTGGGTCCAGCTGCCACTCGTGAGGATCCATGAGATTTCTGCTTAGTTCGTCTGCCAGAGTGTTTTCCTTTCCTGGCAGGAATTGTGCCTGCAGATGTACTTGGCAAGTCAATGTTGTGTCCCACAAAGTCATGGTTAGTCAGCAAAGGGGGTAAGAATGTGTGCCCCCCCCTGCTTGTTTATACACCACATGACGGTGGTGTTGTCTGTCTTTATCAGTAGTTGTCCCGGATGAAGTAGGTCCTTGAAGGCTGTCAGGGCATTTTGAACAGCTAACATCTCTTTTTGATTGATATGCAGATGCATTTGGTTTGAGAACCATGTGCCCTGAATGCATCTTCCTGCCATGTGGGCCCCCAGGCATAATCTGATGCATCTGTTGGTGTCTGCCTGGCTGGGGGTAATGTGAATGGCTGTCCTTTGTTCTGGTGACAAGCCTTCGCCCACCATCGAAACTCCTGTTGCATGCAGGGAATGAGAGTAATCATTGTTTCCAGGCTGTGGCAATGTGGAGTCCAAACATTTTTTAGGTACCATTGAAGTTTCCTCATATGCAGTCTTGCATATGGAATTAGTAGGATACAGGATGCCATGAATCCCAAAGCCTGCAGAATTTTTCTTGCAGATAACTGGGCCTTTGCTGCTAGCCTTTTTAAATAGGTAGTTAGTTGCCTTTGCCTGGCATGAGATAAGCCATCTGGGCAGTTGTATTTAAGCTTACATCCAGGAATATTATCTCTTGAGAGGGTACTAGTTTTGATTTATTTTCATTGACTGTGTACCCTAGGCATTTTAGAAGTCTTTTCACAAATGCCAGATGCTGTAGAAGAATGTCCTTGTTCTCTGCTTGAATTAAACAGTCGTCCAAGTAAAGATATATTTGTATTCCTCTTTGTCTGCAGAATACAATTACTGGTGCCAGGCACTTTGTAAAGACCCTGGGCACAGTAGATAAGACAAAGGGCAGTGCAAAGAATTGGTAATGCATTGAGCCAGCCTTAAATCTGAGGTATCTTCTACATAATTGTCTGATTGAGACATGCAGGTATGCCTCTTTTAGGTCTAAAGTCACAAGCCAAGCATTCTTGCCCAGCATGGACAGAAGCTGCTGCAAAGTCAACATTTTGAATTTTGCTATATCCAGGAATGTGTTCGGAATAGATAGGTCCAGTATTGGTCTCCAGGCCTTGTCTTTCTGGGTGCCAAGAACAGTCTTGAGTAAAATCCGTGTCCCTGCTCTTGCTCTCGTACTTGTTGAATGGTCCCCATTGTCCATGAGGGATGAGACTTGTTTTTGCGCCTCTGCCCATTGATTTTTTGGCAGATCTGGCCAGCCGTTTCCCTTTGGCATGGTATGAAAGTGGAACTTGTAGCCTTGTGACACTATATTTAGAACCCACTTGTCCTGGGTTATAATGTGCCAATTTTGAGAAAAAAGTGCTAATTTTCCCCCTAAGTGTGCTGCCAGGAGACAAGTGTTTGGTGCAGGCAGGGGGAAGTCACTGGGACTGTTTCCTGTATGGTTGGGATTTGTCTTCTCCGACTTTGGAGGTAGAAGCACCCCACTGCTTTGACCTGTATGAACCTTGCGCCTGGGATCTGCCCCTTTGAGGTCTGTCTGACACAGGAAAGGATGAATTCTTTGTAGGTCAGTGTCTATCAAACCTAGGTGGCTGTACTTGTAAAAAAATCTTTGACGTTTTGCATAGATTTAGCGTTGTCCTCCATTTTCTTTAACACCTCTTCTGCCTTAACACCAAACAAAGTATGCTGCAAAGGTGCATCAAATAATTTAACATTGACATGATCAGGCAGATTTTGTTCCTTTAACCAAGCATGCCTCCTGATTACAGAACCCGTAACTGCGGCCCTACGAGAGGCCTCCAAAGAATCAAAACCACATTGCAAAGTATGCTTTCCAACTTGTTCAGCTGCATGCAATAAATCCTGCATTTCATTGTTTTCTGCACATTCAGAGTTTAACAACAATACCATGACATGTTGCTGATATTTGAGCATATGAAACTGACAGTTTAAAGCCCTTATAGCCAAGGTAGCAGATGTGTAAACTTTTTTTCCCCATCTATCCAGTGCCCTAGAATCCCTGTCAGAGGGGGGTAGGTTTTTTTGCAGCGGAAGCCTCAACTCCTTTGGGACCCTGTGAAATAGTTTCTGGGTCTGCAGCAGGGTTTTTAAAAAGGAATTTATGAGAGTCAGGAACCCTGTAATATGTCATGCTTAACAGGAGCTGGAGGTAAGGAGTCAGGGGTCAGACTAGACTCCGAAAACACAATATCTACAATGTCTAGCACAGGTGGAATGGCTAGAGGCCTGTGTTAAGGTAGCAAAAGGAAATCCCCCAGCCTCTTTAAAGATTCTGAAAAATCTTGGATCTCCCAGTGGAAATGCTCCCTCATGGTATGCAATGTTTCCCCAAAAGAATAGTCCTCTGGTGGAGAAGCTGAAGGTATAGATTATTCAGCATCAGAATCCTCATAGGGGGAAGAGAATATTCCTGATCAGAAGAGAAATCAGAAGAAATAGAAACCGGATCTGAAGATTCATAGTCAGTCTCTTGCCTAGGCCTCTTATCAGGAGGTGGATGGGAACCCCTGATCAAGGTAATCAAGTCTTCAGCCATTTTGAGCATCTGTTTTTTGGGCACAGAGGCCTGTCCACATGGCTCTTGAGTTTGTTTCTTTGCTTTAGAAGGTGCTTTAGTCTTTGCCTTTGAAGCTGAAGTCGGTTTAATGTAAAGATGTTTAGGTCTGAATACACCCTCAGATGCCGGTGCCTGCTCAGCGGCTCCAGACCCATCTGAGGGAATAGTGTCCGAGGCTCCAATACCTTGAGTTTCCAGTGGCATAGCCAACTCCACGTGTGACTCAGTAGCAGCCTGCGACTCTAAAGTAGCGGGTATCAGGGGCTGCGAAAGTGCCTCACCGAGAACCGGCGATTGGCTTAGCAGAAGTCTGTTTTGGACCTCTGTTTATCTCTTTCATTTTCTTTGCGTTTTTTGTTTACTCCGGTAGTCGGATGTCTATCAGACGACATTTCTGGATAATTAAACCGACGTCCAAAATAGTTGAAAGCAAAATCATGCCGACACTTAATAGTGCGTTGGTTAAATCTAGCACAAAACCGACAACCAGAAACGTTGTGATCAAGGCCTAGGCAAGGAATACAGTAAGCATGAAAGCCCTTATGAGGTATTTGCTTTCCACAAGAAATACAATTAACTTTTCCTGACATCGGTCTGGAGCAAGAAAAAAGTTTCCCCAACAGGGTACTTAGCTTTACTGAAGACTTCGGGTCTGAAACTCGAACACAAAAATCTCAGGAGTCGGCTGACTGACACTTGCGAACTGCTTCTGTTTCTGGCACCGCGCAGCAAGAAAGACTGAAGAAAATGGTGTCAGCTGCTTCTTTTATACCCCTCATGACCCGACATCAGGGAAGGGGCAACAGCAGCTGACGCAGGACCCAAGACTTAGAAATTCAGGCCAACTGAGGGCAACCTGCCAGCAGGATTACCCAAATGTAATGACTGCAACAGTGAAACACTTAGAACATCTGATGACTAGCTTAACGGAAGCATTGTTGGTAAGTCTGGACCTGTGCGGTCTATCTCTGTCAATATCCTTATGTTTTTTTGGAAGATCTGTTGTCGGATGGCTTAACAAAGCCATATCTGAATTCGAGGACTCTAAGTGAAAATATCTAGCTATATTAAGGGCCCAACATCGTATAGTTCTGGAGTTGAACAAAGCACAAAAGTTACAGCGAGGGATATCATGGTCTGGGCCTAAGCAAGTAACGCAGTAAGAATGAAAGTCTCGGTGTGGTATTTGCTGTTCACAGGAGAGACAATTGTTAACTTTTTCTGACATCGGTTAGTGCAAGAAAAAAGGATCCCCAACAGGGTACTTAGCTTTAGAAGACTTCAGCTTCAATTCGGAAGATAAAACTCGGGTAGTGGCCGACCGGCACTCATGCGAACTGCTTCTGCTTCAGGCTACATGGCAAGAAAGACAGATGCAATGGAGTTGGCTACCTTACTTTATACTACTGATGACCTGACGTCAGTCCTGAAGTGACAGCAACCGACGCAGAAATACTAAGCCTCTGGTATTCGGGCTGGCCGAGAGCTACCCTGGCAGGGATAACCCAAATGTGATGACTGCAACAATGAAACACTAAGAACATCCTCTTGTTCTTGTCCTCCAATTTTATAGGATCCTGATTGGCTGGTCGACCCCATATAGAAAACCTCTTCCATTTGGCTATGCAGGATTCTTATTTGGTGGATCTTCTGGCTTCCTAGAGAACCCAGAGAATGTCCTCAGAAAACAGGCATCTTGAAGGGAGCATAATCACATCATAGGCTTAGGCTGAGAGATGATAGGCTGCAGCGAAGCAACATGCCCTTCTGCTGTGTGATCAGGTCCACTTTGTGGAATAGTTTGTGGTGACTGCCCCAGCTATGTAATAGAGAAGAGGGGGATGCATTAGCCAAAAAGGAATCTTTTTGCATCTTTAGTACAACTTCTGGTAGCAGAGGAAGTGGAAGGAAGGCATAAAGAAACTTCCTTGTCTCCTGGAAAAATAATGAATCTGTGTTCCAAGCCAAGGGCAGGGAGTTCTGGTGCAAGAGAGATGGTGCTGCTGGTTGCTCTGAGGCAAGTATATCTAGATGTGGTGCTCCCCACCTGTGGACTATGTCTAGGAAGATGTTCGAGTATCCATTCATAGGGGTCTCTGATGGGCCTGCTTAAAATCTGCCAGGAAGTTGTCCTGGGATGCAATGCATACTGCTTGGATGGACATGCCCACTTTAGTGGCTAGGTCCCAAGCAGTCAAAGCCAATCCGCAAAACTGGTATGATCTGGTTCCTCCTTGCTTATGTTTCACATGACTGTTGTGCTGTCTGTGAATACACTTAGAGGTCCTCGTTTCCAGAGGTGGGCAAAGACTTTCAGGGCCTGAATGAGAGCTCTCATCTCTTTCAGGTTGATGTGCGCTTTCTTGAGATTGGACTGCCAACAATCCTGTACCTTGTGGATTCTCTGCCAAGGCCCCCAACTCTTATCTAAGGCATCTGTGTACAGCTCTTGACTTAAAGCCTGTACCTTAAAAGGCAGGCCTAGCTTGATGTTCACCTGTGTCACCCACCCACCACAGCATATTTCTGAGACATGGCATGAGACAGGTGTGTGTGTGCGTGTTGGGATCATAGATTCTTCAATTACAGTTGAATTTTCCTCATATACAGCATGGCTAAAGGAAGCGTTGGCATGTGTGTTACAATTAATCCTAGTGCCCTGAGAATCTCCGTGGTTGAACAAGCTTGGCAAGAGATTAAGCACTGGAAGTAAGTTTTGAAGCTCTGCCCATTTTCCCTAGGGCAAAAAAGCCTTCATGTTTTGTGTATCCAGTCTGCTGTCCAAGAAAACTAGATCTTGACTAGGCTAAAAGGAATATTTTTTGATACGGACAGTAAATTCCAGTTGCAGGAAGAGTGAACTTGAGATATTGCAGTATGACCAAAGGCAAAGAGGCTTGGATTAGCAGACCGTCCAGATATGGGATCATTTGTATTCCCACAGCCCTGCAAAAGGCTGTAACTGCTAGTTGGTGCTTTGTGAAGTCTCCAGGGGCTGTAGAAAGCCAAAAGGGGTAAAGATTAATAAACTGAAAATGCGATGACCCAGTGGAGAATATCAGGAATTTCCTGCAGAAAGGGCATATGGGGATACACACGTATGCAGCTTTCAAATCCAAAGTTACTAGAAAGCCTTGTGGAATGATAAAGGGAAGAAGGGTCTGAAGACAGCATTTTAAAGCAAGTACCTTGAGGATTATGTTGATCTGGGGAGAGATCCAGCACGCTTCTCCACTGTCCTTTTCTTGGTACCAGAAATGGTCTGGAGTAGAATCATCATCCTACAAACTAAGAGGAAATCACAGTTTTGTACCTACCATAAATGTAGATGTTCGAGTGTTCACCCTGCTGCAGTCATCACACTTAGGTTATCCTGCCGTCAGGCAGTCCCGCAGTCGGCCCGAATTCCAAAGTCTTGGTCCAGCGTTGGTTGCTGTCGCTTCTTCCCTGACGTTAGTGCGCCAGGGGTATACAAGAGGCATCCAACGCCATTTTCTTCAGTATTTCTTGCCCCAGATGTCAGGTGCCCCCAATAGGTAGGCAATATATATATATATATATATATATATATATATAGCTATATAAAAATAAAACAATACCATTAGGCACAAGCAAATACACCACAGAGGTAGCATAGGATAGTGGTAGATATAAGGTCAGCTAGTTCAGAGGGGATGGAGGGAGGGTAACCTGGACTGCAGCAGGATGAACACTCTAACATCTACATTTATGGTAGTTTCAAAACTGTACTATGTTCATCGTGTTACCCTGCTGCAGTCATCACACTTGGGTTGAATCCCAAAGCTAAGAATGGGAGGTCGAGTCAAACAGGGTTAGAAGAAGCTAGTAAGCCCTGTAAAACTGCAGTGGCAAAACCAGCTCTAGTCTTAGAGTATAGAGGTAAGTGATGGTGCTTGGTGAAGGTGTGCACTGAACTCCAAGTAGCAGCTTCCAGAATATCCTTGGTTGACACTCCCCTGAGAAAGACTACTGATGTAGCTGTAGCCCTGGTGGAGTGAGACCTAATGTTAGCAGATACTGGTTTTCCATGATGTGTGTAGCAGAAACATATGCAATGCCCTATCCATTTAGAAATGTTCCGTTTTGAGGCAGCATTTCCTCGTGATCCTGTAGCATAGGCTATAAAAAGCTGATCAGTTTTTCTGAAAGCCTTAGTTTTATCCAAGTAGTAACGTAATTGCCTGTGAATGTCCAAAGAGTGCAGGAGTCTTTCTCCTTTGTTCTGGGGATTTGGGAAGGTGGGCAAGTGAATGGTTTGGTTTAGGGCCACAGAAGATACCACCTTTGGCATAAAGGAAGGATTAGTTCGTAGAGAGACTGTCTTGATGAAAAATGAGGAAAGGTTCCACTGCCATTA
The DNA here is from genome assembly GCF_019279795.1 of Protopterus annectens. Lineage (NCBI taxonomy): Eukaryota > Metazoa > Chordata > Ceratodontiformes > Protopteridae > Protopterus > Protopterus annectens. The sequence continues at coordinate 1,056,351,311 of NC_056747.1, read as the reverse complement.
GTGCCTGTAGCTCTGAGACTCTTCTAGCTGAGGTTATTGCTAGTAGTAGGGCAGTTTTCCATGAAAGGAATTTTAAACCAGATGAAAAAGCTGGTTCAAAGGGTGACAATGTAAGCTTTTCCAGAACAAAGTTGAGATCCCAAGTAGGTGTTGGAGCTCTCCTTGGCGGTCTTAAGTTCTTAGCCCTTCTTAGGTACTGTCTTAAGAGTGGATGTGAGAATAAAGGAGGATGCGTGCTGTAATGAGCTGAAATTGCGGAGGCGTAGATCTTAACAGATGAAAAGGAAAGTCCTTTGTGTAACATCAGTTAAATATTGTAGAATCTGAGGGATGTTTGGATCAAGGGGATTTAGGCCTTTAGCCAGGTTCCAGGCGCAAAATCTTTTCCATTTGTCTGATTATGTTTTCCTGGTGCTGGGCCTCCTGGCCTCCAGAATGACATCCATAACCGCTTTGGATAAAGGTGTTGGCTGGTTGTTTAGGTAATTTGCCATGCAGCCAGGTTTAAAGTCTTGAGCTGGCTGTGTAGAATCTGATTGTCTCACTGGGTGAGCAGGTGAGGAATTTGTGGCAAAATCCATGGTGGGCCGTGGGCCATGTTCCTTAAAATTGGATACCAATGCTGGCGTGGTCAGTCTGGTGCAACGAGTATCATTTGTGGCCTCTTTAATCGGACTTTCAGCAGTACCTTTGCTAGAAGAGGCAGTGGAGGGAAGGCATACACTGTTAATGTTTTCCAACTGAATGAGAGGGCGTCCACTTTCCAAGCTAGTAGATGGAAGGTCCTTGTGCAAAATTTTTGAAGTTGGTGGTTGTGGGGGCTTGCAAACAGATCCATGTCTGGGCGTCCCCGTTTTTGAGCTATCATTGCAAATACTTGTGGATCTAGTTTCCATTCGTGTGGATCCATGATGTTTCTGCTTAGGTCGTCTGCCAATGTGTTTTTCTTTCCTGGCAGGAGTTGTGCTTGTAATTGAACCTGGTAAGACAGTGCAGTGTTCCCACAAGGTCATTGCTTGCCTGCATAGAGGGTAGAAATGTGTGCCCCCTTGCTTGTTTATGTACCACATGACTGTGGTATTGTCCGTCTTTATTAGTTGTCCTGGGTGTAGAAGGTCCTTGAAAGCTGTTAGGGCATTCTGTACTGCTAGCATTTCTTTTTGATTGATATGCAGATGCCTCTGATCTGTAGTCCATTTGCCCTGAATGCACTGCCCTGCCATGTGTGCTCCCCAGGCATAGTCCGATGCATCTGTTGTCAGTTTGCCTGGCTGTGGGTAAGATGAAAGGCTGACCCTTGTTGAGGTGACATGCCTGTGCCCACCATAGAAACTCCTGTCGAAGGCAGGGAATGAGTGGTATCATTGCTTCCAAGCTGTGGCTGTGCTGAGTCCATGCACTTTTCAGGTACCATTGTAATTTCCTCATATGCAGTTTTGCAAATGGTATTAGTAGTATGCAAGATGCCATGAATCCCAAGGCCTGCAGAATTTTTCTTGCAGAGAGTTGGGTCTTTGTTACCATTATTTTGAAATATTGAAACAGCTGTCATTGCTTGTCTGGCGTGAAATGAGCCATCTGGGCCATTGCATTCAAGCTGGCACCCAGGAATATTATGTTTTGTGAGGACACTAGCTTTGATTTCTTTTCATTTACTGTGTACCCTAGGCAACTTAGAAGGCGTTTGACAAATGCCGGATGCTTTAAAAGAATGTCCTTGCTTTCTGCTTGAATAAGGCAGTCATCCAGGTATGGGTATATTTGAATTCCTCTGTCTGCAGTATGCAATTACTGGTGCCAGGCATTTTGTGAAGACCCTGGGCGCAGTAGATAAGCCAAAGGGCAGTGCAGAGAATTGATAATGCGTTGAACCTGCAATGAAGCGGAGGTATCCTCTGCAATTTTGACTGATAGGGACATGCAGGCATGCCTCCTTGAGGTCCAAAGTGACTAGCCAAGCATTCTTGCCCAGCATGGGAAGAAGCTGCTGTAGTGTTAGCATCTTGAATTTTGGTACTTGCAGATAGGTGTTCAGAATTGAAAGATCCAGAATGGGTCTCCATGCTTTGTCCTTTCTTGGGACTAGGAAGAGTCTTGAGTAAAATCCTTGTCCTTGCTCCTGTGTAGGTACCTGTTGAATGGCTCATGTTCATGAGAGCTGTAATTTGTTTTTGTGCCTCTGCCCATTGATTTGGTGGTAGGTTTGGCATTCCTTTGATCCTTGGTATGGTATGAAAGTGGAATCTGTATCCTTGAGAGACAATGTTTAGAACCCATTTGTCTTTTGTGATGATGTGCCAGTTGTCTGCAAAAAATGCTAGTTTTCCTCCCAAGGGAGTTGCCAGGAGAGATTTGCTTGGTAGTTTGAGGATAGAGTCATTGTGTTTGTCTTCTGCTAGCTTGGGGCCTGTCTTCTCCTCCTTTCTGGGTAGCAGAACCCCATTGGTGAGGTTTGTAAGGGCCCTGTGACTGACCTCTGCCCCTTGGGCATCTGTATTTGCCCCTCTGTGATCTGTCTGAAGTTGGAAAGGACCAGTTTTTTGTTGGCCAATTTCTGCTGAAACGAGGGGGTTGTACCTGCAAAAAATCCTTGACCGTTTGCATAGACTTTGCCTTATCCTCCATTTTCTTTAAAACCTCTTCTGCTTTGACACCAAATAATACATCCTGCTGTAAAGATGCATCCAATAATTTTGCTTTAACATGGTCAGGGAGGGTTTGTTCTTTTAACCAAGCATGTCTACGTATGACAGAGCCAGTAACAGCTGCTCTACAGGAAGCTTCCAATGAATCAAATCCGCATTGTAAAGTAGGTTTGCCCACCTGTTCAGCTGCATGCAACAGATCCTGCATTTCCTTGAATTCAGGCTGTTCTGAATTTGTGCTCATTTTTTGTTTTAACCGAGACATTAGGAATTGTTGATATTTCAACATGTGAAACTGGCAATTTAATGCTCTCATAGCCAGAGTTGCTGAGGTGTAGATTTTCTTTCCCCATCTATCTAGGGCTCTGGAATCCCTTTCAGAGGGCACAGGATTTTTAGCCACAGAAGCTTTTGCTTCCTTAGGACCCTGGGAAATTGTTTCTGGGTCAGCTACAGGGCTTTTATAAAGGAATTTATGTGAGTCAGGTACTCTGTAGTATCTGTCTGGTTTGGCTGGAGCAGGAGGTAGAGAGTCTGGATTTAAACTAGACTCCAAGTAAACATCATCCACAATATCTAAAACAGGAGGGATAGCAAGAGGTCTGTGCTGGGGAAGTAAAAGGAACTCTCAGAGCCTTTTCTTAGAATCTGAGTAATCCTGGCCTTCCCAGTGGAAATGTACCCTCATGGCATGTAAAGTTTCCCAAAAAGAGTAGTCTTCAGGGGGAGATGCTGAGGGAATAGCCTTCAGCATCAGAATCTTCATAAGGTGGAAAAGTGTAATCCTGTTCCTCAGAAGAATCTGAGGAGAGAGAAACTTGGTCAGAGGATGCATAATCCTCCTCTTATCTTGGTCTTTTATCAGGAGGGGGATGGGAACCCCTGATAAGGGTAATCAAATCTTCAGCCATCTTAAGCATCTGTTTCTTAGGCATGGGGCCTTGAACTGTAGACTGATGTACAGTTTTCTTAGGTTTTAAAGGAGTCTTAAGCTTAGCATAAGATTTAATGGTGAGTGTAGTCGGTCTGAAGACACCTTCTGCAACTGAAGGTGTTTCCACTGCACCGGTGTCTAGTTCTGCTCCGGTGTCGGTAGATGGCTGCGTCGATCTAGTAGACTCCGCTTGGGAATCCGCAGCTGTCTGGGGTTCCAGTTCTGTGGTAGTCAGAGGCTGCGTAGGCGCCTCACTGAAAACCGGCGACATGCCCAGCTGAGGCCTCAGGGTCTGGCTTATTCCTAGGCTGCCTGTCCTTATCATTGTGTTTTTTTATGAATGGTGGTCGTCGGCTGCTCCAACGGCATGATATAATTAAATTTCCTACCAAAGTAATGCTGTGCGAAGTCAAAACGGCGTTTGATAGTTCCTTTATTAAACCTAGTGCAAAACCAACAACCTGTGACGTCGTGGTCTGGGCCTAGGCAAGGAATACAATAGGAGTGGAAGTCCTTATGAGGTATTTGCTTCCCACAAGAAATGCAATTGTTAACTTTTTCTGACATCGGACTGAGGCCAGAAAATGTTCCCCAACAGAGTACTTAGCTTTATTGAAGACTTCGGACTGAAATTCAAATCGAAAATCTCAGGTGTCGGCCGACCGGCACTTGCGTACTGCTTCTGCTTCGGGCACCACGCGGCAAGAAAGACTGAAGAAAATGGCATTGGATGCCTCTTGTATACCCCCTGGCGCACTGACGTCAGGGAAGAAGCGACAGCAACCGATGCCAGACCAAGACTTTGGAATTCGGGCCGACTGCAGGACCGTCTGACAGCAGGATAACCCAAGTGTGATGACTGAAGCAGGGTAACACGATGAACATCTGCTTCTATAGTCCCTTGGGATGGTAGTTAAAGAAGGATGGGATGGAGAAGCTTTAACTGGTTGTGCAGTGAAAGTAGAATGCCTTTGAAGGGAGGTAGTTCTTTCCAGGATACACTAACTTTTTTTGATAAGTGCCCATTTGTCTGTGGTAATGAAGTGAGTATTTCTGAAAAGGGAAGGGTAGGATCTATGGGAAAGGGACTGGGAAGATAGTCAGACACTTATCTGTGAAGGGATCCGTCACAGATCTAGGGTTCCTTTCAGGTTTTTCTGGATATCTTTTTCTGGGTGCTTTCTTGTGTTTCTGAGAAGGTCTATGTTCCTGCATAACAAAGGGAGTGGGCTTGGCTGGGTGATTCCTCTGGTATCTGGGCACAGAGGTAAGTAGGATTGCCTGCAGTCCTTCATAATTTTACCTTGCTCCTGCAAGGTTTTGAATAACCTACCTGCCTGTGGTTCAAATAATGGTCCCTGTCAAGGGGAAGTCTAGGAGTTTAGCCTCAAAATCTTCTGGCAGGGGTTGGTTATGAAAACGGGTGCATCTCTGAATGACTGAACCAGCAGCAGCAGGTCTGGAAGAGGCCTCAACAGCATCATAGCTGCATTTTATACTATGCCAAGCCACTTGTGTGACCTGACTGACCAAGAATTCAATTTGTTGCTTGGAGTCTCTGCCTGACAAGTTAGCTACAGCCTTGTTCAGATTGTTAGTGGTAGACAAGAGGTACTTGGTCATCTGGGTCTGATAATTAATGGCCCTGAAGGCCACGGTAAAATATGTACAGATCTTTTTTCCCCACCTATCCATAGCCCTTGTTTGATCCTTGTTTGATGGCAGGGCATTAGCATTTGGCAGTAGCTTAGATCTGTATGTCAAGCTAGGGAAACAGCTGAAAAGTCAGCTACAGGATTCTTAAAAAGGAACGAAGATGATATGAAACCTTGTAGAACCTTGTTTTGGCCTTTTTGCTTGATGGAGGCTGACAGTCGGGAGCTGCGGTCTCGAATGTCAAGGCATCCAACAAGGCCTTCAGGATTGGGGCATTGGGAATGGGCTGGACTATACACTTCTAAAAGACTGCAGTATAGTTTTTGACATCAGAGATTTGCTTAAACTCCCACTCAAAACAATTCAATATATTTATAATTGTCTCTACAAAGGTTCATAGGTTGGTACTAGGCTATCAGCCCTAGAGCCTATACAAGCCTAGCCATAACAATTCCCTGGCTATTTCTTCCCACACTATTTACTTCCCTGGCCCCCTGTCTAGCAGGGCGACTGACGTGATCCCCAGGGTGAATTTCCTTTCTCCCATCCAATCGTCAAGGTTCCTTTTGAAGAGGGCCAAACAGGCACTCTGCTTGACATGTATGGGCAGTCTATTCCAGAGTCTGGGGAGTCTCTGGGTCAAGAAACTATCCCTCCAGCATGTTTTGTTTATTGTGATGACAAGGTTTAGATCCCTGAAGCATGTGGCTCTGAAGGATTGGTATTTCTTTAAGTGTAGCATGTCCAACAGCTCTGGGTTTGACATGGCCTTGATGTTAAGCGGAGATCGCCCCTGAGTAGACGATATGCGACAGAGTATAGCTGGAGTTTTTTTAAGGTGGTCAGCGTAGGGCATCTGCTTTAGGCCTGTGATTCTTTTAGTGAGGTATTTCTGCGGCCTTCCCAGTTGTTGCGGATGTCTTGAGAGGTACATACCAAATGGGGCATTGTATTCTACAATGGGTCTAATGAGGGATGAGTACAGTGGGACAATGTCCTCCTTTTTTCTGAATGAAAAGCCCTTAGTGATGAGGTGTGCCACATAGGATTTCCTGACTGTTGTAGCGATGTGGTTATCGAAGGTGAGATCACTGTCCACCTGTGTCCCTAAGTCTCTTATCACACTTTCAGTGTTTAGTTTACTGCCACCTATGTGGTAATTCACGGGTACATGTTTTTTTCCCCAAAGGGGATAACTATACATTTCTTGGCATTGAGCTTGAGCCCATGGCTCTGGCACCAAGCATCTGTTTCTGTAAGGCCCTTTTGTGGAGTATCCACATAATTTGGGGATTCAATAATCATTTGCGAACTTTGTTAGCCAGAGTCCCTTAGTGTTGGCCTGTACTTCAGAGAAGTAGATGTCAAACAAGAGCGGTCCCAGGAATGAACCCCGAGGTACTCCACTTGTCAGGATCTGGATTTGGAGTTGGCTACTTTTACAGTGTGGGTTCTGTCAGTAAGTCAGTTGGCAACCCATTGGGTGTCGTAGGGATTAATGCCCAGCTTAGTAAGTTTATCTATGATTCCAGAGTGGGGGATGATGTCAAAGGCCTTGGTGAGGTCTAGATAGGCTGTGTGGACCACCTTAACCTTGTCCATGGCTCTGGAGTCTGATTCGAAGAAGTCAATCAGGAGACAAGATCGGCCCTTCACAAACCCAAACTGGGTGGGGTCCAGTGTTTGAAGGTTGCCAATGTCTGTTTAAGTTCCATGATAATACGCTCCATGGCCTTGCAGATAACGCTCGTCAGACTGATGGGACGGTAGTTTCCGGGATCTAAGGTGGATCCCCCCTTTGTGGAGTGGGATAACTGTAGCTCTGTGCAACTCAGTGGGCACAAAACCTGAGGTGAGGCTATGATAAAACATGACATTTAGGTAAGGTGCCAGTTCATATTGTAGTTCATGTAGTACACAGCCCGGGATGTCATCTGGTCCCATGGATGCTGTATTCTTAGCTTTGGAGAGTGCATTTTTTTACCTGTGTGGCCGTTATTACTGGAATTTGGCTATCTTCTGGTATTGAGATGGGCCGTTTAAGGGGTGAGAAAGGGGTGAAGTTGGCACTGAATCGATCTGCCAGGATATTGGCAATATCCTTGGGATCAGTATATTTAATGCCATTCTGTTTTAGTTCAGAGCAGATCGGAGCATTGCCATTTAAATTCTTGACATAGTTATAGAATGCTTTGTGGTTGTCTTTGGAATCTTTGGCAATTTTATTTTCGTAACTAGCTTTGGAGGATTTTATGAGGGATCTCAGTTTCTTACTGAGGCTGGTAAGGGAGTTTTTTGCGTCCTCTTTTCTGCAACAGTTTCTTCCTTTTGTTATAAAGTTTGCTTATAGCAGGGAACCACCAGATTGGCTTCCTTGTTTTTCAGGAGAGCATCTTTGTTCTATTGGGGATGGCATGATTCATGCACGAGTGGATGTTCTCGTACAGTGCCATAGTGTAGGACTCAGCAGTCGAACTTTCAGTTCCCGTCTGCATGGGTGCCATGAAGTTTGTCACATCTGAATGAGTAGCATGACGTTGGCTTTGGAGAAGTTTTTTATGGAGATTTCTTTACTGGGGGGTGGGGGTGGGATGTGGATGTTAAGGGTGATTAGCTTATGGTCAGACCTGACTAACGAGGGGGTGACCATAGGTGTGGAGCATCGATTTCCCATGTTGGTAATGACCAAGTCTAGGATACTGGAGCCCCTGGTTGGACTATAGTTGATCCAGGACATTGGAATTTATGAATTCCAAGAACCGTTGGGCGAAGATGTTAGTACACGAGTAGTTTTCCCAGTTAATGCAGGGTAGTTAAAATCACCCAGTATTAGGGTGTTTGGTTCTATCTTAATATTTTCCAGTATGTTTAGAAAGGTGTAGTGAGAATCGTGGGGCATGGTGGGTGATCTGTAGCAAGGATGCCTCTTACACAGGGAATCAGAAGAAAGGGAATCCTCAACATCAGAGGGCACCTGGTCAGGAGAATTTGACAGTAAGGTAACAAATAGTTATCAGAATCTGAGGTCTCCTCCCACTTCGAAGAAGATTAAACAGTAATCTTCTGTAGAGTAGGTGGAAGAGCAGAATGGGAAGAGGTTTAAGAGACGTAATGGCCTAGAACAGGCCCTGAGAAAAGCCCACTCACTACTTCTCCCTAGTAGGAGGAGGGCAGGAAACATGTTTAGTCTTTTGCTGCCTTCTTTGGGGTGAGCTCACCTGAATAAAGCATGGAGGCTCTGACCCGTGATGTACTTCAATTAGTTTTCCAAGAAGCTCTTCCCATAATAAAATTTACATGATGCCTTCTGGTCCTTCTGAGATGATCATCTGTGGTTCCCCTTTCTCAGTTGCATTAGTAGTCACTTTGGAAGCGTGGTCCTCTGATGCCATACCAACCTCCAACTGGGTCACAATAAAGAAATTTGAGGTACGGTTGGAAGTACCGTGAGTTTTGTAATCTCTGTGGCTATGTCTGAAGCAGCCTGGGCAGACTGAGTCTAAGGCCTAGGCCATTTGAGTTTTTTCTTAGGAGCAATAGGTAAGCCAGGTATGGAGGAATCGGCCATCTTAGACTGGGCCAAATATTTCAATCTTTGGGTTTCTAAGAACATGTTCAAAGACCAATGGAAACACAATATCTTTAGTACAAAGGAATGGCAAATGGAACAAGAGTTGTGGTCACGTTCTGTGCCTAAACAAAAAAGGCACTGGGAATGGAGGTCTTTATAGGGTATCTGCCTACCGCACCTGCCACTCCTAGCTGACATGTAACAATCACAACAAAACTGTTTAAACAACAAGGAAGATTCCCTAATGGGGCACTCACTGAATCTCAGAAGGCTTATGGTACAAATTACCACACAAAAATTTGACTGACGAGTACAAAACCTGCGTTCAGCTGGTGGCAAGAGAGTCTGGTCATACATCCACTGTGCTTGCAAGCAGAGGTCATACATCAGATGCATGCGACTGGGGATGTTTATTGCTTTGGTACCAAGGGCAGAAGTCAGCATAAAACCCATCTGTCTGGAATACTGTAACAGTAACTTCAGACATCTATAAATTTATGTGGTGAACATTATTTGACCAAAGATATGGTAAAAGATAGAGTGCCTATGAAACTTCCAAACACTTAGAAATTTTAAACTTGAAAGTTCACTTGTCTGATTACTGCCCTGAAAAAGAAATCAAATTAAAAACAAGAAAAATTCACACTCAGTTTCACAAAATGAATGTGCAATACTATTATTGTGCATAAAACATTCCTCTAATGATCACAACATCTTCAGACTGCATCTAAGACCAGAACGCACAGTTGTGTACACTTACCATAAATGTAGATGTTAGAGTGTCTTCACTGTTGCAGTCATCACATTTGGGTTATCCCTGCTAGGGTAGTCCTCGGCTGGCCTGAATACCAGAGACTTAGCATTTCTGCGTTGGTTGCTGTCACTTCAAGACGGACATCAGGTTGTCAGGGGTATAAAGGAAGGAAGCAGACACCATTACATGAGTTTTTCTTGCCCTAACCAGTAAGGAGCTCCCAAAGTAGGAGGCCAGGCTCTGGTGGCAGGACCCTATCAGTGGGTAAAAACAAATACCAATATGTCCCTTCTAAGGAAGAGAGAACAACAAGGAAGAAAAGTAACAAAAAGGGGGAAACATGGAGGGAAAAGTACAGTTGTGTGCACTTACCATAAATGTAGATGTTGGAGTGTATTCACTGCTGCAGTCATCACATTTAGGTTATCTGCTTGAAGTAGCCCTCAGTCGGCCTGATTATCAAAATCTCGGGTCCTGCATTGGTTGCTGTCTCATCTTCCATGACGTCAGGTAGTCAGGGGTATAAAGCATACAGCAGATGCCATTACATCAGTTTTTCTTGCCCCAGATGTCAGGTGCCCCCATAATGGGAAGCAATTATATACAAGGTTACACCTCCAACAAAAAAGCAAATACACCAAAAAGCTTTAAGCATAGTAAACAAGAATAGAGGTGTAGTCAATAGAAGTCAGGGGGCTGGATGGAGGGTAACCAGGACTGCAACAGTGAATACACTCGAACATCTAGATTTATGGCAAGTGTACACAACTGTATTATGTTCTTCATGTTTCACTGTTGCAGTCATCACATTTGGGTAGATTCCCAAAGCTGAGGTTGGGAGGAGGTAATTAGATAGCATTAGGACCAGGTATAAGGCCCTGCAAGACTGCAGTGGCAAAGCCAGCATTGGATTTAGAGAAAACAGGCAAATGGCAATGCTTGGTGAAGGTATGCACAGAACTCCAGTTAGCAGCTTCTAGGATGTCCTTGGTAGGGAGACCTCTGAGAAAGGCTGTAGAGGTAGATGCAGCCTGGTTGAATGTGGTCTTATCCCCTGCGGGGTAGGTTTTCCATGGTGCTTATAGCAGAAATGAGTGCAATGGCTTATTCATTTAGAAATGGTTTGCTTTGAAATGGCCTTCCCCTCTGCCCCTGCATCAAATGCAACCAGCAGCTGTTCAGATTTCCTGAGAGGTTTAGTCCTGTCCAAGTAAAATCAAAGTTATCTGTGCACATCTAAGGAGTGCAGGATCCGTTCCCCTTTGTTCTGTGGATTAGAAAAGAAGGTTGGCAAATGAATGGACTGATTAAGTGCCACACTGGATACCACCTTGGGCATGAAAGAGGGAATGGTCCTTAGGGACACCCTGTCCGCAAGAGAGATAATGAAAGGCTCCACTGCCATGAGGGCCTGTAATTCAGACACCCTTCTTGCTGAAGTGATGGCCAAAAGGAAGGCTGTTTTCCAAGAAAGGAATTTCAACTCAGCATTTGCAGCTGGTTCAAAAGGAGGTACAGTGAGTTTTTCCAATACAAAGTTAAGGTCACAGGCTGGTGTAGGGGAATCTCCTGGGTGGTCTTAAGTTTTTGGCCCTTCTGCGTAACTGCTTCAGCAGTGGATGTGAGAAGAGGGGTGGTTCTGTGCTGTAACGAGCTGAAACGGCTGAGGCATGAATTTTGATGAGGAAAAGGAAAGGCCCTTGTGAATCATCTCAGTTAAATAGCGGAGAAAGGGGGCTGCTGTGGCCATGCCCCGAGTTTGGTTCCAGGAACAGAATCTTTTCCATTTTTCAGCATAGGATTTTCTAGTACTAGGCCCTCCATGCCTCCAGAATGACATCTAATGCTTACTGAGGGATGGTAAAAGAGATCACGTAATTAGCCAGGCTGCCAGGTTCAGGGTTTGAAGCTGTGGGTGCGGAATCTGGCCCTCCTGCTGAGACAGCAGGGCAGGTGTCTGATGCAGGTGCCATTTGCCAGTAGTGACACTGCGCAAAAGGGGGTACACCAGTGTTGGCGTGGCTAGTCTGGTGCAATCAGTATCGTCCTTGGTTTGCCCTGTTTGATCTTTAGTGGCACCTTGGAGAGGAGAGGCAGAGGGGGAAAGGCATAAACTGATAGGTTTTTCCAGGTGAAGGATAGGGCATCCACTTTCCAAGCTTGTTTGTGGGGAGCCCTTGTGCAGAATTTGTCCAATTGATAGTTCTGGGGGGAGGCAAATGGGTCTATATCTGGTTTCCCCCCATTTGTTTCTCAACATGTTGAATATCTTTGGTTCCAGTTTCCACTTGTGTGGGTCCATGAGATTTCTGCTTAGGTCATCTGCCAGTGTGTTTAGCTTTCCTGGCAGGAATTGAGCCTCTAGGTGCACTTGGTAGCTCAAGGCTGTGTTCCAGAGAGCCATAGCTAGTCTGCAGAGAGGGTATGAATGGGCTCCCCCCTGCTTGTTTATGTACCACATAACAGTGGTGTCCGTGTTTACCAATAACTGTCATGGAAGAATGTGGTCCTTGAAGGCTGTCAGAGCATACTATACAGCTAACATTTCTTTTTGATTGATATGCAGGTATATTTGACTTTGGTTCCATTTGCCCTGAATGCACTGCCCTGCCAAGTGAGCCCCCCATGCATAGTCTGATGCATCTGTTGTTAGGGTTTGTGGGGCAGGGGGTAGAATGAATGGCAGTCCCTTGGCAGGCCTCTGCCCACCAAAGGAACTCTATCTGTAGACAAGGTATGATAGGAATCATTGATTCTAGATCCTGAGAATGTTGACACCATAGGCTTTTTAGATACCATTGTAGTTTCCTCATATGTAGTCTTGCATATGGAATTAGTAGAATGCAAGAGGCCATGAACACCAGGGCTTGCAGAATTTTCCTTGCAGATAGCTGGGTCTTTGTGGCCAGTAGTTTGAAGTAGGATGTCAAATGAACTTTTTTTTTTCCTCTGCCATGAGGTAGGCCATCTGGGAAGATGTATTCAAACTTGCTCCCAGGAATACAATTTGTTGGCAGGGTACAATATGTGATTTCTTTAAATTTATGGTGTATCACAGAGAAGTTAGCAATTTCTTTACAAATGCCAGATGATTTAATAGTATGTCCTGGCTTTCTGCCTGAATTAAACAGTCATCCAGGTATGGGTATATTTGAATATTTCTTTGTCTGCAAAAATGCAATGACTGGAGCTAGGCACTTTGTGAATACCCTGGGCACAGTAGATAAGCCAAAGGGCAGTGCAAAGAACTGGTAGTGCATGTAGCCTGCTTGGAAGCATAGGTATCTTCTGCAAGATTCCTTTATTGGGATGCAGAGGTAGGCTTCCTTTAGATCCAGTGTTGCCAACCAGGCATCCTTGCCTAGCATGGGAAGCAGCTGATGAAGAGTTAGCATCTTGAATTTTGGGATTACCAAAAATGTGTTTATGATAGACAGATCCAGAATAGGACGCCAGGAATTGTCTTTTCTGGGTACCAGAAAAATTCTTGAGTAGAAACCTTGTCCCCATTCTTCTTCTGGAACAGGGTGAATAGCTCTGAAGCTTAACAGAGAGAGAACTTGCATTTGAGCCTCTGCCCACTGATTTGGGGGTAGGTCGGGCCAGCGGTTTGGTGTTGGTAAGGAGTGGAAGTGGAGTCTGTATCCTTGGGAAATTATATTTAAAACCCATTTGTCCTGGGTAATGGGTTCCCATGCAGGGCAATCTTTCCACTTAAAGCAACAGTCAGTTGAGCAGGGGTTGGAAGGTTTTAAGTTAAGTCATTGAGACAGTTTACCATAGGGGGGAGGTCTTACTACTCCCTGCTTTGGAAGTGGGAGCCCCCACTGTTTAGGCCTGTGAGTACCTTGGGACTGAAGCCTGGGTGTTCTGCTGGTTCTGGGTTTGGATTGAAAAGGCCTGGAAGAGGCAGGAAAGGACCAATTCTTAGAGGGCCAGTGCCTACTAAATCTGTGAGGTTGTACTTGGAGGAAATCTTTAACAGTTTGCATAGATTTAGCTTTTTTCCTCCATCTTTTTAAGTACTACTACTACTTCTTTGTTGCCAAACAGGTGGTCTTGGTTTAAGTGAGCATCCAGCAATTTAGCTTTAACATGATCTGGCAAAGATGGCTCCTTAAGCCAAGCATGCCTTCCAAGTACAGACCCAGTGACAGCAGCCCTGCAATATGCCTCTAATGAATCAAAACCAGATTGCAAAGTATGTTTTCCAACTTGTTCAGCAGAAAGCATTACATCCTGTAATTCTTTATTTTCAGCAGAGTCAGGAATCATCATCATTTTCTGTTTAAGCAATCCAATAATATGCTGCTGATACTTTAACATATGAAACGGGTAGTTTAAAGCCCTAATGGCTAAAGTAGCAGAAGTGTGAACCTTCTTTCCCCATCTATCCAGTGCCCTGGATTCTGTATCAGAGGGGGTAGGATTTTTGGCAGAAGTAGCCTTAATGCCCTTGGGTCCCTGTGAAATGGTCTCACGATCTGCAGTAGGATTTTTAAAGAGGAACTTGAGAGTCAGGTACCCTGTAATACCTATGGTTTTCTGGGAGCAGGAGGTAGTGTGTCAGGGGCCATGCTAGATTCCGAGAAGGCATCATCTACAATGTCCAGTACAAGAGGGATAGCTAAAGGCCTGTGTTGAGGCAGAAAGTACAGTTGTGTACACCTACCATAAATGTAGATGTTCAAGTGTCTTCACTGTTGCAGTCATAACTGTAGGGTGCTCCTGCCGGCAGGCAGCCCGAGGTCGGCCAGAATCCCAAAGTCTGGGTCCGGCGTCGGCTGTACAAGCTAGTACCCTGATGTCAGTACGCTCTGGTACATAGCTCTCAGCTGACGCCATCTTCTCCAGCCTTTCTTGCCCTAGATGTCAGAAGTCCCAATAAATCAGAAATGAATCCAACAAGGAAACACAAATACACCACAAAAAAGAGAAAAAGAGGGGATAGGAGGGAGGGAAACCCCGACTGCAACAGTGAAGACACTCGAACATCTACATTTATGGTAGGTGTACACAACTGTACTATGTTCTTCGTGTTTCACTGTTACAGTCATAACTGTAGGGTGGAATCCCAAAGCAGTGAAAAGGGGGAGGAGGCTTTAGACAGAAGAAGGGGCAGCAAGCAGACCCTGCAAAACAGCAGAGGCAAAGCCTGCCCTGGTCTTAGAATACAGAGGGAGATTGTAGTGCTTGGAAAAAGTATGCACAGAACTCCAAGTGGCAGCTTCCAAGATATCCTTGGTAGGAACTCCTCTGAGAAAAGCTGTAGAAGTGGCAGCTGCTCTAGTAGAATGACTTCTCACAGTACCTGGAAACTGTTTCCCATGATGAGTGTAACAAAATCTGATTCCATAAGCAATCCATTTGGAAATAGTTTGTTTTGAAATAGCTTTTCCAAGAGAACTGGAGGCAAAGGAAACAAACAATTGATTAGATTTTCTGAACTCTTTAGTCTTGTCCAGGTAAAATCGTAACTGTCTGTGCACATCCAATGAATGCAAAATCCTTTCCCTATTATTTTGAGGATTAGGAAAGAAAGTAGGAAGGTGAATTGTCTGATTTAAAGCCACTTTGAAATCACCTTAGGCATGAAAGTAGGATTAGTCCTCAAGGATACTCTGTCCTGGTGGAAAATAAGGTATGGTTCCACAGCCATGAGAGCTTGCAACTCTGAGACCCTTCTGGCAGAAGTCAATGCTAACAAAAGAACTGTCTTCCAAGATAAAAACTTAATATCTGAAGATGCAGCAGGCTCAAAAGGAGGCAAAGTAAGTTTTTCTAAAACATAATTAAGATCCCAAGCAGGAACAGGAGGGGTCCTGGGAGGTCTTAAATTCTTGGCCCCTCTCAAGAATTGTCTCACCAAAGGATGAGAAAAAACAGGAGGATCAGAATTGAAATGAGCAGAAATAGCAGAAGCATGAATCTTAATGGAAGAAAAGGAAAGTCCTTTAGACAAAAGATCCGAAAGGTAAAGCAAAATTGAAGAGAGATCAGGCAACAGAGGGTCCGAGCCTCGGTCCTGCATCCAAATGCAAAACCTCTTCCATTTAGAGGCATAGGATTTCCTAGTGCTAGGCCGTCTAGCTTCCAGAAGAACATCCAAAACTTGTTTGGGAAGACTAGAGGAAATCAAATTCCTTTGAAGAGCCAAGCTGTCAGGCAAAGGGTCTTGAGATTGGGATGTAGTAACTGACCCTGATGCTGGGACAGAAGAGAAGGGTTCAGAGGGAGAATCCAAGGAGGCTCCAAGAACAGGTGCTTTAAAGTTGGATACCAAAACTGTCGAGGCCAATTTGGAGCAATCAAGATGAGGAACTTGGGCTTGTCCTGTTTTATCTTCAGTAATACCCGAGGTAGTAGAGGAAGAGGAGGGAAGGCATATCCTGAAAGGCTTCTCCAGCTGAAGGACAGGGCATCCACTTTCCAAGCTGTTTTGTGGAAGGACCTGGTGCAAAAGCGAGGCAGTTGATGATTGAGATGGGATGCAAACAGATCTATCTGGGGACATCCCCAAACTGCAGTAATCCTGTTGAATAAGTTGGTGTCTAGCATCCATTCGTGAGGATCTGAAATGTTTCTGCTCAGGCTGTCTGCTAAGAGATTCTGTTCCCCTGGAATGAACTGAGCCTGGAGATGAAGATTCAAATTCAGAGCTGTGTCCCATAAAGCCATAGCTAGTCTGCAAAGGGGGTACGAATGAGAACCCCCCCCCTGCTTGTTGATGTACCACATGACCGTGGTGTTGTCTGTGCGAATTAGCAGAGGCCCTGGTTGCAAAAGGTTCTTGAAGGCTAGAAGGGCATTTTGAACTGCCAACATTTCCTTCAGATTGATGTGCCAGTGAAGATGGTCCTTTGTCCAGGTTCCCTGCTGGAAATTGTCTAGAAAGTGTGCTCCCCAAGCATAATCCGAGGCGTCCGTGGTTAGGATTTGAGTAGGTTGAGGTAGACGAAAAGGCTTTCCTTCGTTTAAAGCACATACCCTGGACCACCAGAGGAACTCCCTGTGAAGGCAGGGGATCAGAGGAATCAGAATATCCAGATTGTGGTAATGCTGTGACCATACACTTTTCAGATACCATTGAAGCTTTCTCATATGAAGCCTTGCGTTTGGAATCAACAGAATGCAGGAAGCCATATAGCCCAGAGCCTGCAGGAATTTCCTTGCAGTGAGCTGAGATAGAGTTGCCAAGGTGCTGAAAGTAGAAGCCAGCTGAGTTTGTTTTTCTGGAGTGAGGAAGGCCCTTTGCAAGGTTGTATTTAAGAGGGCTCCCAAGAATACCATTTGTTGAGAAGGGATCAAATGTGACTTTTTTGTGTTCACTGAGAATCCCAGTAGGAGGAGAAGACGCTGAACAAAGTCCAAATGTTGAAGTAGAAGATTTTTGCTGTCTGCCTGAATGAGGCAGTCGTCCAAATAGGGGTAAATCTGGATCCCCTGAAGTCTGCAGTAAGCCACTACTGGTGCCAGGCACTTGGTAAAGACTCTGGGCGCAGTAGATAAACCAAAGGACAGTACAGAGAATTGAAAGTGCCTCGAACCTGCCTTGAACCTGAGGAATTTCCTGCGTTCCTGCCTGATGGGAATGTGTAAGTAGGCTTCCTTTAAGTCCAATGTCACCATCCAGGTGTCCTGAGAGAGCATTGGAATTAGTTGCTGCAGAGTAAGCATCTTGAATTTTGGAATTTCCAAAAAGGTGTTTAACACAGAAAGGTCCAGAATAGGTCTCCATGAGTTTTGTTTTCTTGGAACCAGAAACAGTCTTGAATAAAAACCTTTTCCCATCTCCGAGAGTGGAACAGGCTCTATGGCTCTCATGGCCAGAAGAGCATCCACTTGATTTAAGGCCTCTCACCATTGATGTTTTGGCAGATCTGGCCAACCGTGAGCCCTTGGCAAAGTGTGAAAGTGGAATTTGTAACCTTTTAAAATCACGTCCAATACCCATCTGTCCTGGGTAATATGAGTCCAATTTATGTAAAAAAGAGACAGTTTTTCTCCGAGAGGGGCATCCAGGTGAAGGGGTCCTGTAGCCCAACCGAGAGAGTCATTGAGTTTGCTTTCTTTGAGGTTGGGATCTGTCTTCTCCCCTTCTAGGTGAAGCAGCAGTCCATTGTCTAGATCTGTAAGAGGCCTGACCTTGACCACGACCTCTGGAGCGTCTATATCTTCCCCTTTGAGGCCTGTCAGACGTGGGAAAGGACCAATTTTTTGAGGGCCAATTCCTGGAAAATCTAGGAGGCTGAACTTGCAAGAAATCTTTTACAGTCTGCATAGATTTTGCCTTTTCTTCCATCTTTTTAATAACTTCCTCAGCCTTGGATCCAAAAAGAACATCATGTTGAACAGGAGCATCTGATAACTTAGCCTTAACTTGTTCAGGTAAACTTTGTTCACGAAGCCAGGCATGTCTCCTGATAACAGTGCCAGAGACTGCAGCCCTGCAAGAAGCATCCAAAGCATCAAAACCACAATGTAAACTATGTTTGTTCACCTGTTCAGTAGCATGCAAGACATCCTGAAGTTCCTTATCCTCTGCACATGCAGGAAGGGAAGCAAGCGTTGGCTTTAAAACAGACAAAAGAAATTGCTGATACTTAAACATATGAAACTGGCAATTTAAAGCTCTTACAGAGTAGCAGAAGTATATACCTTTTTTCCCCACCTGTCTAAAGCACGAGAATCCTTCTCAGAGGGAATAGGATTTTTAGAAGTAGCAACCTTAGCAGCCTTAGAGCCCTGAGAAATAGTTTCAGGATCCGCAGAAGGGTTCTTAAATAAGAATAAATGAGAGTCAGGAACCCTATAAAATCTATCAGGCTTAGAAGGAGCAGGAGAGGCATGGAATCAAGATTCAAATTAGCCTCAGAAAAAGCATCATCTACAATGTCCAAAACAGGAGGGATAGCTTAAAGGCCTATGCTGAGGAAGAAGAAGAAATTCTCTAAGCCTCTTCTTGGAAGCAGAATACTCCTGTCCTTCCCAATGAAAATGTTCCCTCATCTCATGCAAGGTTTCCCCAAAAGAGAAATCCTCAGGCGGAGAGGCCGAGGGTAGAGAGTCCTCAGCATCCGAATCCTCATAAGGAGGAAAAGAATAGTCCTGATCTGAGGAAGAAACACAAGATACAGAAGCCTGGTCAGAAGAATCCAGAGTAACATCCTGTTGAGGCCTTTTCTCAGGAGGGGGTTGAGAACCCCTAATAATTGTAAGCAAATCTTCAGCCATCTTTAATAATTGCTTCTGTGTCCTTGGAGTAGATTCAGAAGCAGCTTGAGCAGGAACTTTAGACTTAACAGGAGTCTTTGTCTTTGCCTTTGAAATAGTGATGTGAGTAGGCCTGAAAACCCCCTCAGAAGCCGATACCTGCACAGCGGTTCCGGACCCATCTGAGGGAGCGATGTCCGAAGGTCCTGCAGCAGTTAAAATAGTGGGCCTTGATGGCTCCCCATGGGAGTCCGTATCGGCCATCGGTTCAGAAGTGGCGGACGACAGGGACTGCAAAAGTGCCTCACTGACGACAGCCAAACCGGACGCTGGCTCCAGCTGCAACGAGTCCTGTTTGGACCTCGGAGGCCTGTCTTTGTCTTTGCGCTTCTTTTGAATTCCGGTAGAGTCCGATGACATTCTATAATTGAAGCGTCTGCCAAAGTAATTTAAAGCCCAATCGTACCTGCGCTTGATAGTACAAGAGTTGAACCTGGCAAAGAACCGACAACAAGAAACGTTGTGGTCAGGGCCTAAGCAAGGTAAACAGTAAGAGTGGAAATCTTTATGAGGTATTTGTTTCCCACACGTTATACAATTATTAACTTTTTCTGACATCGGAGGAACAAGAAAAAGATTCCCCAACGGGGTACTTAGCTTTGAGAAGAGAAGTAAGAACTTCGGACCGACAACAACAAAATACGCTGTTCGAAAATCGCCAACCAACGGACTTGCGAGCTGCTTTCCACCGCACGGCAAGAAAGACTGGGGAAGATGGCGTCGGCTGAGGGCTATGTACCAGAGCGTACTGACGTCAGGGTACTAGCTTGTACAGCCGACGCCGGACCCAGACTTTGGGATTCTGGCCGACCTCGGGCTGCCTGCAGGCAGGAGCACCCTACAGTTATGACTGCAACAATGAAACACGAAGAACATGTAAGTATTCCCTAAGCCTCTTTTTGGAGTCAGAGTAATCCTGACTTTCCCAGTGGAAATGCTCCCTAAGAGTATGCAAGGTTTCACCAAAAGAGAAATCCTCTGGAGGGGAAGCAAAGGGAATGGAATGATCTGCATCAGAATCCTCATAGGTAGATAATGGCAAATCCTGGTCACCAGAGAAAAAGTACAGTTGTGTACCTACCATAAATGTAGATGTTAGAGTGTATTCACTGTTGCAGTCATTACACTTGGGTTATCCTGCTGGCAGGCTACCCGCAGTCGGCCTGAATTCCATAGTCTAGGTCCAGCGTCGGTTGCTGTCGCTTCTTCCCTGACATCAGTGCACCACGGGTATAAAAGATGCAGCCGACACCATTTTCTTCAGTTTTTCTTGCCCCAGACGTCAGGTGCCCCCAAATTGGTAGGCTGAAAATTATGCCAATAAGTATGCATGCACAAAAATAAACATTTTCCTTCATCTACAAGCAAATACACCACATAGGTTGTATAGGATAAAGAAGTACAAATATGTCCCAGCAAAGAAAAGGGGGGTGGTGGGTGGGTAACCTGGATTGCAACAGTGAACATCTACATTTATGGTAGGTACACAACTGTACTATGTTCATCGTGTTTCACTGTTGCAGTCATTCCACTTGGGTTGAATCCCAAAGCTGAGGTTGGGTGGCTGGGTCTAAATAGGATTAGGAGAGGCTATAAGGCCCTGCAGAACTGCAGTGGCAAAGCCTGTTCTGGATTTATAGTAGAGAGGTAAGTGGTAGTGCTTGGTAAAAGTGTGCACTGAACTCCAAGTTGCAGCCTCTAAAATGTCTTTGGTTGGTACTTCTCTGAGGAAGGCTGCTGAAGTGGCTGCTGCACTGGTTGAGTGAGGCCTAATGCCGTTAGGCACTGATTTGCCATGTTGTGAATAGCAGAAACGAATGCAGTGGCCTATCCATTTTGCGTCTGCTTTGAGATAGCCTTTCCTTGGGATCCTACAGCATATGCTACTAAGAGTTGCTCACTCTTTCTGAAAGCTTTAGTTCTGTCCAAGTACAAGTGTAGCTGTCTGTGTATGTCCAAAGAATGCAGGAGTCTCTCACCTTTATTCTGTGGGTTTGGATAAAAGGTAGGCAAATAAATGGTCTGGTTAAGGGCCACACTGGACATTACCTTAGGCATAAATGTCGGGTTTGTCCTCAGAGAAACCCTGTCTGGATGGAAAATGATAAAAGGTTCCACAGCCATGAGTGCATGCAACTCTGAGACTCGTCTTGCAGAGGTTATTGCTAGGAGCAGGGCTGTTTTCCAAGATAAGAACTTTATCTCAGCTGTATTGGCTGGCACAAAAGGCGGCAGTGTGAGTTATTCCAAGACATAATTGAGGTCCCATGAAGGTATTGGTGCTCTCCTTGGGGTCTTATATTTTTGGCCCCTCTGAGGTACTGTGTTAGCAACGGATGTGAAAAAATTGGTGGTTCCATATTGTAATGAGCTTAAATGGCAGAGGCATGGATTTTAATTGATGAAAAGGATAGGCCTTTGTCCAGCATCTCAGTTAGGTATTGTAAAATCTGAGGAATATTTGGTACAAACGTGTCTATTCCTTGTGCCTGGTTCCAAGCACAGAATCTTTTCCATTTTTCTGCATAAGATTTTCTGGTACTGGGTCTCCTGGCCTCTAAAATAACATCCATCACTGCTTTAGAGAGAGGTGTGTTCTGAATGGCTACATTATCCGCCATGCTGCCAGATTTCGGGTTCTGAGTTGGCTGTGCAGGATCTGATTGTTTCGTTGGGTCAGTAAATGAGGAATTAGAGGCAATGTCCAGGCTGGGCCTTGAGACAAGCTATTTAGGATTGGGTACCAGTACTGGCGGGGCCAGTCTGGAGCAATCAGAATCATTTTTGGCTTCTCTTGTCTGACCTTTAGGAGTACCTTGGGGAGGAGAGGCAGAGGAGGAAAGGCATACACTGTTACGGTTTTCCAGCTGAATGATAGAGCATCCACTTTCCAAGCTTCCTTGAGATACGTCCTTGTGCAGAATCTCTGTAGTTGGCAGTTGTGAGGGGAGGCAAATAGATCTATGTCTGGGCATCCCCATTTCTTTATCATGCTGAAGACTTGTGGATACAGTTTCTACTCATGGGGATCCGTGAAGTTTCTGCTTAGTTCGTCTGCCAGAGTATTTTTCTTTCCTGGCAGGAATTGTGCTTGCAGGTGTACTTGATAAGTTAATGCTGTGCCCCACAAAGTCATGGCTTGTCTGCAGAGGAGGTAGGAATGAGTGCCCCCCCCCCCCCTGTTTATGTACCCACATGACTGTAGTATTGTCCATCCTGATTAATAGTTGTCCTGGATGGAGTAGATCCTTGAAAGCTGTCAGGGCATTCTGAACAGCTAGCATCTCTTTTTGATTGATATGAAGATGTTTTTGACTTGTAGGCCATGTGCCCTGAATAAATTTTCCTGCCATGTGGGCCCCCTCAGGCATAATCTGAAGCATCTGTTTTTATTGACTGCCTGGCTGTGGGTAGGGTGAATGGCTGTCCCATGTTGTGGTGACAGGCCTGTGCCCACCATCGAAACTCCTATTGCAGGCAAGGAATGAGGGTAATTAATGTTTCCAGGCTGTGACAATGTTGAGTCCAAACACTTTTTAGATACCACTGTAGTTTCCTCATATGCAGTCTGGCATATGGAATTAGCAGAATGCAGGATGCCATGAAATCCAAAGCCTGCAGAATTTTTCTTGCAGATAACTGGGCCTTTGTTGCCAACATTTTGAAGAAGTCAGTTGCCTTTGTTTGTCTGGCGTGAGATAAGCCATCTGGGCAGTTGTATTTAAGCTTGCACCCAGGAATATTATCTCTTGAGAGGGTACTAGTTTTGATTTGTTTTCGTTTACTGTGTATCCTAGGCAAATTAGTAATCTTTTTACAAACGCCAGATGCTTTAGTAGAATGCCCTTGTTCTCTGCTTGAATAAGGCAATCGTCCAAGTAAGGATATATATGAATTCCTCTGTGTCTGCAAAATGCAATTACTGGTACCAAGCATTTTGTGAAGACCCTGGGCGCAGTAGATAAGCCAAAGGGCAGCGCAGAGAATTTTGGAAGTGCATTGAGCCAGCTATGAATCTGAGGTATCTTTTGCAAGATTGTCTGACTGGAATATGCAGATATGCCTCTTTTAGGTCCAATGTTACAAGCCAAGCCTTCTTGCCCGGCATAGGCAGAAGCTGCTGCAGAGTCAACATTTTGAATTTTGGAATGTCCAGAAATGTATTTAGTATAGGCAGGTCCAGTATTGGTCTCCAGGCTTTGTCCTTTCTGGGTACCAAGAAAAGTCTTGAGTAAAATCCTTGTCCCTGCTCTTGCTGTGGTACTTGCTGAATGGCCCTCATGTTCATGAGGGATAACATTTGTTTCTGTGCCTCTGCCCATTGATTGTGTGGCAGGTCTGGCATACCTTTTGTTCTTGGCAGAGTGTGAAAGTGGAACCTGTAGCCCTGGGACACTATATTCAAAACCCATTTGTCCTGGGTGATCATGTGCCAATTTTGAGAAAAAAAGTGCTAGTTTTCCCCCTAAGGGGGCTGCCAAAAGATGAGTGCTTGGTGCTGGCAGAGGAAAGTCAATGGGACTGTTTCCTGTATGGCTGTGATTTGTCTTCTCCACTTTTGGAGGTAGAAGCGCCCTACTGTTTAGGCCTGTATGAGCCCTGGGGCTGGGATCTGCCTCTGGGGCGTCTATCTGCCTCTTTGTGGCCTGTCTGACACTGGAAAGGACCAATTCTTTGTAGGCAAGTTCCTGCTAAAAATGGGTGGCTGTACCTGTAAGAAATCCTTTACTGTTTGCATAGATTTAGCTTTGTCCACCATTTTCTTCAACACCTCCTCTGCTTTAACACCAAATAAGGTATCATGCTGTAATGGAGCATCTAATAATTTTGCTTTAACATGATCAGGCAAATTCTGTTCCTTTAACCAAGCATGCCTCCTAATGACAGAACCCGTAACTGCAGCCCTGCAAGACGCCTCCAGAGAATCAAAACCACATTGCAATGTATGCTTTTCCACTTGTTCAGTTGCATGCAATAAATGCTGCAGTTCCTTATTTTCTGCAAAATCAGAATTTGACATTTTCTGTTTTAGCAGTGACATTAAGTATTGCTGCCATTTAAGCATATGAAATTGACAATTTAAAGCCCTCACAGCCAAAGTAGCAGAAGTGTAAACCTTTTTTCCCATCTGTCTAGTGCCATTGAATCTCTATCAGAGTGGATAGGATTTTTTGCAGTAGAAGCCTTGACCCCTTTGGGACCCTGGGTAATAGTTTCTGGGTCAGCAGCGGGGTTTTTATAAAGAAATTTGTGTGAATTTGGGACCCTGTAGTATCTGTCTGGTTTAACAGGGGCAGGAGGTGAAGAGTCTGGAAAAAGGCCAGACTCTGAAAATACATCATCTACAATGTCTACCACAGGAGGAATAGCCAAAGGCCTGTGCTGAGGTAGTAGTCCTGGCTCTCCCAGTGGAAGTGCTCCCTCATGGTATGCAGGGTTTCCCCAAAAGAATAATCCTCAGGCGGTAAGGCTGAAGGGATAGATTCTTCAGCATCAGAATCCTCAAAAGGAGGAAGAGAGTATTCCTGTTCAGAAGAGGAGTCAGAGGAAATGGAAACCTGACCTGAAGATTCATATTCTGTCTCTTGCCTAGGCCTCTTGTCAGGAGGGGGATGGGAAACCCTGATCAAAGTAATTAGGTCTTTGGCCATTTTGAGCATCTGTTTTTTAGGCATGGTAGTCTGTCCAAGAGAATGCTGTACTTGTTTCTTTGTCTTTAGAAATGCTTTAGACTTTGCTTTAGAAGCTGAAGTAGGCTTTATATACAATTGTGTAGGTCTGAAAAAGTACAGTTTTGTACCTACCATAAAAGTAGATGTACGATAGGTATGCATCTGCAGTCATCACATATGGGTTGTCCTGCCTCAGGCAGCCCTTCGGTCGGCCGGATTCCAAAGTCTGGGTCCGGCGTCGGCTGATGTCGCCCTTTCCCCGACGTCAGAGCGTCTGGGGTATAAAAGCGTCAGCCGACACCATCTTCCTCAGTTTTTCTTGCCCCAGATGCCAGGTGCCCTCTAAGGAAGGCTAAATTTGGAGAAATGCAATAAAATCCAAACATTTGCAAAAATATATATGTAAATAAAAACAAATACACCACAATAGATCCCCCCCAGCTAGCTAATAGAGGGGTAAGCACCCAAGAAATACCACAGAGGGGAAGGAGGGAGGGTAAACCTGACTGCAGATGCATACCTATCGGACATCTACATTTATGGTAGGTACAAAACTGTACTATGTCCTTCAAGGATGCATCTGCAGTCATCACATATGGGTAGAATACCATAGCCAATCTGGGGGTGGAGGAACTAAGAAAAGGATGGTGTAGCTAAGATACCTTGCAGGACAGCCATAGCAAAGCCTGCTCTGGATCTGGAATATAAAGGTAAATTGTAATGCTTGGCAAATGTATGCATGGAGCTCCATGTGGCAGCTTCTAAAATGTCCTTGGTAGCCACCCCTCTTAAGAAGGCTGTGGAGGTGGCTGTGGCTCTCGTAGAATGAGGTCTAATGTTAGCTGGTACAGTCTTTCCATGAAAGGAGTAACAAAAGTGAATGCAATTTCCTATCCATTTTGAAATAGTCTGTTTGGAAATTGCTTTTCCTTGAGTACCAGCAGCATATGCTACCAACAGCTGGTCAGCTTTTCTGAAACCTTTAGTTCTGTCCAAGTAGTAGCGCAACTGTCTGTGAATGTCCAGGGTGTGCAGCAGTTTCTCCCCTTTGCTCTGTGGATTTGGGAAGAAGGTAGGCAGGTGAATGGCTTGATTTAATGAAACCCTGGATACCACACCTTTGGCATAAATGTGGGATTAGTTCTCAATGAAACTCTGTCCTGATGAAAAATAATAAATGGCTGTACTGCCATCAGGGCTTGCAACTCCGAAACACTTCTTGCTGAGGTTATGGCCAGAAGG
Source organism: Protopterus annectens (assembly GCF_019279795.1). Lineage (NCBI taxonomy): Eukaryota > Metazoa > Chordata > Ceratodontiformes > Protopteridae > Protopterus > Protopterus annectens. The sequence goes on along the minus strand of NC_056747.1, from coordinate 1,056,325,564 downwards.
AAGGCAGTCTTCCATGAAAGGTACTGTAGATCTGCAGAAGCTGCTGGTTCAAATGGAGGCAGTGTTAGTTTTTCCAACACGAAGTTAAGGTCCCAAGCAGGTAGAGGTGGTTTCCGAGGGGGCTTGATGTTTTTGATTCCTCTTAGAAACTGTCTTAGGAGAGGATGAGAGAAGACAGGTGGATCAGTATTGTACTCTGCTGAAATTGCTGAAGCATGAATTTTAATAGAAGAGTAAGACAGACCATTGTGGAACATTTCTGCCAAATATTCCAGGATATGTGCCATGCTCATCACTGTCGCATCTAGGCCTTTTGTGGTGTTCCAAATGAGAAATCTTTTCCATTTTGCTGAATATGCCTTTCTTGTGGAAGGGCGGCGAGCTTCCATAATGATATCCTTCACTGTCTGGGATAGCTTATCCTGAGGAGGAGTCAAGGTATTCTCCAGGCTGTTAGTTGCAAGGTTTTCAGGTTGGAATGTAGAGTTTTGTATCTGTGCTGTGTCAGTAGAAGTGGCCATAGAGGCAGAGGCCATGGTTTCATACGTGACATGCTCCTTAGCAGTGGGTACCAGTGCTGCCTTGGCCAATCCGGAGCTATCAGAATCACTTTGGGCTGCTCTGTCCTGATCTTCAGTAACACCTTGGTCATTAATGGAATAGATGGAAATGCATACACTGTTAGATTTCTCCAGCTGAAAGAGAGAGCGTCCACTTTCCATGCTTGTGGATGGTATGTCCCTTGTGCAGAATTTCTTCAATTGATGATTGTGGGGGGATGCAAATAGATCTATGTCCGGCCTCCCCCAAGATTGTGTTATCTGTCGGAAGATGTCTGGGTGCAGCATCCATTCGTGCGCCTCCATGATATTTCTGCTTAAGCTGTCCGTCAGTGAATTGTCTTTCCCTGGCACAAACTGAGCTTGTAGCTGTACATTGAGTTTCAAGGAAAGTTCCCATAGATTCATTGCCAGTCTGCAAAGAGGATAGGAATGGGTACCTCCTTGCTTGTTTATGTACCACATGACTGTGGTGTTGTCTGTCCTTATTAGTAGGTGGCCTTGATGCAGAAAAAGTTTGAAGGCCTCCATTGCATGCATCACTGCAAGCATTTCTTTTTGATTTATGTGCATGCGTAGCTCCTTTCGTGACCACTGTCCTTGGATACCTCTGCCCTCCATGTGTGCTCCCCAACCTAGGTCTGAAGCGTCCGTTGTTATAGTTTGGGAGGTTTTTGGCTTTGTGAAGGGCAGTCCCCTGTTGGACTGGCTGGCCTGCGCCCACCACAGAAATTCCTTTTGAAGGCATGGAATGAGTGGGATTAAAGTTTCTAAACTGTGACTGTGCTGAGTCCATAAACTCCTTAGGTACCACTGTAGCTTTCTCATATGTAGCCTTGTTTGTGGAATCAAAAGAATACAGGATGCCATGCAACCCAGGGCCTGCAGGATTTTCCTTGCAGTCAGCTGAGTTTGTCTTGTCAGATTTTTGAAGTAATCCGGTAGTTGTCTTTGTTTTTCTTCTGTGAGAAGCCATTTGGGTGGTTGTATCTAGATCCGCACCCAGAAAGGTTGTCTTGATTTGTGCATGTTGACTGTATATCCCAAGGCCTGCAGAAGATTGATGGCATAATTTAAGTCCTTTACCAAAGTTTGCTGGCTGTCCGCTTGTATAAGGCAGTCATCCAGATATGGGTATATTTGAATCCCCTGAAGTCTGCAGTGTGCTATTACTGATGCCAGGCATTTCATGAATACTCTGGGCGCAGTAGATAAGCCAAAGGGCAATGCTGAGAATTGATAATGCTCTGACCCTGCAAGAAATCTGAGGTGTCTTCTGCAACTTTGTCTGATAGGGACATGCAGGTATGCCTCCTTGAGGTCTAGAGTCACCAGCCAAGACCCCTTGCCCAGCATGGGAAGGAGTTGCTGTAGAGTCATCATTTTGAATTTTGGCACAATGAGAGAAGTATTCAGTGCGGACAAGTTGAGAATTGGTCTCCACTGATGTTCTTTTCTTGGAACAAGGAATAGTCTGGAATAAAATCCTTGGCCTTGTTCTGAAAGAGGAACCTTTTCTATGGCTTTCATTTGTAGTAAGTCTGAGATTTGTTTCAAAGCCTCTGCCCTTTGATTTGGTGGCAGACCTGGCATGCCTTTTCTTTTTGGCAATGTGTGGAAATGGAACCTGTATCCGTTGTCTATTATTTGGAGTGTCCATTTGTCTCTTGTAATGTTGTGCCAATTTTTTGAGAATAAAGAAGGCTTTCCGCCCAAAGGTGCTTCTAATTGAGCCCTGGTTGGCGGAATCAAAGCAAAGTCATTGAGTTTGTCCTTGTGCAGCAGTTGCAGGTCCTGAACTGCCTGTCTGGATTGGAGGTTGCCATTGACGGCCTCTGTAGGAGCCCCTAGCTTGCCCTCTACCTCTGGCACGCCTGTTCCTGCCCCTTTGAAACCTTTCTGTGTCCGGAAAGGACCAATTCCTGGAAGGCCAATTTCTACTGAATCGAGGCGGTTGAACTTGAAGAAAATCCTTAACTGTTTGTACAGATTTTGCCTTTTCCTCAAATTTCTTTAGGATTTCTTGAGCAGTGGAGCCAAATAACTTTTGCTTTTCCAACGGAGCATCCAAAAGCTTAGCTTTAACATGGTCTGGCAGAGATTGTTCCTTCAGCCAAGCATGCCTACGTATGACAACACCTGTCATTGCTGACCTACATGAAGCTTCCAATGCATCATAACCACACTGCAAAAAATGGTTGCTAACCTGCTGGGAGTTATGTACCAGATCCTGAAGGGATTTACGGTCAAGGGGTTCAGTAGAAGACAGTTTCTTATGCATTTCTTCTAACAAATACTCTTGGTACTGTATCATGAAATTGACAATTTAATGCCCTCATAGCAAGAGTGGCAGAAGTATACACTTTTTTACCCCATCTCTCTAATGCCCTGGACTCCTTTGCAGAGGGGAGTGGGTTCCTAGTAGTAACAGCTGCAACCCCTTTAGGGCCCTGTGAAATAGTTTCAGGATCAGCAGAGTGGGCCTTGTAAAGAAAATTATGTGTATCCAGGACCCTGTAATACCTATCGGGCTTAACAGGGGCCGGAGGTAGAGTATCAGGGGTCATACTAGAATCAGAATACACATCATCAATGACATTTAAAACAGGAGGAATAGCCAAAGGTCTATGCTGAGGTAAATGAAGAAAAGTTCTTAGTCTTTTCCTGGAGTCAGAATATTCCTGGCCCTGCCATTTGAAATGCTCTCTCATAGAATGAAGGGTCTCCCCAAAGGAAAGCTCTTCAGAAGGGGGAGGCTGAGGGAATAGATTCCTCTGCATCCGAATCCTCGTAGGCCGAATAAGCCTCCTCCTGGTAGTCCGAGTGATCAGAGCCATCAGAGGCCTTTTCAGAGGAAAGGGGATCAGGGGGATCTACCCTGGGCCTTTTGTCTAGAGGAGGTTGGGAGCCCCTGTCCAGATGGGGCTGAGAGCCCCTGATTAAAGAGATAAGGTCCTCTGCTAAGGTTAGAATCTGTGAACTAGAAGAGGGTCCCTGAGGAATAACCCTGGGAGGCATGGTTTTAGTGTGTTTAGCAGCTTTAGCCCTGGTGAAGGCCTTAATGGACATGGATGCAGGAGGCCTGGCTGCACCACGTGCTGGTGTAGCTTTGTCTAACGGAATGGTGTCGGATGATTCCAATACACCGGTTTCTGAAGGCAGTTCTGTAACCGACTCGGTAGGGGCCTCCGGGGCCGAGGCTGTCGGTTGTACTGTTTCAGGATTCGGAAGATCCAAGGACTCTGTATCAGCCAAGACCGAGACACTCGCGGTAGGCCTAGCCGTGGTTTCAGCCGAAACCGCGGGCCGCGTGTGTCGGTCCTTGTCTTTCCGTTTCTTAGGTAAATGTGAAGTTGGGGTTTCCGACATCATTTTATATGAAAAACTAGCCCCAAAAAACTCTTCTGCGAACTCCGACCGACGTCGGAGAGTGCGTCGGTTGAAGGAAGCGCAGGCTGAACAGGCCGAGACGTCGTGGTCTGGGCCTAAGCAGGGAAGACAGTAAGAGTGGAAAGTACAGTTTTGTACCTACCATAAATGTAGATGTTCGAAGATCCACATTGCTGCAGTCCTAACACTTGGGTAGTCCGCTGTCCCTCGGTCGGCCCGAATATCAGAGTATAAGGCTGACGTCGGTCAAGGCGCATTTGACTGACATCAGAACGTCAGGGTACAAATGCGCATGACCGACGTCATATCCTCAGTCTTTTCTTGCCCCAGATGTCAGAAGACCCTAAAAAGAAAGGTCAAAACCCATAGACAACAACTAAACAACCAACCAGCCCAACACCAAAAATATGTATAATATATACAATATATACAATATACACAATATACACAATATACCTCAGATGGATAACTCAACCCACACAACCACCTCAAACTACAGAGGGGAAGGAGGGAGGGTAAATTGGACTGCAGCAATGTGGATCTTCGAACATCTACATTTATGGTAGGTACAAAACTGTACTATGTTCTTCATCTCACATTGCTGCAGTCCTAACACTTGGGTAGAATCCCAAAGCAGAGGTAAGGGAGGATGGCTAAACTATAATGAAGCAGGAGCTGCCAAAATGCCCTGCAACACAGCAGTGGCAAAACCAGCCCTGGATTTAGAATACAGTGGAAGGTGGTAATGCCTAGAGAAGGTATGCACTGAACTCCAAGTGGCTGCCTCCAAAATATCCTTAGTTGCCACCCCTCAAAAGCTGTGGAAGTGGCAGTAGCCCTAGTGGAATGAGGCCTAATCCCAGCTGGAATCTCTTTGCCATGATGGGAATAACAGAAAGCAATGCAAAATCCAATCCACTTAGAAATAGTTTGTTTTGACACGGGCTTGCCCTGAGAGCACGAAGCAAAAGAAACTAATAACTGCTGAGATTGTCTGAACCCTTTAGTTCTGTCCAAATAATATCGCAACTGCCTGTGTACATCTAAAGTGTGCAAAATCTTTTCCCCTTTATTTTGGGGATTTGCATAAAAAGTAGGCAAATGAATAGTTTGGTTTAAAGCCACACTAGAAACCACTTTAGGCATAAAGGAAGGATTAGTACGTAAAGATACCCTATCCTTATGGAAAATCAAGAAAGGCTCAACTGCCATAAGGGCCTGCAATTCAGAAACCCTTCTTGCAGAGGTAATGGCCAACAAAAAAGCAGTCTTCCATGACAAATATTTCAACTCAGCAGTAGCTGCAGGCTCAAAAGGTTGTAGAGTGAGTTTCTCCAACACAAAATTGAGATCCCAAGCAGGAGTAGGAGCTCGTCGGGGGGTCTTATATTCTTTGCCCCTCTAAGAAATTGCTTGAACAAAGGATGAGAAAACAATGGTGGGTCACAGTCGTAGTGAGCTGAAATTGCTGCAGCATGAATCTTAATAGAAGAGAAGGACAAACCTTTGTCCAATAACTCAGTAAGATATTGAAGAGCCACACTTAAATCAGGCTCAGAAACATCCAAATCCTTGGCTGCACTCCAAAACAAAAATCTCTTCCATTTATCTGCGTACACTTTCCTTGTACTAGGCCTTCTAGCTTCCAAAATCACATTCAAAACTTGTTGTGGAAGTTGAGACCCTCTATGGTTTAAACCAGAATATGCCAGGCTGTTAGGTGAAGAGAGTGAAGTTTGACATTGAGCAAATGACTGTCCTCCTGGGACAACAGATGTGGAATCAAAGGCAAAGGCCATGGAGGCTTCCGTACTAGACTTCTCAGTAAGGGGTACCAGTGCTGTCGAGGCCAATCTGGAGCTATCAAAATCATCCTTGGCTTGTCCTGTCTGACCTTCAGAAGTACCTTTGGGAGGAGAGGCAGAGGTGGAAAGGCATACACATGAAGATTTTTCCAACTGAAAGAAAGAGCATCCACTTTCCAAGCTGTGGGATGAAACCTCTTCGTGCAAAACTTTGGCAGCTGGTGGTTTAGTGGAGAAGCGAACAGATCTATGTCTGGAGTTCCCCAGGACACTGTCAATTTCTGAAATACATGAAGATCCAGTTTCCACTGTGGGGATCCATGATTTGTCTGCTTAACACATCTGCTAAGGAGTTCTGTGCTCGGCAGAAACCTTGCCTGAAGACTTAGTTGTAAACTGAGAGCAGTCTCCCACAAAATCATTGCTTGCCTGCATAGAGGATAAGAATGTGTTCCCCCTTGCTTGTTGATGTACCACATGACAGTTGTGTTGTCTGTTAGAATAAACACCTGCCCTGGAAGAAGTAAATCCTTGAAAGCTATTAATGCAAACTGGACTGCTAACATCTCCTTCAAGTTGATATGTAGATGCTGTAGTCTGACAGGCCACTTGTCTTGTATCCACTTTCCGTTTAGATGAGCTCCCCAAGCTTTGTCTGAGGCATCTGTCGTTAAAATTTGACTCGCCTCTGGCCGGGTCACAGAGAGTCCCTTGTTTAGGTGACATTCCTGAGCCCACCACAAAAATTCCTTCTGAATGCAAGGTATTATTTGAATGACAGTGTCGAGATCCCGGCAGTGCTGTGTCCATACATTTTTGAGATACCACTGCAACTTCCTCATATGCAGTTTGGCATTGGGAAGCACCAGAATACAAGATGCCATGAACCCTAAGGCTTGAAGGACTGTCCTTGCAGTCAGCCCGGACTGAAGAGATAGATGATGGAAGTAAAGGGAAAGATTCTTTTGTTTGTCCGGGGTTAGAAAGGCCATCTGGGATGCTGTATTCAGTCTTACACCCAGAAAGCACATGTCTTGAGAGGGTACTAGACTGGACTTTATTTCGTTCACAGAATACCCCAGGCATCTTAGCACTGCTATCACATATTCCAAATGACGAAGAAGCTCGTCCCTCCCTTGAGCCAGAATCAGGCAATCATCCAAATAAGGATAGATTTGTATTCCTTTTAGCCTGAAGAAAGCTATCACTGGAGCCAGAACTTTCGTAAATACTCTGGGTGCAGTAGATAAGCCAAAGGGCAATGCAGAGAACTGATAGTGAGAAGTCCCAGTAGATACTTCCTGCAATTTAGCCTGATAGGAACATGAAGGTAAGCCTCCTTGAGATCCAAAGTTACCATCCAGTGATCCTTGCCCAGCAGAGGCAAAAGCTGTTGTAACGTCAACATTTTGAACTTGGGAATGTTCAGATAAGTGTTGAGGATAGACAAATCCAAAATTGGTCTCCACGTGTTCCCCTTTTTTGGTACAAGGAACAGGCGAGAATAAAATCCTAGGCCCCTTTCTGGCACAGGAACCGGCTGTATGGCCCCTATTTGGAGTAACAGAGAAATTTGCTTGTGAGCCTCTATTCTTTGTTGAGGAGGAATGTCTGGCATGCCTTTGAAAGGAGGCAAGGTATGGAAATAAAACCTGTAGCCGTGATGTATGATATCCAATACCCATCTGTCTTGGGTAATCAAATTCCAATTTTCTTTGAAAAGTGCCAACCTTCCTCCCAAAGGTGCTGCCAGGCGAGAAGGTTCTGGCAGCTGAAAAGGTAGGTCATTGGGTCTGTTTACGAAAGGACTGACCCCTGCCCTCACCGAAGACTGTGCAGGAGAACTCCCTGTTCTAGGCCTGAAAGAGCCCTGACCTCTGCCCCTGCCACGTCTAGATCTACCCCTAGACTGGGAATCATAAGAAGGATACGTCCACCCCTTAGTAGGCCAATTTCTACTAAACTTTGGAGGCTGAACCTGCAAAAAATCTTTAACAGTCTGCATAGACTTAGCCTTGTCTTCCATTTTCTTTAAAACTGCCTCAACAGGAGAACCAAACAAGACATCAGATTGCAAAGGGGCATCCAAAATCCTAGTTTTAACATGGTCAGATAAATTTTGATCCCTCAGCCAGGCATGCCTGCGAAGAACTGTCCCAGTGGCAGCCACCCTAGACGAGGCCTGTACAGCATCAAAACCACATTGCAAAGAATGCTTACCCACCTGTTCAGAAACATGCACTAAATCTTGTAACTCTTTACAATCAATACCTTCCGCCAGAGCATCAACCTTAGATTTCAACTGTGAAAGGAGATAATTTTGATATTTCAACATGTGAAACTGGCAATTCAAAGCTCTCATGGCTAGAGTGGAAGAAGTATAAACTTTCTTTCCCCATCTATCCAAGGCCCTGGCCTCTTTATCAGCAGGAACCGGATTCTTGACAACAGAAGCCTTAACCCCCTTAGGCCCCTGGCTAACAGTTTCTGGGTCTGCCCTAGGACTCTTAAAAAGATACTTATGAGCTTCAGGCACCCTGTAATGCCTATCTGGTTTAACAGGAGCAGGAGGCAAAGAATCAGGATTAAGAGAAGCCTCTGCAAACACATCTTCCACCACATTCAGAACAGGAGGTATAGCTAAAGGCCTATGTTGGGGTAAAAACAAAAATTCCCTAAGCCTTTTCCTGGAATCAGAGAAGTCCTGACCCTCCCATTTAAAATGCTCTCTCATGGAGTGAAGGGTCTCTGAAAAAGAAAAATCCTCAGGAGGAGAAGCAGGAGGAGTAGAATCATCCACATCAGAATCAGAATAATGAGAATACTCCTGCAAGTCTTCAGCCGAAGACTCAGACACATCCGAAGCCTGCTCATAATCCCCCAACACTGGTTCCATCCTTGGCCTCTTATCAGGAGGGGGCATAGAGCCTCTAATTAAAGTAATTAAATCTTCTGCCATTTTAAGCATGTGCTTCTTGGGCACAGAACCTGAAGAACTAGGAGTGACACCCACAGAAGCTAAACTAGACCTGCCTCTAGGAGAAGCCTTGGAAGCAGAAAGAGAGGGCCTAGACACCTTAGGAAGGGAGGGGAGTACAGTTATCTGAGAAGCCCCTACAGCCTGACCTGCCTCCTGGGAGGCCACATCCTGTGAAAACAAAGTTTCTCCCTGGGACTCCAGAGAGGCCTCTGTCGGAACCACCGGTTCCACCGACGCCTCTAAAGAACCGGCGTCCGGTTCGGACGACTCCTCTAACCTAGGTTTAACTGCCTTGTCCTTACGCTTCTTTGAGGAAGCCGGCATCGGAGCATCCGACGGCATATTGTAATTGCACCGCTTCCCAAAGACCAACCTGGCACAATCCAACCTTCGCTTTATAGTGCGTTTATTGAACCTAGCACAAAAGCGACACCCAACAACGTCGTGCTCAGGTCCCAAACAAGGTATACACAAATTATGATAATCCCTATGCGGTATCTGTTTCCCACAAGAAATACAGTTATTCACTTTTTCTGACATCCGGTAAACCACTGAGGCAAGAAAAAACCAAAATATTCCCCAACGGGGTACTTAACCAACTCTGACTTCGGTCTGAAACTCCGAATTCGAAAAATTTCAGAACGACGAACGGCACTTGCAACACTGCTTCTGCATCGGACCATGCGGCAAAAAAGACTGAGGATATGACGTCGGTCATGCGCATTTGTACCCTGACGTTCTGATGTCAGTCAAATGCGCCTTGACCGACGTCAGCCTTATACTCTGATATTCGGGCCGACCGAGGGACAGCGGACTACCCAAGTGTTAGGACTGCAGCAATGTGAGATGAAGAACATATCCTTATGAGGTATTTGTTTCCCACAAGTTAAACAATTATTAACTTTATCTGACATCGGCTGAGGCAAGAAAGAGTCCCCAACGGGGTACTTAGCTTTTGAAGTCTTTGGATAGCTGAATTACAGGAGCTGGCTGACCGGCACTTGCGAACTGCTTCTGCTTCGGGCACCGCGGCAAGAAAGACTGAGGAAGATGGCGTCGGCTGATGCTTTTATACCCCTGACGCTCTGACGTCGGGGAAAGGGCGACATCAGCCGACGCTGGACCCAGACTTTGGAATCCGGCCGACCGAAGGGCTGCCTGAGGCAGGACAACCCATATGTGATGACTGCAGATGCATCCTTGAAGGACATCACCCTCAGAAGCAGATGCCTGCTCAGCGGCTCCGGACCCATCTGAGGGAATAGTTTCTGAGTGTCCAATACCTTGAGTATCCAGAGGCCTAGCTGGCTCCACGTGGGAGTAGTCAGCGGCCTGTGGCTCTGAGGTAGCGGGCGCCAGGGGCTGTGAAAGCGCCTGAGAACCGGCAACTGGCTTAGCGGAAGCCTCGTCGGTTTTGGACCTCGGATGCCTGTCCTTTTCTTTTTCCTTGCGCTTTTTATAAACTTCAGTTGTCGGCTGTTCCGATGGCATTATATAATTGAATCTTCAGCCGCAGTAATGTAAGGCAAAATCGTACCGATGCTTAATAGTGCGTTGGTTAAATCTAGCACAAAACCGACAGCTAGCAATGTTGTGATCAGGGCCTAGGCAAGGAATACAGGAAGAATGAAAATCCTTATGAGGTATTTGCTTCCCACAAGAAATACAATTGTTAACTTTTTCTGACATCGGACTGGAGCAAGAAAAAAGTTTCCTCAATGGGGTTCTTTGCTTTAATGAAGACTTCAGATCTGAAATTCGTTTTTGAAAATCTCAGGAGTCGGCTGACCGGCACTTGCGAACTGCTTTTGCTTCGGGCACCACGCGGCAAGAAAGACTGAAGAAAATGGCATCGGCTGCATCTTTTATACCCCTGGCACACTGACGTCAGGGAAGAGGCAACAGCAACCGACACCGGACCTAGAATTTGGAATTCAGGCCGACTGCGGGTAGCCTGCCAGCAGGATAACCCAAGTGTAATGACTGCAACAGTGAAACACAATGAACATCAGACATTTCAGAATCCTGATCAGAAGAATCAGAAGGAAAATCAGTCCTAGGTCTCAAAGGGGGGGTGGGTGGCTTCCCCTGATTAGAGTAACAAGGCCCTCAGCCATTCTTATCATTTGTTTTTTAGGCATAGGGGGTCTGACCATGCGGTCTGGGTGTTGTTTTTTTAGGCATAGAGTTTTAGGCCTAGAAGAAGATGGTGTTGGTTTAATATGCAAGTCAGTAGGCCTGAATACACACTCAAGTCCGTGCCTGCACAGCGGCTCTGGACCCATCCAAGGTAGAGACATCCGCAGGTTCCACAGTAGAAGCAGCATCTCACAACATACCGGACTCCAAATGGGTCTCAGTAGAGGCCTGCGAATCTGAAGTAGCGAGTATCAGGGGCTGCGAAAGCGCCTCACTGAGTACCGGTGAACTGGCGACTAGCTTAGAAGTGTCGGCAGCTTTGGACCTAAGCGGTCTCTGTCTTTATCTTTGCATTTTTTTGGAATGTCAGTAGTCGTGTGGCTTACTGAAGCCATTTCTGGATAATTGAACAGAGTACCAAAATATTTAGAAGCGTAAATGAACTGACGACGAATAGTTTGTTTAAATAGGGTACAAAACTGACAGCGAGGTACATCGTGGTCTGGGCCTAGGCAAGGAATGCAGTACGAATGGAAATCTTTATAAGGTATTTGCTTTCCACAAGAAATACAATTAACTTTTACTGACATCGGTTTAGAGCAAGAAAAAGTTTCCCCAACGGGGTACTTAGCTTAGTTGAAGACTTCGGTTCTGAAACTCGAAAAAGAAAATTTCAAGAGTCGGCCGAACGACACCTGTGAACTGCTTCGGGCACCGCACAGCAAGAAAGACTGATGTAATGGTGTCAGCTGCATGCCTTATAGACTACCTGACGTCATGGAAGATGAGACAGCAACCGACGCAGGACCAAAGACTTTGATAATCAGGATGACTGAGGGCTACTGCAAGCAGATACCCAAATGTGAGGACTGCAACAGTGAAACACGAAGAACATCCAGGACTGCAACAGTGAAGACACTCGAACATCTACATTTATGGTAAGTGTACACAACTGTACTATGTTCTTCGTGTTTCACTGTTGAAGTCATCACATTTGGGTAGATTCTCAAAGCTGAGGAAATGGGTGGAGGCAGTCAAGGAAGCTAGGGGCTAGCTAGCATGCTCTGCAAGACTGCAAAGGAAAAACCTGCCATGGATTTAGAAAAGGGAGGCAGGTGGTAATGTTTGGTAAAGGTTTGAACCGATGTCCAGGTGGCAGCCTCCAGGATGTCTCTGGTGAAGACTCCTCTGAGGAATGCTGCAGATGTGGAGGCTGCTCTGGTGGACTGGGTCCTGTCTCCCTTGGGAGGAGGCTTGCCATGTTGCATGTAGCAGAAATGGATGCAGTGTGCTATCCCATTTGGAAATTGTTTGCTTGGAGATGGCTTTGCCCTCCGCCCCTGAAGCAAAGCTAACCAGCAGTTGATCAGATTTACTGAAGGGTTTAGTCCTGTCCAGATAGTATCTGAGCTGTCTGTGCACATCTAGAGAGTGCAGAATCCTTTCCCCCTTGTTTTGAGGGTTAGGGAAGAAGGTGGGCAAATGGATTGATTGGTTGAGAGTCACAATGGATACCACCTTGGGCATGAAGGATAGATTAGTTCTGAGGGATACCCTGTCTGCATGGACGATGATGACGGGTTCCACTGCCATGAGTGCTTGCAGCTCAGAGACTCTTCTGGCTGAAGTAATGGCGATGGCCATGAGGAAGGCTGTCTTCCAGGAGAGAAATTTTAGCTTTGCAGAAGCTGCTGGTTCGAAAGGAGGCTAGTTTGCAAAGGGTAAGCTTTTCCAAGACAAAGTTAAGGTCCCAAAGCCGGTGTTGGTGCCCTTCTGGGGGGCCTCAATTTGTTAGCCCCTCTGAGGAATTGCTTGATCAGAGGGTGTGAAAAAAAGAGGCTGGTCAGTGGGAAAATGAGCGGAAATAGCAGAGGTATGAATTTTTATAGAGGAGAGAGAGAGAGAGACCACTGTGTAGTATGGTCAGCTAAGTAATCCAGGATGAGAGGGATGGAGGGCTGTGCCGTATTGGCTCACTTAGCCTGGATCCAGGTGCAGAATCTTTTCCATTTATCTGCATAAGACTATCTGATGCTAGGGCATCTGGCCTCTCTGATAACATCCAGAAACTGTTTACTGAGGAGGGCAAATTTATCAGGGGTCCAGTTATAAGCCAAACTGCCAAATTGAGTGACTGCAATTGGGGGTGCATGAATTCCCCTGCCCTCTGGATTAGGAGATTGGGAACCTGAGGAAGATTCCATGGGGGCGGTGGAGATGGGTACCAGTGCTGTCTGGGCCAGTCTGGAGCTATGAGAATGGTCCTTGGTTTTTCCTCCCTTATTTTGAGGAGTACCTTGGGAATGAGAGGTAGGGGAGGAAAGGTCATAGACCGAGAGGTTTATCCAGGGGAATGACAGGGCATCTACTTTCCATGCCTTGCAGTGATGCTTCCTGGTGCAGAATTTGCTGAGCTGATGATTGGTATGGGAGGCAAAGAGGTCAAACTCCAAGGTTCCCCATTTCTGAGTTATTAGTAAGAAGGTGTTTCTGTTGAAATGCCACTCGTGGGGGTCCAACAGTTTTCTGCTTAATTGGTCTGCCAGGGAGTTGAGAGAGCCTGGCAGATATTGTGCTACCAGATGTAGATGCAGGGAAGAGGCTGTGAACCAAAGGGTCATGGCCAGCCTGCACAGTGGGTAGGAGTGAGTCTCTCCCTGCTTGTTGATGTACCACATCACTGTGGTGTTGTCTGTTTTGATCAGGAGAACTCCTGGAGAGAGAAGGGGTTTGAAAGCTATAAAGGCCTGCTGCACAGCTATCATCTCTTTTAGACTGTTGTGCAGGGGGAGTTGCTTGGGATTCCATTGGCCATGTATGCACCTATCGTCCAGGTGTGCACCCCAAGCGTAGTCTGATGAGTCTGTGGTGAGGGTCTGGGCAGCGGGGTGTGGGGGAGAAGGCCAGTCCCTTGTTGTGGGAGCATGCTTTTGACCACCAAAGAAATTCCTCCCTCAGACAAGGAATAATATGTAAGAGAGTTTCCAGATTTTGAGTGTGTTGACACCAAAGGCTCTTTAGGTACCACTGAAGTTTCCTCATATGCAGTCTGCATATGGAATAATGAGTATGCAACATGCCATGAACCCCACGGCTTGCAGGATTTCCCTTGCAGAAAGCTGGGGCCTGGTGAGAGAAGTAAGCTGATAGGAAACTGTTTCTCTGGTGTTAGGCATGCCATCTGGGATGTTGTGTCCAGACTTGCTCCCAGGAAGTTTATCCTTTTGGTGGGTACCTGTTTGGATTTCTTTTTGTTGATTGTGTACCCTAAGGAGGTAAGTCGGTCCTTTACAAAGGCCAGGTCTTTGGGTAGCTTTCCCTGGCTATCTGCTTGAATAAGGCAGTCGTCTATGTAAGGATAAATTTGAATAGTTCTTTGTCTGCAAAAAGCAATGGCCAGAGCCAGTTATTTTATGAAAACTCTGGGAGCAGTAGATAAGCCAAAGGGAAGTGCACAGAACTAAAAGTGTTGAGATCCTGCCCTGAAACGAAGATATTTTCTGCAGGACTTCCTGATGGGAATGTGGAGGTAGGCCTCTTTTAGGTCCAGGGTGACTAGCCAAGCATCCTTGGACAGCATGGGTAGCAGCTGCTGGAGGGTGAGCAGTTTAAATTTTGGGATCACCAGGAAGGTGTTTAGAATGGACAGGTTGAGGATGGGGCACCAGGTGCCCTCTTTTCCGGGTACCAGAAAAAGTCTGGAGTAGAAGCCTTGGCTCATCTCCCCTGCAGGAACATGTTCTACTGCTCCCAAGGAGAGCAGGATATGGATTTGCTTTTGAGCCTCTGCCCACTGACTTGGTGGTAGATCTGGGAACCCTTTGGGGGTTGGAAGGGTGTGGAAGGAGAATTTGTACCCCTGAGACACAACGTTCAGAACCCATTGGTCCTTGGTAATAGTGGCGAAGGTGCTTGAGTGAAGGGAGAGTTTTCCTCCTAGGGGTATGTAGTGGGGGGCAGAGACAAGGTAGGGAAGGGGGTGAGTCATTGTGAGTTTTTGCCATAAGGGGGTGGCTTCTAACTTCCTGGTTTTGAAGTGGTGGCAATCCACTGCTTAGATCTCTGCAACCCATGGGACTGCTGTCTTGGAGGTCTGATTACACGGGGGCCTAGGCTGGCCCGGTTTACTAGGTGCAGGAAAGGACCAGTTTTTGTAAGGCAAATGCCTGCTGAACCTAGGGGGCTGTATCTGTAAGAAATCTAACAGTCTGCATAGATTTTGCTTTTTCTTCCATCTTTTTAACACCTCTTCTGCTTTAGTACCAAATAAGTTATCTTTGCGCAAGGGTGCATCCAACAATTTTGATTTGACATGGACTGGCAGGGGTTGTTCATTAAGCCATGCATGTCTTCTAATGACAGATCCAGTGACTGCTGCCCTGCAAAAAGCTTCTAGGGCGTCAAAACCACAGTGCAAAGTGTGTTTAGTTACTTGACCAGCAGAGTGCATTAATTCCTGTAAATCTTTAGATTCTGCCCATGCAGGAAAGGAGGACATTTTTTGTTTAAGGAGTTCCAAGGTATGTTGCTGATATTTAAGCATATGGAACTGACAATTGAGTGTCCTGATAGCAAGAGTAGCTGAGGTGTATAATTTTTTACCCCATCTGTCTAGTCGTCTGAAATCCCTGTCTGAGGGGTTGGGATTCTTATCTGAAGTAGCTTTAACCCCTTTTGGGCCTTGAGTAATGACCTCAGGTTCCGCTGTTAGGTTTTAAAAGAGATATTTGTGAGAGTCAGGGACTCTTGTAGTACCTTTCTGGCTTTCTAGGAGTAGAGTGGAGGGCGTCTGGTGTCAAGCTGGATTCAAGGAAGACATCATCTACCACATCTAGGACTGGGGGGATGGCCAAGGGCCTGTGCTGTGAAAGGTCCAGGAACTCTCGGAGTCTCTTTTCAGACTGTGGGTAGTCTTGACTCTCCCATTTGAAATGCTCCCTTAAAGTATGCAGGGTTTCCCCAAAGGAAAAATCCTCTGGGGGAAGACGCTAAAGTAACAGATTCCTCTGCATCAGAATCCTCATATGTAGAGAGGGGCTCCATGTCTTCATAGTCAGATGCATCAGATTCATCTGATTCTTGTTAAGACAAAACTTCTGGAGACTGATCTCTTTCTTTTTGAGGAAGTGACTTGGCTTCCCCTAATCAGCATGATAAGGTTCTCTGTCATTCTAAGCATTTGTGACTGAAGCAAGGGAGCAGGTGACAAAGAATGGCTGGAAATCTGTTTCTTGGGGGTGGTTTGACCCCTGGGCCTAATGAACTTGGTTGGTTTAGAAAGAACGTTAGCTGGGAAAAAAGGTGGTGGTTTATGTCTGGATTTGGTGCTGCGAAGGAATTCCTTGGAAGCCGTTGTCTGCACAGTGGCTCCGGACCCATCCATGGTAGAGACAACCGCAGGATCCTTAGACGAAGAAGAGTTCTGCGACATACCGGACTCCGAAAGAGTCTTGGTAGTGGCCTCCGAATTAACTTAAGTGGGCATCAAGGGCCGCGAAAGTGCCTCACTGAATTCCAGAGGATTAACTACCAGGTTGGAGGTAGCATCGTCAAAAGGTTTAGCCCTGTGTGGTCTGTCTTTCTTTATCTTTACTTTTTTTGGACAGTCTGCTGTCGGATGGCTAATGGAAGCCATATCAGAATTTGAGGACAATAAATTGAAATATATGACTACAATAAGGGCCCGATGACGAATAGTTCTGGCGTTAGAGCATAGAACCATCAACAAGGGACATCGTGGACTGGGCCTAGACAAGTGACACAGTAAGAGTGGAAGCCCCAGTTTGGTATTTGCTTTCCACAGGCTAAACAATTAACTTTTTCTGACATGGGTTAGTGCTCGAAAAAAGGATCCCCAACAGGGTACTTAGCTTTCGAAAACTTCAACTTCAATTCAGAAATGAAACTCTGGTAGCAGCCGAAAGGCACTCATGTGAACTGCTTCTGCTTCGGGCTCCACGGCAAGAAAAACTGATGTAATGGTGTCAGCTGCCTTCCGTTATACCCCTGATGACCTGACGTCAGTCTTGAAGCAACAGCAACTGACGCAAAAATACTAAGTCTCTGGGATTCAGGCCGACTGAGGGCTACAGCAAAGATAAACCGAAATGTGATGACTGCAACAGTGAAACAGGAAGAACATCAGGTATTTTCAAAAGTAACCTTTCAAAAGCTTTGTTTTTTTTAAAGAACTCCATCTTAAGTTTTTTTTGCAGTATTATCCTGAGGGGCACTAATTCAACTTTATTTATTACATTTGTTAACCGGGTAGTGTCCGACTGAGCCAAAAGCCCATTTTCATCGGAGGCCCAAGGAAAAAAGCACCACATGCAGTAACAAACATTACAATAATAACTATAATACACTCAGTACAGATTACAATCAACAGTGCACACACGTATACAGAGTTTCAAGTATAGGCCATTATGAACTTATACAGAATACTAATTACAAAGACAGTGTGCATAGAATAAATTCAGAGACAGTATGGATGCATATCAACACTGACGTAAATTACTTTTCCATATGTCAGCACAGTATGGCTGGATTCAAAGAATCCCTGTCCATTAATTAAACAGTGTGAAAGCTAATATGGGACAGCAGTTTGAAGAGAGATGGAGGGATTATAGTGACAGGTAAAGAAGAGGAATACGGTAAGGTACAGGGAGGTAGGAAGACGTTAGTCTGGTAAATGACAGGAGCAGAGCCAGTGTTTGGCTAGGTAGTTCTTTAGTTATTTGAACTTGTGGTGGTAAGGATTTTGTGTGATAGGCTGTGGAAGAGTGCTCCACTACTTGGCTATTTTGTGGGCGTAAAGGGAGTCGTTGCGGTAGTTGTGGGAGCAAAAAACCTTTAACATTAGCTTTGTAATGCATCCTGTAGTAAAAAGTCAAAATGTACTGCATCACACTTTTATGACTCCCCCAGGGAAACACATGACCACCACCTAGTAAGACCAGGAGAATCTACTGTGTCAGTCACTGACTGAGTTATATTAGCTTACATAAAGACTTGCAAATTTTCAATACACACAATGCATACAGCTATGAACTATTTTCCCAGTCACCATTACACACCCCTCTTTTCATTAATGACAGTCAAGGCTTCTCTATAAACATACTCAGGAAACCATTAGCACTACAGATGGGACCATCTTATGAAAAGCATGTAAATTCATATCCAAATGACTACCCACCATGCATATACTAATACCTACTAAAAAGCACACAATACTGCAAATATAAACCCTCTTTGTATTACCAATAAGTATATACCCTAAAACCAATAAACTTCCACATAGCCTAGGCTATCTGCCCTGGGGCAATTATAAGCCTAGCCTGATTCTGTATGGCTTACGCCACGCCTTGATTTGAGTATACTGTGCCCTTTTTAAGGTTTAGTTTACTGTGCCTCTGTCTAATAGTGACACGGGAGTAATCCCTGGGACAAACCTACGATCCCCCATCCACCTATCGAGATTCTTCTTGAAGAGATTCAGTGAGGTGCTCTGCCTCACATGAACTGGAATTCTATTCCAGAGCGAAGGGAGCCTATGGGTTATGAACCTGTCCCTCCAGCAAGTTCTATTTATTTCTGTGCTGAGGTTCAAGTCCCTCGAGCGTGTAGCTCTAAGGGATTTAGATTTACTGAGGTGGAGCATGTCCATTAATTCTGGATTTGACATAGCTTTGTATGTCAGGCATAGATCGCCTCGAAGTAGGCGGTATGCAACTGAGTAGAGCTGGAGTTTTTTTTAACCGAGCAGCATATGGCATCTGTTTGAGACCGTTGATCCTCTTGGTGAGATACTTTTGGGGTCTTTCTAATTGCTGCAGGTGTCGGGTAAGGTACATCCCAAAAGGGGCATTGTATTCTATGATGGGCCTGATGAGGGATGAATAAAGGGGCACGATTACCTCTCAATCTAGATGTGAAACCCTTCGTGATGAGGTGGGCTATATGTAGAAGGTCTTTCTAACCACTTTGGCAATATGGTTTTCAAAGGAGAGATTGCTATCAACTTGGGTCCCCAGGTCCCTAATAACTTTCTCTGTACTTAATGGGTTTCCGCCTATGTGGTAATTTGTGGGCACATTGTTTTTGCCAAAGGGTATGACTATACATTTTTTGGCATTTAGCTTTAAACCATGGCGCTGGCACCAGTTACCTGTCTCTGTGAGACCTTTTTGAAGGATGTTTGTGTCAGCTGGAGAGTCTATTATGGCGCCCAGTTTGCAGTCGTCTGCGAACTTGGTGAGCCATAGTCCTCCCACGTTTGCCTGTACCTCGGAAAAGTATATACCTAACAAGAGTGGTCCCAGGACAGAACCCTGTGGGACGCCACTTGTGACCGGTTTCGAGTCTGACATGGCTCCAGCAACTCTCAACTCTGTGGGTTCTGTCTTTGAGCCAGTTTGCGGCCCATCTTGTGACATAGGGGGTTTATATTTAAGCTGGATAGCTTATCTATGATGCCCGAGTGGGGTATTGTGTCAAATGCCTTTGCCAGGTCCAGATAGGCTGTGTGAACTACCTTCCCTTCATCTACGGCTTTGGTGACTGTTTCGAAGAAGTCAACCAGGTTCAAAAGGCAGGATCTGCCCTTGACAAAGCCGAACTGGGTAGGATCTAGTGTCTGTAGGTCCTCAATGTCTTTGTTTATGAGCTCCATGATGATCCTCTCCATAGCCTTGCAGACTAAGCTAGTCAGGCTTATGGGGCGATAGTTTCCAGGGTCCGTAGAGGCTCCACCTTTGTAGAGTGGGACCACTGCTGCTGTACGCCATTCTGTGGGCACATATCCTGTAGTGAGGCTGAGATTGTATAGCTGTTTTATTTGAGGGATTAGTTCCTCTTGGAGTTCATGTAGGACGCAAACTGGGACGCCATCTGGTCCCATGGAAGCAGTGTTTTTTGCTTTGGAGAGGGCAGCCTTCACCTGAGCATCAGAGATGTTTGGGAGGCTGTCCTCTGCCGGGATAGATACTTGCTCTTTTGTGGGGAGGGGGTGGAGAAGTCTGCACTGAACCTGTCTGCCAGGATATTGGCGATGTCTGTGGGTTCAGTGTATTTTTTGTCGTTTAGAATCAACTCAGAACAAGTCTGGGAGTTGCATCCCAGGATCCTAACATAACTGAAAAAAGCCTTATGATTGTCTTTGGTGTCCTGTGCAATTTTTCTCTCGAAGCTGGCCTTGGAGGATTTTATGAGGGATCGTAATTTTTTGCTAGTACTGATCAGAGATGCCTTCCCTATTAGGGATTTTGCTCTATCATGTAGTAGCTTCCTCCTTCTGTTGTACAGTTTATTTATGGCAGGGGTCCACCAGACTGGACGCCTGCCTTTGGATGATTGGGTCTTGGTTTTGTTTGGGATAGCATGATCCATGCATTCCTGGAGATGTCCATAGAATGCGTTTATATAGGATTCTGCAGTTTGGGCTGTAGTTTCCACTGGCCCTGGGGCCTTGAAGGATTCTACTTTGGTTTTGAGAAGTGAGAAGTTCGCTTTTGAGAAGTTTTTCACTGTGGTTTTCTGGGCTAGGGGTGGGGTCAGGATGTGGACATCCAGTGAAATTAATTTATGGTCTGGTCTTACCAATGAGGGATATACTTCTGGTGTGGAGCATAGAGTCCCCATGTTGGTTATGATCAGGTCTAGTATGTTGTCCCCTCTTGTGGGAGTGGTGACTAGTTGTTCCATAGCATTTGAGTTTATAATTTCCAGGAACCTTTGGGCTAAGGTGCTGGGGCTTGAGTAGTGCTCCCAGTCAATGTTTGGGTAGTTGAAGTCGCCCAATATAATGGTGTTCGGCGAGATCTTCATGTTCTCCAATGTTTTCAGGAAAGCCGAGTGGGATTCCTGACTTTGAGAGGGTGGTCTGTAGGATGCTATAAACTGAAAAGCAGTCTTGCCCACAGTTAGTTGCACATGGATGGTCTCCGATACTTTGTGCAATGCCACTAACCTGGAGGTGTGGATATCCTTGATAAATATGGAAACTCCCCCTCCTTTTGTGGTTCGGTCCGGGTTTTGGGGCCGAAAAGCATGATGTGAGGTATAGCCTGGTAGTGCTGAGGTGCTCTCTGGAGCCTTGAACCAGGTTTCTGTCACTGCACAGCTATCGATGTTCTCCATACTGAGGAGAGCTTCGAATGCGTGCATCTTGAGGTTAAGACTTCTGGCATTAAGCAGCACTACCCTTAGTTTCTTGTTCCTTGTGCTGTCTATGGGGGTGGGTTTGACTTTTGAGCCTTGCCTAAAAAAGGCACTATGGGGATGCCTACACTAAACTCTACAAGTAACCATAAAACTATTCAAAAAGTCACAAACCCCCTAAATAAGCATCTAGAACTTATCAAAGATAGCTTCCAGAAATTCAGCTAGAATTACTGTTATGACAAGAAAACAAAGTATCAATGAACTAAAAGCATGACTCAGACACTCAAATTACTTGCCTAATGTCCTCTCTCATCATATTTAATGATGAAAACGCATATTTAAATTTCAATACATGAATGTATCATTGCTGCAAAGATGTATTAACAATGTTAATGCCTTTTATGCAAATCTGTATGTTCCAAGATTGTAAAGGCTCACAAATGTTGACTATAAGATATCTGTTAAAATGGATGCACAATGTCTACACCTGAGATTTTCAACTCAACCCTCTTCTACAAAAAGCCTTTGCCCAGTCATACTTCACCAATAAATAAAAGCAAACAAATAAATATCTCAAGTAGCAAGTATGACTTGATTGCCCTCATCTTAACACCTCAAACTGGCTCACAGCAATTAGATGAAAACTGTCAGAACTCAAGTGTAAGAAAGAAGAAACGCAGGAAGTCCCCCCACAAACTTAGCTATAAGCTGTTTCTGGCCTATGAGAGCAAAGACCCTTGAAGGTAAGGTGTCATCTATTTATTTGTCATATGGGGGACTGTTTACACAGCAAAAACAGAATGCACATACATTCTGAGAAATAAATAGTGCTGAGTTACTAAATTATGCAGATTTGTTTTTAGATGTAAGTTGGTATATTTTGCAGACACCTTAATGGTTATGGACATCAGCTGTGTTTCAAAAGCACAGGCCAACGGTCCAATTATACTGTGCTGACAAGATCATAAGAAGGCCGAAAAATGCATGTCCACAGCTAGTGGAAGTTGGCTTTATTGGTCTGAATGCATCTATAAAAGCTTAAAAAGAAAAAGTAAAAAGTCATGAACTTTCAGAAGCCATACAGCTAAAACTCTCAATGCCCTTAAGGGGTCATCAGCATGTATCCCATGGGCCTCTATTACAGGAGGTTTAAGGCATCACACAGTGAAAATTCTAGCTTGGCTAGATTTTTCTTGTAGTTTTTACACACACGCAAATATATATATATATATATATATATATATATATATATATATATATATATATGGGTCTATGTTAAAACACTGAACGCTTAAAAAAACAAACGACTTATCGAACCCATGTAATCTTGAACACTTAGAACCGTTCCACAAAAAAATAAATAAAAAATTGTAAAACATTACATAAGATGGGGGGCTGTGCCCCAGCCCCTACTTAAATATGGCAACTCCGAGATCACACTACAGTCATGAAAATGGCAAAGTAACGAAAGTGGCCAAGCAATTTCTTTCCCAGGGAAAGAATTTGCTTATATGCCATTTCGCTATTTTGCCTTTTCGTGCTTTCAAGTTTGATCAAGACGCATTTGAAAGAATGCATCTTTGATCATTTAATAAGAACTATATATATATATATATATATATATATATATATATATATATATATATATATATATATATAAAATCACATACACACAAACATTTATGTGCACTTGTGTAAAACATAAGCACACACACTGACATGCATGCATGCGCATATAAATAAATGTAAACATATGCACACACTTCTATGATTATAGCAGTTTCATGCAACAATAAGCATGTATGTAGTATCTGGAGCACGGTGATTATGATCGGGCATCCAGAAAAAGGCAAAACAGTTTAGTGGTACTATAGCATGAGACTATCTTAATTAAGCATCCCTCACTTAACTTAAGGTCAGGTTCTGAGCTCGCCAATCAAATCTGCAAGTACTGACCAGCGAATGACAGTAGCAGAATAGCAGCCAATTTGTTTCTGCCTGCTGTCTGTGCTGTTAATAAATCCCTAACTTATAAACTTAGAAAGTAGATAGCATAACAGGATTTGTGTTAGCCTACATTTTCTGAAGGAAAGGAAATCAAACTCGGATGTACATCATTATTTAGTGACTTCAGTCCTCCATGTTTTGTCAAAAAAATGAGAAATAAACTAAATATGTGAGGCAAAAATCTGGACATTGTGAAAATCTACACAATTGAGAGGCATGGTTCATGGCTATGTAAATATAAGAGACATTTTTTACAGCGTCTTTCTGAAGGTGCTTTCTAAGTGCTTCACAGCTTTGAAAGCCGGCAAAACACTTGGCATTTTTTTTCTGCAGCTAGTAGTAGTACATGGAGCTCTGCTCTTGCGGTAAATTTCATGGCATCCATGTCTCTCACAAATAATAAACAGGTTATGATCTGTGACCTGCTTATAATGTATATCCAAAATTCAGGATGGCACATATACAGAACATCAGGACTTTATCACGTACATGCCTATTTTATTAAAGTTTGGCATCTGCATTCGGAAATCCTTAAAAATGAAAAGAACTGTATGAGTACAGAACTCCTGATAACGGAAAGTACATTACGAAAAAAAAGTACACTGTTTCAACATACATAATTCACACCATCTAATTTTCTCTGTTATCTACATGGGGTAGTAATCTTTTGATGGAGCAGTAAGATGAGATCAGTCAGGCAAAACCTGCAGAGGTTTCCATATATTGAGAAAAGGAAAGTGTGTTTGTGACAGGCAAAAAAAAAAAAGTAAACATTTACCATAAAAATACAGCTGCGTTAGGAAACTTACCTTAAGCGTAGGTGTTCAAATACATTACTGTTTGCAGTATGGATGCATGGAAGGTACCCTAAAACTATGGAATATAGCCAGATGATCAGTTCTTGACAGGATGCAGTCCATATAGATTAGGCTATTGTAATAACAGTGATGTAATGATGAATACCTGCAATTTCATTAAGAAAGTAAAGCCCTGCAGCCTGTGGGGTAGAATGACACAGTCAATAATCAAAACTAGGTCAAAGTCAGGAATCTGTGTGCAAGAATGATCAGGGCAGGAAGGATGGCAGTGAGCAGCCTGTCAGCTCACCCCACCAGGAAGAGATAGGGAGTATGGATGCTCCACTCATGATCAGTACAGGAATGAAAAGATACTGCAAGAATCTACTACTGGGCTTGGGAATCCATGCTGCAGAGAGGCTGAGAGACTTTTCCCTTATGGGAAAGGCTGGAGGCCTCTTAACCAAGCACCAGCAATTAGTGACATCTCAGCCACCATGGGGTGGGGATTAGGCCAAGGAAGGGGACCCACATGATAAACACAGTGGACCACTACCTAACAAAACTCCTTCCCTCCAGTGGAATAAACTCTATCCCAAGATCGGAATGAATGGACTTTAGGACTCATGTCCTCATAGGAGGAATGAATGGGTCGAATGGGTACAGGAAGTGGAGCTAGGAGCCACTATTTTTGGAAGGGGGGATGTTAAGGTAAAAAAGTACATTTTCCACAGGAAAAAAGCACACTGTGGCAGTTTTCAGATTTACATATTTCTGCATTTCGTTCTGAGAGATAAACAGATATGACTCAGTTAGGGCCTCATTTTCTAGGGATACCAAAAGTGACATTCGTAGTGACTATGCAACATTTCTCCAGGACACTAGAAAAACTGTTACTACCCTGAAGTCTTGAAAATCCGCAGGAACTACCACCAGAAAGTGAACATGACACCTTGGAATAACATCTACTCTGAATGAATGCATCTCAAACGTGCATGCATTTCTACTGTTATTCCACCAGTATCAGTACTGGAACAGGAAACTAACTGCCTGGTGTTTAGAACAGAACCTACAAGCCTTCTGATCTTCCTTCATTAAAGAAAAGTGTGCAAACTGTCTGGACAGTGTCAAAAAAGAGGCACTATACATAGGTCATTTACCTGAAGGACAACTGATTTTAAAACTGCTGAAATGTTATTAACCATGGCATACATTTAGCAATCCTCATAATTCAAATAAAGAAAACATGCAACATTAGCTATATTTACATTAATATTTCACTCCACTAAACATAAAACTGACACTTGCAAGTTAACCATGAAGTTTTTTTTCTCTTTTTTTATTTGTATACAATGCATATTCCAACTTTTTTTTAAAAGATAAAATATACAGTTAAAAATAATGCAATAAAATGATAAAATATTTACACAGCTTCACATATAAAATGTTAAGGCATATTTACATATCACTAAATACACTTATTGTCAAACTATATTCTTAACATTTCAAGAAACATTTACTTTACAGTAATTCTGATATTCTGACTTGCTCCTTTGCTGGGCCTTCTCTAAAGACAACTGACCTCCTAGCCTTTGGGGGGAAATCATATCCCTCACCTAAAAGGCAAGCAAGAAGCTGCATGCAACCAGCCACAATATACTGTTAATGACGCTACTGTAATATTCTCTAACAAAATAATGCAACGGATGACAAAACTAGACAGTGTACTTTCTTAGAGTAAGATTTGCTTGCTCAGTGATTGTTCTGAATCACTGCCATATTTTTAGCTAATAATATCACTGCTATATTTTTACCTAGTAATACTTTTAATAAATTACTTAATGTATTGAACACCCTTTCCTTCATTCACTTTCACATGCACACTGTAAGGCTTTCTAGAAGATACAACAAACACCTTTAATGCAGCATTTCTGCAATGTAAGCATCAGCTGCTTTAAAGGAACAACTAAACAAACACTTCAGGGAGGAAAGTTTGCAGTTATGCTGATAAAAACTTACTAACATTCTGGCATAATGAGAGAATTAGAAGAAAAAAATCATCTACTACCTTAAGGGTATTTAGTGGAAAGTTTACCTGGTAGTGTTAAAGAAAGCAAATACAACTTATTCTCTACGTTAAACACACAAATCTCCATAGTCTCCGATTTTTTTTTCGGGCAATGCCCTCAGTTAAGCACTGTTATGGTTTAAATCAATTACAGACATACTAGTCATTTTCACATAACATATGGAACCTATCTTTGGGTAGCCCTTTGGTGCTGTTTACACAACAAGTTGAGAAAACAAATGTACATTACATAAAAAGAAGAAATGTCTAGAACATAACAGACTTGTAAGGGCAGTACACGCGAGCCAATAAATACAAGGCACTCTACATTAATAATCTGACCTCTAATTTAAATAGCAAGCATTTTGGGTCTATATTATATTGTCGAAACGGCATTACAGTGAATGCCGTTTTGACAACACAGAGTGAAATTCAAAAACAGCGAAACCCAAGGTCACCGATTATTTTCCTACGGGGGGGGGGGGGAATCGGTAGACCAACATTACACAACAAACCAGTTAAAACATTTCAAAGTGGTGGGCTGTGCCCTCCCCTTAACGAAACATACCAACTCAGAGATCGCACTACACTGGGGTAAAGGGTAATGTCACAGCTCAGGCCAAGCTGTCCTGAACTTTCGCTCTTAATGATTCGTGGAAACGGCATTCGTTGTAAGGCCATTTCGACAATATAATATAGACCCAGCATTTTAGATCTGAGAGTTATCATGCACAAGAAACAAACACAGTGAAGAAATAGCCTACAGTAATAAAAAGCTTAACTAAAAAAGAAAAATAAGTGATAATTTTACCAAAAGGCAGCTACCAACACAATAAGCACAGGAAAGCAACATCCACCTTAAGCTTAAAATACTGGGAATGCGAGGTAATGCTGGCAGGAGGAGGCCTCAGTATTATGGTAAGGTGTTCTAAAGCTGGGACTGCCATACCACGCAATCAAGAGCCGGTGCAACACTAAGAAAGTCACTCATGTGCAACTGTGAAGGCAATCGGTTTAACTGCCAAACTGACCTCTTCGAGGCTATTACAAGCACAGAAAGAGCAATCTAGAGAGTGTGTGGTTGTGCATTAATCATGCACTGTAGTTTTCTTAAGATTCAATCACAGAGGTTAACCTTCTGGAACAAAGCTCAAAAGGCTGTGTGGTGATTAAAATCTCTCAAAGAAAAATAAGCATAGCTGTTAACCACTAGACATGAATTAACTTGCAATGTGCATCGGACTCAGTATAAAATGACTAGGTTTACTATCAAAACTTGGAAAATGCATCGCTCGACCAGCATGTGGTCGACTTACAGTTTTCCAAGTTGGCAGAATGTTGACCCAAAATCGATCGACTACACTACAGAGAACAGGTAGTGTAGGCCGATAATTTGGGTTTGACATTGTGCAGGGAGGTCGCACTTCAGTGAAGAACAGGGAATTGGCCCATTTCCTCACTGCAGTGTGATCTCAAAGTTGGTATATTTAACTTGCAGGGAGTGGGGTGGGGTGTACAGGGGCATAGGCCCCCGCAAAACAGTAGCATTAACGTACCGTTGACTGTAGAGTTCAATGGTATGCTAATGTGCATAGCAGGAGGGGAGAGACATCACCTCCTGCTATGTCGAATACATCAAACCACGGAGGTCAATGTATTAATTTTTGCTTTGGTTTACTTCTCGGAATTCAGCATTTCGGGTTGACATTTTAAACAGTTGAGGAAGTTGATTCAAAATTCCAATAGCAAACCAATGACTACAGTGTTTTTCCTGCAGCAGTGGTGTACAAGAAAAAAATGTAGCCTCTGGCCCAGGTGACAGAGTTTGATCAGCTGCTCAGGTACTTAATGGTGCAGGCAAGGAGGATGGGTGATCCTACCCTTGGGGGACAGGGAGTGGGCTAGGTGATGTTGCCAAGCTCTGGTGCAGGCCAGCGGTCAAGTGAGAATGACTGTCAGGCTGGGTGTGTGGGAGAGCTGGGAGGCAGGATGTTTTAAGAGCCTAGGGCAGGCATGTCTTCAGGCCACTCATTGCCCTCGCAGCCAAAAGCATGATGCCAGCATGCTGGGAGGAGTTATAGGACCAAAGAGTGTTGATATGCCACCATGCAAATGAAAGCTCATGGTGCTGTCTCTCATGTCTACCAATGGGATCACTCTCTCCAAGTGTTAACAAATAAGCACTGTACAGTTAACTCCTTCAGAAGTCAGAGGGGTGGGTCCCAGCACTAAGGTATGTTAGGGACCCTCCCAGCACTAAAGTATGTCAGGGACAGCTTTGGGGGAGCAAATGGGGGATATAGAGTTGTGTAAGTAATCACAGATAACAGCTGAAGGCCTAAGCAGGACTGGCATGAATGGAGGAATAAAAAGTAAAATAGCTGCAGTGTCTAAGCTTCCACAACCCATTTACCTTAAATTAGTAATACAGGTGGATAACAATATACTATGCAACAACCTCAGGGTGAAAAGGACTTCAAAAAAATCATGTAAACAGCACAAAAGGGCTACACAAAGGATGAATTCCATATGTAATAAGAACAGTATTTAAAGGAGTGTTAACGGGAGTCACTTGGGAATGATGGTCCTCCTCAGTTTACAAACATCTGATGCTAAAGCTGCAAGATTTGTTCTGTGGCAAGCTTTACACACAAATTCCACTACACAGCATTCTCTCAGCAGTGACAAAGCAATTGAAGCTCACTGTATTGAAATTTTAGAATTAATTCAATGAAAGTATTAAGTGGCTTTTCCTACACAGCATTGAGTCTTAACACTACTTGAAAGTAAGGAAGAGAAGAAGCGTCTAACATCTACACTTTGTTGATTAAAAAAGTCTTTCTAAAAATGTTAAACTTCTAGTAACACTTTCATACCAAACGATAAACTTTAAAACTGTGTCAGTGACAATATGGTTTCTAGAGTCCAGTCTAACATTTATGTTTATAACAAACATAAAATCATAAAACAATGTTAGAGAATATTCTCCAGATAAAAAAGTCACATTTGAACAAAACAAAATGATCCCATAAAATAAATACTTTTTAACAGCTGTTAAATGATGTCACATTCACTTTGTTGGTTAAGCCTAATTTTAAAATATTCTGCTTGAAAACAGATAAATCCTGAAATACCCAGCTCTAACTGCCAATTAGGGCAACATCCATAAGATCATCATCATCATCCTTCATAAGGAATCCAGGACTAGGTCGTGATGGTCTTTCAGAAGAAAGCATGGCACCAGCTGCCATTGCAAGTGAAGTCTCAGAAGAAATAGGAGATTTAGACCAACTTTCTGGTTTGATGCTATGAGATTTTTTCTTTTCTCTCTCCTTATCACGATCTTTATCTCTATCACGGTCCTTGTCTTTTGCTTTTTTCTTTTCTTTTTTGTGCTTCTTATGTTTCTCTGACAAACTGTATTCAGGTAAGGGACGGATGTCATCATCTGAGCTTGGACTGTTCTGATAGGACCGCTCTGCTATGGAGGACCCAGACTCACTACCACTGTCTATATTTTGTGGGGTATAAGCTGGTGATTTACTGTGACTTGGAGAACAACGTTCATGCTTTGGGGTAGAGCCACTAATTAAAGGTGACCCATAACTTTTTGAAGCAGGCATTTGAGGCCTTAATCCATCTCCACTACCATCTCCAGGCTTCTGCAATGTCACCTTTGTTTTTATTGTTGGGGATCCTCCATCCTGCTTACTGATTATTATTTTGGCCACACCAGTGCTTCCAACATTTTTGGAATCTGATGTCTTTTTAGAAGACTCACTAGAACCTGTAGAAACTGGTTTGGATTTGTCTTTCTCACTTTTGTCTCTCTTTCCAGGAAACTCAACGCTAGACATACTGTGTTTTGATGGCATGCCATGGGAAGATGGAGTAGGGCCAACCCCAGAAGTACCATCTCCAATGTCATCACCACCTGGTCCACTTCCAACACCATGCTTAAGTTTGTCTATAACTGCAGTCAAGGAAGGTTTCTTGTTTCTACTAGGTGATTTTCCTTTTGAACTTCCATGTGGATTCTGAGAAGAACTTGAACTACTCGAAGAAAATGAAGAATTGCTAGATGAGCCCGACAAAGAGTTTTTTTGACAAGGACCAGATGATACTATACCAGAGGAGCTTTTCAAGCTTGAACCTGAACTAGTCCCAGAAATGTGTGAGCTTCCTGAACCTGAACTGATAGGAGATTTGGCCTTGGATGAAGGGGGTGTTCCTGGAACAGATTTCATGGGAGATGCCAGCTTCTCTGAGCCACTAGATGGTCTAGAATGGGAAGGGGAAATATTCTGTTTGCTAACAGAAGGGTTCATTAGAGATGATGGCTTTCCTTGAGGTTTAATTTTGCTGCCACTGGAACCACTGCTGCTGCTAAGACCATGTTTTGCAACAGGTGAAGAGCCAGACTTTCCTACAGACTGGGAAGAACCTTTTAATTGCCCTGAACTGGTGTTACTTTGGCCAGAGTAAAGACTACTGCTAAGTTTTGAACTTGAGGACCCTTCAGATTTGCTTTTGATTTTGCCAGACGAAGAGGAAGACGATGAATGGCTATGATGGCTTTTACTACCAGAAGACATAGAGCTGCTGCTTGTGTACTGGCTAAGTGAAGATGGTTTACCTACTGATACTGTACCTTTGGGAATTTGAATTGTGATTTTTGGAATTGGAGGCGTAGCTCCTCCAGGTGGGGTCTGTGATGCACCTAAGCTTCCTGGAGACTTTGAGCCACCAGTACTGCTAGGTGGAGTAAAAGGTCGCCCTGATGAACTGTGAGATGGAGATTTCACCTCTGCATCATTCTTTTTACGTTTAGGAGGTTTATCCTTACTTTTTCCATCATTGGATGGTGTTCTGCTGCGTTTTGCAGGTTTACCTTCTAGCCCCATCCCAGACATACTACTGCCCCCAGTGCCATTTCCATCCTTTCGTAGTTTTTGAGACTTGTCCTTACTCAGGTCACCAGTACTTAATAAAGGACTGTGATTTCCACTGTGATGGTCCATAATTTCAGAAGATAAAACAGGTTTGTTCAATGAGCCTGTAATAATGCTGAAATCTACAGTTTCTGTCTGATCAGCCCCTTTAATTCTGCTATCTCCTCCATCGCCCCCCATAATAGGTATACCTAAAGACCCAAGAGCTTGTGAAGGAAACTCTTTTAACTCATCATCGTCATCATCATCCTCATCCTCACCACTATGGCTAGTATCAAAATACATATCCTCAAATTCACTCCGAGTCTCTAATAAATCTGGATTAAAGTCAACTCCTGGGAAAAAAGGATTTGAGCTATCACTAGCTGGACTACCTGCAACATCAGCAATCAGGTCAGCTGGGTCTGTATATGTACTGTCATCATTGCCAGATTGAAATACATCAGCTTCAAACAAATGGGCAGATCTGGAAGAATCCCTAGATGGGGATCCCATCGGTGGGCAGTCATCACTACTAATAGGCAGCTTTGATGCTTCTTCTGCTTCCTCTGCAATGTCAGAAAGGATTTCTGTAACTTCGGCACTAATGCTGTCTGAGCTAGACAAACGAGCAATTCTTGGTAAACTGGACTGTATATGTGCAATAGGCTGCTGATACACTGTAGGTGAAGTGCTGCACTGATTAGCAGTAGGAGTAATATGAGGATTGTCTAAAGAATCGCCACTCATGTTGACATCAAAAATAGTATTCTGTGAATCAACATCCATAGAAAACAGTTCTTTCTGGAAATCATCTTCAGTTTGATGCTTCGGTTTGTCTGAGGGTTGTCTCAGTCTTTTCTTCTTTTGTTTGACTGCCCCACCACTAATGTCCATCCTTGGTGATCCAGAGGATGAGTTCTGTTTTTCAAGTGGACTGCTTCCATAAAGGGTTGAGATATCTTGTGGTGGGTTATCTTTCAACAAATTCAAGAGCATTGGATGATTTTTAGTATTGCTTGCTGGAGATGAAACTGGTGGGGGTGTATGCCGAGGAGGGGTTGGACTTGAACCAATTGAAGGACCAACGTTTCCATGAAGCAAACTAGAAAGAATAGGATTCTGTGTAACCTTGTTGATGTCTTCACTATGGCCAATGGAATCGTGCTTTTCTTTTGGGCATATACTCAAGTTAAATAAACTATTAATGGACCCACAAAAGGAACTAGTTGGTGTAGTGGCACCACTAAGAGGATTACTTCCTGTGCCCATACCATACCCTGGACTGCTGGCTGGAGGCAGATTTTTCTTAACCAGATCTTCTACTGTCTCAGCAATAAGAGGAAGAGCTGGTGTGTCAGCCTGGATTGTTTCAGCCTTCCTCCGTATTGCTCTCATGGTCACTGGGATGGACATACATCTGTGGGGGGAAAAAAAGGTGAATCACTATATCACAAAACAACCCAATAAATAAGTACAGTGTACAGCTTTCATCAAAAATGACAGTTAATTCATAAGAATAAGCCTCAAAACAAAATCACTTGTGTTTAAAGAAGAAATCCTGTACAGTATCTATAAACTTGCAAGCCCACTAACAGGCAAACATATACATGCATATTTATTTTTTGCGTGTATTACTTTACTCCTGCTGCCTATCAATTATCAACCACCCGAACCAGCACAACCATTTTTCTCCATCACCACAGAATGAGGGGTGGCCAGGGGGGGGGACATCATTAAATCTATCTTACCAGGTGGTTTGAATTTTGTGCTCTGGTTCCCTAACCAAACTATGCATGTCCTGAACTGCTCCCAGGATTCAAATGTAATCAGCAGGCTAGTGAGGGCATGTTACTCACTTCCTCAGGTGATGCATCTCCTCAGACTGTTATCTCCCATTAAAGCCAGCACTCCTGCTTGACCTCAAATCTCCATTGGGGAAATTCTACTGAGGGAATGAGCACCCTGATGCATCTTCCACTACTACCTACGAAGACAGGCAAGTTGGCAAAACTACATTACTCCTCCCATTTCCCCATGCCAGGTCCAACAGATGTCCAATCTGCTTTTCCAACTCTGACTGCCCTGGGCGTAAGCAGGGCTTCATCTCTCTCTCTATATCACTGGAACTAACACATGCATACACAGGAATGGCAGACACGCACGTTTAAACATTTAGAGACAAAACATATAAAGATCCAGCAGTCAAAATTCCATGGCCCAATCTAATGAGGATTTAACTCTAAAGAAAGCTAATATTTCTTTACTTCAGTTACACTTTAAAAAGCAATTCTCCACAGACCTTTGCTCTTAATCTCATGCTGGGATGCTGATAACCAGTTGGTTAAATACATTTCAAATAAGATATCAGCAATAATACTAATGAAGGCATATGACAACGTAATCCAATGAAACCAGCAACAGCTATCACTTAATTTATTTCACTTTATCAGACAAATAAAACAGTCTATAAGTCTGCATTCTGTCATGGTGTACGCCAGAGGAAATTAAGCAATATGTAACCAGAAAAAGGACAGCATTTAAAGCAGCAAACTTAACTTAGTTTTAGCACAAAAAACAACACAGTATCATGCTGTTAAGCAAATAAAACATACAGACAGTGAGAAAGTAAAGTAAGGAAGGAAAGAGTATTAAATGTGGTTTTGTCAAAAAACTACGCAGACCAGGGTTCGCAAAATTAAATTCTGATGAGAGAAAACAAATGAGAACAATGCTAATTGTATATAACATGGTATAAAAAGATACAATTTAACTATCAACCCACCTACAAGAGGTCCCGCTTGATAGCCCTCACTGGATACAAAGATTGGTGCTTTTCTGTAAAATCCCACAAACAGGTACATTCATGTACCATATCAATGTGTACCATAATGTACATATCTGGCTATTTAAGTGTGCTTCTCCCCAAAGACAGATACTTCACACCCTGTTACCAGTGGGCACCTTCTTACAAAAGATAAATAAAGATAATGAGAATTTGACACACACACAATGAAACAAGTAATGAAAAGTATATACCTGCAACATTTACAGAGATCTCACAAAACAAGACTGGCAAAGAAGAGGGCCCCTTCATGGAAACGAAAAGTACTGTTGTGTACACTCACCATAAATGTAGCTGTTAGAGTGTATTCACTGTTGCAGTCATTACATTTGGGTTATCTGACTGCAGGTAGTCCTCAGCCGGCCTGAATACCAGAGTCTTGGATTCCTGCATCGGATGCTGTCTCTTCTTCCATGATGTCAGGGGTATAAAACATGCGGCCGACGCCATTACATCAGTTTTTCTTGCCCCAGATGTCAGGTGGCCCCATAATGGGAAGCAATTATATGTTATGCTACACCTCCATCAAAAAGCAAATACACCAGAAAGCTTAAATACACCAAACAAGAAGGAAAGGTAGATCCAAGAGAAGTCAGGGGGCTGCAGGCAGGGTAACCAGGACTGCAACAGTGAATACACTCGAACATCTACATTTATGTTAAGTGTACACAACTGTACTATGTTCTTTGTGTTTCACTGTTGCAGTCATTACATTTGGGTTGATTCCCAAAGCTAAGAAAGGGAGGAGGAGGTTAGAGAGCATTAGGACCAGCTAATAAGCCCTGCAAGACTGCAGTGGCAAAACCAGCTCTGGACTTAGAAAAAATAGGCATATGGTAATGCTTGGTGAAGGTATGTACAGAGCTCCAGGTAGCAGCTTCCAGAATATCCCTGGTAGGGACTCCTCTGAGCAAGGCTGTAGAGGTAGATGCAGCTCTGGTGGAATGTGATCTTATCCCCTGTGGGGTAGGTTTTCCATGGTGCTTATAGCAGAAATTAATGCAATGTGATATCCATTTAGAATAGGTTTGTTTTGAAACAATCTTCCCCTCTGCCCATGCAGCAAAGCCAACTAGCAGCTGTTCAGATTTTCAGAGAGGCTTAGTCCTGTCCAAATAAAATCTAAGTTGTCTGTGCACGTCCAAAGAGTTCAGTAATCGCTCACCTTTGTTTTGTGGATTTGGGAAAAAGGTAGGCAAATGACTGGACTGATTTAGGGCCACACTAGACACCACCTTGGGCATAAAGGAAGGATTAGTCCTGAGGAAAACCCTGTCTGCATGGAAGATAATGAAGGGCTCCACTGCCTCTTCTTGCTGAAGTGATGGCTAAAAGGAAGGCTGTTTTCCAAGAAAGGGATTTCAACTCTGCAGTTGCAGCTGGTTCAAGTGGAGGGAGAGTGAGCTTTTCCAATACAAAGTTAAGGTCCCAGGCTGGAGTAGAGGCTTGCCTGGGGAGTCTTAAATTTTTGGCCCCTCTGAGGAATTGCTTTAGCAGGGGGTGAGAGAAGAGGGGTGGTTCAGTATTATAATGTGCTTAAATGGCAGAGGCATGAATTTTAATTGACGAGAAGGATAGGCCCTTGTGGAGCATTTCTGTTAAGTACTGAAGAATACAAGGTAAGCTGGGCATTGTTGTGCCCATCCCCTGAGTCTGGCTCCAGGAACCATATCTTTTCCACTTTTCAGCATAAGATTTTTTATTATTGGGCCTCCTTGCTTCCAGAATGACATCTAGCACCTGTTACTGAGGAATGCTATTGGGGAGCTCAAGGAATTAGCCAGCCTGCAAGGTTCAGGGTTTGAAGCTGAGGGTACAGAATCTGGCCCGCCTGCTGGGACAGCAGGGAAGGTGTCTGAGGTAGGTGCCATGGTTCCAGCAGTATCATATTGCGCAAGAGGGGGTACCAATGCTGGCGTGACCAGTCTGGTGCAATCAGTATTGTCCTTGGCTTGTCCTGTTTGATCTTTAGCAGAACCTTCAAGAGGAGAGGCAGAGGTGGAAAGGCATAAACTGAGAGGCTTTCCCAGGTTAAGGACAGGGCATCCATTTTCCAAGCTTGACTGTGGGGAGACCTTGTGCAGAATTTGTCCAATTGGTAATTCTGATGGGAGGCAAACAGGTCTATCTCTGGAGTCCCCCATTTGTTCCTCAAGAGGTTGAATACTTTTGGTTCCAGTTTCCATTCGTGTGGGACCATGAAATTTCTGTTTAGGTCATCTGCCAGTGAATTTAGCTTGTCTAGCAAGAATTGAGCTTGTAGGTGCACTTGGTAGCTCAAGATTGTATTCCACAGAGCCATGGCTAGTCTGCAGAGAGTGTACGAGTGGGTTCCCCCCGCTTGTTTATGTACCGCATAACAGTGGTGTGTCTGTCTTTACCAATAATTGTCCTGGAAGGATGTTGTCTTTGAAGGCTGTCAAGGAATTCTGTACAGCTAACATTTCTTTTTGGTTGATATGCAGGTGCATCTGACCCTGGTTCCATTTGCCCTGAATGCACTATCCTGCCAAGTGAGCCCCCCATGCATAGTTTAATGCATCTGTTAGGGTTTGGGTGGCAGGGGGTAGAGTGAAAGGGAGCCCCTTTTTGTGGTAGCAAGCCTCTGCTCACCAAAGGAACTCTGGCTTTATATAAGGAATGATAGGAATCATTGATTTCAGCTCCTGAGAATGTTGGCACCACAGACTTTTTAGATACCATTATAGTTTCGTCATATGCAGTCTTCCATATGGAATTAGCAGAAAGCAAGAGGCCATGAACCCTAGTACTTGCAGAATTTTCCTTGCAGATAGCTGGGTCTTTGTGGCCTGTAGTTTGAAGTAGGCTGTCAAATAAACTTGTTTCTCTGGAGTGAGGAAAGCCATCTTTGAAGTTATGTTCAAGATTGCTCCCAGGAATACAATCTGTTGACAGGGTACTAGGGGAGATTTCTTTTTGTTTATGGTGTACCCCAGTAAGGTTAGAAGCTTCTTTACGAATGCCAGATGCTTTACTAGCAAGTCCTGGCTTTCTGACTTAATCAGACAATCGTCCAGGTATGGGTATATCTGAATATTTCTTTGACTGCAAAATGCAACAACTGGAGCTAGACACTTAGTGAATACCCTGGTCGCAGTAGATAAGCCAAAGGTAAGTGCAGAGAACTGAGAGTGCATGGAGCCTGCCCTGAAGTGTAGGTATTTTCTGCAAGATTCCCTTATTAGAATGTGCAGGTAAACTTCCTTTAAGTCTAAGGTTGCCAACCAGGCATCTTTGCTTAGCATAGGAAGCAGCTTTTGAAGTGTTAGCATTTTGAATTTTGGGATTAACAAAAAGGTGTTTAGAATAGAGACGTCCAGGATAGGACGCCAGGAGCTGTCTTTTCTGGGTACCAGGAAAAGTGTTTAATAAAAACCTTCTCCCCTTTCTTCTGCTGGGACAGGCTGAATAGCCCTGATACCTAGGAGAGAGAGAACCTGCTGTTGAGGCTCTGCCCACTGATTTGGGGGTAGGTCTGGCCAACCATTTGGGGTTGGTAGGAGGGTGTGGAAGTGGAATCTGTATCCTTGGAAAACTATATTTAAAACCCATTTGTCCTGGGTTATGAGTTCCCAGTTTTTTTGCATGGCGAGCTTTCCTCCTAAGGGAGCAGGCAGTTGAGCAGGGCTTGTTAAGGTTAAGTCATTGTGACATTTTTCGATAGGGGGATGTCTTACTACTTCCTGCTTTGGAAGCGGGAGTCCCCCACTGCTTAGGCCTGTGCGTAGCCTAAGACTGCAATCTAGGTGGTCTGCTGTTCCTAGGTTTGGACTGAGAAGGCCTGGAAGAGACTGGAAAGGACCAATTCTTTGAAGACCAATGCCTACTAAATCTAGGAGGATGTACTTGCAGGAAATCTTTAACAGTTTGCATAGATTTAGCTTTTTCATCCATCTTTTTGAGGACGACATCTGCTTTTATTGCCAAACAGGTGGTCTTGGTTTAAGGGAGCATCCAGTAATTTAGCTTTAATATGATCTGGAAAGTTTTGCTCCTTAAGCCAAGCATGCCTTCTAAGTACATATCCAGTACAACAGCCCTGCAAGATGCTTCTAAAGAATCAAACAACATTGCAAAGTGTGTTTACCAACTTGTTCAGCAAAATGCATTAAATCCTGTAATTCTGTGTGTTCAGCACAGTCAGGAATCAACATAATTTTCTGTTTAAGTAGTCCCATAATATGCTGCTGGTACTTTAACATAGGAAACTGGCAATTTAAAGCCCTAATGGTCAAAGTAGCAGAAGTGTATACCTTCTTAACCCATTGGTCCAAGGCTCTAGATTCTCTATCAGAAGGGGTAGGATTTTTGGCGGCAGTAGCCTTGATGCCTTTTGGTCCTTGGGGAAATGGTTTCTGGATCTGCAGTAGGATTCTTGAAGAGGAACTTGTGAGAGTCATGTACTCTAATACCAGTCAGGTTTTCTAGGAGTTGGTGGTAAAGTGTCTGGGGAAAGGCTAGATTCCAAGAAAGCATCATCTACAATGTCCAGAAGAGGAGGGATAGCTAAAGGCCTGTGCTGAGGAAGGAGTAAGAATTCCCTAAGCCTCTTTTTGGAGTCAGGGTAATCCTGGCTTTCCCAGTGGAAATGCTCCCTAAGAGTGCAAGGTTTCACCAAAAGAAAAATCTTCTGGAGGGGAAGCAGAGGGAATGGAATCCTCTGCATCAGAATCCTCATAGGTAGATAAGGGCAAATCCTGGTAATCAGGAGGAACAGAAATATCAGATTCCTGATCAGAAGAATCGGAAGGAAAATCAGTTCTTGGTCTCTTAGAGGGGGAAGGCTGGCTTCCCCTAATTAAGGTAATAAGGTCTTCAGCTATTCTAAGAATTTGTTTTTTTTTTTTTTAGGCATACGGGCCTGAGCCTGCGATTTGGACGTCGGTTTTCTAGGCGTGGTGCGAGTTTTAGGCCTGGATGAAGAAGATGGCGTCAGTTTAAAATGCAAGTCTGTAGGCCTGAACACATCCTCAGAAGCCGGTGCCTGCACAGCGGCTCTGGACCCATCCAAGGTAGAAACCCCCGCAGGTTCCATAGTTGAAGCATCTCGCAGCATACTGGACTCCGAATGGGTCTCAGTAGAGGCCTGCGAATCTCAAGTAGCAGTATCATATGCTGCGAAAGCGCCTCACTGAGTACCGGCGGACTGACTACTACCTTAACAGAAGCATCGTCGGCAGTTTTGGACCTATGCGGTCCGTCTCTGTCTTTATCCTTATGTTTTTTTGGAAGATTGGTAGCCGGATGGCTTAAGGAAGCCATTTTGGAGTACCGAGACAGAGTACGAAAATAATTTGCTGTAAAGATAGCCAGACGACGAATAGTTCAGGGGTTGAACAAGGCACAAAACTAACAGCGAGGGACGTCGTGGTCTGGGCCTAAGCAGGGAATGCAGTACGAATGAAAATCTTTATGAGGTATTTGCTTTCCACAGGAAAGACAATTGTTAACTTTTACTGACATCTGCTGGAGCAAGAAAAAAGATCCCCAACGGGGTACTTATCTGTTTTGAAGACTTCGGTTCTGAAACTCCAGCACTTGCGAACTGCTTCAGCTTCGGGCATCACACGGCAAGAAAGACTGATGTAATGGCGTCGGCTGCATGTTTTATACCTCTGACAATTTGACGTCATAAAAGAAGAGACAACGTCCGACGCAAGAATCCTAAGACTCTGGTATTCAGGCTGGCTGAGGGCTACCTGCAGGCAGATAATCCAAATGTGATGACTGCAACAGTGAAACACAAAGAACATCAGGCTCCCCATCCATGTGAAGCAGAGTTCCTCCCTAATCAAATTCAATTGAAACTTGGACAATTGGATGGGAAACTGGAAATTCGTCCCTGGTTTGGCACCTATATGTCTGATGCAAACAGGTAACCTGTAAATGGTTCATCTCCCAGGCCCATACTTGCACTTATGTAGGGTATCAGAACTTGTCAGAGATTTGGGATGCATGGGTAGGCTTAAAACGCCCCTTGTGGTAGTTAGCCTAGTAAACACCTATGAACACATCTATGAAAGGTCAAAATAATTAGTTTACAGGCATTTCCAAGATGGCTGAGGATTTGCCCATGTCACTGCTGCACAGATGGAATCTAAGGGCAATTTAGCTTGGAAGGCCACAGAGGTGGCTAAGGCTCTGGCTGAATGTCCTCTGGGTCTTCCTGAAAGCATCTTTTTACGCAAACCATATGAATAAGTGATTGTGTCTGACAGCAATTTTGATAAAGTCACTTTAGAAATTGGATAACCTTGCTTATTGTCAGCAAAGGATATGAACAATTGGTTTGACTTTCTGAGGTCTTTGGTTCTGTGTAAATAAAAATGTAACTGTCTATGAACATCCATTTGGTGTAATCTATAATCTGCCTTGTTGCCATAATTTGGAAAGAACACAGGAAGCTCAATGGACTAATTTAAGTTATACTCGGAACAAACCTTTTGCAAGAATGAAGGATTGGTCCTTGGAGAGAGAGACTATCTTTGTGAAAAATGAGATACGGCGGGCGAATAGACAAAGCATGCAATTCAGAAACCAGTCTATCTGAGGTTATAGCAACCAAGAAGAGGGTTTTCCAAGACAGAAACTTCAAGGGGCAAGATGCTGCTGGCTCAAAAGGGGGCAGAACCATTGAAGCTAAAACCAACTTTGGGTTCCAGGGGGCGGGAGTTTCTCTTGCCAGGGGGCGTAAAAGTGTTATACATTGTAAGAATGCTCTGCACAACTTATGGGACATAATGTTAGAACCCAAGTCTCCTATGTGAAAATCAGAGATGGCAGCCAGCTGGACCCTAATAGTAGCTGCAGCTGTCCCTTTTTCGAAGGTTTCGGCTAAAAAGTCAAGAATCTTGTGAACAGGAGCCATAAAAGGATCAATGTTATTACTTTTTTCCCAGTAAGAGAACCTCTTCCATTTGCTAGTGTAAATCTTCCTAGTAGTGACCTTGTGGGAAGACACTAGGATGTGTTGTACAGCAGGGGAAATGTTTGGGAGCCTGGCTAAGACTGGAAGTGGAGTAACCAAGCAGTCAGCTTGAGAGTTTGAAGGGATGGCTGAAGCCTGCCTGACTGATGCATCAGGAGGTCCAGAACTGGGTCTAGTATCCAAGGCTCCAGCTGTAGGTGATGGCAAAGAAATGGAAACAATATCTGACAAGGCCAGTAAGGAGCAATAAGGATAAGTTTGCAACCCAATGATTTTGCTTTCTGAAGTACCTTTGGAATGAGGGGGAAGGGTGGAAAAGCATATAGTAATCCCAGAACCCAATCGTTAACAAGTGCATCCCTGGGTGACTGTCCCAGAGGGGGAACTACTAGGGCGAAGTAGCTGCTGCATTTGTTGTTTAGGGGAGTGGCAAAAAGATCGCAGTATGGCTGGCCCCATTTGCGGAAAATCAAGTCCGCAACTTCTTGCTTTAGGGACCACTCGTGAGGCATGAGGAAAGCCCTGCTGAGCCTGTCCGCTATCAAGATGGATTCTCCAGGAATGTGCGTTGCAAACAGAAAATGTTGTGAAGACATCGCCCATTGCTATACTCGAAGTGCCTCCCGACACAAGGGGTAAGATCTGGTTCCTCCCTGCTTGTTGATGTACCATACCACTGACATATTGTCTGCCTGGATTGCAATGGTCCCTGTAGGTAGGGAGTCTTGAAGTGCTTGCAATGCCAGAAGTACCAATCTCACCTCTAAAACATTGATGTGCAAATGGTACTCGTGAGGTTGCCACGTTTCTTGGACAGTCCATTCCAGATAATACCCCCCCCAATCTGGGAAGCGTCCGTGGTCACGGTGGCTACCGGATATGGGTCTAGAAAGGGTCTGCCCAGAGTCACCTGGAGGGAGACCAGCCACCACTGTAGGTCCCTTTTGCAAGATTCTGTGATCAACATCATGTGACATTGGCAATTTCTGGAAAGACCGCTGAGCGAAAAGAAGCCACTGTAGAATTAGCATGTGGAAGTGTGCTAAAGTAACTAGTGTAATAAGCTGCACCCATTGAGCCCAGTACTTGTAAGACTTGTCTTGCCTGAACTCTCGTTTTCTTTATGAGAAAGGAAACTTGTTGACAAATGGTTGACAGCCTGTCTAGAGGCAGTTTTGCTATCATGCGTCTTGTATTGAAGTCTGCCCCTATAAAGGTAATAGACTGACACGGCAACAAGTCAGAATTTTCGTAGTTTATTGTGATGCCTAATTGGAAACAAGTTTGGATTGTGTAGTCCCATGCTTCGTTTAGTTGATGCCCTGTGGTCACATTGAAGAGCCAGTCATCTAGATATGGAAACACCTGGAATCCTAGACACTTCAGGTGAGCCGTGACCACTGCCATACACTTTGTAAACACTCTGGGGGCTGTGGTGAGACCAAAGGGCAGGGTCTTGAACTGATAATGACTGATAATGATTCCCAGCTGGAAGCGTAGGAATCTCCTGGATTGCCTGTCCATTTTTATATGGTAGTACGTGTCCTGGAGATCTAAGGAGCACATCCAATTGTTCTGACCCAAGAAGGGAAGCATGGACTGCAGTGTCACCATCTGGAACTTTGTCTTTTTTATGGACTGGTTTAGCTTGCTGAGATCCAAGATTGGTCTCCAGTCCCCTGTCTTTTTTGGAACTAAAAAGAACCTCGAGTAAAAGTTCCGGATCCGAATTGGTCTGCAGGGACTTCCTGGATGGCTCGTTTTTCTAGCAATCTTTGAAACTCTAGGATTGCATGATCCTGAAGACTGGGTGGAACATCTGGGATAGAACGTTTATCTT
Source organism: Protopterus annectens (assembly GCF_019279795.1). Classification (NCBI taxonomy): domain Eukaryota; kingdom Metazoa; phylum Chordata; order Ceratodontiformes; family Protopteridae; genus Protopterus; species Protopterus annectens. The sequence continues at coordinate 1,056,283,092 of NC_056747.1, read as the reverse complement.
TAGAGGGGGACTGAGAAATGGGAATTTTGTAACCCCTGGATATTATCGACAGTACCCATATTTCTCTCATGATAGATTGCCAGGCTGCTGGGTACAGTGAGAGTCTCCTCCTGACTGCCTCCAAAGGTGGACAGCCAGGTCACCTTTCAGGAGTGCTGGAAGGGCCTAGCAGAGAAAGTATCTCTGTCACCCTGCTGTTGCGGACCCCCTCTGCTATAAGGGTGGCGTCTTCCATTGTCTCCCCCTCTGCCCCTGGGGGAAAATCACGTGTGTCAGGCGAAAATCCCTGGGATTTTCGGAACCACATTTTTCCACTCTTCTGACCTTTAGGATGGGGTCTAGACAGAGTGGAAAAATGAACCCCTACTGCAGAGAGTCTTGTCATCCTGTTCACACCTGGTGAGAGTCTCTTTTACCTGTGGCCCAAACAAGGACGAGCCATCAAAGGGGGTGTTGGTAAATGAAGACTTAAAGGGTTCCACAAATTGACAAAGGTGCATCCAGGAGTGTCTGCGTCAAGCTACTCAGGTACCTGCTGCCCTACTCTCTCCATCTGCCTCATAAGAAATGAGCATCATGGAGGAGTTTACCACTGAGGTCAAGGTCGCAAGCTGGGAAGCTGCCCTGTTCGCATCTCCCTCAGCTGTAGGATCTTGCAGGGTATCTTCTAGCTACTTCAGGAGATCCCTCTGAAGATGTGTGAAATGTGACAAGTAATTCAGCGATCCATTGTACGAGACTCTTTGTTCGGTGGATGGAAAGATGAAGTTTCAGCAAGTTCCTTCTTGGCGGCTGCTGCCACCACCATAGCATCAACAGGAACTCCTCTAGATAGGAAAGACGTATCTTCTGGAGCTGTAACAAATTTTTTAGGTCTCATTGGAACAGGTTCCATGGTCTCTGGAGCGCTCCATGCCTTTCGACTCACTACAGACAAAAGTGGTTCGAAAGGCGGAGACACCCAAGAGGTGGAGGGTCAAGAACAAAATGCATCCAGGTATATAGACTCATCCTCAGAAGGGACTAGGGACTTCCAGCCACCCCTCTAAGGATTTCCAAGATGTCTGAAAAGGAGACATCCTCAGAGGGGGAACTGTGGGGACCTTTCCAACTCATCCAAGTCCATATCCGAAGTGATAGACTCAGGGGAGTTTAGATGCTTCATCTTACACTTCTTCCGAGGGACCTCCTCTGAATGCTCGGGGGAGATTTCGGAAGAAGTGGGGTCACCCAGTTGGGCATCCTGGGGCACAAGTTCCCTACACTTGGCAGGAAGAGGGACAAAGGCAGGCACAGGCACCAAGGGAGAAGGAGCCAATGGAGCAGAGGGTGGAGCAGTCTCAGGAGACAGCATGCTCATCACCTCAAAGGCACCACAGTCCCGAGTCGAAGGAGCCACCGGCTCCAAAGAGGCCGGAAATCTCCTTTGAACTGGGAATGAAGGCTCAGAAGCCGATGTAGGAGCCAAAACTCCGAGAGGGACAGCGTGGTCAGACAAGGGTCCAATGCCACTTCCTCCCTCGGGGCCAGTGAGACAGCTTTGGCACCCAGACCGATAAGGGAAAATAAACCGGAGCAGACGGTTCCACCACCACGACCTCCATGCACTCCCGCTCCGAGCTCAAGAGAGTAGGAGGAGGAATTGATGGAGAAGCTGGGAGGGCCGAAGGAGCCAAATCCTTATGGGTTGGGCTCAAGAGTAATTGATCAAGTGCCTGTGACTTGAGCCTGTTCACCACTCTCTCCACGTTGTGATCCGAAAGTCTGGAGGACTGAGAAGAGTGTGAAGAGGACCAGTGACTGCCTGCTCTAGGTTGCAGCAGAGGATATTGTTGAGCGGAGCGTACCAGCTCCAAAAAGGGAGACCTTGATCTCTTATGGATCCAGACTGGCTCCAAGGACACAGATGGAGCCGCCGGAGACTTAGCTTTGTCAGAGCCAATGATGGGGGCCGACAGAGCCGAAGGCTTCTTACTAATTTTTGTCTGTTCCGAGCTCGGAACCAATCGCTTGGAGTGTTTCTCGGACACTTTGGCAGGCTGAGGACCCTGAGACGAGGCATCTTGAGTGTTCTTCAGGAGGCCACGTAAAATAAGCTCACTTTTTCTCTCCTGCAGGACTCTGGAACTGAAAGCATGACAGATCGAGCTAGAGTCCTGCAGGTAAACAGCCCCTAAACAATAAATGCAACTCGTGTGCCTGTCCGTAAGGGACATTTTCTGGCAACACAAGTTGCATTATCTAAACCCAGAGGATTTCGACTCTTCAGACATAGCGAGCACTAGTCAGGAAAACGTTTCCACAGAGAAAAAACAGAAAACTATCACTCTCAGCCTACAAGTAGACGCAAACAGGCTGATAACAAAAAAGGAAAAAACCTTAATATTTTTTTTTTTTTTTGAAAGGAAGGAGGAAGGGGGAGAGCCTCTAACTTAAACGGTGACTCGCCCAATGGGAGAACCTCTAACTTAACTTCTTTGCCTCTAAAATGGCAATCTCAGAAAAGGGGTGAGGAAGGGAAGAACCCTCAAATTTAAACAGGCTCTAAGGGGGAAAGCAGGCCTGAAAGGAAAAACAGCAGCCAAAAACACCACAACTAAGCATAGAAAGGGGTTGCTAGACTAACGAGGAAAGATACACATGCTAATAAGTCATTATAACCAGTAAATTTATGAAAAATTATCAATAACTAGAAAAAACTAAATACTTAGCCTGAGCCAGTATTTAGCAAACTCGACGCTGCAAGCGGCAAATGGATCTGGGTAGTTGCCGCTAGGCATGTTGGGATAAGGGGTAGCCTCGAGCCAGAAAAAAGTTCTCGAGCTATTGTATATCGGCCAAGTCAGAGCCGAGGATCTGCTCCAAACCCAACCAAAAAGAACGAAAGTGAAATGGGACAACATAACATCTCATATTTTTGGGTAAACTTCATGCCAGCAAAATAAAAATGCAGAGAACCTGAAAGAAAATCAATCACAAAAGGTGAGGAAAAAAATACTGATTGGTAAGAATTCTGCAGCTGTTCAGTAAAAAAAACAGTGCAAGACAACTTCCAGTACCTAGAGGAAAAAATAAGTCAAATGTACTCGGAGCTGATTAAAATAAATGAAACACTGAAGGAGTATATCAACTCAAATAAAAGGTTGGGAAAAACTGGAGGAAAGTTTGAAGAGATATTCAGATGAGGTGATAAAACTGCAAAAATCAGAGGATGAAATGAAGAATAGGTTGGCTGAATAAGCGGCTACTCAAGAAGAGGCGTTTCAAAAAATAATAGAATTAGAGGACAGAGCAGGTAGGGAAAATCTGAAATTCTCTGCTGTACCATAGAAGCTGGAAGGAACAGACTATTAATTTTGTGAAAGCACCAATAAGCAATTGGACTGCTATTCCACAGCAGTTGTTAATTAAAAAGGGCACATTATGTGTATGCTCCAGACCTGGCCATGAGAAAGCAACTTAGACCTTTAATAGTAAAGCTACAATCTTACCAGCAGAAAGAGTTGATGGTCAAAACTGTAGCAGAAAAACAAAGTACTAAAAGTGGGAGACGGAGTGTTTGTGGAAAATATGATTACTCACTGTACACCAGGCAGAGGAACAAATTTATTCCATTAATAAAAAAAGAGTAAAATCCCACGATTGGAGGAACTCCCTGGTCAGCCTCAGTAAGAAGCTGAGATCTTTCATAAAATCCTCTAAAGCTAGTTATGAAAACAAAACTGCCACTGATTCTAAAGACAACCACAAAGCATTCTATAGCTATGTCAAAAATCTCAATGGCAACACTCAGATCTGCTCTGAGTTGCACAATGACACTAAATATACAGAACAAACTGATATTGCCAACATCCTGGCAGATAGGTTCAGTGCTAACTTTACCCCCCTCTCACCCCCTAAAGGGTCCATCTTAAAACCGGAAGAATGCAAAGTTCCTGTAATCATGGCTGCACAGGTAAAAACCTTACTCTCCAAAGCCAAGAACACAGCATCCATGGGACCCGACAACATCCCAGGCTACCTTCTACATGAACTACAGAATGAACTGGCACCCCACCTAAGTACAATGTTCAATCACAGCCTCACCTCAGGCTTTGTGCCCATTGAATGGTGCACCATGACAGTTATCCCACTCCACAAAGGGGGGGCCACAACAGACCCCGGGAACTACCGCCCCATTAGCCTGACGAGCCTCATCTGCAAGGCCATGGAATGTAGCATCATGGAACTCAAAGACACTGAAGATCTCCAAACTCTGGACCCCACACAGTTTGGGTTTGTAAAAGGCAGATCATGTCTCCTAAACCGGATAGACTTCTTTGAAGTAGTCACCAAATCCATAGATGAGGGTAAGGTGGTTCACACAGCCTATCTAGATCTCGCCAAGGTGTTCGACACCATCCCCCACTCTGTAATTATAAATAAACTCACTAAACTGGGTATAAATCCATATGTCACAAGATGGGTTGCCAACTGGCTTACTGACAGAACCCATACCGTGAAAGTAGCAGACTCCAAATCAGACTTCAGACCAGTGACAAGTGGAGTACCACAGGGTTCAGTCATGGGTCCTCTCCTGTTTGGTATCTACTTCTCTGAAGTACAGGCTAACACAGAAAGGTCTTTGGCTAACTAAATTCGTAGATGACTGCAAACTAGGAGCCATAATCGAAACTCCTAACGATGGGGACATCCTACAAAAGGGCCTCACTGAGACAGATGCCTGGTGTCAAAGACATGGTCTCGAGCTCAATGCCAAAAAATGCATGGTCATCCCCTTTGGTAAAAACTCTGTACCCATGAACTACCACATAGGCGGTAGTCTACTTAACACCGAAAGTTTGATAAGAGACCTTGGGACACAGGTGGACAGTAGTCTCTCCTTTGATAATCACATCACCACAGTGGTCAGGAAATCCTTCTACGTGGCACACCTCATCAGAAAAGGTTTCTCATCCAGAAAAAGAGAGGTTATTGTTCCCCCTCTACTAGTCACTCAGACCCATTATAGAGTACAACGCCCCTTTTGGTATGTACCTAACAAGACATCTACAACTGGAAAGGCTGCAAAAAATACCTCACAAAGAGGATTACTGGCCTCAAACAGATGCCTTACGAAGACAGTCTCAAAAAACTCCAGCTTTACTCCGTCGCATATTGCCTACTCAGAGGCGATCTCTGCCTAACATACAAAGCTATGTCAAACCCAGAGCTGTTGGACATGCTCCACTTAAAGAAATCCCAATCCCTCTGAGCTACACACTCTAAGGACCTAAACCTTGTCACCACAATAAACAGAACATGCTGGAGGGATAGATTCCTGTCCCAGAGACTTCCCATACTCTAGAACAGACTACCTATGTCAAACAGAGCTCCTCATTAACACTCTTCAAGAAAAATCTTGACGATTGGAAGGGTAATAGGAAATTCACCCCGGGGATCACTTCTGTGGTTCTGCTTGACAGGGCCACAGGAAAATAATTTTCTTGGGTGGCGAAAGCCAGGGTACCTTTTTGGCTAGGCTTGTATAGGCCCCTAGGGCCAATAGCCTAGTACCTATGAACCTATGAAATAATCAGGGAATGTTGAGAAGCAGGTGTGAGATACAAGTTGCTGTACACAGTTATTTTTAAAAAATTCTTTCCTGGAGGGAAAAAAAAGAAGTTATGTACTCACCATAACGTTCCATCTGAGTAGATACTTCATTTGTCTGCAACCTGTGGGTAGTCGGATCCGACCTCGGATCCGAACCGGCAGCTTTCCAAGCTTCAAGATCAGAGCTTCTAGCTCCTCCCCCTACCCATAATGCCTTGCTACCAACCACATTACCTCAGATCGGTTATTTTGCCCTATAAGCTAAAGACGGAGAAGAAATTCTCCACAGGACAATATTTTACCGAGGTTCGGGGGATGGCAGGGGGGGTTGGTTGCAGACAAATGAAGTATCTACTCAGATGGAACGCTATGGTGAGTACATAACTTCTTTATCTGAAGTAGTTACTTCATTTGATCTGCAACCTGTGGGACAGAGTCCCCAGCTTACCTAAAGGCCCTGGGTGGTCCCTACGGAAGGATATTCCTAAGCACCGCGGAGCCAAAGGACGCCCTACTTCTGGAGATCATGTCCAGCTTGTAATGAGAAATGAACGTATGGGAAGAAGACCAAGTAGCTGCTGAACAATTATCATCTACTGGAACTCTAGACCAAAAAGCAGTTGAGGTAGCCACAGATCTAGTAGAATGTACCCGAACGACAACCGGAGCTGGCTTCCCAGCTGAAATGTATGCTTGTCTGATACATTGAGAGATCCAATTTGCTACTGTCACCTTAGAAATTGGTTTGCCCATGGCTGATTTAGCATAACAAACAAACAACTGGTCTGACTTGCGGAAATCTTTAGTCCTATGCAAGTAGAAACGTAGTTGTCTGTGCACATCCAATTTGTGCAATATGTATTCACCTTTGTTTTGTAAACTAGGAAAGAAAACAGGGAGGTTAATAGATCGATTAATGTTAGTCTCTGTGGCTACCTTAGGCAGAAATGAAGGATTAGTCCTGAGGGCCACCCTATCTTTGTGAAAAATAAGGTATGGATACTTAATGCACAAAGCTTGCAACTCTGATACCCCACTTGGCAGAGGTGATAGCAACCAAGAAGGCCGTTTTCCAAGATAAGAATTTTAAAGGCACTGAGGCCGCCGGTTCGAAAGGTGGTCCTGTTAATGCTTGTAAGACCAAGGTAAGATCCCATGGAGGCATAGCCGATTTAATGGGAGGCTTTAAAAGAAACACGCCTTTTAAGAAGGCTTTGCAGATTTCAGCTGACACCAAAGAATTTATGCCATCCCCCACATAATGAGAGATGGCTGCAAGTTGGACTTTAATGGTGGACGCACTAGCTCCCTGCCTAAAAAGGAGGGATAGAAAGTCCAGGATAGTGGGAATAGGGACCGTAAAGGGATCTAATTCCTTATCCTTTGCTCAGATGGAAAAACGTTTCCACTAACTGTTGTAGAGTTTTCTGGTGGATGGCTTATGAGCTGCCACCAGAACAGCCTTAACCGGGGATGAGATACCGGGAGTCCTTGCCATTAACGGAACTGGATCAGCGAGGCCGTGAGCCTGAGGCTGACCAGGTTTGGAGTGTGGCATCTCATCGGATGCGAGATTAGGTCCGGACTGGGATCCAGAATCCATGGGGGGGGGCACACTGTGAGACTGCAGAAAGGGGAACCAGACTTGACGAGGCCAGAATGGGGCAATGAGAATCACTCTGCTCCCCAACCGACAGGCTTTCTGGATGAATTTCATCATCAGAGGAAGAGGAGGATATGCATAAAGAAGACCGGGCAGCCAAGCATGAACCAGAGCGTCCCTGGGGGATTCCCCTTTGGGGGGAACTATCGTTAAGTAATCGCTGCATTTTGAGTTTAGGGGTGAGGCAAAAAGGTCGCAGCGAGGCTGACCCCATTTGAGGAATATCTGCTTTGCGACAGAGGGATTCAGAGACCACTCGTAAGGGCTGAGAAATACCCGACTCAGGCTATCCTCTAATATGTTGGTCCGCCCCGGAATGTGCATTGCTATCAGAAAGCGGTTGGTGGAAATAGCCCATTCCCACACTCTCATGGCTTCTCGACACAGGGGGTAAGATCTGGTCCCTCCCTGTTTATGTACCAGACAACGGACATGTTGTCCGTCTGGATTGCAATAGCCCCCAGAGGTAGAAGGTGATGGAGGGCTTGCAATGCCAACAGCACTGCCCTCATCTCTAAGAAGTTGATATGCAATGCAGTCTCTAGAGAAGTCCACGTGCCTTGGACTGACTTGCCTGCGTAATGCCCGCCCCACCCGAGGCAGGAAGCGTCCGTGGTCAACGTGGCTTCGACTGGGGGAATCACAAAGGGTCTCCCTTCTTTGAGTTCCTGTGCTTGTAACCACCAAAGTAGGGAGTCCCTGCCTGCTCTGCTCAGGGGAATCGGCATGTCCAAGGGATGGGCTGAAAGAGACCATTGGACCTGTAGAGTCCACTGCACTACTCGCATTCGCAGACGAGCAAGGAGAGAAAGGCCGATCGCCGCCGACATAGATCCTAACACCCTCAGGACTAATTCTGCTGGAGGAGCGGGGCTCTGAAGAATGTCCAAGACTTGGCGGTATAAACTGTTTATCCTGGCCGGTGTTAGAACTACTCTGGAGATTCGAGTATCCAACCTGGCCCCTATGAATTCTAGGGCTTGAGTGGGGCACAGGCAGGACTTCTTTAAAATGACTGAGATGCCCAGTTGGCTGAACAGAGATAGGGCATAATCTCTCGCCGTAACCAGAAGATGCTTGTTGGGGGCGGTGAGGAGCCAGTCGTCCAGGTAAGGGAACACCTGAATGCCCTGGAGTCCCAGGTGGGCTGCAACCACTGCCATGACTTTGGTAAACACTCTGGGGGCTGAGGTTAGGCCAAATGAAAGAACCCTGAACTGATAATGACTGGTTCCTAGCCGGAAGCGGAGGAACCTCCTGGACCGTCTGTCCATTAGTATATGATAGTACGTGTCGTTGAGGTCCAACGAGCACATCCAGTCGTTCTCCTGCAGAAGGGGGAGAATAGATTGGAGAGTGACCATCCAGAACTTTTCCTTGGGTATAAACAGGTTCAGGGACGAAAGGTCTAGAATGGGTCTGAGGTCCCCCGTTTTCTTTGGCACCAAGAAGGACCTGGAGTAATAACCTGATCCGGACTGATCTGGGGAGACCGGCTGGATTGCTCTTTTTCTTAGCAACTCCGAAATTTCTAAAGTTGCGGACTCCCTTTGATGGGGTGGAACATCGGGGAGATATCTGGGTTTGGGGGGGGGTGTAAGAATAGTATAGTGTAACCTCTGGATATTATCCGGAGCACCCATCGATCGTTTGTAATGGACTCCCACTTTGATCGGTGCTCCGATAATCGCCCCCCTGACTGCCTCCAGAGAGGGACAGTCGGGCAAGCCCTCAGGGCTGTTGCGTGGGTCCCTCCGAGAAAGGGTCTCTCGACCCGAAGTTACGCGGACCCACTCTGCCCCTGGGCCGGCGTCCACTCTGTCCTCCTCTGCCTCTAGAGGACGAGTTGTCCGCAGCAGGATGGGATCGCTGAGATTTACGAAACCACAGCTTCTTTTGCCCCCTCTGATTCCTAGAAAAGGATCTTTGGGGGTTAGAGAAGCGGACTCAGACGGCCGACAGCGTCTTCCCATCCTACTCGCTTTGGACAAGCATGTTGTGAACTGTTGAGCCAAATAAGGCCGAACCATCGTAAGGGGCGTTCGCGAAGGACGCCTTGAAGGGATCTGTGAAGTCGCAGAGGCGGAGCCAGAAGTGCCGTCTTAAGACTACTCCCGCTCCGCTGGCTCTAGTGGCTCCTTCCATGGCATGGGAAAGAAGCCGCATAGATGTATTTGAGATGGACTTTAGAGTGGCCATTCGAGTCTCAAAAACCTTTTTGCCTGAGACCGACATGGACTCCGGAGGGGCTGCAGCGTATTCCTTAATTAAGTCACGTTGCAGCCGGATAGTGTGTGCCATGTAGTTCAGCGACCTTATGGCAAAGGTTGCTGAAGCAAACACCCGCTTCCCAATACGATCCAAGGCTCGGGACTCCTTGTCCGGCGGATGGACCGAGGAACTTTCTTGGGCAAGTTCTCTCTTAGTGGCAGCCGCCACATGGACCGAGGAACTTTCTTGGGCAAGTTCTCTTAGTGGCAGCCGCCACCAACATAGCATCAACTGGTGCGCCTTTGGACCAAGAAGGTCTATCAGAGGGAGGGCTGAGGACCTTATCCGGGCATCTAGGGATAGGCTCCACAGTGTCAGGCTCCTTCCAAGCCCTGGTGGTAATGAAGTCCACCAAGGGGTCGGCTGGGGGGGACACCCAGGAAGTAGATGGGCCTGCCTCAAAGGCCTCCAGGAATACGGATTCGTCCAGGGAGGGTTTTTGGGCAGACCACCCCCCTCTTATACGTAACATTTCCATGATGTCTCCAAATGAGACATCTTCAGGGGGTGACCTTGGGGAACCCTCCGTATCCTCCAAATCCGTATCCGTGGTAATGGACTCGGGGGAGTCCAGGTGCCTCCTTTTGCACTGGTGCTTTCGAGGTACCTCTTCGGCGGGACTGTCTGAAGAGGGCTCGTCCACCGGGTGGTGTTCCTCCCTGGGAACTAGCTGGAGGCTTTGGGCAGGCTGTCCAGATGGACGGATAATCGAAGACAGACCCTGATACAGTGGGGGTATGGGTGGATCCGAAGGCCCGGTCGGGGACCTGGATGATCTCGACAGTACCCTCTCAACCACCTCAAAAGCCGAAGGAGATTCACCATCACCAGCCTGAGAAAGCAACCTCCTCGGCTCCGAGGAGATGATCGGGGTCGGAGCCGAAGCAATCGGATCCGAGGTAGTGGTGTGCTCCCACCCAATCGGCGCCGAAGACACAACCACTCCCTCGAATCCGATGCTCAAACCTCGGCCCCGAGAGCTTGGATCCGGCAAGCTCGAAGGCATAGTCGGCGTCGAAGATACTAACCCTGTCGGTGCCGACGTATCCCCAGATCCGAAAGGGCCTGGATCCGACAACTCCGAGACCCGAAAACGGGTCGGAGAAGGAGCAATCGGGGCAAAAATGGGGGCTGCAGTCCCTCCCAAAGGGGGGAGGAGGCAAGAGCATCCCCATCTGCATCTGGGTCTGCAAAAATCTTCGCATCATCCGATCCATGTCTGCCTCGGAGATGCTTCTGGTGGACCGCGAAGAGGTAGTCGAGGCACGCTGGGAAGGCCGCCTCGAAGACCTCGAGGGAGACCTATCCTCCTCCTCCGGCTCCGGAGAAAGAAGGTGAACGGAGCCGAGAGGACAAGGATCCGGAGACCCTCTCAGGAGACTTCAGCAACTTCGCAGGTGGAGCCGAGGGATGAGACTCGGCCCGCCTTTTAGAAGAATGACCTTCCCCCTCTCTATGTTTTTTCTTCTCCTTATGGGAAGAATACCCAGACTCCACAGAGCTAGTACCGGATAAGGGAGGTTGAGTCCCGGGTACAGCTACCGGAGTAGCCGGCGCCGAAGCTACAGGGGTAGCTTGGGCTCGGCTGGGAGAGGAAGAAGAAGCCGATTCCTGAGGGAGTTTTCCCGCCTGGATCAGCTTGTTCTTCCTGTCCCTAAGTGCCCGAGGGTTGAAGGCCGCACAGATCTGGCAGGCCTCTGACAAATGTGCTGCCCCCAGACATAAAACGCACTGAGTGTGGCCATCAGCTGGGGAAAGCTTGTGGCCACACTCAGTACACTTTGAAAAAATAGCTTTAGATTCAGCCATTATCCTCTCACACACACACACCCAAACACTAAACCGGGGGGGAGGGGGAGAGCCAAGTTAAAACTAAGGAGAAAGTTTTTTTTTTTTTTTTTTTTTAAAGAGTTGGAGGGTTTGATAATAAAAACAACACACACACGTATTAAACTATAATATTTTTAAGAAAAATAGGTTATTTATCGAAAAAAGGAACAATCTCACCAAATGCTAGGAGCTCTTCACAGAGAAGCAACCGTCTTTAGCCGCGGCAAAAAACGATCTGAGGTGATGTGGTTGGTAGCAAGGCATTATGGGTAGGGGGAGGAGCTAGGAGCTCGGATCTTGAAGCTTGGAAATCTGCCGGTTCGGATCCGACTACCCACAGGTTGCAGATCAAATGAACTACTTCAGATATAATTTTTTGATGCAGAGCATGCCAATGAGGAAATACAAAAGTTTGTCCAACAAAAAATGAGTTATGAAAGGTTATGCTGCTAAACATTAGGAGTCTTAACATGAAACTACACTCACTGGAAGCAGTCTTCACCTTGGAAGACGCAGACATTTATGCAGTCACAGAAATCTGGTTCAAGGCTGTATACAGCACCCCAACCATTACGGGTTACACCTCCTTCCACACGTTTAGACCACAAACTGAAGGCATGAAAACTAAAGGAGGCGGTGTATCAATATTCATTAAAGATAAATACACCTCCAGATTGGTTAAACAGTACGATTCCCTGGAGATGCTTCAGGTGCAATTAACTGTTGGCAAGACATGTAATCAAGTCATTGCCAGCTACAGGACTCCCTCCATGAATCAGGACACCCACTTGGCCTATTTGGATCTAATTGAGTCTATCAAGATACATCCGAACACCATGGTTTTGGGCTACTAACTACTCATCCAATGACTTGGTCAATTACTCATGCTCAAACTCACTTGCACAGAGGTTCCTTGACTTCGTTAACTCCAGTGCCCTGGACTAGCTGGTTGACATCCCCACAAGGGGTGCCAACATCCTGGATCTGGTGATTATCAATATGGGGGACCACTGTAGCGCCCCTACTGTGAGGCCTTCCCTGGTGAGATATGACCACAAATCAGTCTCAAAGTAACTACCACACCTGTACCCCACCCCCAGCAGCAACTAAACTAAAAAAAAAAAAAAAAAAAAACCCAAAGCAGATTATAACCTGTTACGGGATGGTATAAATAGCTTCACTGCACCCCCCAGTTGGAATTGGCAACTATGCAGAGTTCTACACCAATGCTTTACACAAACACCTGCTTAACTGCATTGACTTGGCTGTACCTGATAAGACCAAAACAAGCTCCTCAAGGAAAAGCAAACCTGCCTGGTGGACAACTGCCATTAACAGGTAAAGAGAATGAAATTGCTGTCTGAGTAAGAGGGAGAGAGCCCTAAACTGGAAATTCTCCTGCTTCAACTTAAAGAAGCAAATAAGATTACTTGTGAAGTTCTCCAAAGCAAACTACAAATCCAAATTAGCTTCCTCAACTAAGGACAACCATAAGGCGTTCATTAGTTATATCAGTAACCAAAAAGGAAAGGCCCAAATTTGTACCAAACTGATAGTTAAGGATACCACATATACTGAGCCTGTGGACATAGCTAACCTGCTGGCTGACAGGTTATGTGAAAACTTCACTCTCCTGTCCCTGCCACACGTACCCCATGACATCCCCACAACTTGTCCTCTACCTTGTATCTCTAAACATCAGTTTGTAAATGCCCTCTCTAAGGTCAGAAACACAGGATCTATAGAACCTGATAACATCCCAGTTTGCATCCTACATGGGCTCCAACAAGAATTAGCAACACCATTGGGTACGCTTTTCAATTATAGTCTAAGCACCGGCTTTATCCCAGCTGAATAGAAAATGGCCACAGTTATTCTCCTGCACAAAGGTGGTGCTTCCACTGACCCTGGGAACTATAGACTTATTAGCCTGACTACCCATACCTGCAAGGCCATGGAGCGAATCATCACGGACCTTTCCAACAAAGATGCAGGTAATCTCCAAACACTTGACTCTACTCAGTTTGGATTATTCATAGGGAGATCATGCCCGTTAAACCTGCTGGACTTCTTCAAGACAGTCACCAAGGCCCCAGATGAGGGGAAATCTGTGCATACAGCCTACTTAGATTTAGTCAAGGCTTTTACCACTATCCCCCACTCAGGCATCATTGCCAAGCTATGTATCAACCTTTATAGAGCTGAGGGTTCTAGTCGGCTAATGCACTGTGCTGTAGTTGACATGGTCTTGAGTTTGAAATTTGGCAGGGTTGTATATTGTTAGATGGGTTGCTAACTGGCTCACTGATAGAACACATACAGGTAAAACAGGGGAATCCAACTCCAACAGCAGACCTATAACCAGTGGTGTTCCACAGGGATCAGTCCTGGGACCTCTATTGTTTGGAATCTTTCTCCAAAGTATAAGCAAAAACTTTTAATTATGTACTTACCATAACAATAGAATGTAGGCGAGATGGATCACATACATCTATCGTTATGGTAAGTACATAACTAAAAGATGCAATGCGATCCTATTTCGCCAACATTCATAACTGATGGGACAGCGTCACTAGCACCTAGATCCTGGGAGGCTCACTGCAAAACACTCCTGAGCACTGTGGAACCAGAGGACGCCCGACCCCTAGACGCCACGTCCAGTTTGTAATGAGAAATAAATGTATGTGGAGAAGCCCAAGTGGCCGCTGCACATATCTCATCCACAGACAGTCTGGCGTGAAAGGCCACTGAAGTTGCCATAGCCCTAGTAGAATGCGCTCTAACTGGAAATGGAAGGTCCCTTCCTGTTGATGCATAAATAAATGAAACACAATCCCTAATCCACCTAGCGATAGTGGTCTTAGTTACTGCTTTGCCAATCCTGTTATCCGCAAAGGCCACAAACAACTGATCTGATTTCCTCTGCTGCTGTGTCCTAAATAAAACCTCAGTTGTCTATGCACATCCAACTGATGAAGTCTGTATTCTGCCTTGTTGAAAAATTTCGGAAAGAAAACTGGTAGCTCTATAGATTGTTGCAGACAAAGCGCAGAAGAAACCTTAGGAAGAAATGAATGATTTAATCTTAGAGATACTCTATCCTTATGAAAGATCAGGTAAGGAGGCTTAACAAAAAGGGCTTGAAGCTCCGAAACCCTTCTGGCTGAAGTAATAGCTACCAAGAAGGCAGTCTGCCGAGAGAAGAATTTTTGCTCACAAGTGGCCGCCGGCTCGAAAGGATGAGACGTCAAGGCTCCCAGAACCACATTCAAATCCTAGGGCAAAACAAATTGCGACACCAGAGGGCGAAGCAACCAAGCTCCCTTGAGAAAGGCCTTACACAACCTATGACTCATGAGTGAAGGCTTAAAGGCGACATGATAATTAGAAACCGCTGCCAATTGAACTTTAAGCGTGGAGACAGCGAAACCCTGTCTAAAAAGAGTTGCCAAAAATTCTAATACTGCCGACACCGGGGCTGTTATAGGGTCAAGGTTGTGCCAACTGGGCCCAAATGGCAAACCTTAGTGGAAGCTCTGTGGGAAGAAGACAGAATCTGGACCACCTCAGGCGAAGGATATGCTGTCCGACTAAGATCGGAAGTGGAGCAGCCAAGCTGTTAGCTTGAGAGTTCGCAGTGATGGATGGGCCTGACCCGACTGAAGAGTCAGGAGGTCTGGAACTGGGTCCAGAATCCAAGGACCCTCCACTGCATACGTCCGAAGGAAGGGAAACCAAACTTGGCGGGGCCAGTGTGGTGCGATCAAAATCATGCTGCTTCCCAAACAGATTGCCTTCTGAATCACCTTTGGCAGTAGAGGGACCAGAGGGGAAGGCGTAAGAGCAGACCGGAGGGCCAATTGTGGACTAGAGCATCCCTAGGCGACTCCCCTGGGGGGGGGGGGGATCAGGGAGAGGAAATTGCTGCACTTCGCATTCCAGGGGCTGGCGAAAAGGTCGCAGCAGGGAAACCCTCACTTGGAGAAGATCCGAGCTGCTACTTGGTTGTTCAGGGACCACTCGTGAGGCATCAGAATAACTCTGCTCAGCCTGTCTGCTATCACATTGGACTTCCCCGGAATGTGCGTTGCCACTAGAAATCTCTGGGAAGTGATCGCCCAATTCCACACTCTCATGGCTTCTCTGCAAAGAGGCTAAGACCTGGTCCCTCCCTGCTTGTTCAGGTACCATACCACCGCCATATTGTCTGAGAAGATTGCAATGGTACCCTTGGGAAGAGAGCTGTGAAGTGCCTGCAATGCTAGAAGCACTGCCCTCATTTCCAGAACATTGATATGCAAGTGGGTTTCGTGATCTTGCCACGTGCCTTGAACCGTCCTGCCCCAGATAATGCCCCCCCCTATCTGGGAGGCGTCTGTGGTCACTGTGGCAATGGGGGAGGGGGGGCAGAAGAATCTCCCCTGCTTCAGATTGGAGGAGAAGAGCCACCAATGAAGATCTCGCCAGCACGTTTCCATGATGAGAATCGGGTAGGACAATGGCAGTTCTTGGTATGACCACTGGGTCGACAGGAGTCATACCATCATACTGGGAGACTTCAACTACCCTAACATAGATTGGGTACATTATTCTAGCCCTAACACCCTAGCCCAAAGGTTCCTGGAATTCATAAATTCAAATGCACTGGAACAACTAGTCACCTCTCCCACTAGGGGAGATAATATACTAGACCTGATCATCACAAACATGGGGACAAAATGCTCCACACCGGAGGTATACCCCTCACTAGTGAGATCTGACCACAAACTAATCACCCTGGATATACATATCCCACCTCCACCCCCAGCACAAAAGACCACTGTGAAAAACTTCTCAAAAGCAGACTTCACTCTTCTTAAGACTGAGATGGTATCCTTTAAGCCCACTGGGCCAGTGGATACCACATCCCACAATGCTGAATCCTTCACAAATGCTTTCTATGGACATCTCCAAGAATGCATGGATCATGCAATCCCAAATAAATCCAAGTCCCTCTCCACCAAAGGCAAGCGTCCTGTCTGGTGGACCTCAGCCATTAACAAATTGTATAACAAAAAAGGAAGCTACTGCACAACAGAGCAAAATCCCATTAAGGGAAGACATCTCTGATCAACACTAGCAGAAAACTACGTTCTCTCATAAAAACATCCAAGGCCAACTTTGAGAGAAAAATCGCTAAGGACACTAAAGATAACCACAAAGCCTTCTTCAGCTATGTTAGAAACCTGGGCGGAAAACCTCAGATATGCTCAGAGTTAGTTCACAACAACAAAAAATACACTGAACCCACAGATACTGCCAACATTCTGGCTGACAGGTTCAGTGCAAATTTCTCCCCTCCCTCACCCCCAAAAGAAGAAATACGTATCCCGCTGAATGCAATCTCCCTGTCATCTCAGATGTCCAGGTGAGAGCCGCCCTCAGCAAAGCTAAAAACACAGCATCAATGGGACCTGACGGTATCCCGGGTTGCGTGCTACGTGAACTCCAAGTGGAGCTAAACCCGCACATAAAAATGATATTTAACCTTAGCCTTACTACAGGAAATGTACCTGAACACTGGCGTACAGCAACAGTGGTCCCACTCCACAAAGGGGGTACCTCTACAGACCCTGGGAACTACCGCCCCATAAGCTTAACCAGCCTGGTCTGCAAAGCTATGGAAAGAATCATTATGGAACTCATAAACAGATATTGGGGACCTACAGACACTTGACCCCACCCAGTTCGGCTTTGTAAAGGGCAGATCCTGCCTTTTGAACCTGGATGACTTTTTCGAAACAGTCACTAGAGCCATTGATGAGGGCAAAGTAGTCCATACAGCCTACCTGGACTTGGCTAAGGCCTTCGACACAGTACCCCACTCAGGCATCATAGATAAGCTCAACAGCTTAAATGTAAACCCTTATGTCACTAGATGGGTTGCAAACTGGCTAAAGGACAGAACCCATAAAGTTAAAATCGCTGGTGCAATGTCAGACTCAAAGCCAGTCACAAGTGGTGTCCCACAGGGATCTGTCCTGGGACCCCTCTTGTTCGGCATTTATTTCTCAGATGTTAAAGCAAACATGGGAGGGTTGTGGCTGACCATGTTCGCAGATGACTGCAAACTAGGTGCCATAGTCGATACACCAGCGGACACATACATCCTACAAAAAGGCCTCACAGAAACGGACAACTGGTGCCGGAGTCATGGCCTTAAACTAAATGCCAAAAAATGTATAGTCATCCCCGTTGGGAAAAACAAAGTACCCACAAATTATCACAGACAGCAACCTACTGAGTACGGAAAAAGTAATCAGAGACCTAGGGACCCAAGTCGACAGCGACCTCTCATTTGACACCCACATTGCCAAAGTGGTTAGAAAAACATTCTACCTTGCACACCTTATCATGAAGAGATTCACATCCAGATCCAAGGATGTCATTGTACCCCTATACTCCTCCCTCATCAGACCCGTGATTGAGTACAATGCCCCATTTGATATGTACCTCACACGGCATTTGCAACAGCTGGAGAGACCACAAAAGTACCTCACCAAGAGGATCAAGGGTCTCCAACATATGTCTTATTCTGCCAGACTAAAGAAACTCCAGCTCTATTCAGTAGCATACCGCCTGCTCAGAGGTGATCTCTGCCTGACGTACAAGGTCATGTCCAATCAGGAACTGATGGACATGCTCCACCTCAAAAAATCCAAATCCATCAGAACCATGAGAGCTAAAGACTTAAACCTCGGCACAAGTATGAATAGGACATGCTGGAGGGATAGATTCATAACCCAGAGGCTTCCCATGCTCTGGAACAAGATCCCAGTTCATGTTAGGCAGAGCCCCTCACTGACTCTCTTCAAGAGAAATCTTGATGAGTGGATAGAGATTGTAAGTTTACCCCAGGGGTCACATCTGTGTCACTACTAGACAGGGGCACAGTAAACTAATTCTATTATATAAGGGGACCTTCACTGTGTCACTACTAGACAGAGGCACAGTAGTCTAAATCTATTCTGTGCATTTTGTACAATTTTATGGGGTGGCGAAAGCCACATCACTATGGCTAGGCTTACAAATGCCCCAGGGCAGATAGCCTAGTACTAAACTATGAAACTATGTGCAATCTTGCCAGAGGGACCAGAAGAATGGAGGCCGCCATCGATCCCAAAAGCTGAAGGACCATCCTGGCTGAGGCTTTCCATCGGGGCAGTAAGGCTAGGACTTGGTCCTGTAGTATCTTTATCCTCTCTGTTGGAAGGAATGCTCGCATCTCTACAGAGTCTAGCTCTGCGCCTATAAAGGCAACACGCTGTGATGGCAGCAATACAGACTTTTCCCAGTTGAATGCAAGTCCCAACTCGATGGTAGCACTAACGGCTAGAGTAAGAAGATGCCTGGTGGGGGCAGTGAGGAGCCAGTCTAGATACGGAAACACCTGGAATCCCAGACGTCTCAGGTGAGCCGTCACCACTGCCAGACATTTGGTAAACACCCTGGGGGCTGTGGTGAGACCAAAGGGCAGGGCCCGGAACTGGAAGTGACTGGCTCCTAGGCGGAAGCGTAAATGTATCCTGGACGCTCTGTTTATCTTGATGTGATAATAGGCATCCTTGAGATCGATGGAGCACATCCATACTCCTTTTTCCAGCAATGGGAAAAGGGATTGCAAAGTGACCATACGGAACTTCGACTTCTTTACAAAGCGGTTTAGGCGGCTGAGATCCAGAATGGGTCTCAAGTCCCCTGTTGTTTTTGGCACCAAAATAACCTTGAGTAAGTTCCTAATCCGGTCTGTGGGGACTGTCTGGATGACTCCCTTTCCGAGCAGCTTTGCGACCTCTATAGCTGCTTGATCCCGTTGACTGGGTGGCACGTCTGGGATTTTCCTTGACGGTGGAGGGGGACGGATAAAGGGGATGGTGTAACCTCCGGCGATGATACGAAGCACCCACTGATCCTGAGTGATGGAACCCCAGGCCCTTGGATGCTCCGAGAATAGACTCCCGACTGGCTCCGGAGACGCACAGTCGGGCAGTCCCTCAGGGACGCTGGAAAGAGGAACCACGAAAGGATTCGCGGTGTCCTGAGTTGCGGGGGCCTCCGCCACCTCTAGGGCGACGTCTTCCAGAGTAATCCCCCCCCCTGCCTCTGGAAGGGGGGTCACTCTGTTGGGCAGGGAAAGACATTTGGGACTTTCTGAACCACATCTTTCCTCCCTTCTGAGCCTTGGGATAAGGTCTAGAGGGAAGCGAAAAACGGGCCCCAATGGCAGACAAAGTCTTACCCTCCTGCTCACATCTAGTGAGTGTGTCTTTCACCTTGGGTCCAAAGAGAGAGGACCCATCAAATGGAGAGTCTGTGAAGGAAGACTTGAACACATCCGCAAAGTGACACAAGCGCATCCAGGCTTGCCTCCTAAGGGCTACGCCCGAACTCACTGCCCTACCCGCCCCTTCGGCTGCATAAGAAATGAGCCTCATGGATGAGTTAACAATCGACGAAAGGGTAGGCAGCTGGGCATTGACAGACTGCGTCTACGCCTCAGGCACGTTACCTGACAGGGTATCTCCCAACTCCTTTATGAGATCCCTTTGGAGCCTCGTAAAGTGACACAAATAATTCAGTGACTGCAGAGTAAAGGTCGCTGAAGTCAGGGTACACTTCCCATTCCTATCCATGCTCCTGGACTCCTTGTTAGGAGGATGGATAGAAGTAGATGCCTCTGCCACATCCTGCTGGGTGGCAGACGCCACCACCATAGCATCAACCTGGAACTCCCTTGGTTAGAAACTCCTTGTCAGGGGGGTGCAGATAAAAATTTGTTGGGGCGAGAAGGAACTGGCTCTACAGAATCAAGGTGTTCCCACACCCTTCGACAAATAAGGTCCAGCAACTCCTTGAAGGGTGGAGACACCCAAGAGGCGGAGGGTTGTGCTCCAAAGGCCTTGAGGAAGACAGACTCCTCCGCAGAAGGGTTTTGGATGGCCAGTTGCCCCTCTGTCTCAAGATCTCCAGGATATCGGAGAACGAGACAGTCACAGGACGACTTAGGGGACCCTTCCGCATCATCAAGGTCGGTGTCCGAGGTGAAAGACTCATCTGGGGAGTCTATGTGCTTCCTCTTGCACAACTTTTTCCTGGGGGGCTCTTCAGGAGGAAGGAGGAATCCTCAGGCCTAGGAGCCACGCTGTCCGAAGACGGGGGGCACCAGAAGCTCTAGTCGCCATGTCTAGGGAAGGAGTCGCAGATTCAGGTGAAGTCACTAGAGACTTGGCCAGCGCGCTCCTCATAGCCTTGAAGGCTCCGAGCCCATCAGTTATGAATGTAGGCGAGATAGGATTGCATTACATCTAAAGGTCTGTGGCAGACAAAGTTTGCTAATGACTGCAGACTGGGAGTGGTCACAGAATCTCCAAATAATGTCAACATCCTATGAGAGAGTTTTATACAAACAAATGACTGGTGCCAAAGTCATGGCCTTAAACTCAATGCAAAAAAAATGTATTATCCCCTTCATTAAGATCAATGTTACTGCTAACTACCACATCAAAAGCAACACCCGAAGTATGCACTCAATGGTGAGAGACCTGGGCACACAGGTTGACAGCAATCTTACCTTTAATCACCATGTCTCCACAGTGGTAAGAAGGACATTTTTTTCATTAAAAAAGGGCACTGCTTCCAAAAAAAAAAAGTTAGAACCTCCCTGTACTCCTCCCTCATCAGGCCAATAATTGAGTACAACACCCCTTTTGGTATGTACCTTTCCAAGCACCTGCAGCAATTGGAGAAACCACAAAGGTTCTTCACAAGGAAAATTCAAGGTCTTCACCATCTGCCCTATGTGGACTGTCTGAAATAACTGTCACTCTATTCCGTTTCACACAAACTACTCAGAGGCGATCTCTGTCTTGCTTTTAAGGCAATCTCTAACCCTGCTTTACTGGAAATGCTGCATATCCGCAAGTCAAATGGTACACAGGTTACTCTCTCTAAATACCTTAATCTACTATGTGACACTAACAGAACCTGCTGGAGGGAAAGATTTGTCTCCCAGGGGTTACCTCACCTTTAGAACAGACTCCCACTTCATGTCAAACAAAGCACCTCTCTGGCCCTCTTCAAATGCAATCTGAGTGACTGGATGGGTAGCCATAAATTCACCCCAGGGGGTTGCAACTAGGTCTCTCTTGGACATGGGTATTAGGTGCGGATTGTGGAAATAAGGGTAGAACCTGGCTAGGCCATTAAAGATTGTAGGGCCATTAGCCTAGTAACTTCCTAGGATCATATGAAACGGGAGATTCTGCTTCTTGTTCTTCTGGTAATAAAGATCATAGAGAGTGTGCTAGTGAAACCTTTCCCAATGTTTCAACTGAAAATGCTTGAGAGAGAGAAGAAAGTAGAAGAGTCGACTAGAACCACCAGGAGTATATTACAAATGAAGCAGAGAATGGATTTGGGAGATGGAGATCAACAGGAAAAAAACAACTTTATAATTGAGAAATAAATGTGGGATTACAAAGCATGAATTACATTTGTGAAACATGACAGAACAGGTAAACAGGGATATACTGGACTTTTTTGACTTTGTTAAACTTGTACGGGACTCCTAAAGCATATGCCCTACTTCATGCCATTAATGTTTGGAAGAACATTTAGGAGTGGGGAAGAGGAAGGAAAGTTAACAAAGTAAAACAAAATGTTCTTAGTAGTGTTTTTGTAATGCATGATATAATCTGCATGGTATAAAGTTTTCTCGTTTACTTTTGAGTGTAATGGGGGTACTAAAGTAAACAGGTATCCCTTTTATTTTTCCCCTTTTTTCTTTCTCCTTGCTCAGTTCTAAGAAATATAGGTACTGCAACTTAAAAAAAAGCCTGGTCAAAAGAGCAGGATCCAGCAAAAAATGATGTACTCGTGCATAGATGAATGACTGGATTAAGGCTCTTGGCTTGATCTAGTAACAAGTTTTAAGAGAAAGCAAATAAAGAATATTGTCTAGCAAATAAATGACTGCTTGTAGAAGCAAAGCTGTAGTTAGTTCTCGTGTCTCCATAGAGACAATCTGATAAAGAGCAACTAAAACAGAATACTTATTTCTTTCATTTGCTATGAGATACTGCTTTAGCATTCAAGTGTTTTCCCAATCTGGGAGAGTAACAAAGATAACACTAAGCCAAACAACGCTTAGCAGAAGCACAGGCTGTACCATGCATCTTAACATGCATAACCTTCCTTTTAGGTTAAGCCAAGTCTGTGTGTGAAGCTGTCAGTCTGGGACAACCATTTCTATTTGGAGAGTAAAACCTCAATAATTAAAGATGTACACAGTTTTGTGTGTTCTGTTTGAGGGCTTTCAATAAAATAAAAAGTTTTGTAAGATGTGACATGGGCTCAAATGGATATGACAAGAAACAACTGTATAAAAGATAAACCTGCCAAACATTAGTGCATGCATGCAACACAAAAGCTGGAACCAGACACTTAAAAAAGATGTTATACATAAAAGGTGGTAATAAAAACTTTTTAACATAACACTTTCTATATTATCTTTAAATGTAAATGGCCTCACAAATATTTAAAAAAAAAAGAAAGAGTAGTGAAATATATTAAAAAATACAGAGTGCAAATAGCTATGCTATAGGAAAACACATTTCGAAAGAACTGAACATGTGACTTTGATAAAGGTTTTCAGGACGGTTACTCAGCGGAACACCTGGGACAAAGGAAAGCATGAATACATATATTAAATTGTAAGGGGAGCTCCAATAGTATCAGAGAAAATAAAAATATAATAATGGGAAATGTGTAGTACTAAGGGGCTACTGGCAAGATTTCACTGGCAAGTATGTATATTCCACCTAAAACTGCTATACAAAAGAAATAATCAGCTTTCAGCAGGGAATATTACTTATAGGTGCAGACTGAAATTTGATTTGCAGCAGTGGATATTTGAGGGGTCCAGAAGGGAAAATATAATAAAGAAAGGTAGGTTTTTGATGAAAGTTATGAAAATATTTGGCATGGAACATGTAAATTCAGCAGGAGTTTAGAGAGTGAGTTTACATATTATTTATTTATTACATTTGTTTACTGGGAAAGTCCACTGGGCCTAAAAGAGCCCATTTTCAGCGGAGGTCCAGGGAGAAAAGCTCCAACAAGAATATAGATACAGAAAAGTATAAACTTAAATTGGTGCAGAAGTAGAAAGTGTTACAAATAGTAAATACAGTAATATACAGAATATATACATAAAAGCAGGAATCTAGTTTATGAATATATACAGAAAATATACATTAAAGCAGAAGTCAATTAATTCAGAGAGGTATAAACAGAGCTATATTAATCAGTATTATTGTACCAGAATCAACAAGTAAAGATAAAAATGAAAAATAAATATGGAGAAAGTATCATCAGTCACTAGTGGCAAAAGACACAGGAGTTTTGCAATCATACAAGGAAAGTGAAGAGGTTAGGTTATAGAGCAGGAACATAGCCAGGAAGAGTTGAAATTATTTTTTAGTATTTGTTTGAATGTGGTGATGCTGCCTGTGTTTCTTATAGAAGCTGGAAGTGACTTCCATAGATGGTGAAGGAATAGAGGAGTTGACCAGCAGGTAAGATGGGCTTATCTACTTTTAGAAATAAATGATTTTCAGATCTTAGATGCCTGCTGGGATGGTATCTAGCAGGTAGCGATGAGAGAGCAGGACATTCTGTGGGTCTGTAGATTTTATGCATTGTAGTCAGTTGGGTGAATGAGAGATGGTGGGGGAGTTCCAACCACCCTAATTGTTTCAGTGACTTACAGAGGTGGGATGAGAATTTGGCCTTGGTAGCAAATGTTGCTATTCTGTATTCCCCATGATATATAACAGAACATATATTTCACAAGAACCTGTGTATTTAATTGAAAGTTTTGATATACATCCAATAACTATTTCAGATCACATGCCAATAATAACCAAAATTAAAAGCAGGGTAATGAAATAAAAATGAGACCATGTCGCTTTCCCATCTATCTGTCGAAAAGAGGAATTTAAGGAACGGGCAGTGGAAATTATGGGTCTATATTAGAACATCGAATGTTCTAATATCGACCCCTGTTTAGCGAAAGCTGAAAACATCGAACATACAGAACAGCAAATATTTTCCTAGAGAATCAAGAAAAACTGGCTCCATTTGCGGATGATATTGTTTTATACCTGATAAAACCTGCTGGGTCTAATTATGGTGGCTGCAAAAAAAAAGTAATTACTAGGAATGGAAATCAAAGTCTAAACCAACTGTACTAGAAGCAGTGAATATAATAAAAGAGATAACACAACTGGAAATGGAATCTTTAGAAAAGGGTGGGAGCAAATTACATAGAAAAAAAATAGAAATTGTGGGAACAATACAAACAGACTAGGAATGAGGTTTTGAAGAAAGTCAGGATTTGAATGAGCTATGTCATGTTTGATTGTCAGTGAATGGATAGATAAGTTACGTATAATGTTTGCAATTAAAATTGTCAATATGGTTTGTTTTAATTTATATTAATGTATGATTGCCTATGTCATAAGTGCTAATTTAATAAAGATGTTTCTTGTTTAATAAAAAAGATAATTAGTTTACAAGCATTCAGCATGCAAATTGCTAGACGTATTTTAAGTAAATACTTATTTCTTTGTAAACAGGCAAAGACAGACGCTTTTTTCAAATTTCTTAAAATAAATAAAATATGACAGTAGGGTAATGTGAGTACATAAGTAGTTTAGATCATTCAATTGTCTTACAAAATTAGCATAATTTTTATACACATATGGTGATACCATTTCTGCAAATGAGCAAAGAAAAAAATCATTAATTTGCCAATTATCCACTTAATCCAATTCAAATTCACAGAAGATCTGAAACTAACCCTATCACTCAGTGAGAGCAAAGCACTTAAACTAGTCATGAACAGGAGACTGCAAGATACACGCATAAACATATATAGCATGGCCACCTGTGGACAATTTGGACAACCAAATCACATAAGATACGTCTTTGATATGCAGAAAGAAAATGCACAACCAGCAAGCACTCATACGGACACACGAAGAACATACAAAGTTGGCAACACTAACTTCTGTATCACTGTACACTATATAACCCCCCCCCCCAAACTATAAACAACTTTAAAAAGAAAGGTAGAGACAAGGCTTTGTGGTGTTTTCCCCAATTATGCCACAAATAATCTAGGCTCAACTAGTGGCCCAGGAGCTACTGGAGCAATGACAGTGAGTGGCCAATTCTGGGTCATCCAGCCTGGGGATGGGGTGTTTCCAGAAACATCCTGAGAGTAACATCTCTGAAAAAGACAGCACTTGCATTAAGGGAATATGGGGAGATGGAGAATACATACACTATCTGAAGTTAAAATTGTAAAACCAAATGCACCCACATAGGTTCCAGCACAGCAGAGACAGAAACACCCTTACAGGTCAACAGGTTGTTGGAAGCACAGCATTATTTTGCCAACTGGATTTTAGTGGAGTTCTCTGCTCACCCCCCACCCCCAGATTAGGAAATATGAATGAGCTAACAGGTGATTATATGGGAGGACAACAGGACCATAAAGTTATTTAATTAAAAAAGTGATATAAAGTTAACATTAATATAAAAATTATTGAGCTTTCATTGGACTCCTTTACAGTGACCTTTTAGCTTTTCCCTATCTTAAAAAAGGAAAGGAAAACTGCATACCGTACAGCTGTTTTACCTATGAATAAAATATGAAGAAAGTGCAACTGTGTTACATACCCACTATAACTGAAGACAGTTGCCTTTCGTCTTTGAAGTATGTATTATCTTTAGAGTATAACTGCTATCTGTAACAGAGGTGTATTCTTTAATACCTCTTACATGCTGCAGGACATTCTGTAATCCATGAATTTTAACAGCAGAAAGTTATATTAACGTGATAATTCAATAAAGCTTGATGAACATTTACGGGCCACCATTTATGGGCCAATAAATTTACTTAAAACGGTATGCTACACATAACTTTTCTGAAGCAAACACATTGAGAAGAGCAGGCACTTATGGGAATCATATACACTTTTGAGTGCTACAGCAACGTCTCAGTAACATACACTTTTACAAGGCAGGACAGTGCGAAGTTACTTTGTAAAACAGAGTACTGTAAGGAGCTAATTTTTATTACCAAGAGAAACAGCAAATCTACAAAATATTACAAGGAGAGACCACCGGACAAACTTTCATTAGTTTCCTGAGAAAAAACAGCAACCTTCATTCCTACCTGTTCATAACAAATAGTAATGCTGCAGCCCATTTGAGTATTAACATACAATGCCCTCACATTTCTCAAACTCCATGAAAAACAAATGAAAAATGTAAATTAACAAAAAAGATAAATAAATCCATACTAGAAAGGACATTTGATGTGAACACCGAGCCACAAATTCTATGGGAGAGAGCCCCTACTAGTACATTTTAAACAACTGCAGCAGCAAAGCCCCTTTTGCTACGAAATACTCAGCCAAATGTTAACGTTTTTAAAGTCCAAGGTGAGGTTTCAAATTCCAGCAACAGAGATTCCACCAAGAAAGCTGCTCCAGCACTACAGGCTCCTGTACAGTGAGCTCCAAACTTCTTCAGAAGCCTATTCACCCAGAGGAATGCATTCAGAAAACCATTACCAAATTTATGCTTAGAAACCCAATCTCTTCTCAGCAAAACAAACAAACTGGTCTACTTTCTAAAAGACTGTTCAAAGTCGGTCTAGAAATGTCAAAGATGCATGGTATGCAAAAAAAACTCTCAGATGAGTTTAGTGGATGCCGTAATGAGAGATTAAACCATTTCCTTAATTAAGAACAATGTCCTTTGTGAACCATAGCATACAAAATGGGATATTAATGGAAAACAAAATGGCACACCTATGGGGTGTTTACACATGCTAACATGCGCAAGGTTTAGGAATCATATGTCTCTGTAATTCCTATAACCATTCATCTACTTTCTAATAACCTGCTTTACCCTTTACAAAGTTGTAGGGGCATTGGAGTCTATTTCAGCTGCCAATATTTACAAGGCTTTGAAGCTTGCTCTAGACAGGGAGACAATCTGTCTCAGAATGTATATGCATGCTGGCTCACGTTACACCCACACCTAATAGCAGCTTGAAGACCTCTAGCGTACTTCACTAACTTTGGGAAGTGGGAGAAAACTAATGCACCCTGAAGAAACCCACATGGAAAAAAGAAGGACATGCAGACCATGCACACAAGGGTCTCCAGCCAAGAATCAAACTAGAAAACATCTTTCTGTGAGGCAACAATGTTCCTGGCTGAAATGAAAGCTACAAACATTGTCACCAAAGTAAGAACGTTCACATACATAGATTAAAAATAATACTTGATAAAGGACTGCAAAACAAAACTATAATAAGTATTCCTTAATTGAGTCTCAGATGAAGAAAGTACAGTTGTGTAAAATCTTACCATAACAGTAGATGGCCCTTCTCTTCACTGCTGCAGTATTCTTTGCCCAAGGGATCTCCTTCAAATGATAGCTCAACATCCGGCTAGTATACCAAAGCCTTTAGTACTTACAAGCATCATACATCATGCATATGTTCCCCGAGCAAGACAAAGGGCATAGATGCGACATTCAGATGGACACATTCAGAATTGAAAAAGCTCCTGGAGGAACATGATACCTTTAGGGACGAGGAAAACATGTGCAACTATGACAAAGAATCTCAGCCAGTAGGGTAAGAAAACTGCAGAGCAGCAGCTAAAATGGAGGGGGGGGGGAGTAGGAGGGATGGAGCGAATACTGCAATGGTGAAGAGGAGGACATCTGCTGTTATAAGAATTTACACAACTGTACTACGTCCTTCAGTATCACTGGTGCAGTACTCTTTACCTAAGCGAGAGTACAAGAGCTCAAGGGGAAGCCTGGGAGGTGGAAGGAACAGAAGAGACATCTACAAACACATGCAAGACAGCCCTGGCAAAGCCTGCCCTGGAAACAGCATCCAACTTGTAATGCTTAGTGAATGTATGAACAAAGGACCAAGTAGTAGCCTCAAGGATGGAAATGGTTTCCAAACACTTGGGAAAAAAGCACTAGAGGCGGCAAATGCCCTAGCAGAATGCACCTTTACAGACTGTGAAAGGCATCTTGCATGAAAAGAACAAAAAAAGCCTCAGAAATCCAGGAGGAGACAGCCTGCTTAGAAACAGCCAAACCCAAAGTCCTGGGATGAAAAGAAACAAAAGGTTGCTCAGATTTGTGAATAATTTTAGTTTTATCCAAATAATATATCTGAGCTCTCCATGAAAATTCAAGGTGTGAATAACCTACTCACTGGCAGACTGCAGAGAAAGAAAAGGAAGGAAGATGAATATGCTGATTAAGGGACAACTCACTGACCACCTTGAGCATAAAAAGGGAGTAGTATAAAATACACCCTGTCTCTGTGGAAAACTAAGAAAGAAGGAATAGCCATGGCAGCCTGAAATTCAGACACCCTGTTGGTGGAAGTAGCAGCCAAAAGAATAACAGTTTTCCAAGGACAATGTTGCAAGGAAGCTGAAAAAGCAGGCTCAAAAGGAGCCAGAGTCAAATTTTTTAAGTACAAATTTGAGGTCCCAGGACGGCAGAATATGGTTCTGGGAGGCCTGATATGAAGGATGCCTTTAAGAAATTGCTCAACTTCAAATCTAGAGGCCAGAGGAGAAGTTAGAGACAGACGAACAAAAACTGCTGACAGGTGAGCTTTAACTGAAGAATATGCCAACCTAGCATGGAACAGATTACACAACAGAGGGAGAATCAGGGGAACCTCCCACAGATAGGGGATCCTAATGGCGAGAAAGGCACCAGCCAGAAATTCTTTTTCATTTGGACATATATGATTTTCCTGGTAGGGGGTTTCATGGTTTCCTGCAGAACCCGAAGCATGTCCCCAGAAGAGAGATGCCTGAAGGGGATCAAAACATTATCACCCAGCAGAAGAGTGAACAAGTGAAGATGAATAAGATATCCCTTGTGTTTTTGAAGATCAACCCGACAAGTTAACTTGTGGTGATTGCCCTTGGCCAAGTGAGAAAGAAGGGGGAACCACTGCTCTCTGGGCCAAAAGGGAGTCACTAATAAGATTTTGGGAGAGTCCTGACTAATCCTGTGCAAGACATGTGGTAAAAGTGGAAAGGGAGAGAAGGCATACAGAAACATCCCCTTCCAAAGAAAAGACAGGGCCATCCACTTTACAAGCCAGAGGACTTGAAACTCTGGAAAAAAAAAAAGAGAAAGTTGTCTGTTCACAGTGGAAGCAAATAGCTCTACCTGAGGAATACCCCACCAATGGGCAATGTCCAGGAACACGTCTGTGAAGCATCCACTTGTGAGCTTATTGTGCAGGACCTGCTCAAGGATTCTGCCAACAGACTATACTCTGAAGGAATGTAAACTGCCTGAAGAGTCATTTGATGCTGGACAGCTAGATCCAAAACACGAAGACTAGTCTGCAAAGAAGATAGGACCTTATGTCCCCTTGCTTGCTGACATACCACATCACTATGTTATTTGCTTGTGAAAACTTTGAGGGGCTCAGGATGAAAGAGGTGATGAAAAGCCTGAAGAGCCAGAAGCAAAGCCCTCATCTCCTTTACACTGACGTGATCTTACCTCTAATGAGGAAGCCAGAGACCTTGCACCTTGAACAGGCCACAGGACCACCACACCAGTTATCTATAAAGAGCTCTTGAGTTGGAACAGAAGCTTGAAACGGAAGTCCTGGGTTAAGTAAAAGTTGATGAATCCACTACTAAAGCTCTAGCTTGAGACGGGGAAGGAAAGGTACTGGAAGTCTAGAGGGTGGCAATGTTAAAAGCACACTAACTTGAAGTACCACTGAAGCTTCCTCATATGCAGCCTGGCATGAAGGAGCATGGGAATGGTGGAAGCCATGAATCTGAGAACCCTGAGAAACTCCCTGTCAGTGACATGCCAGAGAAAGAAGGGATTGCAAAAAGGCAATCAGAAAGACAGCAGTGATGCCAGCATAACTGAAGTCTTCAGCCAAGGAAAATATGATCCTGGGAAGAAATCAGAATGGATTTCTTGAAGTTTATGGCGAATCCCAGGCTCTAACATGGAAGTAGTAAACCCGAGATTCTGTATCAGAGAAATGGGGGAAGGAGCTTGAATAAAGAGTGTGTCAAGGCAGAAAAATATATGAATTCCTCAAACCCTGCAAAAAGCAATGACAGGAGCAAGGCATTTGGTGAACACCCTTGGAACAGTAGAGGGGCCAAAGGGCAAAGCAAAGAACTGAAAATGCAAGGAAGAGATGGAGAAAGGCAAACATTTCCTGAATAGGGGATGGATGGGGATATGAAGGTATATATCCTTAAGAGCTGAAATAATGTCTGCAAAGGCAACATCCAAGGGGAAGGAATCTTGAGGAAGGTGCTCAGTCTGAAAAGATCTAGAATTGGTCTCCACGTGCCTTCCTTTCATGTGACCAAAAACATCCTGGAATAAATCCCTTCCCCAGTTGAGCAGGAGGCATGGCCTGAATGGTGCCCTGAGCCAAAACAGAGTGAAGAACCTCTAGGGAAAAAAAAAGCCATTCCCAGAGAGGCTAAGGAATGCCTGAAAAGAGTGGAAGGAACTTCCAAACCATGAAATATCCCACACAGATAATGGAGAGAACCCAGGAGTCTAAAGTGATTCATAGCCAATTTGGAAGAGACAAGGAAAGATGGAGGGACAAGGAAACCTGGTCAAGGGCAGGAGGATGCAAACTGAAAGAGAACCTGGCTTACCCTGAAAAGCAGGTTTTTAGGTGGCAGGCATCCAAGTAGACATAGCAGGGGAGACACGCCTAGAACCCTCTTGCCCTTAGCAGGAGAGAGAGACTGCCTACGACAAATGCAGACTTGGAGGGATAATTTCTCCAAAATTTGGGAATAGGAGAAAAAATGTGTTTCAGCTGCTACAAGGCTTTGCCCTTGTCCTTGAGGGAATTGAAAAGTTCAGCAGCAGATCCAAAAAAGGTTTGTATTATTTAAAGGAGCACCCAAAAGTTTAGCCTTAATGTCAACAGGCAAAGCCTGAAGATGAAGCAAAGAATAATGCCTCATAACTGAACCAAAGGCAACAGCCCTGGAAGAGGCATCAGCAGCAATACAGCTGCATTTGAGTGAGTGGTGGACAATTTGAGAAGTACAACCTATCGGGGGAAAGGGCCGAAGCCTTCCTCTCTGAGTCAGGAAGGTCAGAAACCATCTTATAAACCTGTGAATGGATAGCCAAAACATACCTGGCCATACGAGTCTGGTAGTTGATGGCCCTAAAGGATAAAGTGGGCAGCAGTATAAACTTTATTGCCCAGCCTGTCCAGAGCCCTACTAACTACCCTTATCAGAAGGTAACAAACATGGTAGAGGGCAATAACTTGGATGGCTTGTCAGAGGAGACAGATACTAAAGAAGGGCATTTATAAAGAAAGTTGAACTCCTCAGGGACTTTATAAAATCTCTTTGGCTTCTTAGGTGCAGGGGGCTGAGAGTCCAGGACTACAGATGCTGCTGAGAAAGTATCCAGAAGGGCAGCCAGAACAGAAGGAAAAGATGGCTTTGCAGACTCCATTTAAAGAAGCTCATAATATTCTTTTCTGAATTGCAGATACTTCAGAACAATCCCACTTAAAATAATCCATCATATGGACAATGGTATCCTCAAAGAATATTTCCTCCAAGAGATTCTGGACTTATGGAGACCTCCTCCTCTGAACCATAGTCCAAGGGGGAAGGGATCTGGTAAGAGTAAGACAAAGATTCTTCCCAAAGTCCAGGTTCTCATCTGAAGAATCCAATTCCCTAGGTCTCGAGTGGAGTGGAAGACTACGAAGAAACATGTATAGAGACCCCCATGAGGAGGCTTCAAGGCCATCAAAGCATTAAATAATCCTGGAGTGTAATCCTACCATTCGTTTTGGGGATCCTTAACAGAGGATTTTGTTTTTCTCTTTCTGCAAGATCTCCTCTGGGAGGGTGAGACTCCATAATGGTTGAAGGAATCTCCTCCCTAAGATCTGTGGAAATCCCCTTGGACCTTCAGATGTAATCAGCTGAGCTGAACTACTCAGGCCCTCAATGTCAGGTACAGATGTTTGAAAAGCCTCTGGAAAGCCTGATCTATTTCAGCCTCCGACAGGGTCATGACAAAATAATCCAAATCAATCACTGGACAGTCCTCTGTGCTTTCACCAGCCTTTACAGAAATGCCCAGGTTCCGCTAGGCTTTCACCAGCCTCAAGAGAGACATCTGGGAGAGGCTGGACAGCAGCTAGATCAGGATCTAACTTTTCTGGCCTCCTTCTTGGCAAACTGCTGGCCCTCTGGATGGGAGGATTCCACCACAGCATCCTGAGCCAACAATTTATGGTGTTGGTTCTGTAGGTATGTGGACAAGGAGGAGAGACTACTTGTGAAGAAATTACACACCGTCATCTGCACTAGCATTTCTGGCTGAAGTTTTGTACATACTTTTAGATTAACCTGTGCGATATAGGCCAGCCTGACTAGCGATGAAATTGCAAATAAGTTCTTACATCTTTGATTAATGCTCTGTTTGTACAGGATGTTTAAAGAGTTGAACAGTGTTCCTTTACATTTCTAACTGCACGTTTGTACAGGAGATTCTAAATGCCGACTCTCTCTCAATTAGCTGATCTACAGATGTCACTGGAATGTGTTCAGATGCTCTGTTTACTTTCAGAGACTGAAGACAGGATGGGACTTTCAAAACAGCTGTTTGTTGATTTTCAAAGAGTGAAATGAAAAGAAGAACTAGAACAGTTGAGACACAGTTAACCTAGTTCATAAGACAGGCTGCTGAAGACCGTTTGAACAGTTACTGTGTTTAGTTAAGTTCACAGTTGTACTGAGCAGTGAAATAGCTGATGCCCAAATGACTCACCAAGAACCATAAGCCTGCCTTCGCTCTGTTGTAATATTTAGCATAGATCAGGGACAGTGTTCTTCAGTTAGACAAGAAATTACAGCTCATCAGTTAGAGTTTTTCTAAATGTTGAATTTCTATCCTTCAGTATTAATTTTAATGGTGACTGAATTCTGTTTGCTTACTGAAATTACTGTTTTATATTTTTTAATCATTTTGCTCATTAGTAAATATTTTTATTATTTTACACTGGGGATGGACAATTAGTTTATTCTTTAGTGATATAACAGTGCTTATACCTGCTCTGATAATTCCTAGGCAACTGCAAAAGCCTGGCTGCATTACGTCATATGCTACTATTTGTTTTGATATCTATTTTTAATAACTGGACACCTTTTTGAAAGGGCATGTAGATGCTCTGATTGGTGGCAGTATTTTACCATATCATTTGGTGGAAGGGACACAGCTGGAAATCTGTCAGGCTTTTTCAGAAGTGTTTGGATGTGAGATTTAAGTGCGAGTTTATCAGAGGTCTTAAACTGGGACAGTGCTCTGAAGTGTGTAATAAGGAGTTACATTAGGGGGTGGGCAGAAGTATACAGTCCAGTCCTGGGTTATAGTGTGTGTTCCTGCTGTGCTCTTAGAAGAAACTTTGAAATACTGTTCCTGTTTAAGTGACTGTCTCACATTGGAGACAGTAGTGTGGACTGAAGCTCCTTAGTTACTGACCCAGGATAGTAGGGGACGTCACATATTGGTGGCAGTTTGGCGGGATATTGACCAGATGTCACATTACTATGAAGGGTCTTAGGCATAAAAACCTGGCAGATAGTGCACTGCATATGATCGTGGGAAGTACCCAAATAGAAGGGACACTGGTTGTGATGGTCTTTATGGGGAATCTGCCTCCCTGCACTGACATTCTCCCTTTCTGGATGACATGAACACAATAACCACAAAAAACATGAGAGAGAGAAGAAACCCCAATGGGGCACTTAAGTGAAAACATGACTTAGTAGACAGCACAGCAGAAGAGCATTCAGACTGACGTACAACATGATGTTTTGACTGGCACCAACGTAGTATTGACTGTGCGTGTTCATCACATTTATGCCCCTATGCCTTGAATGGGGAGCACACATTTCACGTACGATGCCTATAAAGGCTGAACATTGTGCTATTCTTGGCAGGAGATCCCCTGGTATTATACCAGCACATTTTTTTCGTCCTCTTTTAGGGTTGCCAGATACCTGACTGGCTGGGTCGGGACAAAAGGTCTTTCACACTAGGTGAAGACCAAATAAAAAAGGTCTTTAGTCTTTAATGCGGAACATTGCAGTGCTAAATTAAAGACAAGGAGCTCCGTGTTTGGCAATTTTTGATTGGCCTGCATGCCGGTATATGAGCCAATCAAAAACTCGCACAGCAGACCCTCTTCTGTTCAATGCGGAACATCAAGCAGTTCCACATTGAACAGAGCTCCGTTTTTCAATTTTCTGATTGGCTCATATCGGTATATGAGCCAATCAAAAACTCGCACAGCAGACCCTCTTCTGTTCAATGTGGAACATCAAGCAGTTCCACATTGAACAGAGCTCCGTTTTGCAATTTTTTGATTGGCTGATATACGGGCCAGTCAAAAAAAACAAAGCAGAGACTGTTTTGCCGGGACTGTAACTGTCAGTGCGAGACTTGGGATCAGACTGCCGATCCCGGGACAATCCCGCTGAAATAGGGATGTCTGTTTTTTTTTTAAATTCTGTGATTTTTACAAATCACAGAATTTTCAAAAAACACCTGGACAGGACTCCAAAAAGAGGACATGTCCGGGGAAACCCGGATGTATGGTAACCTTATAGCCGTCCTTAGGCATAGGCCAACTAGGCGGCCGCCTAGGGCGCCGCTCTAGCAGGGGTGCTTTTCTAGTATTTATTTGATGTAGGTAGACCAGGTTGGGGGCACCGGATAGTGTGGTGGGGGGCGCTGTGGAGCTGTTTTGCCTAGGGCACCAGTTGACCTAAGGCCGCTCCTAGGATTACCAAAAGAATAAGACATTATATTAGAATGTACTGATACCGTGTACATTTAGTGCACTATATAGGCTGTGGTTTAGCTAACTGGAACACAGTAAGGAAGAAGAATTGTACTGATATAACAGTCTAAGGTTCTGACAGATGCCTATGAACACAGCAGCATTACTGAACACAGCAATGTTATAATACTGTTAAAACTGTTTGAATATTAAGGTCTTACTGATTGTTAAGCTTATGGTTACTAGTGTTCTATTATAATAACTTGTGTGAAAATAAGTACTCTTATGAATAAAACAGCTGCCAAAACAAAAACCCTAGTAATGATATACACATACGCAACTTTTAGCTTGCAATTATACTTCTTGGATCGGTATCTTGTAACATATCTCACAAGGAGTAGCAGAGTTTTAAGAGAAAGTCAAAAAAGTTGACAAGGGCTTCTTTAAGGCCAAAAGCTTCTACTATGAGTATAGCAAATGGAGTGCATGCATTCTTATGAATTTTAGGGAGCAGGTAAAAATACTGACAAACGAAATAACTATTCATATATTGTGCGCTGATTAATAATCCATTTTTCATTTGTCTTTCTTTAAAAAATAAATCAACCAGTCTCCATTTTAAACTTAATGGTACGATCACAAACCATTTTATGGCAATATCTGCTATCCTCCAGATGTTCCAATGCATCTGCATGGTAATTCCCATGATCCTACAAAACCACACTCCTTTCTTTACCAGCATTTAACACTACCACATTCTTATTACAACTAAAAGATGTTAATCCCAGCCCTACACTTCTAGTTAAGATTGTCATTGTTACAAAAAGTACAAAAATGGAAATCCTTCAGTATAAGGACGATACATGTGAATTTTCTTTTGGGGGGTGGTGATGAAACTAGATTTAAAAAAATGTTCTGCTTCTCAATTTTTTTGACAACTCATTTGCAGAAAAATCAAACTAAATTAATTGTTCTACAAAATGCAAGTACATCTAAACACACTGATATTCAGAAGTACAGAAGGTAGGTATAAATTCAAATCCTACAAGAAAAGATTAAATATTGTGCACAAGATCATTTACTTTTGCTTGGATATCAGTATCCAAAACAGGAAAGGGATTTCCTTACTTCTTTTACTTCCACCTCTTCTGGATTTTCTAAAGGGGTGCCTTTATCAAAGTATTTTTTTCTTTTTAACTATTGTGAAGTATGCCTCGTTTCTAAACTGGTTTCCAGAAATGAAGACGTATTAATCTGTACAGAAACTGTTTGAAGAATCTGTTAAATGAAGAACGGAATAGGAGCTGGAAGAAGCAGGTCTTTTGCATTTTGGAAACAACTATCAAGAAAGTGAACAGTTTTCTTTTTCAATCTCCGCCAGTTAAAGTGCTTCTCTTGTAATCCACAACGCTTCTTATATTTAGTTTTTAAGTTCTTTCTGCATATTACTAAAACTGTTTACATTCTTCCAGCTGATTTCTAAAGGGTGGAGAGTAGTGGAACTCTTCCACTCATTTAATTCATCTACAGATGACTGAAAAACTACAATATATCTTAATCAGTTAAATATTGTTTTATGCTATTTGTTGAACCATCTGCCAGTTTCATATAAAAAAAATGTCATCATGATTCATAACACTGGGTTCAATCAGAGCCCTTAAAACTTCTAGGCATTAACTCAAAAAAGCATCCAATGCTTTTTTTCTTCTTTGAAAATGACAGGAGCGCTGAAAAAAATCACGAACAGAAATATTATTTAAATTGTTCATGATACACATTTCATCACTGGTAATACTAGAAAATGAAACTCGTTTTGAAAATAAATCTACATTTTTTTCTTTAACAAAATTAGAAGTGAACTGTAAATATTCCATCAGGTTTTCCTATGTACCAGCAAGTGTAAGAAAGGCTTTCAGATCACCAGGAGCAAAAAATAATGCAAGGACGAAATCCTGGCTTAACTTTTAATAGGTTTTTAGGTCAATACTAGGCTAGCCACCCTTGTGGGCCATTGTAAGCCTAGCCAACTTCCATTTTTGTTCTCTAACTAACCTAACCCATTTGGTTAGAAACTGGGCTTACCCATTCCCATGGTTGATAATTGTATATTACCCATAATGAGAACTGAAATCAAACCAAAGACAATATGAAGGGACCCATGCATTGGATAAAGCACATTTAGGAGCTGCCTCTGTCCGCCAGTAGTACAGAGAACAGTCCAGGGGTAAATGTCCCATTTCCCATCCACAAATTCATGCTGCACTTGAATTTGGACAAGGATGAATTCTTTATGTGGATTCTGTTCCAGAGCAGGTGTATCCTCTGCGAGAGATACCTTCTCCTCCAAACCATTTTGTTGAGGTTTCAGAAGAGGTTTAGATGCTAGACCAAGTATTTCTGATGCCATTTGACTTGTTGATGTGCAGTAAATCCATCAGGTCAGAGGATACCTTCTATGCCAGACACAGGTCACCTCTTAGCAGTCGGCAGGATACAAAGTCTAATGACAGGGTTTTGAACCGATCCATGCAGGACATGTTTAGGCATTGTATTCTTTTACTAAGGCTTCTCTGTGGGTGTTCCAATTGTTGCATGTGTCTGGAGAGATGCAAACCAAAAGGGCACTATATGTACTCAATGACAGTCTTAATGAGGGCAGAGTACAGGAGGACAATGACATCCCTATATCTAGACACAATCTGTTTATAAGCTGTGCAATACAGAAGGACTTTCTTACAACAATGGATGCATGTTGGTCAAAAGTCAGGTCACTCTCCACAAGTTCCGAAATCCCAAACAACTGGGTCATCTCTCTCTCTCTTTTTTTTTTTTTTTTTTAACAAGAAACATCTATTAAATCATCATGTATTTTATAGGTAATCTTAAATTTATATAAAGCAAAATAAACCATACCTACACAATCTCAGTTGCAAACATTATATCATAAACCATGCTGATACAACCGCAGCTGTCAACATTATACATCACTTATAATCTACCCACTCATCTGTCAACCCAGTACATTGCTCATTCAAGTTCCTGCCTTCTTTTAAACCTTTTTCCTCCTCTGCATGTATTGATCCCACACTTCCCATTTTTTTTCCTATGTAATTTGCTCATGCCCTTTTCATAAGATCCCAATTCCAGTTGATTTCGGTTACTATCTTCGCTACTTCTAGTAAAGTTAGTTTAGACTTTGATTTCTATTTTCTAGTAATTGCTTTTTTGGCAGCTATCATAATTAGACTCAGCAAGGCCTTACTATGCCTAGGCAATTCTGATTCTGTATCATAGCTCTAGAAAATCATTTCCTTAGTTACACCAATTTGCTCACCAAGCATCTCTGACAGAACAGTCTGCAAGGAATCTTTAAAGTCTGCCAACTCATTACACTCTCAGAAAATATGCACCCAGTTATCTCTTTCTTCCCCATTACACCTACATCATCTGTGGTCTACCTGAGGAAAAATTCTTTGGAGAATACTTGGGGTATAAAAATACCTACTGTAAACCTTTCCAGGCAAAGATCCTAAATCTTCGTCTTTGTTGCATATTTAGGAAAGACACACACAATCCTCACATTGTTTCTTTGTAAATTGCTTATTCAATATCTCTTCCTAATCCTTTTTAACCTCCTCTGATAGATTCTTATAGTTATCAAGCAATATTTTATATGCTCTATTAATTATTCCTTTCATAATGGCAACTTCTGTTCTAGATTCTACTAAAGACTCTACCAGTGCTGGTATTTCATTTAGAACCCCCTTATTTCTCTTTTTGTCTATTCTCTGATATCAGTCCTTGATAGGGTAGGCAATCTCTAACCTGTAGTCCAAATAAATTCTTTGCGTCTTCCCGTTCTATTACCTTTCCCTCTCCAGTTATTTGCACCCAATACTTTGGTTCCTTTGCTGGTTTTCTCCAGTAAATTCCAGACCCCCTCCTGCCTATTATCTGTATCCCTAATTGCAGTCATCCCTATTGGCAGAATCTCCATTCCCAAGTCAGCTTAGTTCTTAGAATACTTTCTGCTACTTTACGAATGTAATATTCTGTATGACAACTGTTGTTCTCCTTACAGGTCTGCATCCAAAATCCCAGTCTCTCCTTGTTTCTTGAGTGCCCCCTTGTTTTATCATCATCTCTTTCCACTATGAATTACATTTTTCTGTTTTTTATGTACAGAAGCCTGAAATACCCCCTCAAATCGGGTAATCCTAATCTGCTCTGTTCTATTAGAGGAATATGCTTATCCCATTTAACTCTTGCTGCCTTCCCCTCCCAGACAAAATCCTTCAGCTCTTTATTAATTGCTATCCACAACTTCTCCTCTGGATAATAAAATATGCCTGACCTGTGTATAAAACTAAAGGGACTAAAAACATGTTAGCTGCTTCTATCTTACCTAAGCCTGGTGACTGGGCTTTCTGTTGCCTGAGTCATCATGCTAAAAGTTTTTGTGTTCTAGTTTTATTATAAAAAAAAAAAGCTGCTTAACAGCAATCTTTCTAAACTTGTGTATATGATCAAGGTAATCCCTTATTTTTACTTGGCATTCTGTAGTTGATACTCTTCTTGCTCTGTTGAGATTCCCCCTACTCTGCAATACTTTAACATTTCTCAGTCCCTCTAAATAATAATTCTTTTACTTCCACCCTATTTTTAAACTCCACCTTAATTTTATCCCATCCCTTAGCTATATTTTCAGAAGTAATTTCTACCCTCTCGAATAGCTCCTGAATAATCTCGACCTCCTATTTCTTAAATTCCTCTCTTTTCAGCAGCTAGATGGGAAAGTGTCAGTGTCTTATTTTTATTTCATTATCCTGTGTTTTTGCTTTAATTATTCCTGGTGCAGGATATGAAATAGTTATTTGGGTGTGCATAAAGACCTTCAATTAAATGCACATGTTCCTGTGAAATGTAAATTCTATCCAGCCTAGCGCAGTTTTTATATCTTGGGGAATAAT
This sequence comes from Protopterus annectens, assembly GCF_019279795.1. Taxonomy (NCBI): domain Eukaryota; kingdom Metazoa; phylum Chordata; order Ceratodontiformes; family Protopteridae; genus Protopterus; species Protopterus annectens. Next base: position 1,056,242,768 of record NC_056747.1, on the reverse strand, counting down.
ATGTAAATTCCAAAATCTTATTACTGAATTCACATCTTCCATGCCAAATAATAGTTTTAATAACTGTTGCTCTATAGTGTATATGCAGTTGAGGAACTTAATAGTTTAATATTCTGAAAGTGAGGAGTCACCTGTTTTTTTTTTTTGTTTTTTGGAAAATCACACCTTGTGCTGAAAATCTGCATGGGTAATTTAAATCTCATGATACTTAATGAATAAAAAGATCTTGGGATCAGAACATTTAACAAGTTAAAATTAATTTAAAGAACAATCAGTTAAGACAGTTATGGTGAAGCTATGACACGCATGTCAAAGGTGACATGCCACGGCATTTTGGGTGGCATCAGCATTCACCAACACCAGAGTTACCAAAGAAACTGGTTTTGCATTTGTTGCTTGTGTGAAGTGCACTGAATTATTTTGTGCCAGGAGCCAGTTAAACAACACTGCTGCAGAGGTAAGGAAGTTATTAACCTCATAGTCTATTTCAATATACTTTCTCGATATAGCCTGCAAAGGGCACTGCTGACATTGTTTTCTCTTCATGGTTACACTTCTGCAAAGGGCAAGCAGTCTGCATTTCTAGGAGTGTGCTGTTTTACATTTCTCTCAACTGTCCCTCTTAATCCCTCCTAAAACTAGCATATTTTTACATGTAATGACAATAATTAGATTTATAGACTAATTTTGCTTCAGAATTTTTTTCTGCCAATGTCTCAAATTGATAGTACTAGTAGTTTAAAACTGTCCATGTCTGTTATTTCTAGATTTGTCCCCGATTTTGTTGAGATCTATCCCTGATGTATTGACAGTTTTATTTATTTAATTTTGTTTTTTTGGGGGGAGGGGGTGACACGCAAGCAGAGTCAAGTTAGGCATATTCCGGATTTTTGACATGCCAAACCCAAAAGGTTCACCATAACTGAGTTAAGAGAAAAGCAACAGGTTTTACAGGGCTCACATTTACAAACTATATCACGTGCCCATATACCACTTTATTCAAATTATTTGTCTCACATGTTAGACAGGTGCTGGAGTACAAGTCTTTGTTTTGTACTTATAGCAAGTGTGATTTGTTACCTTTAGAAAGTGGACAAAAAAATTATTAAAATAACTGTTGAGGAATTTAACTTATAATACTAGATTACACATTCTTGGTTTGCACTGATTTGGCTGAAGACAGTTTAGAAGCAAATAGTCCCTGGCATTCAGAGTGCTTCATGAAGAAGAATACAGGACATTAGTTAATAGAGAGCAACTTCAAAGTAAAGTAACTTCTATGGGTCGAGGGGTTACTTTAAACTTAAACGTGTATAACTACCCTAAAAGCTAAATTTATCTCACAGTCAATGATAAGCTTATGAAACAAATTACCACTGAACATAAGACGTGGCACAACAGACAGATTTATACTTATACAGAATTTTTAGTTTATTAACTAAACTCTGAATCTGCATCATAAAAACCCTAAGTCAGCTGATGTAAAGCTTTCTTTGAACTATCAACTACGAACCAAGTAATACTAAAAATAAACAGTAACTGAATAAAACTGTTACAGATTCATTATAACACTTACAAGGATTATGTGATAAACTCTCTCCTTAGAGGCAAAAATAAGTAACTTCCATCAAAAAGCATACAGATGTGAGAAGCAAAAAGTATCCAAACAGGGTACAGCAATCAAGTTTTTTGAAGGGCAGCAGGTTGTTAGCTTGACAATCAAATCTATGAACGTATAATTAACAGTGTGTCAGTGAGAACTGGCAAGCCACAGAACTTTCAGCCAAAAGAGAGCTTTCAAAATCATAAGCAGTGTCTTTTACTGTTTCCAGTAAGACACTCTGTATCAAAAAGAATATAGAAGATCCTACAGATGGCTCCAGCTCGTCCCACTAGATGGTATAATTTAGTAAACACTACAAGAAAAACCTAGCCAAGCTAGAGTTTCCACTGTGTGACACCGTAAGACTCCTGTAATAAAGGTCCATGGGATATATGCAAATGACCCTTAAGCACATTAACTGTTTCAGCTATATAGTTTCTGAATGTCCATGACTTTTGACTTTTTCTTTTTAAGTCTTTGGGGATACATTTAGGAAAATAAAGCCAAAACCCACTATCTGTGGAGATGCATGTTTTGGCCTTATGGCCTCGTCAGCACAGCATAAGTGAACATTTTTGGCTATACTTCAGAAACACAAGGTCTTTACACCCAGTTGATGTCCATTACCATTAAAGTGTCTGTAAAATATCCTAACGAACATCCAAAATCAAAAAAGTAAAAAGGTCACACAGACAAACCAATTAGTAAAAACTACAAGAAAAAAATAGCCAAGCTAGAGTTTTCACTGTGTGATACCAAACTGTCCACTTTTGCTGTGCTGACGAGGTCATAAGAAAGCTGAAACTTGCATGTCCACAGATAGTGGGGTTTGGCTTTATTGGTCTGAATGTATCCACAAAAACTTAAAATAGAGCCATGTACATTCAGAAGCCATACAGCTGAAACACGATGTCCTTAAGGGTCATTTGCATACATCTCATGGGTCTCTATTACACAAGGTTTAATATATGACACAGTACTAGATGGTATCATGGGATCTCTCTTAAAAAAGTAAGCATAATGAAAACCAAATCTCAACACCAGGAAAAAAAACCTCACTTATTTTAATCCAAGTTCAGTGACCTGGGAGGAAGCTACAATGTCTACCAGACAACTACCTCACACCTATTATTTATTTATTATTTTACATTTGTTGTCCAACTGGATTACAGGTCCATTTTCAGTGGAGGCCGAGGGAGAAAAGTTCCAAGAGAACAATTTTTTATAAAACATTGTTTTAAGGACAGACTTTTGACATACAATTTCCATAGAAGAGACTTTGACATACATATTAACTAACAGACAGGATACATTCGTTCTCTACAATATAATATTACATTTTAGAAGATATTCCTAAGTTTAGGATTCCTGTGATAGATTTACTATCAGAGTAAAAGCAGAGAGATGTAGAATAAGGCACCAAGACAGCAGATGAAGCTAGCTAAAGTTGAGAAGGATAACATTGATTTACTACAGGTCTTTGCCTGGTTTTAGTTGAGTAGGATAACAAATGGATTTATAAAATGTCTTCTCCTGGTTTTAGTTGCTTATGGAAAGCACAACATTGCTGGGGTAGTTTTCCCTAACTCCTGGAGAGATGGGATGAACATTAGATTAACAGTCCTAAGTGGGTACAATACTATAATTGGTTGGCTTAGCAGAGTTACTTAAGTTAGGTGAAGTGTTCTAATGGGAAATTAGCCGGGGGGGGGGGGGATACAGGAGCACAGTTGATTATTCAAAAAGTGAGTTAACAAGTTTCTTGAACTGTGATGGGGATTTGTTGTCAGTTATGTGGGCAGGAAGGGAGTTCCAGGTTTTTGTTATACAGTGGCTGTAGACAGACTTACCAGCGTCATTGTTATATTTGGTTACTTTGAGGAGGTTTTTTGTGCTAGACCTCAAGGGTCTGGCGGTTGTATAGGGTTGCAAAAGATTTTGTAGGGCTGGGGTGTTTACAGAGTTGTGTATTATTTTCTGGGCTAGTGATAGTTGATTGAGTTGAAGTATTAGTGGTAGTTCTAGCCCAACTGAGTTTTTTAGGCATTCACAGTGATGTGTTCTGATGGGAAAGGTTGTAGCGAATTTGGCTATCTTATAACTATCAAGTTTGTTTAGGTCAGATTTGCGGAGATTTGTAAGCATGGGGAGGCATAAAGTAGGGTGGATAGTAGGTGAGTCCTCGCTATTGTAGTTTTGGAGTGGTCAGTGAGGAATTTTTTATTGCGTTACAGCAGACCAAGTTTTTTATGTACTTTTATTATGGTTATAGAAATATGTAGGTCAAATCTAAGGTGATTATCGATTTCAACTCCTAAGAGTTTGGTATGATTTGTGGGGGTAATTGTGGTCTTGTTAAAGGAGACGAAGAAAAGAATCAGTGGGAGGTGTGGCTCTGTGGGAGCTAAAGAGTACTAGCTTTGTTTTACTTGGGTTCAGAATGAGCCTTTGGTTTGTAATCCAAGTTTCTGCTAGGGAAAAGCATTCTTGTGTTAGGGAGTGAAGGATGTCAATTGATTTGGCTGTGCATATTATGGTGGTATCATCTGCATATTGCACTATTGAGGCTTTAGGAATATTGTTTGGGAGCTGACTGGTGAAGAGGGTAAAAAGAAGTGGTCCCAGGATGGAGCCTTGGGGTACTCCTAGGAGGACTGGTAGGCAGGGGAGAGTTAGTTTTGCCACATAACAGCTTGTTTCCTTCCCTCTAGGTAGTTTTTGAACCAGGAGATGGCAGGGGTGGTAAGGTTTAGAGCTGCTAGTGAAAGGAGGAGTTTATTGTGGTTAACCATATCGAATACTTTGGACAAGTCAAGGAAGGTGGCAGATGCAATGAGTCTGTTGTTTCTGTTAGTATTGACAATGTTGGTGAATTCTGTTAGTGTGGTGGTGGTGCTACAGAAGGGTCTAAAGCCATGTGGTTGTGTTGCTATTAGATTATTTTCTAGGAGATATTTCATTAGTTGCTTGTGCATTACCCTCTCTAAAATTGTAGATAAAGGGGGTAGTACGGCTATAGGACGGTAGTTATCGAGTTCCAGGGAGGTTCCCCCTTTACGTAGAGGGATGATATGTGATATTTTCCATAACTTGGGTACTATACACTCTGAGATGGATCTGTTAATTAGGATGAAAACAGGATATGATATGGCTTCTGCAGCCAGGTGGAGGTATTCAGCAGGTAATTTATCTGCAGCTAGAGACGTTGGCTTGAGCTTGCGGAGTAACACTAACTCCAATTATATCCCTGGGCTTACTTGTTTCTTTTCTTTGTACATCAAATGCATATTTTCACTTGTTTCTGTTTACACCAAATGTATCTTTTTGGCTGTATTGAACTAGTTTAATTTCACTCCAAATGCATCTTTTTGGCTGTATTGTACTAGTTTAATTTCACTCCAAATGCATCTTTTTGGTTGTATTTTACTGATTTAGTTTTACACAATTTATGGGCTATTTTTAAGCTATAGATTGTCCCCTTGCAGAGATTAATTAAGAGCTGCAGGGTATATTTTATGGGCTATGTGCAGGGGAGCCGGAAGAAATTACTGTGTTCAGGGTAGATTTGTAGGAAAAACATGACAGCTAAATTCTTATCATATCAACAATATTTAAGATTCAAAGTGGACTCCTCAGTGAAGGAAACATTCCCCTTAAAAGGACTGCTTCCTAGTGAAGTGCAGGGCCCATAATAAAGCCTTAAATAAAGTAAATGTACTTATTTACCGTATTTGCTGACCAGGATTGTCTGACTAGGCCAAGCAAGACCCTTTTTCAATGGAGGCCTGAGGAGAAAAGTTAAATATAAGCAAAATTATGAATGTGAGAAGGAAAACACTTAATTTAAAAAGTATATTACAATTAAAAACAAGTGCTATACTATTTAACATGTAAAATGCTGGTAAAACTGTGGGTATGGAATGAAAGAAAAATGGTGAAAGATGCTGGGAGAGGAAAAACAAGGGGGAAGAAACTACAGAGGATGAATGAATGAGTGAGTGAGATATTAGATGTTTCCTGCTGAAGATAAAATGAAATGAATATAGATAAAAGGATTAATAAAGACGAGGATCTGCAAAATGAAAGAGAAGCTAAAGATGCCTGTTTGTATAGCATGCAGAATTTAGCCTAGTGAACAGGCACAAAGGCAGAGTGTGGAGTTAAGCAGAAAATTGTGCAGATTTTCTTTGACAACATTGGTTGAAGATGTTTTCATAAGTGTGGTGGGGAGGGAGTTCCACTTGTTTGTGGCATGAATGGAATACAAGGAATCCATAGGTGTTCAGTAATGTTTTGACCTCAATATTTGTACCTGTAGTACTAAGAGGTCTTGAAGGAAAATACCACTACAGAATATGTTGTGGGTGAATTTTGATTGCAGGAAACTAAAGTTATTCAGGAATTCTAGCCAGTGTAATTACTTGAGAAAGAGGCAATCATGAGTTGGATAACAGGTCTTCGCTGCAAATTTTGCAAGCTTATTGTAGCATTGTTTCAATTTTTGTATCAAGACCAGACACCTGTGAGGACAGGTGAGGCATACATTAGACTAGTTAGATGACAATGTGTGTCTGCATTTTTTGCAAGCTTGATCAGTGAGAAATCTGGAAGCTCTGTAAAGGAAGACTAGTTTCCATGAAGTTTTTCCCCCCACTAATTTCACATCTTTACCACATTTGAGCTGAATGCTTATGGTAATGCTAATAATTTAGTTTCAGAGACTGCTTCCAGCTGGACATACTGAAAGGAGAGGACTAGAAAGTCAGATACTTCTTCTGAGTACGATTTTGGAAAGAACATAATCACTTTGATTTTACAGGATTTAGGAGCAGTTGTGAGTATGAAAGCCAATACTCAAAGGATGTGACTTGGGTGATAGACTTGTAGTGAGGAGGGACAGGATAAAGAGTACATTAGAGAAGCATCATCATATTGGATGACAGCAAAACATGATGAGGTGGATGCAAGATTGTTCAATTAAACAAAGGCCCAAGGATGGCTCTCTGTGGTACACTAATATGTATACTGGCATATGTGCAAAGAAGGCTAAATGTCACTTAAATGCATTTAACTGCTTGGTGTTCAGAAATGTAGCTACAGAACCAGTTTAGTGTAACTGAGTAGAAATAAAGGGAGGAGAGACTGTAAAGCAGTTTTGGTTGGGAGATGCATTAACTGCACTGGAAAGGTCAAGGAAGATGAACGTGACAAGTTTGTTTTTACTTCTTTCATGATGAAAAGTGTTGAGGAAGGATAGCATGGCAATAGTTGGGCTATGATGGGGTCAAAAGCCATGTTGCCTAAGTGAGACTTAAGATTGTTGGACAGGATGTAGTGAAGAACCAGATGGTAAATATATCTTAAAGATTTTTGATAGTGGAGAAAGTATATCAGCAATAGGATGAAAATCTGACACTACTGTACAATTACCATCTTTATGTAAAGGAATGATAAATAACTTTTCCATAATGTAGGAAAAGGGGCTTCAGGTACAGAACAATTGATGAATATTAATACAGGACTGAAGAGTTATTTAGCAACAAGCTTTAATTACTTAGTTGGGAGACTGTCAACAGTCAGAGTGGCAGGCTTGTGTTTGCTGAGAAGTTTCTGAATGGAAATGGTTGCACCTGGTTTTAAAGAGGACAGAAGCTTAGCTGATGGGGGAGACAGGGAAGCATTGGGGGGGTGTGATGAGTGTTACTGTGTTAATGCAACAACTGTGTTGATGAAATGGGAGTTGACTTTGGCTGCAATGTCATTATTAGACAGATTAAGGGAAATATTGGGTTGGGAAGATTTACAAGGTTTGGGGAGGATATTAATGGATGAAAAGAAAGATATGAAGCTATGCAAGGATTGGAGAGAGATATAGTAATTTCTTTTGTTGGCTTTTGAAGCTGTTTGCAGGGTTGGAATTAGGATGGATTTCTATTTGTTTGACATATTTTCAAAGCTAACGCTGATACATTACTTGTTTTGTTTCTGGTTTTAACCACTTTGCAGGACTGGATTTTAAACCTCACCTTTCAGAATGGTGCAAGTAAACAGAGTATATTATAGACAACCAAGATGAACACATCATCTGCTTGGTCTAATGGCAGATATTTCAGGAATGAACAGTCGCAGTGTGAAATGTAGGAAAGTCAAAGTTCTTTACATTTCTTACTTTTTTCTAAAGGATTTTTTACACATCATTGTGTTAATGCAAGACAAAAGTGGTATGATGATCACTTACAGTGCCTGGGAGAGAGCCTGACTCGTTTTTCTGAAGTGTTTGATAAAATCCAAGAGTACTGTACTTTTTAATTATTTTTGGAATCTGGTTGGCAATGTAATGAGTTTTGGGAAACCAAACAGGATGATAGTGGTGCTGGTGGGGAGTGTTATTAACAAATTCCAACCTGAGTTGAACCCACCTAGGAAGAGGTTTTCTTGTGTTACGTTGTCTGTTATAGCAGGATTATTGTTAGGAGGAGTGTAAAGAGAAACTACGTACATATATTTTTTCTGGTTAATTTTCAGTAGGCAAACTAAGAATTCTGCATTTAATAAGGCAGGTAGTCTGTGTGGATACTGTGAGACAGAAGAGCAGAGTATGACCCCTTCGACTCTTTTGATGTGTGGTTGCGACAAATAATAATATACACAGGAGAAAGAATAGCGTTGTCTTTAATATTAAGTTTAAGCCTTGTTTCTGTGATAGCAATCACACCAGGAGAGAGAGAGTGAAGCTACTCAGGAGTGAAATTCTGAGATCTTGTTTGAGATGCTGCATATCTTGATATTAAAAAATAGCTGAATGGGGAAGCAGGTTGATTTAGTACCCAAGCTATTTTTATAAAATACTGCGGTAGCGTTGTCGCCTCACAGTTAGACGTTGCCCATTCGATTCTCAGTTAGAGCGTCTTCTGTGTGGCGACATGTGTGAATGGGCGTTCCTTCGTTGAAGGTTGTGCGTTAGGCCCGGCAAGCCAGCACGTCAAAATCTACTGCTAATCATTAGCAGACCGGAGTTCCACTGTGGTGACCCCTAACCAGGAAAAGCCAAAAGAAACAAACAGAAGTACAGTTGGCTATTATGTTACTGGGGCCAGGATTAGGGTTATTATCTCCAGATGTTTTAACTGTAGTACTGGAAATGATTTGCAAAGAAGGTGATTGAGGGAAAATGTGTTAAAGAGTTTGTGTTATGGGTTTTACTAGCTTGTAGTTTTGGGAAGTATGTGTGTAGCCTTCTTATTATGGGTAAGTTTCTTAAGATCTGTAGTGTCAAGATTGAAAAACAGTAGTGAAATGGATGAGAAGTGCTGCGTATTAGAGGTATTTTGGATGGATAAATTATGGTTGAGAAGGGAGAGGGGTTTGGTAAGAGTTATCCACAGAAAGATATGAAACATGCACCCTAACTGTGAAAAAACTGAGGCCCACATCACACAAATCTCAGTTACAGTCACCTGCAGACTGAAATAATGCATATCTAAACAGTATCTCTGCACAAAAATGAGAACTGTTTGACACTAGAAAGAATAAATCATTAGCACAAAAGGCTTCCTGGCAAGTTCAGCTGCCTCCTAATAGCCTACCAGAAAGATAAGTGATGGAGGTGGTCTATATTAGCAGCCAAGCCATTCTGTGGAGGTAGATGTCTGCATTAAACCTGGGGGACCTCCCATGATTGGACACAAAAATGTTTCATGTACTGCCAGGGACCATAGGGTGTGAAACCATGCCCTTTTCAATAATTACATAGTGACAGGACAGTTTTTGGTCTTCTCTGAACATTGCAATGAGATTTACAATTAGTGGGAATGGTAACAACTTGTGCAGGAGTCTCCCCTGCACTAAGAAATAGAACATTTCCACCACTACCTCATAGGTTCATATGTAATTACTATGCTAACAAATCCAGGGGGCCCTTCTAAACCAAAGGTGAGACATAAACCCTGTACCTTGTTGTCTGTAAGGTAAACACCTTAACTATGTTAACCCCCAAACCCACGTGACAAATCTCAGACACATGTCCAGAATTAGTCACTCCTTGCTGCTTTTTCCCTCTAATGTATCTATAGTAATTACATTACTGCAGCCCAGTCTCCAATCTCATCCATGTCCTGCTGCACTAAGTAGAAGAAAAGGGGGGTGGGGGGAGACTGCATTCTTCTGCTAACAAAACTTTGCTGTCTACAGTGTTCCACTTCCAGAACATGACCATGCCCGATCTCTGAATCCAAAGGACAGGACTGGAGTCTAAACTCAAGATCGCCTGCCAGTTTGTTCACCTCCATGAGGATGTGAACTGCTGAGGCAAATGGTTACTCCCACACAGATCCCCAAAGCAGAGATATTTATTGGCCAATTGCTTAAATACTTGACTGACTAGATGATTATCAAAGATGAATTTTACTAAAGAGCTTGTACATCATTATGCTGAAAAACAAACAGCATGCTACAAATAACAGACAAAAGATAATGTGTCCTGTAATGGGACTGTGCCACTCAGCAGACCTGAGATGGGGTGGGAGTTTGTGCCCTCTCCATTAAGTAAATAGCTTAAACTCTAAAGTCATGCAGCAGCAGGAGGATGAGGCATGGGGCACTGCTCTCTTGCATGCAAAACAAAAAATATAATTGTGAAATAAATTTATTGCATAACTTCAACTATACTAAGCAAAATCAACAGCCAGGAAACCACATTTGAATGGAAGCAAATTCACACTAAAAGAAGATGCTCACTGCTGCAGTAAGATTATTTACCTGTGGAAAATTAATGCATATATATATATATATATATATATATATATATATATATATATATATATATATGGTTCTAGGTCATAAGATCGACAGCCACTTTCACCGACAACAGAAACATCGACACCACATTATCGACAAACCATAAACACGACACCTCACATGCCCGACAAACAAGTAACCGACGGTCCACAAACACGAAACCCCATACACTGCACACACCACAATAACAACAATCAACTAACAAAACACATCCCCTTATCCAAAAACCACACACAGAACACAAGCACACCAAAATCCTCACAAACCCACACTAAACCTCACACACACAACTATGTACAACCCTAACCCAAACCCTTACCCTAAGGTCCGTCACTACCGCACACTTACCTAACCCGCGCCCTAACCCTAACTCACTTAACCCGCCCCTAACCCAAAAAATACCACTACCGCACACTTACCTAACCCGCGCCCTAACCCTAACTCACTTAACCCACCCCTATCCCCACAGACTGTCACTATCCACACTTGCCTTACTCGCACCCTAAAGTACAGTTTTGTACCTACCATAAATGTAGATGTTCGAGGATTCCCTTGCTGCAGTCCTGACTATTGGGTATAGTCCGCGTCCCAGTCGGCCCGAATACCAGAGTATAAGGCTGACGTCGGTCATGGCGCCTTAGACTGACGTCAGTACGTCAGGGTACTAATGCGCATGACCGACGTCATTTCCTCAGTCTTTTCTTGCCCCAGATGTCAGAAGACCCAAAAAGACAAGTCCCAAAAACAACCTGCACCAAAAAACATGTACAATATATACAACAATATATACAAAAATATAAGCATGTAAACTCACCTACACAACCACCCCGAAACACAGAGGGGAAGGAGGGAGGGTAAATTGGACTGCAGCAAGGGAATCCTCGAACATCTACATTTATGGTAGGTACAAAACTGTACTATGTTCTTCGCCTTCCCTTGCTGCAGTCCTGACTATTGGGTAGAATCCCAAAGCAGAGGTAAGGGAGGCTGGCAAATTATAAAGTAGCAGGAGCTGACAACATGCCTTGTAAAACAGCTGTGGCAAAACCAGCCCTAGTCTTAGAGTATATAGGCAGGTGATAATGCCTAGAGAAAGTATGCACTGAACTCCAAGTAGCTGCTTCCAGAATATCCTTAGTTGCCACCCCTTAGAAATGCTGTTGAAGTGGCAGTAGCCCTAGTGGAATGAGGCCTAATCCCAGCTGGAACCTCTTTGCCATGATGGGAATAACAAAATGCAATGCAAAAGCCAATCCACCTAGAAATAGTTTGTTTTGACACAGGCTTGCCCTGTGAACTCAAAGCAAAAGAAACAAGTAACTGCTGAGACTGCCTAAAAGTCTTAGTCCTGCTCAAATAATAACGCAATTGCCTGTGTACATCTAAAGTGTGCAAAATCTTTTCCCCTTTATTTTGAGGATCTGCAAAAACGTAGGCAAATGAATAGTTTGGTTTAAAGCCACACTAGAAACCACCTTAGGCATAAAGGAAGGATTAGTGCGTAGTGAAACCCTGTCCTTATGGAAAATCAAATACGGCTCTACTGCCATAAGGGCCTGCAACTCAGACACCCTTCTTGCAGAAGTAATAGCCAACAGAAAAGCAGTCTTCCATGACAAATATTTCAATTCAGCAGTAGCTGCAGGCTCAAAAGGTTGTAGAGTAAGTTTTTCCAACACAAAATTGAGATCCCAAGCAGGAGTAGGAGCTCTACGGGGGTCTTATATTCTTTGCCCCTCTAAGAAACTGCTTGAACAAAGGATGCGAAAACAAAGGTGGGTCACAATCATAGTGAGCTGAAATTGCTGCAGCATGAATCTTTATGGAAGAGAAGGACAAACCCTTGTCCAATAATTCAGTAAGATATTGAAGAGCCACACTCAAATTAGGCTCTGAAATCTCCAAATTCTTTGCTGTACTCCAAAATAAAAATCTCTTCCATTTTTCATGCACTCTCCTAGTACTAGGCCTTCTAGCTTCCATAATCACATTTAAAACTTGTTGAGGAAGCTGAGACCTGCTGTGCTTCAACACAGAATATGCCAAGCTGTGAGATGAAGAGATTGAAGCTTGACATTGAGCAGATGACCGTCCTTCTGAGATAACAGATGAGGAATCAGAGGTAAAGGCCATGGAGGCTTCTTTACAAGACTCCTTAGAAGTGGGTACCAGTGTTGCCGAGGCCAATCTGGAGCTATCAAAATCATCCTTGGCCTGTCTTGTCTGACCTTTAATAATACCTTTGGAAGAAGAGGCAGAGGTGGAAAGGCATAGACATGAAGGTTTTTCCAACTGAAAGACAGAGCATCCACTTTCCAAGCTGTGTGATGAAACCCCTTTGTGCAATACTTTGGCAGCTGGTGGTTTAGTGGAGAAGCGAACAGATCTATGTCTGGAGTTCCCCATGACACTGTCAATTTCTGAAATACATGAAGATCCAGTTTCCACTCGTGGGGATCCATGATTTGTCTGCTTAATACATCTGCTAGGGAGTTCTGTGCTCCTGGCAGAAACCTTGCCTGAAGAGTCAGTCGCAGGCTTAACGCAGTCTCCCATAAAATCATTGCTTGCCTGCATAGAGGATAAGAATGTGTTCCCCCTTGCTTGTTGATGTACCACATGACAGTTGTGTTGTCTGTTAGAATCAACACCTGCCCTGGAAGAAGTAACTCCTTGAAAGCCATCAATGCAAACTGGACTGCTAACATCTCCTTCATGTTGATATGTAGATGCTGTAGTCTGGCAGGCCACTTGTCTTGTATCCACTTTCCATTTAGATGAGCTCCCCAAGCAGTGTCCGAGGCATCTGTCGTTAAAATCTGACTCGCCTCTGGCCGGGTCACAGAGAGTCCCTTGTTTAGGTGACATTCCTGAGCCCACCACAAGAATTCCTTTGGAAGGCAAGGTATTATATGAATGAGAGTGTCGAAAGCGTGGCAGTGCTGTGCCCGTGCATGTTTGAGATACCATTGCAGCTTCCTCATATGCAGTTTGGCATTGGGAAGCACCAGAATACAAGATGCCATGAACCCTAATGCTTGAAGGACTGTCCTTGCAGTCAGCACGGACTGATGAGATAGTTGATGGAAGTAAAGTGACAGACTCTTTTGTTTGTCCGGGGTTAAAAAGGCCATCTGGGCTGCTGTATTCAGTCTCACACCCAGAAAGCACATGTCTTGAGAGGGTACTAGACTGGACTTTATTTCGTTCACAGAATACCCTAGGCATCTTAGCACTGCTATGACATATTCCAGATGCTGTAGAAGGTCTTCCTTTTCTTGAGCCAGAATCAGGCAGTCGCCCAAGTAAGGATAGATTTGAATGCCTTGAAGCCTGAAGTAGCTATCACTGGAGCCAGAACCTTTGTGAATACTCTGGGCGCAGTAGATAAGCCAAAGGGCAATGCAGAGAACTGATAATGAAAATCTGCAGTTCGAAACCGCAGATACTTTCTGCAACTTAGCCTTATAGGCACATGAAGGTAAGCTTCCTTGAGATCCAAAGTTACCATCCAGTGATCCTTGCCCAGCAGAGGTAACAGTTGCTGTAATGTCAACATCTTGAACTTGGGAATGTCCAGATAAGTGTTGAGGATAGATAAATCCAAAATTGGTCTCCACGTGTTCCCCTTCTTTGGTACTAGGAACAGGCGAGAATAAAATCCAAGCCCCTTTCTGATACAGGGACTGGCTGAATGGCCCCTATCTGGAGTAACTGAGAAACTTGCTTGTGAGCCTCTTTTCTTTGTGGAGGAGGAACATCTGGCATGCCTTTGAAAGGGGCATTGTGTGGAAATAAAATCTGTAACCGTGATGAATGATATCCAGCACCCATCTGTCTTGAGTGATTAAATCCCAATTTTCTTTGAAAAGAGACAATCTTCCTCCCAAAGGAGCTGCCAGACGAGAATCCACTGGCAGCTGAAAAGGCAGGTCATTGGTTCTGCTTACGAAAGGACTGACCCCTGCCCTCACCAGAAGTCTGAGCAGGTGAACTGTCTGATCTAGGCCTAAACGAACCTTGAGCCCTGCCCCTACCACGTCTAGACCTACCCCTAGACTGGGAACCATAAGCAGGATATGTACACCCCTTAGCAGGCCAATTTCTACTAAACTTCAGAGGCTGGACCTGCAAAAAATCTTTAACAGTCTGCATAGACTTAGCTTTGTCCTCCATTTTCTTTAAAACTGCTTCCACAGGCGGTCCAAACAACACATCAGACTGTAAAGGAGCATCCAAAATCCTTGTCTTAACAGGCTCAGCTAAATTCTGATCCTTCAACCAGGCATGTCTGCGAAGAACAGAACTAGTAGCAGCCACCCTCGAGGAGGCCTGAACAGCATCAAAACCACACTGCAAAGAATGCTTACCCACTTGTTCAGACACATGAACCAAATCCAGCAATTCTTTACACTCAATACCTTCCGCCAAAGCATCCACCTTAGATTTCAATTGTGAAAGGAGATAATTCTGATATTTCAGCATATGAAACTGACAATTCAACGCCCTCATGGCTAGAGTGGAAGAAGTATATACTTTCTTACCCCACCTATCCAAAGCCCTTGCCTCTTTATCAGAGGGTACAGGATTTTTAACCACAGAAGCTTTAACACCTTTAGGCCCCTGAGAAACAGTTTCTGGGTCCGCCCTAGGACTCTTAAACAAATACTTATGAGCTTCGGGCACCCTATAATACCTATCAGGCTTAACAGGAGCAGGAGGCAAGGAGTCAGGGTTCAGGGAAGCCTCTGCAAAAACATCCTCCACCACAGTCAACACAGGAGGAATAGCTAAGGGCCTATGCTGGGGTAAAAACAAGAATTCCCTAAGCCTTTTCCTGGAATCAGAGTAATCCTGGCCTTCCCATTTAAAGTGCTCCCTCATGGAGTGAAGAGTCTCTGAAATTTTGGATGGATAAATTATGGTTGAGAAGGGAGAGGGGTTTGGTAAGAGTTATCCACAGAAAGATATGAAACATGCACCCTAACTGTGAAAAAACTGAGGCCCACATCACACAAATCTCAGTTACAGTCACCTGCAGACTGAAATAATGCATATCTAAACAGTATCTCTGCACAAAAATGAGAACTGTTTGACACTAGAAAGAATAAATCATTAGCACAAAAGGCTTCCTGGCAAGTTCAGCTGCCTCCTAATAGCCTACCAGAAAGATAAGTGATGGAGGTGGTCTATATTAGCAGCCAAGCCATTCTGTGGAGGTAGATGTCTGCATTAAACCTGGGGGACCTCCCATGATTGGACACAAAAATGTTTCATGTACTGCCAGGGACCATAGGGTGTGAAACCATGCCCTTTTCAATAATTACATAGTGACAGGACAGTTTTTGGTCTTCTCTGAACATTGCAATGAGATTTACAATTAGTGGGAATGGTAACAACTTGTGCAGGAGTCTCCCCTGCACTAAGAAATAGAACATTTCCACCACTACCTCATAGGTTCATATGTAATTACTATGCTAACAAATCCAGGGGGCCCTTCTAAACCAAAGGTGAGACATAAACCCTGTACCTTGTTGTCTGTAAGGTAAACACCTTAACTATGTTAACCCCCAAACCCACGTGACAAATCTCAGACACATGTCCAGAATTAGTCACTCCTTGCTGCTTTTTCCCTCTAATGTATCTATAGTAATTACATTACTGCAGCCCAGTCTCCAATCTCATCCATGTCCTGCTGCACTAAGTAGAAGAAAAGGGGGGTGGGGGGAGACTGCATTCTTCTGCTAACAAAACTTTGCTGTCCACAGTGTTCCACTTCCAGAACATGACCATGCCCGATCTCTGAATCCAAAGGACAGGACTGGAGTCTAAACTCAAGATCGCCTGCCAGTTTGTTCACCTCCATGAGGATGTGAACTGCTGAGGCAAATGGTTACTCCCACACAGATCCCCAAAGCAGAGATATTTATTGGCCAATTGCTTAAATACTTGACTGACTAGATGATTATCAAAGATGAATTTTACTAAAGAGCTTGTACATCATTATGCTGAAAAACAAACAGCATGCTACAAATAACAGACAAAAAGATAATGTGTCCTGTAATGGGACTGTGCCACTCAGCAGACCTGAGATGGGGTGGGAGTTTGTGCCCTCTCCATTAAGTAAATAGCTTAAACTCTAAAGTCATGCAGCAGCAGGAGGATGAGGCATGGGGCACTGCTCTCTTGCATGCAAAACAAAAAATATAATTGTGAAATAAATTTATTGCATAACTTCAACTATACTAAGCAAAATCAACAGCCAGGAAACCACATTTGAATGGAAGCAAATTCACACTAAAAGAAGATGCTCACTGCTGCAGTAAGATTATTTACCTGTGGAAAATTAATGCATATATATATATATATATATATATATATATATATATATATATATATATATATATGGTTCTAGGTCATAAGATCGACAGCCACTTTCACCGACAACAGAAACATCGACACCACATTATCGACAAACCATAAACACGACACCTCACATGCCCGACAAACAAGTAACCGACGGTCCACAAACACGAAACCCCATACACTGCACACACCACAATAACAACAATCAACTAACAAAACACATCCCCTTATCCAAAACCACACACAGAACACAAGCACACCAAAATCCTCACAAACCCACACTAAACCTCACACACACAACTATGTACAACCCTAACCCAAACCCTTACCCTAAGGTCCGTCACTACCCTGACACTTACCTAACCCCTAACCCTAACTCACTTAACCCGCCCTAACCCAAAAATACCACTACCGCACACTTACCTAACCCGCGCCTAACCCTAACTCACTTAACCCACCCCTATCCCCACAGACTGTCACTATCCACACTTACCTTACTCGCACCCTAACGTCCGTCACCACCGCATACTCACACAGCCTTCTTTCCAACTCACTATCCCTGGCATCGGCGTTTTCATCCGTAGCGTCGGTCTTCCCAGTGTCGATCATCTGGCGCCGCTAATCCGTTGTCGGTTATATCGGCTGTCGATCTTCTAACCTACACCCATATATATATATATATATATATATATATATATATATATATATATATATATATATACATTTATATATATATATATATATATATATATATATATATATATATATATATATATATACATATATATATATATACACATACATACATATATATACACATACATACATATATATATATATATATATACATATATATATATATATATATATATATATATATACATACATACATACACATATATATATATATACACACACATCCTTCTAGTCTGACTTTTCCATATTTTCTAGACATGTTCAGAGTACTGCTGTACTCCTCCGCTTAGTCCGGGATGATAGCCTGAAGCAAAAGCAGCAGCTTACACCATTTTCAATTATTTTCTGGCAAACAAGTGTGTGTGTGGGTCACAGCCTCTCTGACCTTGGGGCTACAGTATGGCACAGTTCCCTTGCAGGACATCTCTTACGTTTTTGTCAGTTACATACTTAGTATGCGGTTTGTTCTTGAATACAGTGATGTGTATCAGCTTTAGTGAAAGTTAGTTTTCTAGAACAGAAAATTAAACTGAGGGGAGAAAGGTGTACTTTGATGGAGGTATAAGAAAGGTCAATTTGGAAAAGTTCTGCTAAACATTACATAAACAGAGGTTCTGAAGCCTCCAATGACGACATATTAGAGTACACCATAATGAAGATATCTGAGTTGCATAAGGACAACAAAATGAATTTAGCTTTTTTCCCGTTATTTCCATTCTCTGTGAAAACGCGAGAAGGCATAAATAATGCCTCTCTTCTTAGGATAGCAAAATCATTTTCTGCCCATGCTATTTTACATGGGTATCTGAAGCAGAAATTCTTCATCTGAAAGTAGTGCTTCAGTGCTTAAAAAAAGGCCATTAATGGATACTTTTCACCACTGCCCGACAGTCATCAAGATCACTGGGTCAAGTTTCTGCTCGTAGTTGCCAGAACTGGAACTTCCCAACTTGTTTACTACCCAAATGTAGTCTGATGGCATGTAGGAGAACTGTAGGTAGAGTCCCAGCCATGAAACTATTTCCCATGCCATTAAAGCTAATCTAGACACCCAGTATAAATACTGTACCTATATTAATTACATTACTGTAGCCCTGTTTCTAATCTTATTCAGTGTTCCTGAGCGCCAGACTGTCCTGAACATCCTGAGAATGAAGATCAGGGTCAAGGTTTATTTTATACTGGTGTGTCACCTTCAGGTTACTGGTGTGAACACTCCATGTCAGGTCCAAGTTATCAATATTAAGGCTATGGGAAATTTCTGTCATATAAAGTATTCTCCTTGCTTATCACCAAAACAGATCACAACATGAGTCCTGCTAGATAATTAGACTCAGGGGTAACATATTGTCTAAATGATGACAGTGATGTTCCCCATGTAGCCTGGTCAGGGGTACCACAAGGATGGATGCCGACATATAGCCTAATGCCTTTAGGAAGCATGAAATGAAAATAGCTGTTGCTGTTATTAAAGGACCCTTTCTAAATTAACTTTTCTGTCCTAGGCAGCAACAGCTTCCAGAAATATGTATTCAAACAGAACTCTGGAAGAGTTTGGACATTTCTTGTGCATATTTAAGTAAAGGGAGAAAAGCCCAGGGTGGTCAAAGAGCGCAAAGCATAATTTACAGCCATTTACATCTCATTCCTTAAGAAAGCTGAGATAAATCAGGCAATCATTGAGGTAGGAGAAGACAGACTCCCTGGGTCTTGCCATAGAAGAACACAGGTAACAAGCATCCATTTAATATTTTGGGTGCAGATGAAAGACCCAAGGGCAAGGAGATGAATTGAAAGCACACCTGCTTGTAGATAGACATATGTAGGCAGGCATCCCCAAGATTCAGGATAAGCACTGCACTTAGGAGAACAAGTTTGGGTAGCGTCTACATCTTCAGCATTTTGAATTTGGTCATTTTCATAAATTTGGTCCTGATGCATCTAATGGTGGTCTCTAGGAATGGTCTTTTGGTAGTAGAGAGAGGCTGAAATTTTTTTTTTCTTGCTTGTCTACTTAGACCAGACTCTGTATTGCACAATTCTTTAAAGGATCCCCTTTTAAGAACTGGTCCCTGAAGGTTAACAACAAAGATAATCCATGCTAGGCCAACATAAGGGTGGCAAAAGTAGGGTGTACAACAGGTTAGGCCCACCCCCCCCCAACACCTGATCCAAGGTAGGAGAAGGTATCTCCATGTATGGGGAGGCGGCTTTGAGTTCTATTCCAAAGCCCAATGATGAAATCTCTCTCTCATTTACCTGTTAAGATAACCCAATTCTTTTTTGAAATGGGAACCTCCTCTTTTCTTAAAAGTAGTCAGCCTTTACTAATTACAATAAGACAGACTGTTTTGTAGGGTTGTTCCTTCTGTATTTGCAAATTGGAGGCTGCTACAATTGCTTATCTGACTCTGCACTTTCCTCTTTTTCTTACATTTTGTTTTAATATTTCCAGGGAGAGGACTGTAACAATGCGTTTTATTTTTTGTCCAAAGAGACCACCATCAAATGCCCCTTACTCATGTCAGTGGCTGGATATTAACCCAAGAATGCCTACATATGACCCAGCCTGTGACTGCACATCTACTGCAAACATCTGCTGCAACACAACCACATGGAACATGTTTATAAGTTCATAGAAGGTTACTAGTCTAGCGGCCAAAGATCCTTTACAAGCCTAGCTATGTTAATCCCAAGTATCCCCATTTGTTCTTTTTGGGTAGTTTGCAAAACAAATTTATGAACAGAGTGGGTCTGTGATTAACACTAGCTAGCCATGTCCATGAGTGACATGGGTGCCACCCCAGGAGTGAATTTGCAGTCTCCATCCAATTATCCAGGTTGCATTTGAATTGAGTCAGTGAGAAGCCCGATTTTATGTGAACAGGCAGTCTATTCCAGAGAAGCATCAGTCTCTGGGGGACATATCTGTCTCTCCAACATGTTATGTTAATGTCATAAGCTAGGTTGAGATCCCTAGAATGAGTGACTCTTGTTCCATTTGACTTGCGGATGTGCAGCATTTCCATTAGGGCAGGATTGGAGATTGCCCTATATGCCAGGCACAAGTAATCTCTCATCAGCCTATAAGATACTGAGTAAAGGGACAGAGCTTTCAGCCTGTCCACGCAGGTCATAGTTTGGGGTCCTTGAATCCCCCCCCAAACACCTTTATTGAATTAACACTTAAGACATAGGCAAATTTACATTCGTATAAAAGTAATCAGACTAGATTAACAACAAACATTATACTTTACATATATTGCTATATCGCACATAACCTGAGCAATAAATTATTCAATTCCTGCATTTTTTTTTTAAACAAGAAATATTTTTATTAAACCATTACTTACTACACAGGCAATCCTACATTTATATAAATGAAAACGAACCACACCGGCACGATCCTAGCTGCAAGCATTCTACATCACAAACCATAATGAGACACTCCCAGTTGGAAACACTGTGTGTTGCTTATAATCTACTCAATTTTTCTCAATCAAACATTACATAGCTCATTTAAGTCCTGCCACCTTTTAAACCTCATTCCTCTCTTGTATGTATTGTTCCCACATATGAACTTATTCTATCTGTAGTTTTTAACTGTATTAAAGCTGTGTTTCCCGTCGTGGTTGTCCAGTTGGTATATGTTTTTTCATGATCCTTGGTTTCCATCTGGACATTCAGTACGCACTAGTAATATTTTTGCTTATTCTTAAAATAAATTCAGATTGCTATCCACCTGTGTTCCCAAGTCTCGCACCACTGGGTTGGAACTCAGGGGGTACTCTCAATATTGTAATTTATAGGGAATTCCATTTTGCCAAAGGGAATAATAATGCATTTTTTTTGCATTTAGTTTTAGACCATGACTTTGGCATCTGTCATTTTTTTACATTAGCCCTTCTTGTAACATGCTGACATAATTTGTAGTTGTAGTAGCTCAAGGATTCCTCCCAGTTTGCAATCACCAGTTAACTGGTGTAGCCAAAGGCCATCTACTTTGACCTGGGACTTATGAGAAATAGATGCAAAATAGTAAGGGGTCCAGCACAGACCCCTGTGGTATTCCACTTGTGATGGGTCTAGTGGTTGAGGTAGTCTCACTAATTTTGACAGTATGAGTTCTGTCAGTGAGCCAACTGACTACCCATCTAGTAACGTAAGGGTTAATCCCTATCTCGGAGAGCTTCTCAATGATGTCAGAGTGGGGAATTGTGTCAAAACCCTTGACAAAGTCACGATAGGCTGTGTGCACTGTCTTACCTTCATCCATGGCTTTGCTGACATTCTCAAAGTAGCCTACCAAGTTTAATAAGCAAGATCTATGCTTAAAGCAAAAGTGGGTTGGGTCCAGCGCTTGGTTGGAGGTCACCTATGTCCTTGATAAGGACCATGATAATTCTTTCAACGGCCTTGCAGATGAGGCTGGTTAGACTTATGGGTCTGTAGTTCCCAGGGTCACTTGATGCCCCCCCCCCCTTTGTGCAGGGGGATTACTGATGCTATTCTCCATTCTGCAGGAACACAGACCATTCTCAAGCTACGAATGAAGAGAACAACAAGTGCGTCCGCTAGATCTTATTTTAGATTATTTAGTAAACAACCTGGCATTATCTGGTCCCACTGAGGCTTGTTTTTGGCCTTGGTGAGCACACAGATGACCTGCTCTCTAGAGACACAAGGCAAAGGGCTGGTGTCAGGTATGCTTAGGGATAGGGGGGTCAAGTTTGCTTTGAATCTGTCAGCTAACAGGTTGGCAATATCTTCTTTTGTAGTATGAATGATCCCATCTGCAACCAGTTCGGCACATAGCTGGGCATTCCAATTTAGACTTCAGACCTAGTTAAAGAATGCCTTATGACTATCCCTGGCTAGGGATGTGATTTCAGTTTCGCAATTTGTTTTAGAAGCCTTTACAAGACTTCTGATTTTCTTGTTTAGTTTTAGGAGGAAACTCTTCCGCTTCAGAATGATAACACTTATACTTTTGGACAAGTTTCTTCCTTTAGTTATATAACCTGTTTATACTTGAAGTTCACCACAGTGGCTTGTTTTTATGGGAAGACCTGGTTTTGATCCAGTTAGGTAGAGCAGAGTGTATGCAGTCACTTAAGTGTTTGTTCAGGGCATTCGCGTACTTCTGCATAGTGATCATTGATGTCTGCGACTGCGGGTGGTATGAAGCTTTTTATACCATTTAGTAGGCTGTAGTTGGCTTTGGTAAAGTTTTTTATAATTTTTGTTCCTGTGAGGGTGTCAGTTTCAGTAGTTAGCTCAAATGAAACTGATTTGTGATCTGACCTAACCACGGAGGGCATCATGCACGGGGGAAGTACAGTTACCCCCCCCCCCATGTTGGTGAGTACTATATCCAGAACATTACATCCCCTGGTGGAGGTGCAGACTATCTGTTCCAGAGCATTTGTGCTGAAGTCCAAGACAGTGAGTGTGTTTTTGCTTATGTCCCCCCAGTCCATGGAAGGAAAGTTGAAATCTCCAGTGACTAAGGCGTTGGGCTGTATGGTGAGGGATTCCAGTAAATAGAGGTAGGTGGTGTCCTTATCCTGGTTCATGGTAGGGGATCTATAGCTAGCAATGATGTGGTATGGCACTTTCACAATAGTAAATGGACATGGAATAGTTCAATAGAGTTATGCTGTTTGACCAGTCTCAAAGTGTATTAAGCTTCAACGAAGATGGATACACCTCCACCTCTGGTTCCTTCATGCTCATTTTGAGGTCTGAACACGAAGAAGGCATTGCAGGCATGCACAGCCAGGGTGCTCTCAGCAGCCTTGAACCATGTCTTAGTAAAGCACAGTTATGTACACTTACCATAAATGTAGATGTTCGAGTGTATTCACTGTTGCAGTCATCACCTGTGGGGTTATCCCTGCTGTGGTAGTCCTCAGCCAGCCCGAATACCAGACTCGATTTTTTTGCGTCAGCTGCAGTCACCTGTAGTCTGACATCAGGTCATCAGTGCTATAAAGCAAGGCAGCAGACGTCATTACATAAGTTTTTCTTGCCCTAACCTGTCAGAAGCACAAGGAAATGAGGAAAAGTGGTCCTGGTGGCTAAAAGCCACCGCGGGAAGCTTATGTCTCCCTAGGGGAAGATACTATATGGGGGATGGAGGGAAGGAAACCAGGACTGAGACAGTGAATACACTCGAACATCGACATTTATGGTAAGTGTACACAACTGTACTATGTTCTTCATGTTTCAATGTTGTAGTCATCACCTGTGGGATGATTCCCAAAGCTGAGGAGAGGGGTGGAAGGACAGGCAAAACTGCAGAGGCAAACCCTACCCTAGACTTTGAAAAAAGAGGTAGGTGGTAATGCTTTGTAAAGGTATGGACAGAGGTCCAGGTGGCAGCTTCCAAGATGTCCCTGGTAGGGACTCCTTTGAGGAAGGCTGTGGAAGTGGAGGCTGCCCTAGTGGAATGGGTACGGACAGGCTTAGGGAGGGGTTTCCGATATAGTCTGTAGCAGAAATGGATACAGTGTGATATCCATTTGGAAATAGTTTGTTTGGAAATGGGCTTCCACTCTGCCCCAAGGGCAAAGCTGAACAGTAGTTGGTCTGTTTTTCTGAATGCTTAGTATCAGAGTTGTCTGTGCACGTCTAACGAGTGCAGAATTCTTTCCCCCTTGTTTTAAGGGTTGGGAAAGAAGGTGGGTAGGTGTATGGCCTGGTTGAAGGTCACATCAGATACCACCTTGGGCATAAAGGAGGGGTTAAGTCCTCAGGGAGACCCTGCCTGCATGGAAAATGAAGGGCTCGACAGCCATGAGAGCCTGAAGTTCCGATACCCTTCTGACTGAGGTGATAGCTAGTAGAAAGGCAGTCTTCCAGGAAAGGTATTTCAATTCTGTAGAAGCAGCAGGTTTGAAAAGAGGTAAAGTTAGTTTTTCTAGAATAGGGTGGCGTGGGAGGACTGATATTAGAAGCCCTTCTGAGGAATTGCTTAATCAAAGATGAGAGAAGAAGGGTGGGTCTGAATCGTAATGGGCAGAAATGGCTGAGGCATGGATTTTAATAGATGAGAAAGAGAGGCCACTATTGAGCAACTTCTGCTAGGTAATCCAACATAAGAGGGATGGGAGGTACTGACCCCTTTGGACTAGTTCCAGGAGCAGAATCTTTTCTATTTCCCTGCGTATGATTTACTGGTGCTAGGCCTTCTGGCCTCTCTGATGATGTCTAGGACCTGTTTGCTTAACAGGGACTCCTTGTTAGCTTTAAAGGCTTATAAGCCATGCTGAAAGATTGAAAGTCTAAATCTGGGTGCAGTATCTTCCCCCTCACCTGATTCAAGAGGTCAGAGATCAGGGGGAGCTACTTGGGGGGCTGTAAGGTCAGGTTGCACAGTAAAGGGTACCAATGCTGTCTGGGCCAATCTGGAGCAATGAGGATGGCCTTTGGTCTCTTCCTTATTTTGATCAGTACCTTGGAAATAAGGGGCAGGGGGGAATGCGTACACAAAGAGGGAGTTCCAGGGGAAGGTCAAGGCATCCACCTTCCACGCTAGGAGGTGAAGGTCTCTGGTAGAGAATTTTGCAGCTGGTGGTTGAGGTGCAAGGCAGAGAGATCCACTTACTGAGTCCTCCACTCCTGAGTGATTTGCAGAAAGATTTCCTTGTAGAGCTGCCATTCATGGGGGTCCAGTAAATTTCTGCTTAGGTGGTCTGCCAGGGTGTTATTGACAGCTGGTACATATTGGGCAATTAGGTGCAGACCCATGGAGATGACTGCAAACTAGAGGCTCATAGCTAACCAGCACAGAAAGTAAGATTGGGTACCCCCCTATTTGTTGATATACCACATTACTGTGATGGTGTCTGTTTTTATAAGGAGAACCCTCTGGCCTGAGATGGGGTTTGAAAGATGTCAGAGCCTTTGAGTTTCTTTCTGGTTGATGTGCAAGTGTAGTTGCTGGGCATCCCAAAGGCCTTGGGTGCACCTGCCTGCTGGGTGAGCGCCCCATGCAATGTTTGAGGTTTCGGTGGTGATGGTCTGGTTGGAAGGCCGGAGGATGAAGGAAGACTTGTTCCTGGCACAGGCCTCTGCCCACCAGAGAAACTCGGCCCTTATACACTGGATCAGAGGGAGAGAGGTCTCTAGGGACCGAGAGTGCTGGCACTAAAGGTTCTATAAATACCACTGAAGTTCCCTCGTGTGAAGCTTTGCCAGAGGAATGAGAAGGATGCAAGATGCCATGTATCCCAGGGCTTGCAGGAACTTCTTCGCGGTGAGGTGACTTCTGGAAGCCAGCTGGGTAATGCAGAGAGGCAGGAAGCTCTGCTTTTCTGGGGATAGGAAGGCCATTTGGGATGCTGTGTCTACCACAGCTCCCAAGAAAATGACCTTCCTGGTGGGGTTGTGCTTTGATTTCTTCTCGTTGATGGTGAACCCTAGGGAAGATAGGAGTGATTTGACAAATAGAAGGTCCTGGAGCAGCTTTTCTATGCACTCCGCCTGAATGAGGCAGTCATCCAGGTAAGGGTAAATCTGTATATTGCTCTGACTGCAGAATGCTATGGCCGGGGCCAAGCATTTGTGAATACTCTGGGAGCAGTAGACAAGCCAAAGGACAGAGAAGAGAACTGCAAGTGCTGTGAGCCTGCTCTGAAGCTCAGGAATTTCCTGCACGATTCCCTGATGGAGATGTGGAGGTAGGCATCTTTTAGGTCTAGGGTCACTAGCCAAGCATTTTTTGTTAGCATAGGCAGCAGCTGCTGCAAAGTTAGCATTTTAAATCTGGGGACCACCAGGGAGGTGTTAAGAATGGATAGATCCAGGATGGGGCACCAAGTGCCCTCTTTTCTGGGAACAAGGAATAGTCTGGAATAAAAGCCATTGCCTGTTTGATCAGAGGGGACAGGTTTTACTGCCCCCGGGATACGAGTATGGACCTGTTTCAATGCCTTTGCCCACTGATTTAGAGGAAAGGCTGGGTAACCTCTTGGGATTACGAGTTCGATGAAAGAGAATTTGTATCCCTGAAAAATTATCTTTAAGACCCACTGGTCCTTTATTACAGAAAGCCAATTGTCTTTGAAGAGGGAAAGCCTTCCTCCTAGTTTTTGATGAGTGAAGGGAGGGGAGAGGGGGAGTCATTGTGTCTGCCATAGAAGATTGGCTTAGAACTCCCTGCCTTACAGACGGAAGTGGTCCATTGTTTGCTTCTCTGCTGGCCCTGAGATAGGGGCTTGGATGATCTGTCCCTGCGGGGCTTACCTTGCCCTGTCTGCTAGGTGCAGGGAAGGACCAGTGCTTAGAGGGAAAGTTCCCGCTCAATCTGGGAGGTTGGACCTGAAAGAAATCTTTTATTGTTTGCATAGATTTTACTTTGTCTTCCATCTTTTTAAGCACCTCTTCTACTTTTTCCCCCAAACAAGCGCTCCTTATCTAGGGGTGCATCAATAAGTTTAGACTTGACATGATCAGGGAGAGCTTGTTCCTTCAGCCATGCATGTCTGCTAACAGATCCTGTTATTGCCGCCCTGCTAGAGGCTTCTAGGGCATCATATCCACACTGTAATGAGTGTTTGGCCACTTGACAAGCAGAGTGCAGGAAATCTGCTAACTCATTTGAATTGGTACAGTCAGGAAAGGTAGCAATCTTCTGTTTTAATAGTTCCAAAGTGTGTTGTTGATATTTTAACATATGGAACTGACAATTAAGTACTCTGATGGCTAAGGTTGCAGAGGTGCATACTTTTTTATCCCATCTGTCCAGAGCTCTGGAGTCTTTGTCAGAAGGAAGAGGATTCTTGGCAGAACTAGTCTTAGCTCCTTTAGGTCCCTGTGTAATGACCTCTGGGTCTGCAGCAGGATTTCTGCACAGGTAAGTGTGAGAATCTGGTACTATGTAGTACTTGTCAGGTTTACTGGGAGCAGAAGGGAGGGTGTCAGGGGCTAAGCTGGATTCAAGGAAAATATCATCCACCACTTTTAAAATAGGGGGGATGGCCAAGGGTCTGTGCTGGGGTAGGTCCAGAAACTCTAAGTCTTTTCTTAGACTATGGGAGGTCCTGAGATTCCCATTGGAAATGTTCCCTGTGGGAGTGAAGGGTTTCCCCAAAGGAAAGGTCCTCTGGAGGGGAGGCAGAAGGGATGGATTCCTCTGCTTCTGAATCCTCATAAGCAGTTACAGGATGCTGTTCCTCTTCAAAAACTGAAATGTCGGATTCCTCAGAATCCTGTTCTGTCATAATTTCTGGAGAAGGGTGCCTTTTCCTTTTAGACATTGTGGCCTGGCTACCCCGGATAAGGGAGATGACATCCTCTGTCATTTTAAGCATTTGTGCTTGGGGTGGTGGAGCACTAGCAAGATGGTTGCTAGAAGCAGATTTCTTACTGGCCTGGCTTCTAGGCCTGACAGAATCCACTGGTCTGAGAAAACAGTAGTCGGATGCGAAGACGTCGTTTTTTTGTCTAGACTTGGTAGTGCGAATGGCCTACTCAGCGGTGTCTGTGTTGCGTCTCTGGACCCAACAGAGGCAGAGACAGCCAAAGGCTCAGAAGACGAAGATGGTTTCTGCAGCATACCAGACTCTGAAAGGGTCTCGGTAGAGGCTTGCATAGATATTGAATCGGGCATCAGGGGCTGCGAGAGCGCCTCACTGAATTCCGGAAAACTGAAGACCTACTTAGCAGCAGCATCATTGGAAGGCTTAGGCTTGTGTGGTCTGTCTCTATCTCTACGTTTTTTCAGAATGTCCACAGATTGTTGGCTGACGGACACCATACCGGAATGCGAAGATGGAACACACAACTGTCTACAAAAGGAGCTCTACGGAGAATGGTTCTCGCATTAAAGTGGGCACAGAACCGGCAATGGGGGATGTCATGGTCTGGGCCTAAACAAGTGACACAGTAAGAATGGAAGTCTCTGTATGGGATTTGCTTTCCACAGGCGAGACAATTAACTTTTTCAGACATCGGTTAGTGCAAGAAAAAGGATCCCTAACTGTGTACTTAACTTTAGATGTTTTCAGCTGAAATTCAACTTCTGGTAGCGACTGACCGGCACTCATTCAAACTGCTTCTGCTACGGGCTCCATGGCAAGAAAGACTGATGTAATGACATCGGCTGCCTTGCTTTATAGCACTGACAACCTGACGTCAGACTACAGGCGACTACAGCCAAAGCAAAAAAACATTGACTCTGTTATTCAAGCCTGCCGAGGGCTACCACAGCAGGGATAACCCCACAGGTGATGACTGCAACAGTGAAACACAAAGAACATCTGCAGAGATGTCAGCATCCTCCACGGCAAAGAGTGCTTCCAGGGAGTGCAGTTTTGTGCTTAAACTTCTAGTATTAAAGCAGCATGACCCTGAGTTTGTCTTGATTAGATTTTATGTTGGAAAATGTATTGTTTTGACATTGCCTAAAAATGCACTATGGGGGAAGCAAGGGTCTTTGCCAGTATCTGAAAGCCTAGGGGGGGACAGGTGCAGACCATGTCTAGCAAAGCAGCGAGCTCTGTCTACCATATCCTACTAGGCTGACAGATACTGGATTCCCCTGGACTAACACCAGAAGCTGAGACAATTGTTGAAGTGAATCATTTTTTGTTTATATTGTGGCATCATCCTGGGTGAGGTTAGGTACTGCTTATGACTAGTGACATACCTGTCTAGGACACAATCAAAGTTCTGTCAATTTTCTCTTCATATAGTCCAGACAGGTATATCTCAAGTCATTCATTCCAAGACGGACTATGACAGTCATAATGGTACTTGAGTGACTTGAGAGCATGCGTGATTTGTCAGATCCTGGCACCTGATAGGCAGCTGTGACCTTCTCCTTGCCCACTCTGGTGAAGGGGACATGTGTGTCTCACTATGGAGTCACCTATGACCAACACATTTGATGCGCTTTGTCTTAGGGGTTTATTTATTGAGACACTGTTGTGTTTTGATATGTGTAGTGATTTCTTTTTACTTAGTGCTGAGTTTGGTTGGTGTGCTTTTGGGAGGTCTTTGTTCTTTTGGTAGGCTTTTAGTGAGTACCTCCATGTATGTGGGTTTGTGTGTTGTGACCTTATTTTGTGTGAGAGGTGAAGCGTATGTGCTGACAACCCGTTTGATGTCTAGTTTGCTTTTATGTGAGGAATTTACTCCACTTCCACAGTGTATTTGCATCGCTCATATAAGGTGTTAGTTTGCTTTAGGAGTAAAGGGTTGTCAGTATACATGAAACAGTTGGTACAATGCCTCAAGATATCCATATCAATCAACCTGTCAAGAGAAATGATGGGAAGCTGCCTGTCCATGGTGGCAGGATTTTTCTCAATGTGATATATTGGAAGGAGGTGGGCTAGCTGGACTTGGTCGCAAATAGCAAAAATGAAGCAGTAATTCAATTAAATACAGTTAAACTGCAGTGCTGGCTTAAAATATATAAATTTTTTTCCCAGTGGATGCCTTGAATTTCAGTACAGATGCATTCCAGACCTCTGGCTAAAGTTGCCAAACGTTGAGCAGTTTTGGTAAACTGAGCAAAACCTGTGCAAATGCAAGGCTTATATATAGGCAGATTTAAACAGTGGTATGTGCGCTCTCATCCTGAGTATCCATCACATTTCTTCATTTTCAGGTAACAGTTTATATAAGGCATCAGTAATGACTTGTCACCTTATATCACAAAGATGGTTAGCTATATGTTCTTTAATTTATATGGCTAAGTGTGAAATTTGTGATGGTTACTATATGAGCATGACAATCAGGAAACTTAAAGAGCGTATAGCTGTAGATCATAGTATAAAGTGCATGCTTTATCTTTAAGAAGCATGTGAAGCTGTACATGCACGTATATAATCCGCACATGTGCAAACCCCTAGTGCCATTTTGAAGGAGCAACCAGGGAGTGAGCATGCATGATCATAGTTACTAATTGTATGTGTTACTTAAGTTACAGTTAATACTTAACAGTAATGTGTTTGTATGAAATAAAGCTGCTTGAACAGAACCCACAAAAACTATTCGTGTCCCAGACACGAAAGTGACATGGTGTCAAAAGTGGGATGGAAGATGGGGTTATTTTCAAAGGTCCTAAAACTGTTGTTCCTGCTTCCTTACAACACGAATATACCCAGATTTTGCATCATGGTCACCCAGGGTCCACATCCACTAAGAGAAGAGCAAGAGAATTAGTATTTTGGCCTTCATTACCAAAAGACATTGAGAGAGTCCTTTTTTTTTTTCTTTTCAGTATGCAACAGTACCAGATCGCATTTGCAGAGAGAACCACTTCACTTTAGTCCAATTCCTGAACTACCTTGGACCACTGCAGCAACTATCTTTGAATGGAACAATCAACACTACTTAATTCTGGTAGACTTTTATTCAGATTGGTTCTACTACGTAACCTAACCTCAACTGCTGTTATTAAGTTAAAATGTCATATCTCAGTTCATGGTAGTCCACACAAACTTTTTTCTGACAATGGTACTCAATTTACTGGCCAGTTGCTTCAGAAATTTGCAAAAGAATGGGACTTTATACATGTCACTAATAGTCCTGAATATCCTCAGTCCAATGGTCTAGATGAAAGGGGAGTGCAGAGCGCAAAGCAATTACTTGAAAGGTCAAAGTGTGACAATAACAATGTATTCTTGAATTTGCTTAATCTCAGAAACATATCCCATAATAACATTCTTGGCTCACCTGCTCAAAGACTACTTTTCCAGGCAAACTAGAACTACACTACCCATTTCTTCAAGTTTGTTCCAGCCTAAATCTAAGAACACTAAAACCATCAAGGCTCAATTGTTTAAAAAGCATAATATCCACAAATCTAGTTAAGATCGATCGATAGATTACTTTGTCCATTGAGAGAAGGAGAGACGGTATGAATCCAGAAAACAAAATGTTTTGATCAAATAGGACAGATTACAGGCAGCTATGCCTAGCAGAGATCTTACTTGGTAAATTCCGAAGTAATGGAGTATAAGAGGAATCGCAAACATCATCTTCCTGTACCAGAATCATCATAGTCATCATTGCAGTCACAACACTGTTTCTGTGATGCAGACTCTATACCAAAGAGAGAGTCAGACACGGTTTCCAGACCAGAATGTGTTCAAAATTCTGACTCCATTCCAGGAAGTAATTCAAACATTCCACAGGTCAACCATTTTACAGAAACTGCTCAGCTGCTAAATCTAAAAAATCAGTTTTACGTCACACAATATTTATTTTACATTTGTTGAACGGGATAGTCCGACTGGATATATGTCCATTTTCAGCGGAGGCCCGGGGAGAAAAGCTCCACATACCAAAAAAGAGGCAGTACATACATTGCTGAGTGATAAACTCAGGCAGACATGTTTAGAAAAATATAGACAAAGAATACAGGCAGATGTCAATATAAACAATGTGCAGACTTGCATCTGATTGGCACAGACTATCAGAAAATGTGAAAACAGAATACAATCAGATTTCATAATTCACAATGCTTACACATTCAAATGCTATGAGGCATAGATACCTGGCTAAACAGCAGGTTGGGTAGCAAAACATGTATTAGTGAAGTTGTTAGGTTTAGAACAAGAGCACAGCCAATGAGATTTGCGGTATTTTTTGAGTTCTCTTTCAAATAGGGGTAGTGAGGTTTCCTTGGTAACGGTAGTAGGGAGTAGATTCCAGATTTTACTGGCTGAGTTGGCAAATACAGCATCGCCTGCAGAGTTGTTGGATTTTTATTTATTTTATCAGATGAATGTAATGGCCTGGGAGCACTATGAGGGGTGAGAATATTTTTGAGGGCAGGGGTGTTATGAGGATGATGGAGTATTTTATGCGCTACTATAAGCTGGTTGAACTGTAGAAGGGTAGGATACTCTATCCATCCCAGTGCTTTGAGGTTTGGGCAATGGTGGGTCCTAAATGCCATGCCAGTAGTGAATCTGGCTATATGATTTTAACATCCTGATAATTTGTTGAGATCGGTTTTGGATAGGTTGGTGAGTACAGGGGAGGCATACATAAGGGTAGAGAGTAGGTGTGACCTTGCAAGAGCTATCCTAGCAAGGGGGAGTGAGGAAAGGTTTGGCTCTGTACAGAGAGCCAAGTTTTTTGTTGATGGACTTTATTTTTTATTTTACATTTGTTAACCGGGAAAGTCCGACTGGATACATATCCATTTTCAGCAGAGGCCCGGGGAGAAAAGCTCCAATATTATCAAAAACATTTAGTAACAAAAACATGTAAGAATAGATGTTAAATAGAAATAATAGTGTAGGTAATAAGATTTTAAAATATAGGAATGTATTATTTAATACAGATAAAAATATAGGTAACAAGATGTTTAAAAATATAGAAATAGAGCTGTTACAAGGTTTAGATAAATTGAGAGGGGGGGGGGCATATTGAAAAGAGTTCTGAAAGTTAGCAATGGGTCAGAGATAGAAGACAGTTATATGTTACTAAAAGGTATGATAGAAAGGAAAATTCTTTGAAGAATTGAAGTCAGAGAGGACTTTCTATTGGTAGGGGTAAGACTGAGCGATAGCAAAATTCAGATAGAAAGCAGGGGGGAAAGGAGTAGAAGGGTATAAGGAAGGGTTTTGTTTAGTGGAGGAGGTTGTTGAGGGAGGAGTTGGTATACACCAGTGAAGTAGGAAAAAAGTTGGTTTTGTTTATGGTTAGTTTTAGTTTCGAAGGGCTTAGTTAGTTACTGTGTTTTTGGGTTAGTTTGGGTTTTGAAGGGAGTGTAAATATTGTGACTTTTTCAGTATCATTTGTGTTTATTTCAGTCTGGGTTTAAGCATGGACATAGCCAGAGTTTGAGCATGTGTGTCTTTAGTGCATTTTTGAATTGAGGCAGGGAGCTGTTAGAGGTTATTTCTGGAGGAAGGGAGTTCCATTTTTTTCCAGCAGAGTTGGAGAAAAGAGAGTCTCCAGCTGAGTTGTATGATTTGGTAGTTTGTAATAGTGTGATTTACATGTTTATCAAATTTAAGGTTGTCTATTATTATGCTTAGAAGCTTTGTATGGTCATCAGGGGAGATAATGGTGTCATTGCCAGATTTGATGTTGAAGGAAGGAGGAGAAATTCTACGGTTAGGGAAGAAAAAAGTAGTAGCTTGGCTTTGTTAGGATTTAGAAGCAGGCAGCGATTAGCTAACCATGTTTCTATCGTGCTGAAAGTGGTCTGGGTGAGGGTTAGAAGTTGTGTAGGAGAGGAGGCAGAGCACATTAGCATTGAGTCATCTGCATATTAGATGCAGGTGGCTCCTGGGAAGGTGGTGTGCAGATCATTGATAAAGACAGAGAAAAGAAGAAGACCTGGTACTGACCTTGTGGGACACCTAGGGTTAGAGGAAGTTGGGATGACAGCTTGCTCTGCCATAAGACAGCATGCTGTCTACTGTTTAGGTAGGAGTGAAACCATTGTATTGTGTGTGTTGGTCTAAACCGATGGTTTGTAGGGAATTGAGCAGTAAGCTAATGGCTGACCATATCGAAAGCTTTTGAGAGATCTAGGAAGAGTGCTGAAGATAGATTGTTGTTGTTACGATGAAGATTGATGACATTAGAGAAAGACAGAAGAGCTGTGGTGGTACTGTAGGAATGGCCTAAAGCCGTGCTGAGAGTCAACGAGCTTTCCGTTTTGAATAAGAAAGTGCACAATTTGTGTGTGTATGCATCTTTCCATGACTTTAACTAGTGGTGAAAGAATGGCTATAGGTCTAAAAGTTAGATAATTCTGTGGAAATTCCTCCTTTATGGAGAGGTATAACGTGATATTTTCCATATTGCTGCGATGAATCCTTCTGAGATGGATCTGTTGATCAGAACAGAAATGGGAAGTGCTATGGCATCAGCTGCTTTTTGAAGATATTCAGCTGGGAGGTGGTCAGCAGCTAGTGTAGTAGGTTTTAGCTTTTTGAGTAAGGCCAGGATCAGGTTGGTAGGTACGATTTGAAAGGTAAAGGTGGGTTCGGTGCTGGGTGGATCAGGGCTAGATGTGCCAGAGCTGGTGTTTGTGTCTGATGGAGTGAGATGGGTAGCTAGAGACTGGATAGTTTCAGTAAAGAAGGAGCTGAAGCTGTTTGCAATTTCTACATTTTTGTCTAGAATGACAGATTTTTTGGTCCGATTCCTTAGCTGCTGGTATCTTACTTGGTCCATAGGGGCTTTGGTAACATGCCACCTGGCCCAGGTGTTGTTTCTTAGTTTAATTTTTATTTTTGTTTCTTTAGATAGCCACGGTGCAACTGTGGCTTTTACACAGATGGTACAGGCTTTACATGCTTTGAGTTCATTTTGGAAGTTGTCAAGGTTAAAGTTCCTGATGTTTCTTATAGTTTTGTGGGTGGGCTGGTTGGGAATGCCGGTTTTGAGCTTAATAATATAGGTAAGGCAGTGATCACTTAGATCATCAGGTAATGTACCCGACTTGTACTTTTGGGGGTGGCTGTTAAGTATCCAGTCAAGGATACTATCTTTGACGCTATTTTTGCTAAATCTGGTGGGGGTGGCAATGATCTGAATAAACCCATGGAGGTTTAAATGGGTGGAGGGAGTTTCAGAGGAATAGGTGTTCCAATCAATGTTAAAGTCCCCCAAGACAATGGTTTCCTGGGTATAGTTAGAAGCTAGCCAAAGTAAGATATTTTCTAGAGTATTATCATTCTTGCTGGGTGGAATATAAATGCAGACAATGTATCTGCATTTATTTTTGTTTATTATTAGTTTGGTGATGAGATTTCATGGTGGTACAGCGGTAGCATTGTTACCTCACAGCAAGAGGTTCTCCCGTTCGATTCTCGGCATGGCTTGGGAGTGCCTTCTGTGTGGAGTCTGCATGTCCTGCCCGCGGTTGGGTAGCATTCGAAAGACATGCGTACGTAAATGGGCGTGCCTTTGTTGAAGGTTGGGCATCGAGCTGGCACCTCGGCGTTTTGTAAAAATCTACTGCCAATCATTAGCAGACTGGAGTTCCGCTGTGGCAACCCATTACCGGGAAAAAGCTGAAAGACAAACATTAGTTTGGTGATGAGAATTTCTGCATTGCCAAACTGGGGTGGCTGTTGGGTGTTAATTGGTATTGTTAGGGTAAACTTGTATAGTACAGCTACCCCGCCACCTTTCCTAGAGATACGGTCCAGTCTAAGGATGTTGTACTGTGGGGGGGCGGTATTTCGTTATCTTTGGTTATTGGTTTTAGCCAGGTATCTGTGAGGCAGAGGACATCAGGGGCGTGAACAGCTAAGAGTCCATGTAGGCTATGGATCTTGTTGTTGAGGCTTCTGATGTTGAAATGACAGACCAGTAATGAGTTTGGAAATCTATCAACCTGGGTAGTACAAGTTGGGTTGTGAGATGGTGTGCTTAGGTCTACTGCTGTGGATGGGCCAGGGTTGGGGTGGATGTCTCAATCTGCCATAAGATTCATTTTTAAGTTGCTTATGAGTCTTAAAAATTTATTTATGATTTTTTTCGTAGCTTTTGGTTTTTAAGCTAATGTAGCGGTATTTAGTCAGGTGATGGTAATTGCGGGGCGAGGAATTAGGAGACGGGGTGGTTATGTAGTGGATAAACTTATTAAATGCTGGGTTGGTGTCAGAGTTTGGGTATTGGATTTCAAGATGCTGTACACATTTCATAGCAGCTCAGGTGATGAGGAATAAATAAACAGGGTTACTAAGGGTAGCAGCATTAGTGTTTTAGCTGTAGTCATAGTAAATTACTAGGGTAGGGTCTGTATTGAGTGTATGTGGTGGATAAAAGATTAGAGAGAATAGAATGCCTATAGGTGGGTTAATATGGATAGTGGGGTGGATAGTGGGTGTATTACTGTGCTAGGAGTTTGC
Source organism: Protopterus annectens (assembly GCF_019279795.1). Classification (NCBI taxonomy): domain Eukaryota; kingdom Metazoa; phylum Chordata; order Ceratodontiformes; family Protopteridae; genus Protopterus; species Protopterus annectens. The sequence goes on along the minus strand of NC_056747.1, from coordinate 1,056,206,465 downwards.
TGGGTTCTAGGAGCATGTGTAGTTGGTTAGCTAATTAAGGGGGCGTGCCAGTGGTACTATAAATGTAGTACTAACGGGGGCGGGTGGGGCGTGGAGTGAGTGAAGCGAGCGGACCGGGGCTAAACCAGTAAAGCAGATGCCTAGAGGCAGCATATGTGCAGGTATGAGTTACAAGCACGCTTACTTGTTTCTTTTTATATGCCCAATACTCTGTTCCTAGGCCCTACTGTTAAAAACTACACAGTTCCCTGCCTGCTTCTCAATTTACAATGCAGAGAGCCCATTTTCCAACTCCCTTTTGTAGCACGCTTGTTTCACTTAGTTTATTGAGAAATGCACTGCTTGGAGGTGCAGCGCATACTGCGCTCGTCTGATTGAATAGTAGAAAGCACGCTGTTTGAAAATGTCTAAACCAAGTGTGAAATACACAGCAACATGGACTTGATTGTACATACCTATATATTTAATATTGTATAATGCATGACTATGGGTAACTTGTGATTTATGCATGCCAAACAGTCTCATAACAATTGCATGGTCTATTCTCAAACAGGAAGGATGTAGATAATAGAATAAAGTGTGTGCTTTAAGAAGCATGTGAGGCTGTTATGTGCACGTATATAACCCGCACACATGCAAACCCCTAGTACCATTTTGAAGGAGCAGGCAGGGAGTGAGCATGCATGATCATAATTACTAACTGTATACAAGTTACTTAAGTTACAGTTAATAGTGCTCATATGAAATAAAGCTGCTTGAACAGAACCCAAAAAAGGCAGTGTCCCAGACACACAAGCGACAATAGCTAACTATCTTTCTGATATAAACAGACAAGTCATTACTAATGCCTTATATAAACGCATTTTAAAAGGAAGCACTTACAGTTTTAAATTTATGATTTTAAAAGTTGTTTATGCACCATTGCAGGGAGGGAACATAATTAACATAAAATGAAGAGATGCAATGGATATTTAGGATGAAAGCACACCAGGTTTAAATGGTGCTTTCACTTTAAAACCTATGCTTGGATACCTACATGAACAAGTGTAATTAATTTCCATCACATGATTGGAAAAAATTTATACATATGCAGCTGTATTTTATTGTTTATTGCCTGAAGAAGCCAGTTGGCGAAAGTTTTCACTTGCACAATAAGAGACTTTGCCTTTAGTGCTTTCCAGTGGATTTATTTCCTCAAAATTGTCTTCACTTACTGGAGCTAACTGGATTCACAACCACTTCACTGTTTTATTTCATCTTCTTTTATCATGATACAAATATAATGATGTTACCGCAGGATGTTACTACTACAGACAACTGTATTAGTCACACAGTTCCTGCAGAGAGGTCTTCTGTTGTGGCTGCTTCCAAATTAGTTTCGTAATAGTTTTTTTTATCCTAACGCTTGTTTTTTTCTGAAGGTAAACAGCAGGGCATTACTGATGCAAAAGTATATGAAAATATAAAGTTACACATTCTTTACAACTGTATGTAGTAGTATGCAACAAACTTTTTTTTGGGTGTGGGGGGGTCATATCTGGAATTTCTGACATGAAAATTTAGCAACCCTTTTCTCAACCTGGGTACCACTAATTCTCTGGAAGTTACTTGATGGGACGGACGGACAGACAGACTACTGACTGATCAATTCTTGTAGTAAAAAAATGAAATGGCAAGAGCTGCTCCTGGCAAGAGCTGCTCCTCCTTTTAGCTGTTCATTAAATCACTGTATTGGTCTAGGGAATGAGTGCAGCTCTGGTTGGGAGATGCCCAAAGGCAGTGTTGAATGGCAGTTGTACACCTGGTGGAATTTCCCAAGCTCAAGTAATCTTACTATAGACAATCTATTCTTTACTGCTATGAACTAGAATGGGTATGAACAACATTGATGATCAAGGTATGACCCTACAAGTATTTTGTATAAAAAGGAAATGGCATCTACAGGAGGAAAACAGCAGTTCAGTGAAAAGTACTTATTTTCACTCGTACTACCACACCTCCAATTTACTTGTAGGACTGTTACAAGCCCAGTAAACAAAGTAGCAAATGCAGGGCTTCTTTATTTAGAATTATTCAGTCCTTTCAATGAGTCTCCTACCGGATATATAGTCTAATGCTAAAATTATCATTTGTTTTGTCAAATTTCCATTTGTTTGCATTCAGATGAACTTAATACTTTAAGGTGAATTACCTCAGCATTGAATGTGTGGGTCAATATTTAGTCACACAACCAAAGAAAAGAATCCCTTGTTTCAAGCCCTGAGCCACACAAGTACTGCTTCAAGGCACAGGGTATGACCTTGAGATCTTTTGTTTGTTTAGATACCACTTGTTTGAATGACTGCTTGATAAGATGAGTAGAGGTTCTGGAAACGGTAAGACAAATGTTTAAATGGAGATATAACTAAGCATTGTCCTTACAGTCAAACCATGCAATAATGGAAAGCAAAGGAAAGATGAGACATAAAAAAGGTACCGGACACTTCATTTAGGCAATTAACTTAACAGACTGACTCTACTACATCTTGAGAGTTGGGTGACTGCCATGACCTTCATAACGCTGTCTGCACATTAGACGTTTAAGATATTCCAGTAGACTGGTAGTTTGCCTTTACTTAGAAAGACATCACACATTTGTGGGTCTGCTGTTGGCAACAGACTTGGATTAGTGGGCAGTCCTCAATCTTTTTGGTGGGTCATTAGTTTCAGCTTCAAAAAGTTTCACAGATTGTGATGATGAACGCTTTTCTTGGTGGCTGGTGGGACTTCCTAAGCTCTCGTATATCTATGCATTGTAGTTCCTGTACTGGAGAACAGGCTTCACATCATCCACTTGGAGCTCAAGGTAGTGGGGTCCTGACCTTGATGGCATCCAAGAAACTGATGTTCTTTTTTCTTAGGCAGCCCTGCTTGACCGCAGACAGTTGCTAGCATTTAGGACATATTCACTTCAGTGGAACACAATCTCTAACCTCCTGTACAAGTCCCCCTACACACCCAAACTTCTATATACCAACTCTAAGATAGCCATACCTCAGAGAAAATGGAATATTCTGAGAAATGAGTCAGCATTTCGGGACTTGCTCTAGCAGGTCCTGACATTTCAAATGGTCACCCTGCAAAAGCAATAACCTCTATCTTTATGCAAGTTCCTCACTACACAAACATGCAGTAACTCTCTCCAAAAGACCATACAAACCCACACAATTCCTTTGCATTCTAGTCCTCACAAGCAATACTGAAACCAGCCCTGGCTTACCCCAACTCGTCTATTGATAAATGCACAAAGCCTTCACAAAAAAATTAGACAAGGATGACACACTCAAAGTGCACAACCCTGACATACTAACTCTGTTCGTGTCTTGGATCAAAAAAGACGAGCCATACTTACACTATTTTTCCAACATTATAATTACTTAACCGATTTTAAACTCTGGCCAAGAAATGATGGTGAAGCCCTCCATCAAACTTCAAATGCAAGCTAACACATTCTCTTGCCAATGCCCCAACTGGCTACTTCCACAAATTGCCCCAAAGAACGAAAAAACAAATAAATGCACCTGTCAGTAGTCCTGCTCTTTCCTCCCTCCATACCTAGGAATTTCCAAACACTAATTCAAGAAATTACATCCCAACTAAGACACAAAAGCAAACTTATCTTCCTAGGTGACGTGGACTTAATGTACTTCTGTAAATCCAGCACGACACTGACAAAACTCTGCTGGACATTACCCTTAAACAACTACTGCCACAGCTCATTCAACCTGACCTCAGCACTAACAATTATTCCCTTCAACATCTAATCACTGACAACCGTAGACTAATCTCAAACTCTATCACCTGCCTAACTTCGGTTGGGGACCACTTTACAAAAAGCTTCACAATACACAACCCAGACAGCAAAAATTACCCCAAATAAATCCCATTCAGACCAAAGGCAGACTTGAAATTCAACAAATTTAAAGAAACCCTCTCCCATCACAGACTGGTCTTTCATATTAAACCTAACCATATTGCAGAAACCCTCACCAGTACACCCCTACCTCTGCAGGACAGATACTTCTCTAATTACTCAACTGTACAAACCAAAAAGAAATTACTAACTCCTGAACTGAAATACCTTTTAAAACTTACGAATGATGAGTGGCAGGCATGAAAAAACAACCCCCCCCACAGTAAAAAGCAACATACCCAGTTCATAAGCCTCTCAAAACATGCAGGATGACAACACAAGAGCCAACCTATGAAAACATTTCAAACATCCTTAGCTAAATCACAAACAGTTCTGGAAAGATGTGAAACGACTCATATGAAAGGATATAAAAATAATTCAGCAAGCGCAACTCCTTTCTCCCCTTTAACTACCACTAAGAATTCTCCAACTTACCAACTCTAGCAAACATGCACTGCACCCCCATCTTCCCGAATAACCACTGCTCTACATTTCTCAATTTTACTTTGAAACAAGGCAAAAGAAGAGATTCATAACTACTTCTAAGATTGTAAGTCCACCAGGTGAAGATGGCCCCTGTCCCTGGTTCGTATACCACTGCAGTGAATTCCTGGCAACCCTGCCCTTGCAGCACATCTTCTACCTCCACCCAACATAAAATACTATGCCAAATACATAGAAAATATCCACTTTCAGCTCAATCCCAAAGTACTTCACCACCACCAAATCTTGCTGATGCAGGCCAATCTTTATAATTTCCAAAATTGGCTCCCTGTTCAGTAAAGAGTTGACCTTCTCCAAGGATTCCAACTATTAAAGTTCCTAGTCAACCATACCTTCTCTTTCCTAGCAGCTAAACTGATTACATGACATTCCTTTTACAGCCTCAGAAACTACGACCACTCTGCCCTAACACTTCAATCCCAGAACTAAAGTTGACTATAAAGGTCTAAAACTCTGGGGAAGTACTACCCCACAGAGAAAACATACCGTCTTACCCAAAATTCAGGACTCATCTAAAGGCCCACCCCTCTTTTCATCTGCCAGACGTCACTTCCCCTCAACCAGTCATATTACCTAACCTGACCTACATCACTATTTTTCTTATTGCTAACACTCTCTTACTTGTCCCTCATATGACAAGTTTTACTGCATTAATCTCCCCTTCTAACTATGTTTTGCTTAATACAACTTCTTCCAGCTACTCAAAACCTTTATCATTCACTCCACTTAACTATCCTATAATTTCTACTTAGACAACACACAGCAGTAACTATCAAACATGAAACTTGTCTTGATTTTTTGCAGATAATTATACTGCAAGTACCCTTTGGGAAGTTGTCGACCCCAGGTAATTATGTCGCCAATAAAACACAACTAAAAGTTAACTCATTAGTCAAGGATCTGGGAACTCGGGTGGATAGTAACCTAGGTCTTTGAATCAAATTTATGGGTAACATTTGTGTTGCATGCATACCTCTCAAACTCTCACTGCAAGAAATCTGTACAAAAGCAGAAATAATTGTGAACAAAGATCCAAAAATAGGGACATCCTATAAAGTTTGAAAGCTGCTAGAATGACATTTTTGCATTACTATATATTTTCTGAAGGATATGAAGTCTGAAACTGAAATATGTGCCATTATTTAGTATAATTTAATGACTTCAGTCCTCAAAGATTTGCCAGAATCCATAAAGTTTATGAACAGACCAAAAATAAGAGGCAAAAATCTGGACAGTTGAGAGGTATGGTTGCATGACTAGTTTTCTCCTAAATGACTATAAATTCTGTCAGCGTCCATTCCCGTGTACAGTGTATATGTCGTTGGCAGACAAGTTGTTGGTCTATAAATTTTAGGGTAGCTTGCAGGTTCACTCAAGTAGGAGCATGGTTTTTCCTGTTAATAACAAATTTAGCCAGCAACTGTGCGCTGTGTATATATAAATTTATTCTACATAAAAGAAAAAACAGACCGGTTTCGGCTAAGAAGTTAACCTAGCCTTCATCAGTGTAAAAAATACAAGACATCTTGTGAACATATAACATATCCTTAATTAATACTGAGATATTATTAGTGGGCTCATAAATTTTCATTTAAGCCTGGGCTGAACAGCCCTCCCAATTTCACAATCCACTTCTTCTCCATTGCATTCAATTTTGTGTGCTATCCAGTTTTTGGGTTTCTATCACCTGTTTTCCTATCTAAAATGGTAAAGTGAAACGATGACTGTAGTGTGTTGTAAAGTATGTTTGGACAAAGCATTGCTCATTCTTTTATGCTTAACATCAGAAAGGTGTTCAGAAATACTTAACCTAAGGGGTCTGGATGTTTGTCCAATGTAAAATGCATGACAACTGCAGGTGGACAGGTATATGACCCAGTCTGTACTGCAGTTGGCAAAAAACAATGTCAAATACCATACTGCAATTGCTACTAGAAAAGGTTTTGGTTTTCAAAACTCGAATACAGTTACTGCAATGACCGCAAGGCATGCAGCCAATGATCTTCTCCCCAGAAATAGTAGTCTGGATAGTGTTAAAATGAGTGGATGAATGCTGATGCTTGAAACGGGTAAAGTAGGACCCCAAATTCTTCCCTTTCCTAAAACAGAAATGACACGTTTCACCTAAATGCTGGGACAAAAAATTGTCTGCCAATAGTATATTCCAATGTCTTCTGATGACCTCAATAAGCTTGTTGGTGTTCCTACCATATGTGGTGGTAAAACGTAATTTTTTAGTGGTAGAACTTGGTTTTTGTTGGTATTTAAGAAGGTCCTTCCTATCAATATTAGCAGCATGGTTACTTGCTGTATAAACATAACCCATTGTTGTATCCTCTCTCTCGAAATCTATGAACTAAATCAGTGCGAAAATGTGCAAAAGAATCATCTGAACAGATGCATCTCATCCTGATGAATTGTGACTTGGGGATGTTTTTGGTAACGTGGGCTGGATGAAAGCTGGACGCGTGGAGTAGTGCGTTATATTCAGGGTATTTACGAAATACTTGTGTGTAGAGTATTGTCAACATTCGTACATCTAAGTAGGCAATTCTATACAGATGATAATTGACAGTAAACTGTAAGCCCCACTTGTTTTCATTGAGATACCGTATGAATTCCATAAGGTATTCCACATCAGACCTCCGCACCATCCAGCAATCATCCAAATACCTGCACCATATATCAATTTCACCCAAGTAAATGTTGTGTATAGTATCATAAATAATGTGTTCTTCTACGTAAGCCATATGTAAATCTGCATATATATATGGGCAAAGGATGCACCCATTGCAGTCCCACGCACTTGTAAATAACATTGGTTACCATAGAAGAAGACATTCTTCGTGAGAGCATGCTCTGTCAAAATGAGAAGAAAGGTATTGAAACCAGGTTTATATAGATTGGATTTCTCTAGCCAGTATTCAATAGCATCCAGCCCTGCCCAGTGTGGTATGTTTGTATATAATGAAAAAAACATCTAATGTGCACATTAACCAATGATCCTCAATTTGCATATCATTTATGTCCAGAAATTCTGTAGCGTCTTGAATTCTGGATCTAACCCATTTAAGTAAGGGTTTAATATACTGTGTCAGAAATTGTGATATTGGTTCAGTTAGGGACCCATTACCAGCCATGATAGGTCTGCCTGGAGGATTCTGAAGATCTTTATGGATCTTCGGTAAAAAATATCTATCTTGGCTGCTTGGATCAGGAACAGTAAGATAGTATTTAACTTGTTCCGTAATTATGCCATTTTGTACTGCTGATTCAAAAAATGTATCTAGTTGTTTAAACATTTTAGATGGGTCAAGTGGCATTCTAGTGTAGTATCTGCCATTATCCAGTTGTCTACGAGCCTCGGCATCATAATGTGACCAATTCATGACAACCACAGCACCACCTTTGTCCGCAGCAATAATTACCAAGTTTTTATTATTAGCAAGTTCTTGTATAGCCAACATATCGGACTGAGAGATTATTATATCTTGTATGAGCCATATTTGTATTAAAGTGCAGATCTTTGAGTACACTATTTTGAAAAAGGCTCATGCAATGATGCATTGGTGGAACAAAGGTGGATTTGTGGTAGTTGAATAAATCAACAGCTGAATAGTCATTGGTACTGTCTTGAAAATGCACTTTAAGATTTAGCAATCTACAAACAGCTATAACATCCTGTGCCAATACATCTTCCTGAACAAAAAAAAAAAAACAGGTATAAAAGAAAGGCCTTTATTTAACAAAACTATTTGTGAATCTGACAGTGTTACATCAGAAATATTTAATACATTTGTTTTAGAACAGCTGTTTACTTGCTCATCAGGAATTCCATCAAACCCTGCATGTTTCTGATGTCTGCAATGTTTTCTGCCTGCCCTCTAAGCCCTAAAGGGACAGTGCTATTTTTGCTTTTGGGGGGTGGAAAGTCCGAGGTCTGTTGTGTATCTAAATCTGTACCAGATGATGAATCACCCCAGATGAATTAGTATACGTATTCAGTTTCCTAAGAATAGACTTGGGATGTTTACATTTAGGGGTTGTCTTACTTTTATTACTCCCTCAAATTTAACATGTCTAGTATAACTGAACGGGTGCCCTTTGTCATAGTCCATTTGGTCTCTTTGGACTTTAAGTTTCCTATCTCTAAGTAGTGCTTCAAAAGTTAGTAAATCCGAGCTAACATTCGTCAACTATGTAGAGTACAAAGGTTGACCAATATATTGATTGCTATCCTCACATAACTGACCAACTATATTACTTTGTTGATCAATAACCCTTTCATAATATCTGGCTAGCGTTTCTACAAATTCCATAAACATTTTTGTTGGATAGCAAACCACTCGTTTGTTAATTAGTCATCCATGTCGTTAACTAATGGCTGGATTTCTACTCTGAGCCCTCTTGGAGTTGTACCTTTTGCCATATACGCTTTAAATAATTTAAGATGCCAAACGTTGGCTCAAAGTTTTCATGGTTTTGTTAAGTTGGTGAAACAATCCTTCACAGCAAAATTGTGGATTATCACTAGTATTTGAACCATTGTCATTATTGGGGTTTGTAATACCAAATATACCCAGGTCTTCCTTATCAGAAGATAAACCTGCCAAAATACTCATTAGGTCCATTGTACAAAAAGATAATACAGATGTAGGGAACAGTAATCAAAAACAAACCCAAACACTCGAATTATGAAATGAAATAACTGCAACAAAAGGCCATAAGTAACACCTTCAAGAAGGATTTTTTATATATATATATATATATATATATATATATATATATATATACACACACACACACACACACACACACACACACACAACACACAGCCATCCAAAAAATCACCCACCTGCTTATACATACACAATGACAGCTAAAAAGAAAGAACCAGGCCTGCTAATGTAATCAAAATCCAAAGTTGAATGCAGTGCCATGACCAAAAAGCAAATCTATTTGACTAAAAACACTCCATATGTTGGACTGAACAATGATGGCCCTTGTTAAAGCGAAATCAACAATATATTTGATATCCACCACTTGAATATTTATCCAAAATTATATCGGTCCATCCTGAAACCAATCCACAGACCCGATAACAGTGCCACGCCCAGAACAACCGGATTGTAATCCTTCTATATCACAATATTGAGTTAAATACGGACTATAATGGCTCCTGCATGGAAGTGATAATATCTATATAAGCAACTGACTAAACAGCAAGGTTAAGTATAGGCCTGATACCAATTGTGGATGTATATAAGGGTAGGATTATAAAATCTCAAGCATAAAGAAAATAATTGTGCAATTCAAATTTCATAATCAAAAGTAGAATGTTGCATGGATATAATGACCTCTAATAATAACTATTTGCTGTATTAACCGGAAGTACAACCGTTATACTCCTCTTGGTACCCAGAGATAGATCAGGAATTTGAAATAATAATGGAATGCTCATTTGGGGGGTTTCTAATAAAAAATAATAATATGTATTTCTATTTTAAAAACTAAACATATATATTGGTCCCGGATATAAAGCCTTATGTAAAATTGACCACATAATTTGACCCTCAGGCCTAATGTAAACAATGTGAAAAAATATGAAAATGAGCAGTAACCAGTATAATTCGCAATAACAGATTGGTTATATATAGAAAAAGTAATAGCTATAAGTCCAGAATTGCCATCAAAAAATATTACGTGTTCAATAAAAATGTAATCCCTTTCGTTCTGAAACCACAAACAAATGAGCCGTAACAGAATAAATAGTTTCAGTATTGGGCCAGAGTCAACAACCCAAGTAAAGTCAAATAACTCAATCCTCTATACTCCCAAATCGGAATGATACTGGTAGTTCCAAATGCAACCAGCAGTTAATAAAAGACTGCCATCACAAGTCTGTTAAGTTGAAAAACACAATTCCCTTCATTATCCCTTTCTTGATTTGTTCCTCCCCAAAAAATTAGAGTCCGAGACTGTGAACGAAATACAGAGCCAAAAAATCATGAAATAGTATGGCACACTCCTGTTGTTAGCGATAAAAATTCACACACAGCTTAGTAAACAATTAATGTGAAAAAACAGAAGCAAAGAACATGCCATTGGGCTGTAGCAAAGAAATGCAACTATGTTACGACTGCTGGAACCTCCGAAAGTTAGTTTATCCTGAAAGAATTCCAGTTGAAGAACTGTATGTCCAAACCAATACGTCCGAACCAAAATGTACAACACAACACATATTTAGCTGGCCCCAAATGAAAAAACAAAGACTTGAGTCTTAATATGCCATACCATCCATCAGACAGACAGCTATAGGGCAGCGTTCTGTTTCTTACAAGCAGCAAAGTACATTACCATTGGACCAGGCCCGGTCGTAGTCCAAACACTAAGATGTATTCGTAATTTGTAAAGTTGAAGAGCCTGAAAATCACACTAGATAGGAAAAGCTCCTGGTGGTAAAAAAACAAGGAATAAATCCAAAAACGAAGTGGATATAAATGTATAAGCTCCAATATAGCCAAAAGGAAGCCGATAGGAATCTAATGCAGATGTAATGCACACAGCAGACCACGGACAACCAGCAGGAAGTAAAGGTGCATCCAAAAAAGAAATCCCCTGCACGGAAGTAATTGCACGGTCAAAAAAGTAACAGCAAATAACAAAAATAGCCAGCAACTGTGTGCTGTGTATATATAAATTTATTCTACATAAAACACACGAAAAAACAGACCGGTTTCGGCTAAGTAGTTAACCTAGCCTTCATCAGTGTAAAAAATGCAAGACATCTTGTGAACATATATAGAATATATCCTTAATTAATACTAAAATATTATCGGTGGGCTCATAAATATTCATTTAAGCCTGGGCTGAACAGCCCTCCCAATTTCACAATCCACTTCTTTTCCATTGCATTCAATTTTGTATGCCATCCAGTGTTTTGGTTTCTATCACCTATTATCCTGTCTATAATGGTAAAGTGAAAGGATGCTGTACTGTGTTGTAAAGTATGTTTGGACAAAGCATTGCTCATTATTTTATGCTTAACATCAAAAATGTGTTAAGAAATACGTAACCCAAGGGGTCTGGATGTTTGTCCAATGTAAAATGCATGACAGCTGCAGGTGGCCAGGTATATGACTCAGTCTCTGTACTGCAGTTTGCAAAAAACGTCATGTCAAATACCATACTGCAATTGCTACTAGAAAAGTTTTTGGTTTTCAAAACTCGAATACAGTTACTGCAATGACCGCAAGGCATGCAGCCAATGATCTTCTCCCCAAAAATAGTAGTCTTGATAGTGTCATTATGAGTGGATGAATGCTGATGCTTGAAAAGGCTAAAGTAGGACCCCAAATTCTTCCCTTTCCTAAAAGAGAACTGACATGTTGTTAACCAGTGCGGTGTCTGTTCTGTACCTTTAAACTTCTTATTCTTTCTTTTACTTCTTCTATCCATTTAGCATCTTTGTTATGCTCCACAGGATCGTCATATATATGTCTCCAAAATTATCTGTTTCTTCTTTTTTTGGTTGTCTTTCAATTCCTTTTACCTTACTTCCCAATTCTCTATAAAACATTTTTGGGTCATCAATAAATTGCTTACTTTGTGCTTTTCCCTTATATTTACTTTCTATCTTCTAAGTCTTTCTGCCCGTTTTGAAATTTTTAGCTCATCTCCAATAGTGCATAACAGATCCTGGTCTGTTCTAATACTGTGCATTGCTTTTATCACATCTATCTTTCTTAGTATTTTTGTTGATCTATTCCCTCTTCTATAATCTTCTAACAATGACACTTCTTGTCTTAGCTGCTTTATGGTTTTCTCTATTCGATATTTCCATGATGGTATTCACTTTCACCCCCCTCTTTTCCCAAGTTAACCTGTGGTACAACATTATCAGTTATTAATTTAGCAGCACAGTAATATATTCTGTTTAATCGCATGGATCTCTATGGACAGTCCTAACTACAGTGTTCATTAGTTTTATCAAATTTCTGACTTTTGGGGTTGTATTTACCTTCTGCAGTCTATTTCTCTCATTGATCTTGATATATCTGCCCATGTCTATTAAATCAAGCAGCTCTTCTCAACTCACTTTCTTCCATACTGAGGGCACCATCCCTTGTTTTCCGCTTCCTGCGGGCATTCTATAGAAAGTTCTATAGTATCTTCCTGTGGCACATTTTCAATTTCATCCTGTGTCATCTGTTGTTCCGTCATATGGGAACTCATTGGCCTGTCACTCAACACTGACTGCATCAGTTTCCACAGTTTCCTGTTCCTTTCCTTGCTGTCTAGCTTCAAATGAACGTTTATACTGGTTTCCTGTGGAAGGCTTCAAAATATCTTGGTATACCACCTGAGCAATTGTGTCTTGTTCCACTGGTTTCCCCTTAATTTGGTCATCCATTGCTATATCCTGTTGTAGTGCTTTCTGCATTTGATTTTCTACACTGAATCCTTTTTTTATTTGCAGCTGTTCATTATCTCAATTTCTATTTATTTGACTTCTCCATTACTAATCTCTTTATCTACTTTTCCTCTTAGTCTTATTTTTTGTATTGTAAAGTTTTTCATATCCGGATTCCTTTGCCTATATTTTTCTTCAAATATCTTTGGTGCTGCTCTTTTTGTATTAGTTTTGCTTTCTCCTTTGCATAAACATTACACCATAATCTCTCTTCCTTTCCCATGTCCATATTTCTTCTTCACGTCTCCTGACGATCTTGCTTTTCCTTATTCTGGGGACTCACTCCATCATGCTGTGATGTAGTCTGTTTTAGACCTTCTACATTAAATCCCTCACTTTGCAGGCACTCCATAACTTCAACTTCTATTTCTTTAACTTCTGCTTTACTAATCATCTTTTCTACATTACATCTTTGTGCTATTAATCTTTTTATTGTGAAATTTTCCATATCTGGATGCCTTTGTCTGTATTTCTCTTCAAATATCTTTGAGACTGACTACTCTATATTAGTTAACTTGGTGTTCTCCTTTGCATAAATATTGCACCATATCAAATCTTTCTTTCCCATGTCCATACTTTTTTATATTTTTCAAATATCTCTAGGTTTTGTTTATATTTCCTCACTTCCTCAGAGGCTTCTTTTTCCAGAGAGATCAAAGTTTCTTGATCTATATACTGTTTTTCAAAAGTCTGTTGTATTAATGAACACATGTTTTTATTTGAAGCTTGTGACAGTTTTTCCTAAGTATTTCTCTTTCCTCCAACTTCTTTCAATCGTTTTGTATATCTTGTGTCTGGAAATTCTGGGCTTTTTACATAACAGTAACAATATATTATTTCTTTCTTATCCTCAATATTCCACTCTATCGTCTTAATGGCTCTATTTTGGCCATTCAATTTTTGTCGTTTTTGTGGACTGCTGCTTCCTTCTACAACAAGGGGGCCATCCTCCCCCTGAGCCTGGCCTGGCCCAATTGTAGGAATGTTTTTGTATTATGAAGATTCTACACGGTCATTTTTTCCAGTCCTGGCACCAGTGCGCCTACCAGGACTGGGCACTTTTTTATTCTGGGTCTTGTGCACCCAGCTTTTTTTTTATTTTTGATTTACTTCTGTCCATAATATATGCTAAATAAATACAGTCTATATAGTGTCGCCTTGGTGAGATTTTGTGAAAAACAGGTTCCACCTCGTGAAGGTACTCACCAAGACTTGAGGATGAATTCAATTTCAGCACTATCACTCTCCTTTGCTTGCTGACTTTTCATCTATCTATGTGGATGCAGACATGATAGTAAATATGGGAGTAATGGATAATATACCCTGACACTGTGAATTGCTGCCCCTTCCACTGAAAAGCATATCAAAAGATTGAGCTGCACACTGTCTCTCTAGCTCATCAAATGTAAATGTGTAAATAAATGATCCCTGGTGACTGAGTGAAGTTTTGTCCTGCAGTGCTGACTGCCTGAACGAAGAAGTATCTCTCGGGGAAGTACAACATGGGACTTTAATCCTGGATCCCATACCAGAGTATTTTTCTGATTAATATCTTCAACACTTGCAACAACTGCAAACAATAGGAACTGTAGGAAGCAGCGGTTACCAACCTTAAATAAGTTATGTATTTTATATGTTCTTTTTCATTTCCTTATACATTATGACAAACTTCTGGAATCGATAAAATGTTCTTCTAATGAAGTAAACTGAAACACTTCCCCATGCTTTGTCAAACTTTTCCGGAAGATCTAGCCCACTTTGATAAGTCCGTACAAACACCAATAAGTAGTAACTGTAAAGAATCCCCAAAATTTTAAGGCACTGAACAAATGTTCAGTATAAGTAAATGTATTGTAAACTCAGTTTACTATTGTGCTTTCACAAAATGTAATTACTGCAGCAGAGAGGATACACTTTCTCTTACAGCTGAACAAATATAACTACTCCCTGGAATTCCATTTCAAAGTACTTAATGTGAGTTTGCTACCCAAGCCAACATAGTCTACAAATTGCCAACACTGAACAAAACACATTTTTTTAAATGTCATAGCTATTTTGTTCTTTATGAATTCATCTAATTTATGAACTCCTCAACCCAGTACCAGAAGTGAAGAAGTAAAATAATAAATATGTATTTTCTCTTCTCTTTGCAGAGTTATCACAACAAAAAAATGCCCAGTGGATTTACTTAGCCATCTGTTAACTGAACAACAGACTTATTATCAGCCATAATGACAAGATTTGGTCCAAAAAGACAGGTGAAATAAACTGCCATTACCACTTTTCCTAGAAGTCATGAAGAAAATATGCGGTTATATTACTACTACTCTAGACCTTTTTATCAGCAGGCAAGTGCTGATCGTTTCCTTACTCTTCTCCCCAATCACAAATAAAGACTCAGTTGTGGTTCCGCTTGCCATTGCGGCTCCACTGGTCATACAGTTCCCGCTAGTGAGGTTGATCTGATGTAATGACAGGTGAGAGGTCAAGATCTAAAAATGGTAATTTAAAGGAGCTACACAGAAATTCACGGACTGCTATTTTAAGTGCAAGAGGAATTTTTCTATGCATATCTGAGAGCTAAGCATTTTGCTCTCAGCAGTCCCTAATTTTTTCATTATATTTTTTGCCCTTTCCCTTTCAGGATGTTTAACTTTTATGGTTAATCACTGCAAGCTATAGTCAGATATGGCGCGGTCTCCAAAAACCAAGTTATAGATTAGGGGAAAATATGTGTTGCACTACCACTATAGCACCAACTAACACAACAACATGTCTGTTAATTTGCAGTTAACAGTAACAGTGCTATATTAGTCAGATAAAAGAATGCTGATGACAGGGGAAATTAGTGTGTGTGTTTTTTAATGTGTATTTTTTTAAAGCCAGGTAAGGCACATTCATGCATCTTTTTAGTGTGTGTGTGTGTGCCCTATTGTTCTGGCACTCTTGTTAATCAAGGCATTTTGTGCAGTGCGCGTCTGTGTGACATTTTTCTCGGCATTTTCTTTCTTTTTTTTAACTGAGCTGCCTTTTCCCCTGGGTCCTAGTGCCTGCTTGGTTTGCTACCTCCTCTTCTTTACAAACTGTACTGAAGTGCATACAGTCTTGAGTTGTATTATAAAAAAATCAGGAATTAAAGGGGCCACACGGGAAATCATGGCATCCCATTATTTTGCCCTCAAAAATGGCAAACACCGAGGAATTCGAGGTACGCTTCTTATTTTTCCTTACAAAAGATTCAACTTCTGTATGAATCAGGCATGTTTCCTCTAATATTACTTCTGCATTACTATTGTAAACATACGTCGATATAAAAAGTTTACACATCCCTGTTAAAATGTCAGGTTTTTGTGATATAAAAAAATGAGACAATAAATCTTTTCAAAACTTTTCCCACCTTTAATGTGACCTATAATCTGTACAATTCAAATGAAAAACAAACAAATCTGTTAGAGGAAAAATATAAAAAAAAAAAAAAAACTTAAAACAAGCTGGCTGCATAAGTGTGCACACTCAAACTAATACTTCATTGAAGCACCTTTTGATTTAATTACAGCATTCATTCTTCTTGGGTAGGAGTATCAGCATGGCACATCTTGATTTGGCAACATCTGCCCACTCTTCCTTGCAAATGCACTCCAAATCTGTCAGATTGTGAGGGCATCTCTTGTGCACAGCCCTCTTCAGGTCACCCCACAGATTTTCTATTGGATTTAGGTCTGGGCAATTCCAAAACTTTAATTTTCTTCTGATGAAGCCATTCTTTTGTTCATTTGCATGTATGCTTGGGGGTCACTGTTGTGTTGAAAGGTGAGATGCCTCCATCTTCAGCTTTATATCAGATACCTCAAGGTTTTGGGCCAAAAGTGACTATCTGAACTGTTCATACTTCCCTCTACCTTGGCTTAAAGCCCCAGTTCCAGCTGAAGAAAGGGTGATGCAGTGTTGTTTTTACGCCAAATGTACCTTTTGTAATTGTGGCCAAAAAGTTCAACCTTGGTTTCATCAGACCATAACACATTTTCCCACATGCTGTTGGGAGACTTGATGCATTGTTTTGCAAATTTTAGCTGGGCCTGGATGTTTTTGTGTGTAAAAAAAGGCTTCTGTCTTGCAACCCTACCCCAAAGGCCAGACATATGAAGAATACAGGAGATTGTCACATGTAGTACACAACCAGTACTTGCCAGAAATACCTGCAGCTCCTTCTGTGTTGCTGCAGGTCTCTTGGCAGCCTCCCCGACCAGTTTTTATCTGGTCGTTTCATCAATTTTGGAGGGATGCCCAGTTCTTTGCAATGTCACTGTTGTCCCATATTTTCTCCACTTTTTGATGACTGTCTTCACTGTGTTCCATGGTATATCCAATGCTGTGGAAATTTTTTGTACCCTTCTCCTGACTGATACCTTTCAACAATGAGATCCCTTTGATGCTTTGTAAGTTCTTTGCGAACCATGGCTTTTGCTGTAGCAGGCAACTGAATAAATGTCAGGAAAATCCTACTAGGACAGCTGACCTTTATTTGGGGTTAATCAGGCTCTCTGATGGCAGGTGTGTACCCAAGAAGACTGAATGGTGTAAATAAATCAAAAGGTGCTTCAACAAAGTAATAGTTTAAGGGTGTGCACACTTATGCAGATAGTGTATTGTACATTTTTTGTTATATTTTTCCCCTAACACATTTGTTTTTCAATTGAATTGTACAGGTTAGCCAGTATCTTCTTTTTTCATATCAATAAGCTCATTTATATTCCAAACTAACAAGTCAAATTGTGTCAGAGTAAATATATTTTATACTACTTATAATCTTGTCTTTCTATTACATAAACATAGCTTACATTTTGAGGACAAGGACGGCTTTTATCAGACAGCATGTTGTATAGGTCACTCCCAATAAGTTTAATATAAACTTTCATTTCCAAGGAATTTTTTTACAGACTACATTGTTCCAATAATATGGCTAACAGTTATTTTTCTGTTTAGTATGTAACAGACTCCAGTAGTCTTACGGTGTCATTTATTGACATCTGATTACTGGGAAAGTCCGACTAGGTAGAAGCCCATTTTCAGTGGCGGCCCGGGGAGAAGAAAAAAGTTACACATCACAACGTTTCATCTATGTTGCCCATCTTCATTGTCATTCTGAATGAACTTGCATTTTTACAGTCTTCCATGGTCTCTGAAACCGTTTTATCTACTGTTTTCTTTTGGAAAACAAGAAAGGGCATAGCTTGCTTTCCTGCAACTGCTTGCTGACTGGTTGCTTGTGCCTTCACCACCATCTCCTGACACCATTTTTTTTTATTTTCCAGTTCAATTTGTGCCTTGAGTGTGTGTGTAGGTTTTTTTTTTTTTTTTTTAAAAAAAGTGACATTTTTATTAAATTTTCATGTATGATATAGGCCATGTTACATTTACATAAATGACAAACCATAGCGACACAATCGCAGTTGCAAACATTATACATTCCAAACCGTGTCGACACAACTGTAGCTGCAAACTTTATTCAACATTTGTTCACCAGGAAAGCCTAAATTGGAACGAGCCAATTTTCAGAGGAGGCCTGGAGAGAAACGCTCCACACGCATGCCTTTGTAATGTGGGAGGAAACCAGAGCACCCAGAGGAGACTCACATGAACGCAGGGAGGACATGCAGACGTCACACAGAAGGCACCCCAGCTGAGAATCAAACCGGAGAACCTCTTGCTGTGAGGCAACAATGCAAACCAGTGCACCACTGCGCCATCCAATAAATCACTTTTAACATATCCAGTCAATGTTAGTCAACCATTACATAAGCTCATTCAAATCCTGCCTTCTTTTAAACCTCATTCCTCCTCATCTACATGTATTGATCTCTCAGTTCCTATTTCTTCCTATGCAATTTGCTCAAACCCTTTTCTAAACAGTCCAGTTCAGTTGTTTTAACTCGTTACTATCTTTCACTACTTCTAGTAAAGTTGGTTTAGACTTTGATTTCCATTTTCTAGTAACTACTTTTTTGGTAGTCATCATAATTAGACTCAACAAGGCCTTAACTATGTCTAGGCAATTCTGGGTTTGTATCCTACCTCAAAAAAATAATTTCACCAGGCACTCCAATTTGCTCACCCAGCATCATCAACAGAGCAGTCTGCAGGGAATCCTTAAAGACTATCAACTCATTACACTCCCAGAAAAAGTTCCTAGCTAGCTCTTTCAGCTCCATCACTCTTCCAACATTTACTGTTTACCTGAGAAAAAATTCTTTGAAGTCTGCTTGGGGTATAAAAATACCTATGAAAGCACTTCCAGATTTTGTAGCATATTTAGAGACATACCTGTATCCCCCCCCCCATTGTTTCTTTGTGAATTGCTTATCTCACTCTCTCTTCCTAGTCTTTCCTAACTTCCTTTGACTGGTTCTTATTAGTTATCATGCAATATTTTTTATGCTCTACTAATTATTTATTTCTTAATGGCAACTTCTGTTCTAGATTCTACTAAAAACTCTACCTGTGCTGGTCTTTCATTTAGGACCCTGCTATTTCTCTTTGCCTATACTGTGATATCAATCCTTAACATGGAAGACAATCTTTAGCCTGCAGTTCAAATAAGTTCTTGGCATCCTCCCATTCTATTACCTTTCCCTGTCTAGTTATTTTCTCCCAGTACCTTGGTTCCTTTGCCAGTTTTCTCCAATATATTTCATCTTGCCTATTGTCTGCATTTCTAATTGCAGTCATCCCTACTGGCAGAATCTCCTTTCTCGTGTTGGCTTAGTTCTTAGAAGACCTATTGCAAATTTATGAATGTAATAGCCAGTATAATTATTGTCATTCTCTTTAAATGTCTGTGTCCAAAATGCAAGTCTCTCTGTTACTTGAGCTTCCCCCCTTTTTCATCATCATTTCTTTCCACTTTGAATTATTGTTTTCTGCTTATGCTATATATAGGAGCCTTAACTGTGTTGCTCTGAAATACCCCATTCAACTTAGGTAATCCCAATCCTCCCTTTACTATTGTAAGAATAAGCTTATCCCACTTGACTCTTGCTGCCCCCCCCCCCAGATAAAATCCTACAGCTCTTTATTAATTGCTACCCACAACTTTTCTTGTTGATAAAATATGCCTAACCAGTGTACAAGGCTAAAGAGACAAACATTTTAATTGCTTATATCTTACTATCATAATCCATATAACAGAGCTTCCATTTTCTCAGTTTTTATATTATATTTAGTCTCTTCCCACATATCCTTAGCTGCCACACCTGTATATTTTGTGATCCATACTCCTAAATACTTCATTTTATCATGTCCCCATAAATATGGATATTGCTGAACCAATTTGTATGTGGGTACATAATTTATTGCTATTGCTTCGTTAATTTTGTATCCCAAAAAGATTTGAAACTGTCTCAATATGTTCCACAGCAGTGCAATGTCCTTTTCTGGTTTTGTCAGTTATAAAATAATTTCATCTGCAAAGAGAGCCAGCTTTTCTCTACTACCATACCAATCATATCCTTGAATTTCTGAGTCCCTTATTTTCTTTGCCAATGGTTCTAAATATAATGCAAATAAAGGGGAGAGAGGACACCCGTGCCTTGTTCCTCTGCTCAAGCAGAGATCATCAAAGAGATCCCCACCTACTTTAATTTTTGCCTCCAGTCCTTCATATATCCTCCTAATCAACCTCAATTTTATCAGGGAATACAAATGCTTCCATTGCTCAACTCAAAATCCCAGCTTACTCTGACAAATGCTTTCTCTGCATCAATGTCCACAAAACTGTGGGATTTTCTTACATTCGGCTTCCCTCTGGATCATCACTGTTCTGTTTATGTTGTGAAATGTTTGTCTCCCCTCCACAAAAACATACTGATCAATTCTGGCATCACTTTTGCCATTCTTTTAGCCATTATAGCTAAACACTTTAGTGTATGTGTAGGTTTTAATCCAACTGGACAGAAGATTGAAGTAATGTGGGATGCAATAACTTGAAATATTTCTAATTTCATCTCCCTGCAGTGTCTTACGAAAGTAAGAAAAGGATTTCTCTTAGTTTGTGTTTTGGAATGAAAAATTACTATCAATGTAAACCCTTCTCTCTCCCTTTAACACTGTTCAATTTCACCATAACACAGAACTAATTGTGTCCCTTAATTGAATGGTCTGCAGTTAAATCCATATATGTCTCAGCTGCCTTTTCAGTATCAAATTTGGAGCATTTACTCTGTGTGCTCTTTCTATTTTACTATCATCCATAGAAAGAACAGACTATGTGCTGAAGCTTTTTCTCAAAGTCTTGACAATAATTCCCTTCAGCTTGTTCTGGATCGCCTGAAAACCTCAAGTTTTCTGAATGACAGATCCTTGGGGTTGAGCCAGTTTCTGTGTCATATATTCATATTTTTGCTGTTGCACCATTTTTTTCTTTCATGTTCTAGTCAGCAGTTTGAATATCAACTATTTCCTTTGAATGTTTGGTTAAAAGATAATCTATTTCCTGCAGCTTTTTTCTAATTCATCTCTATATATTCTAACAGGGCCACAATCCAAGAGCGCATTTGGTTAATCTTTCTCTCCAGCGACTGAACTGTCCCTCTCCTGCCATCTGCCATTAACATCTTCTTTTCGCAGCTCTACTTCATCACACTTTAAGTTTTCACAGCCGTTCTCCCTTTTCTTCTCATTTTCTTTTCCTTGTTGACCTCCTGGATGTCACAAAACACTCCAGCTGGCTATTTTAATTTTTTTTTACGATTTACAGTAGCTTGCAAGCTTTTGCCAATTTAAACTGTTCCCCACCCAGAGCTCTTTTTTCAGCTGTTTATTACCCTCTTCATTAGAAACATCTCTCAATGGATTCAGTTAAGAACATGTAAATATCTTCGTCTCCAATAAATAAGCAGAAAAAGGTCATCCTTTACTCTTTCTCACTTGAGAAATTTGGAGTAAGCAAATAAGAATGAAGATCTACACTTGTGACACAGTAAGTGAGCCAGTAAAAAGGTCTCACCTGGGACTTATCTGAAATGTTAAGGCTTTGTGGCTGCAATAAATCAGTAAGCTTGCATCTGCTGAACAGTATTAAAATATTCTTTGGCAGATACTAAAAATCAATTTTAGTTAAATAACATATGATGGCTGCTACAGAAGACAAAAAACCTATATGCTTTGTTTCAAGACAAGAACCTTTAGTGGATTCAGTTAAGGGCATGGGATTTATAAGTACAAGCACTGGCATCTCTTCCCTCAGTATCAAGCAAATATATATTTATATGCAGACACCTGCCTTAATAAATGCTGTGTCTGTGGCTCTAACAAGAGAGCTTAAATAAAAAAAAAGCTCTCCTGGAATGAACCCACCACTCCGGGCCTGTACTTTAGGCTTTCCTTTCTGATTACGGTCAGAAGTAGCAGACACTTGTGCACCTTTCACTAGTTTTTCTCCAGATAGATCATCACACACTTCTTCACATCTACTATGACAGGGTGCTTACCCTTTTTGGAGAAGTTACTCATATCCAGAGAGGGTTTTAGTCTATTATTCTAACACCACCATCTTAATGTTTTATCAGAACTTTATCATCAGGCAGAACTGAGATCTCTGATAAATGACAACTGGCCTTTTCTAACCACACCATCTTCTTCATTAAAAGAAAAAGCTTTCAGCACCTTTAATTTTCTGTCATTCATACATACTTGTTCTATTAAAAAAAGCAACTAGCTTCTTTGTCAGAAACCATGAAAGAAATAATCCATGCTAATGGAAACAGTTTGAACCACCTGTACATCACAATTTTTTGGGAGATATTACACAATAAGTTTTGCGTCTGGCAAAATGTAACCAATAAACACTAAAAATGCCAGAAATGGAAATCACATGAAAACATATGTATTACTAGTGTCTTACAGCCAAACACCTGAATGCCAGATCCTGCCAAAGCAATAACAGCAATGCAATGCAAAGCATTGAACATTTCAAAGGATAATATCTACTGTAAACCTCAAGTTTAGTGCATGATCTAAGAACAACAAAGTACAGCATCTGCCATTATCTACGGGGGAGGTCATACTGATGCATAAAGGTGAAAAGCACCAACATTATCTCAGTCTTGGGGGCAAAGGTCTGCTGAAAGAAATGGTTAGAAAGACAGTGTATTACGGAGTACTGCTTAAATGACTCCCTTGCAGAAACAATGAAAAATCAAAATGCATTATGACTTCTTTAAAAAAGACAATCCCACTGCACAGAATAAGTTGTTTGCCTCAGTATGACTTCTGCAGTATGTCATAAATCAAGTGCACCCCTAGCGCTTCTAAAACGGTATCCAAAAAATGTTCTTTATTCCATTACAATGGACTATAATGTCTGATTTTCTTTTTATAACATTTCTAAAACAAAGTTTTTTTGGCCCTTGTCTACCATTCATTCTTCTAAATGCGAGAGGAGGTGACAGTTGGAGATAACTATTTTCCAACATAGCAGAATGTAAAACAGGATCTAGAAGCCCTCAAAAAAAAAAACAAGAACCAAACAGCAAAACACCTATGGAAACCAAGCACAGCCAAGGAAGAATGCATCTGAAAACATAATATCAAACACTCCACTTTATTCAAATAGAAAAATGACTGAAGTTTAGCGTATTGTACAAAGAACATAAATGTTTTTGTCCCAACTTGCTCTGTGTAAGACTTCACCAGAACTAAATTCCTTCAGGCACACTCCTTTTTATACAATTAATTAGATCATTGAATAGGTTACAGGATCCAACTTTGTCCAAGTAAAAAAGTTATGTAGTTACCATAACTTTCCCTCTATGTCACCTATTTTCATTCTTCCTTAACCACTGGGTTTGGATCCGAACCTTGGGATCAGACTCATCCATTACTATAGCTCATGGTCAGCTGAATCTCTTGAGCTCCTAATACCCATAATGCACCAACCCCTAACATACCTCAGATCTTGTTTGCTAGATGACATAAGTAATAAATATAAGAATAATGTTCCTAAGAAAGGAAAACCAACATCTGGAGCTCCATACAAGACACTGTGGTGTCTTTAATATAGCCTGCTCTTCCAGAAGTCCATGATGACAAAGGTTGGGGTTGGTGGTTTGGAAGCTGAAGAATGAAAATGGACAACAGATGGAATGCTATAGTAAGTACATAACTTCTTTATCTGAGGTTGTCAATTTTCATTCATTCCTCAACTATTGGGACAGAGTCCCCAGCTACCTAATATCCTGGGTGGACTTGAAGGAAGGATGTTCCTGAGCATGGCTGAACCAAAGCCTGCCCCCACCCCCCCCCCTCACGACCAGATCCAATTTGTAACCAGTAATAAAGGTATGGGGATTAACCCAAGCAGCATATGTCATCCATGGAATGATATGATAAAAATACTGACAAAGTTGCCATAGATCCAGTAGAGTGAGCTCAAAGGTTTTGGCAATGAAATGCCCGACTTGTTATAGACTGAGGCTAATCAGTAATTCACATTGTCAATGCTATCTTTGTAACCGATTTGCCTAATTTATCTGCAAAGGATACAAATAACTGATTAGGTTTTCTAATCTCTTTTGTTCTGTGTAAAGAGAAATGTAACTGTCTATTAACATCCAGCAAATGTAACATATCACCTTTGTTTTCAAATTCTGGGAAGAAAACAGGCAAGTTAATAGACTGATTCATATTAAATTCTGACACCACCTTGGGAAGAAATGGCTGGTTCTTAACGTCACCCTATCCTTGTGGAAAATCAAGTAAGGAGGTTTAGAGGATAATGCTTGAAGTTTTGAAAATCTCCTAGCAGAGGTAATATCCACTAAAAATATCATTTTCCAGGTCGAAAATTTCAGTTCACATTTCCCTTCTGGTTCGAAAGGGGAATGGATTAAGACCTGCAACACAAGATTCAAATCCCATGGAGGAATAGGAGCTTTATAAGGTGTTTTATACGTAAAATCGTACCACTTAGGAAGCCCTTGCATATCTTAGCGCAGGGCTACAGAAGAACTGTCAGCTCCTACATGAAAGTTAGAGATTGCTCCCAAATGAACTTTAACGGTAGAGGAGCTAGCTCCCTCATTAAAAATTTCTGCTAAAAACTCGAAGACACTGTGTAGGGGATGAAAAGGGATCAATATGTTTTTGATGCACTCAACAAACAAACCTTTTCCATTTACTCTTGTAGATTTTTCTAGTAAAAGCTTTATGGGAAGACAAAAGTATATATGATGAACAGTAGACAAGAGCATAGGTTGTCTGGCTATAAATGGAAAGAGAGAAATCATACTGTTAGCTTGAGGTTCTAGATATTCGGATGAATCATGCCAGTCGGGTGAGACAGTAGGTCTGGAATCCGATCCAGAATCCAAACAGGGTAAAGACGAGGCCAAAGGAAGGGAAACCAAACCTGTTGAGGCCAGTAAGGTGCAATTAGGATGACTTTGCTCTTAAACTTGAGAATCAATGGAGATGGTGGATAAGCATACAGAAGACCGGAGGGCCAATCGTGGAGCAGAGCATCCCTTGGTGATTTCCCCCATTGGGGAGATAACTGCAAAAAAGCTGCTGCACTTCTTTAGGGGAGATGCAAAAAGATCACACCAAGGCTAGCCCCATTGACAAAAAAATTGTTTCCATCACTTTCTTGTTGAGAGGCCACTTGGGAGGTAGTAGAATGGACCTGCTCAATTTGTCTACTATCATGTTGGACTTCCCTGGAATTTGTGTTGATATCAGAAAACAGTTGGATGAGATCCCCATTGCCACACTCGAGTGCTTCATGACACAAGGGGAAAGTTCTGTTTCCTCCTGGTCTGCTGATGTACCAAACTACCGACTTACTGTCTCTGTCTGACCTGCAACTGTCACTAGAGGTACAGCATTCTGAAAAGGCTTACAACACTAACAGTAATGCTCTCATCTCCAGGACATTTATATGCAAACTGGCCTCTTCGGGGAACCAAGTGCCTTGGACTGTTTTTCCCAGAAGTGCCCCGCCCTCCACGCAATCTATTCAATCTAATCTACTCACTATGGCCTTGGGTTGTGGGAGAATGAATGGACAAGCCTTATAAAAGTTGATCTGATTTTATTCACCACCAAAGGTATCTTCTGCATGCCTGTGTGTGTGATCCTTACTTGAACTGATATCTGCTGAATTGACCACTGAGATACTACCATCCATGGAAGAATTCTCATACATCTTGCCAAGGGGTCTAGAATTATGGCCTCTGACACTGATCCCAAGGCTTGAAGAATCAACCAGGCTGAAATGTTGGTGTTCTGAATAATTTTTCCGACCTGGAATCTAAATATTTATACTCTGGCTGGGTGAAGTGAAGCTGTTGCAAAAACTGTATTGAAATATGTCTCATGAATTGCAGTGTTTGAAATGGTTACAACTGTGATTTGTTGTAATTTATTGCAATTCCCAGAAGGGAGCAACTCTGGAGTACCTGGTCTCTTGCTATTGTGAGTAGATGCCCGGTCATTGTGGTAATGAGCCAGTCGTCTAAATACAGAAACACTCTGAATCCCTGCAATCTCAACTGAACTGCAACCACTGTCATACATTTGAACACTCTGGGAGCTGTGATGAGATCAAAGGGCAGGGCTCTGACACAGAAATGACTGGGTCCCAGCTGGAAGCGCAAGAACCTTTTGGACTGCTTGTTCATTTTTATGTGACTTACTTCAAGATGCATACTATCAAGCAGATCCAAAAGTCCTTCCCTAGGAATGGCAGGAATGGAATGAACAGTGACCATCTGAAACTGAGTGTCAAACTGATTTGTTTAATTTGCTGAAATCCAGAACTGGTCTCCAGTCTCCCATTTTCTTTGGCACTAAAAAGAATCTTGAATAAGTTCCAGATCCTTTCTAGTACAGTGAGACCCCTTGGATGACTCTCTTTCTAGCAGCTTTTGTATTTCAAGAGCTGCTGCTGTCCTCCGATTGGGTGGAACATTGGAAAACTTGTGAGAATGGAGGTGGAAGGGAAACAGGACTTCTGCAACCTAATGAAAATCCTCTCACCCAGGTGTCTTTTGTGATATCTAGCCAGGCTCTCTGTTGCAGGGATAGATGACCCCCCCAATTGCCTCCAGAGGGGGACAATCGGGCCTCCTTTTAGGAGCAATGATACGGCCCGTCACAGAACATGTCTCTAGACCCTTGGTTTTGCAGACCACCTCTGCCAAGTGGGCATCACCTTTCATTGGTGTCCCCACCTGTCTCTGGGGGAACCATTTCCACACTGATCTTGGAAAGGACTCGAGAATTTTTTAACCACATTTTCCTTCCCCCTTGTTGATTCCTAGAGAAGGTCCTTTGAGGGTTCAAAAAACGTACTTCTACAGCAGAGAGAGTCGCTCTCGATCCTTATCACACTTGGAGTGTATGTCTAACCTTGGGGCCAAATAAGGAAGATCTGTCAAAGAAAGCATTGATGAAAGAAGACCCAAAAGGCTCCACAAAGTCACATAAGCACATCCAGGCATGTCTCCTTATTGAGATGCCTGAACCCACCATCCTTGAGGTACCCTCAGCTGTATGAGAAATAAGCCTCATGGACGAACTGGAAATTGACTGAAGGGTCGCCAACTGCGAGGATACCAAAGCTCGAGTCTCAAGAGGTAGTGGTCCCTGAAAGAGTATTTGACAGTTCCTTTATCAAATCACTCTGCAACCTAATGAACTGTGCCAAATAATTCAGCGACCAAACAGCAAGGGTCACTGAAGCATAGGTACACTCCAGAAATCTGTTCAAAGCCCTTGACTATTGGGGGGGGGGGGTTAGACATTGGAACTTTGTTCTGCAAGTTCTTTCTTCATGGCCACCGCCATGACCATGGCACCCACTAATACTCCCTTGCTCCAGTATTCCCTTCCTGTCGAAGGTGCCAGAATTTGGTCTCTTGGAGATAGGTTCAACTGCATCACGTTCCTTCCATGCCCGCTGAGAGATCAAATCAATGAGCTCATCGGTGAGCGGAGTTACCCAGGAGATAGATGGTCCAGATCCATATGCCTCCAGAAACACTAATTCCTCCGAAGAATTTTGGGAGGACCAACCACCCCATTGCTTGAAAATCTCCAGAATGTCTCTAAATGAAATGTCTGAGTGGTGATCAAGGGGATCCTTCCCCTCCATCAAAATCAGTATCTTCTGCGATAGATTCCTGTGAGAACTCCAAGTGCCTGCTTTTGCACTCTCTTTCGGGGTACTTCCTCTGTGAGATGTTCCAGGGAAGTGCCAGAAGAGTTGGTGATACCATGCTGGGTAGTCTGGAGGGGTTGGACTGGCTGTCCCTGTGGAGTTGAATGTCAAGGCTCACTACACAGAGACAATGAGATGTTGACGGAAGATCCAAGGAGGGAGAATGAGTCAGTCCCACCGAAGCACTGGACACTCTCCACTACCTCAGAGGCAAACCTTCCTGGGACGAAAGAAGTCAATGGAGCCGAAAAGCCATGCTTCTGCCCCATCAACGCCAT